>NC_084833.1:33369715-33982215 GCF_033115175.1 Lepus europaeus
ACTGCAAGGATGGTCTGTCCCACCACCAAGCTAACATCTCCGGTTGGGTTACATTCTAAGGTCCCTCATCTCTTCTGAGTTGCCACTTACTACTTAAATCTTAAACTTCATTTCTGTGCTTGACAGCAATGCCATTGTTTTGCTTATTTCCCGATTGGAAGGCTGGCAGTCTCCTCTGAGACTGATGCCAACTGAGCTCTGTGTATCAGCCAGTAGGAGTCACTTGGAGCAGATGGTCATCATCCTTCCCCACAGCCCAAATCCCTGGTCTGGGTGGCAAAGTCCCAAGACCACACCTACCTACATGCCAACTGTCCTTATTTACTAAGATACTTCTTCTTATTTGTTTAGCTTAATAAATCATTTGCCCTAATATCTTTCTAAATGACTTATGCTCTCATTTCAATTTTCTTTGATATATCTTCCTATTAGCATTTCTCCCTTCTATTTCTTTCCCTCATTTCCTATGTTACTAGAATGCATATTTTTAAATCCAGATTTCTTCATAGTTTCATAAATATTCATCTCTAACCTCAGAGACTATATAGTTACTGATGTATAAGTAACAGGTTGAAATTTTATTCCAGGGAGAAAATTATTAACCATAATTCCTTCCTTTTCCATTCCTCCACTTAAAACATTAAAGATTAGTTTCGGTTAGGCCATTTTGTCAAAAACAAACCAACAATGGATAAATAACAAATTTATTTATCTATAGTGAATTTTAATGGCCTTTGAGTTGATAACATTTCAAACAGAACTGATACCTAACATAACCAGAGGGCAGCGTATACAGCTTAATTTCTAAGAGTACTAAAGGTTCAGGAAATACTTTTAAAAACATTAAGCCACACAGTGCACTGTTTTTGAGGATGTGCAGTTACTGACATATCCTAAGCTAACTTGTTTGAGAATACCTGAGAATTATTAGTATATGACATTTTTTGGACTGAAAAAACATTTTACCTGCTCATTCAGAAACATACAACATTCCAGTAAAATCATAAAAAGATCTGCAGTAAATTTTCTTTCAGAATCATCCAGAATATATAAGGAAGCTTCCTACATACAGAGGTTTATAGGAAGTTTTATTCCTGAAAAGTTTTATGTAAATTAAATTGTTATAAAGTGAGATCTACTATCGTATTATACTAGAACAGAGTATATTATGAATCTTGTGTAAAAATGAAACAGCCTTTTGAAATACATGTATCTCCAAATGTTCCATAAAAACATTAAATAAATATCTAGCCTACTTAAATTGAAGTATACTTGCACTTAGGGAAAAATGACTTGGCAAAGCATCAAAAATAAAATGAGAGTAACAAGACATGAGCCAACCATATTAAGCTGAAGTTTATAGAGTAGTTTTCTTGAAGGAACAAAGGCATTCTGAAAATATCATGAACCACAGAGGAAAAAGGAAAAGGCCTCTTTGGGTCTAGAATTTCCATCTAGAATTTTACATTTTATGTGGTTAGTGTATTTTCAAGGTTGTGCCAGTTGGAAAAAAGCAAGCCAAAGAGGTGAGATATTGCTCAGCTGACATTTCATTTTCCCTAGCACCCACATAGCCAGGGTAGGCTTCTCCATCTCAGCACTGGAGAAGTTGGTATGCTATTTGTTGGTAGATCAGGTGATAGACAGTCTGTCCCAAGGAAAGTGGACATGAGGCACATGTCATTTAATTAAGGCAGTTAGGTTCATCAATAGCTCTGATGATTAATACAAGCACTGAGGAAGGTGAATACAAACCACTCCAGCTGGTTATTAGAAAACTCTCAACAGTTATGGCATAAAAACAATGCTGCTAGCTAGTGCATGAACATAAGTCTTAATAAAAATAAAGCAATAGGTTGTTCTGTATTGTGCAGAGGTTTATGAGAACACATGTGTTACACAATAGTGGAATTATGTTTTGGGGAATTTGGGAAAAAGAAAGCAACTTTTAATTTCAGACATCTTTTATGGTAAAACTTGTGAAGATGGGAGGCTAGGCCTGGGCATTTGGCACGGTGATGAAGACACCAGGAGGGGCGCCTGCATCCTGTACTGGAGTTCCTGATTTGAGTCCCAGCATGGTTTCTGATTCAGCTTCCTGCTAATGCTCTTTCCAGGAAGTCAGCGCATGATGGCTCAAGTACTTGGGTCCCTACTACCCACGCAGTAGGCTTTGGCTGGGCCCAGACCTAGCTGTTACAGGCATTTGGGGAATGAACCAGAAGATAGAAGACCTCAGTCTGTCTTTGTGTTCCTCTACCTCTCCAAAAATGAAAATAAATAAAAATTAAACTAAAGACTTCTATTTAAAAATAAAATAAAAGGACAGTTTGAATATGTATTAATGACATATTTTCCTTATGTTCCTAAGGTAATGCTAACATTACGACACATGCTTCCGTCTTTCAGGATAGGAGCAATTATTTCTAAGCAGGGGCTTCCTATAGAATTACTTGTCAGGCCTTCACAGCACCTCCGAACAATGGGAAAAACTAAAAATTTAAATTCCATAATTTTGTCTTCAGATTAGAAGGAAATATATATGGGAAAGATTTATAAATTAGTGACCTTGGAGGAGGATTAATGCATTATGTGAGCACACTAAGCAAAACTTATTTTTGCTATTTGTTTTTAAAGGTATCAGAATATAAGATTAGTTCTCACCATGTATACTCATTTAAATAAAACCATATTAAGCACTTCTGTTAATTTTCACTGAAAAGAATGATGTATGAAAAGTCACAAATATATAGCCAGAAATAAGAAGACAGCTAGATATGTTATATGACACAGGCATGATATTCAAAATCTTTCAATCTTTTTTAATTAAAAAAGTTTCACCCTTTTTGTCAACCAATCATTAACAACAGAATGAAAACCAAAACTTGATAAGGTGAGGTTTTTCTTGTTCAGTATCTTGTGACACATATTACCTGACAAAATACTTGTGCCGGGTGAAAAACCACAAAAGCAGAGAACTTTCTAGGTTGCCAACATCAATGGTCATAATAGGTAAGTTAAAACCCACAGTGGAATTACTGTTCAGAAACTCTTGGATGTAGATAATCTTAAATTCACACAAGTTTATCTATTTAATTTCATCAACTGCTTTACTATATTACTATTTAATTAAAACAGATTCCATTACTGGAATGATAGGAGAACGAACATGACTATGACCCATCAATTAAATCAGAAGCTGGCATGTTATAATAGAATCTTGAGGAATTTGCACTGGGGTAGGAAACTCAACCATGGGATGGCGTTGTTAGATTTAGATTTGGTAAGAACTGAGTTGATTCACTAATGTGTGTAGGAAGAATTTGAAAACCACATCGTAGGGGCCAGCACTGTGACACAGCGGGTTAAAGTCCTTGCCTGAAGCGCCGGCATCCCATTTGGGTGCTGGTTCTAGTCCTGGCTGCTCCACTTCCAATCCAGCTCTCTGCTATCGCCTGGGAAAGCAGTAGAGGATGGCCAAGTCCTTGGGCCCCTGCATCCACGTGGGAGACCTGGAAGCAGCTCCTGGCTCCTGGCTTTGGATCGGTGCAGCTCCAGCCATTGAGGCCAATTAGGGAGTAAACCAGCGGATGGAAGACCTCTCTCTCTGCCTCTCCTCTTTCTGTGTACTTTCAAATAAATAAATCAATCTTTAAAAAAGAAAAAAAGAAAACCACATTGTAAAATACTATCAACCACAGTTTGACTTGAAAATTAAAAATAGTTTACCAATGATATTAACTTCAAATTGCTTAAAACTTTTCTGAACTGTTTTAAAAAACTATAATGATTGGCCTCTTAACTTACAAGGCCTAAGCCCACCAGATTATTATCAAGCGCCTTCTATCAAGTTCTATTTGCCTTTCAATCAGAAAACTTAATTGTAGCTTAGACAGCACCTTTCTTAGCTCCTCTAATAATGACTCTGTCCTTTGTTCTAGACCCTGTCTAGCGCACTTGGGCCTCATTCCTTTGTAATCATAACCTCTACTCTACCACCAATGGCTCTACTCCCAACCTGTGTGTACTGATGGTTCTCTTCCCCACTTAATGCTGTATATTTGTTCAAACTTGGTAAATGCCACTCTTAGGATCACTGGTTACTATCCTCACTCTGTCTTTTATGACCTTGTCTAAATATGATCAGAGTCGGCAAACTTGGAAGGCTTCCATAGCCTTGGCAACTCATGACGAGAGCCTAGGGTGGTTACTGGTGCCATAAACTAGAGTGTCAATTTGTTGGGTCAACAACAGGAGCCACTGTGCACTTGCTCCTCATGTGGGATCTCTGTCCTTAATGTGCTGTACATTTTGATTTAATGCTATAACTAGTACTCAAACAGTATGTTTCACTTTGTGTTTCTATGTGGGTGCAAACTGTTGAAATCTTTATACTAAATTGATCTTCTGTATATAAATAGAATTGAAAATGAATCTTGATGTGAATAGAAGGGGAGAGGGAGTGGGAGAGGGGAGGGTTGTGGGTGGGAGGGAAGTTATGGGAGGGGGAATCCATTGTAATCCATAAGCTGTACACTGGAAATTTATATTCATTAAATAAAAGTTAAAAAAAAAAACTATAATGATTGGGAAGAAAAAAAAAAAACAGATTGACTTTAGACCAGAAAATCAGGTCAATAGTCAAGCAGCCTTTGATTTCTTACCTAAAGCCAAAGAAACAACAGACAATTTTTTAAGCATTCATTCTGCAATAGCAATTCTGTGACATTCCTCTTAAAAGTATACTTAATTAGAACTACAATGAATTGTCATCTCCACTTCTATGAGCCAGTTATTAGGCCTGGCATCATTATAGAATGAGTCCTCTCAGGCCCAGGATTCTTTTAATCACATTCGAGTGGCATTAGGAAGCACTTCACCTCTGACAACGTTTCGTGTGCACAACTTCAGAAAAGGAGCACTGAAGAGCGATACTGAATGACCCTAAGAGCTTATTAACTGGTGTTGCAGGGATCTTAGAGAAACATGGGGAGCTGGAGAGCTCGTGTAAGGCTGAGTGGTGCTGAAGCTGTGGAGCATATTGTGTGTAAGAACAGTATGCTTGGTTGTCAGCTCCCAAATGACAGGCTGCTTCTCTGTACTACTGTTACTAAAAATACCAGGCCTGACGTGGTAGAAGTGAAAACGTCTGATCTGACTTGGAAAGGATTTAGTAAGGTAAAAACGCAGCCAAGATCTTTCTCCTTTAGCTTTATACTTCCTACTACTTTCTCTTAGAGGTTTGTTTTTTCTAAGGTTGACCCAAAATCTGGGAGCTAATTTATTTGATCACTTCCTAGATTTTTCATACTTTGGGTATAGCAAATAAATAATAAGCAAACTGCTCAATAATTACAGAGGAAAAAAAATACTTTTAGTTGTATTTGTATTTTCTATATTTTAGCTGTATTTGTATTTTTTACATTTCACTAGAATTTTTTTTTTTTTTTGCAAACCACTGGAATTGTAAAGTCAAAAGATGGAGATTCTCTAATAGTTAAAATGAAATAAGTATTTCATAATCTTTATCAGTAAATATTTTTATCACACTGGATAACTTCTTAATATGCTATAGATAGTGGATATTCATGTTTCATCTCTGTCAAAGGACTAGCAGAGAATCAGATAAAATAAATTACAGAAGTTGAGGATACTTCAAAGAGTTCATGGAAAAATTGAATGAAAAGATGCTTACTTTGCTGCAAAATTTTTTGAGAGCCAAGCACACTGTTTCACGATGTGCATTTTCCATTAACTTTTTGAAGACTTTGCATATGCAGAAGTATGAAATCACAGAAGTATAAAAAGAAAAAAGTTAGGAAAGAATTTACTTGCTTAATATTTCTCCCATGTGGTTGCGGGTGCCCAAACACTTTAGCCATTTTCCACTGCTTTCCCAGGCAATAAACAGAGAGCTGGATAGGAAGAGGAGCAGCTGGACATGAATTGGTGCCCATATAGGATGCCAGCATTGCAGGTGGAGGCTTAGCCTACTACGCTAAGTAGTAGCGCCAGCGCCATTTTCACAACTTTAAGAGAGCCCCCTCTCCTCCTTTCTTCTCCCCTCTTCCTTTTTTTTTTTCCCTCTCCCTCCCTTCCTTTCTAAATAAACATTTGTTGAGTACCTACTATCAGGGTACTTAAATGTTTGTGGAAAGTGGAATTAAAAGAAGCTTACTTTGATGTTAAAAAATTTTTGAAATCCATGTGTATAGGGAATCTTTAGAAAGTTCATGAAAAATAGTTATGAGAAAACTACATATAGGCTTCAATTTCTTTTTGGTACCAAAACAAACATCTTTTAATTCCATTGTCCAGGAGCTTTTTAAAGTACCCTTGTGTCATATGGGGCAATGAGCTATCTGGAGATACCAGGAGTCCTTATTCTCAAGATGGGGCTGTGCTGGAAGGGCCCTGAGACTTCTCCAGGTGAGGAAAGGCTTTGAAGAGGAAGCGCTAGCCAAATTAAAAAGGCAAGTTAGAGTTAGAAAAGGAAATTAGAGTCTTAGAGGAAGAAAACAATTAGCAAGTGGAAAAATCAAAGAGTAATATGATGGGCTGGCTGTTTGATATGATTAGATATTATGGTTTGTGCAAGGAAATAGTCAAAGATAAGGCTGGAGAAGTAGGCAAGGGCATAATAGGTAGGGCTTTCATTTTGAAGGCAACAGTCAATGAAGGCTTTTAATCATACGAAGTGATAGGATTGAATTCATCCTGGGAAGATATTTCTCTGGCTATCCCCACATCACGCTGTGTGAGGAGGGAGGGCAGGGCCACACTGGAAGCAGGGAGCCAATCAGGAAGCTGCATAGCAATCCAGGCAGGTAATGATGAAGATTTCTACCCCTCACCCCCACACCACTCAAAGCAGGCTATGCTGGAAACTTGGTTACTTTACTTTTGATCTTTTATGTGGTTCTTTCTAATATATTTTTCCATAGTCTTCAATATTTGCTCCTTGAAAAAAAAATCTTATCCTGGGAATGTGGGGAAATTCATACATGACCTATCAAAAAAGTTGCTGTTGGGGCCAGCGCTGTGGTGTAGCAGGTAAAGCCAACGCTTGCAGTGGCAGCATCCCATATGGGCACTGGTTCAAGTTCCAGCTGCTACACTTCCAATCCAGCTCTGTGCTGTGGCCTGCACCTGCTTGGGAGACCTGGAAGAAGCTCCAGGCTCCTGGCTTCCGATCAGCCCAGCTCCAGCCATTGCAACCATTTGGGGAGTGAACCAGCGGATGAAAGACCTCTCTCTTTCTCTCTGTAACTCTGCTTTTCAAATAAATAAATAAATCTTTTTTTTTTTTTAAGTTGCTTTGCTGTTGTGTTGCTGACATCATTTCTCTCCTAATTTCTCCACAATGAACCAGGTATTAAAAGAAATGAAGATGAACTGAACTTTTATGAAACATTGGTTGTAGAGCGTGAGGAAAAGGGAGGTATCAAGCAGAGATGGATGGATGGACAGACATACTGATTCAACAGGTATTTATTAAATTTCCAATATGTACCAGCTATTATTGTAGGCAACATGTTCCCTATGGTCCTTTTTCTATTCCAGGAAGCCACTTGCATTTAGTGGCTATTTCTTCTTTAATCTCCTCTAGTCTGTAATATTTATTTACTTTGTTTCAGGTCTTTTATGTATGACTTACTTTGATACTTCTAAAAAGCAATGATCCATGATTTTGAAGGATGTCCCTCATTATGGGTTTGTCTGAAGTTTTCTCACGATTGAAGTCATGCATTTTGTTAAGAATACCATGAAAATGATATAAGCTTCTCGCTGTATCATAGAAGAGGTTCATGAAGCTGATATGTCTTGTAATTGGCACTATTTACCTTGACTGTTTGGCTAAGTTGACATTTGTCAGGTTTCCACATAACAAAATTGCTACCTTTCTCTTTGTAATTGGTAACTACCTTGGCCAAGATACTTTGAACTATGCAAATCATATTCCTCTTTAAATTTCTTCCCATCAACTTTTGCATTTGTCAAGGAATCATATCTGCACACTTATAGGTGTTTGACTGAAGGCAATCCTCTATTTCCCTCTTCACTTCCATACTTACTAATTTATCTGATTATTTATATTGCTATGGATCATTAATATTTATTTAATTCTATCAATACTATCATTATTTGGCTACTCAAATTATCTCAGCTTTGGTCATTAAGTTGGCTCCTTCAGGTTGATTCCTGTGTTTTTTCAACTTGTCCCCATTTTTTTAAAAGCATTTCTTTACTATTTGGCACAAGATGTTCAGTCTTATTTTGTATTTTTTCTCCTTTGGCTCTGGAATCAAGAAATCAAGCACTCCTCCTAGAAGCTCTGGTTTCTTTTATTGGAAAATGGTGCTTAGATACCAGGATCTGGCACGAGGAATGTCATTGTTAGAGGGGTGTCATTGCTTTAGGCGGAGGAGAGAATATTTTTAAGATAGATTGGTGAGAGAAAGCCTTTCTGAGGAGGTCACTGGAGCAGAGACTTAAATAAAGTGAAAGAAGCAGCAATGCAAATGACCTGGGAAGAGTTTTCCACATAGAGACAGAGTAGGTATGAATAGCAGATATTAGAATATGCTTGGCAAGGAACAGTATGATAAAGAGGGTTGCCACCTGGTGTGTTAGCGGGAAAGTGGTAGGGAGTGAGTTTGTAGAGTAGAAATGACTTCTGTAAACGACAGTAAAGAGTGTGAATTTTAATTTGGTGGGAAGCCATTGGAGTGCTTTGAGCAGGACAGTAGCAAATCTTATTTACTCTGTGATACAATATTACTTTGAGCAGTGCATAGCAAACAAAATGTGGGCAGAGTTAGAAGGCTACTGCTGCAGCTCTTAGGTGAGATTTAATGATGGCAAGGTATAATAGAGACAGGGTCATGTTTGCAGTAGCAGACATGGTGAGAAGGGTGAATTATTTATTTAGATTTGGTGCATGTGTGTAATTACAGAAATATTTTTATAAAGATAGAAAATTGAAAATATTACATGCAATACCTACCTACAACTAAATTTCATAACATTCTAATGTTTGGCTATATTTGCTTCAGGAATAAACATCAGTGAAGATCCCAGTGTATCTCTCTTCTAATCCAGACATAAGCACTGAAATAAATTTCACATTTATTTTTCTCATGGATAACTGTAGATTACTACTAAGTACATGTACACAGTAGTTCCTATATGGTTTCATTTTCTGCTGTTTCAGGTTCCTGTGGTCAACTGTTGTCTTAAATATTAAATGGAAAATTCCAGAAATAAGTAATTCATAAGTTTAAAATTTTGTGACACTGTGAGTAGCATGATGAGATCAGACACCATCCTGCTCTGTCCTAAGATATGAATCATCTTTTTGTCCAGAGTATCCATGCTGTATATGCTGTCTACCTGCTAGTCACTTAGTAACTGTCCTGGTTGTTAGACTGTAGCAGGATCACAAGGCTTGTGTTCAAGTAATCCTAATTTTACTTAATAATGGAAGCAAAATGTAAGAGTAATGATGCTGGCAATTTGGATGTGCCAAAAATAAGCCATAAAGTATTCCTTTTTTTTTTTTTTTTAAAATTTTTGACAGGCAGAGTGGACAGTAGAGGGAGACAGAGAGAAAGGTCTTCCTTTTTGCCGTTGGTTCACCCTCCAATGGCCACCGCGGTAGGCGCGCTGCGGCCGGCGCACTGCGCTGTTCCGATGGCAGGAGCCAGGTGCTTCTCCTGGTCTCCCATGGGGTGTAGGGCCCAAGCACTTGGGCCATCCTCCACTGCACTCCCTGGCCACAGCAGAAAGCTGGCCTGGAAGAGGGGCAACCGGGACAGGATCGGTGCCCCGACTGGGACTAGAACCCGGTGTGCCGGCGCTGCAAGGCGGAGGATTAGCCTACTGAGCCACGGCGCCGGCCAAAGTATTCCTTTTAAGTGAAGAGTTGGGAGTTTTCAGTAAGGGAAGATAAAAAAATTCATGTGTTGAGGTTGCTGAGATCTTAAAGAAAAAGTCTTCTACCTATGAAATTGTGAAGAAGGAAAGTGAAACTCAGAATTTTTTACAACAGTTTTGCAGTTGTATCTCAAATTACAAAAGTCCCAGTAATAGTGCATGATTAAGCACATAGTTAAGATTAGAAAGGCGTTAAATTGACATCTACTAGGGGTCTTGGAATATATCCCCTATGAACAAGGGAAGATTACTGTATATATAAGTAGATTATAATTTTTATGTGCTTAAAGGTTTTTATAATTGGAATCATAATGCCCATATTATTTAGCAGCTTGTTTTATTTCATATAAAATTATGATTTAGAGAATCACCCATGTTGACACATGTAGCTCTAGCTCAATGTATTTTTTTTAAAATTTATTTGACAGGTAAAGTTATAGACAGTGAGAGAGAGACAGAGAGAAAGGTCTTCCTTCCATTGGTTCACTCATTCCCCAAATGGCCGCCATGGCCGGCGCTGCGCTGATCCAAAGCCAGGAGCCAGATGCTTCTTCCTGGTCTCCTATGTAGGTGCAGGGGCCCAAGCAGTTGGGCCATCCTCCACTGCCCTCCTGGGCCACAGCAGAGAGCTGGACTGGAAGAGGAGCAACCAGGACTAGAACCCAGAGCACATATGGGATGCTGGCACCACAGGCAGAGGATTAACCAAGTGAGCCACGGAGCCAGCCCCTAGCTCAATGTATTTTGATCTGCTCTATAGTAATGTATCCTTGTGTGAATATAAAAAAAGCAACTTTGCTGTTCTTTTGTTTATAGACTTTATGTTGTTTTTCATTTTTCTATCCTACAATAAATGTTATATACACCATTTTCTTACTTTCCTTCCTGGGTATATACTGAAACTTTTCTACAGTGTATATTCCTACTGGAATTTTTGGGTCAAAACACATGCATAATATCAATATAAAAGATATTGCTGGGACTGGCGTTGTGACGCAGCGGGTTAAAGCCCTGGCCTGAAGTGCCAGCATCCCATATGGGCGCCGGTTCTAGTCCCGGCTGCTCCTCTTCCAATCCAGCTCTCTGCTATGGCATGGGGAGGCAGTAGAAGATGGCCCAAGTAACTTGGGCCCTGCACCCACGTGGGAGGCCCTGAGGAGGCTCCTGGCTCCTGGCTTTGGATCGGCTTAGCTCTGGATGTTGCAGCTATCTGGGGAGTAAAGCAGCAGATGGAAGACTTCTCTCTCTGTCTATACCTCTCTAACTCTATCTTTCAAATAAATAAAATAAATCTTTTTTAAAAAAGATACTGCCAATTTGTTCTCAGTAGTTGTAGCAATTCATATTTCCATGTAAGTTCCTGTTCTCTAACTTCTTACCAACTTACTTGGCCATCAGGCTATAAAATTTGTCAATTTAATGAGCAGGAGATGATATGAAGATTTATTTACTTATTTGAGAGGGAGAGAGGAAGAGAGGGAGAGGAAGAGAGAGAGAGAATGCATAAATGCCTATCCTTTGGTTCACTCTTCAAATAGAACCCAGTAGCTCTGATATGTGATGCAGACATCTTAACTGGTGTCTTACTAGTTAGGCAATGTGCGAAATTACATTTATTTGAAAGCAAGACACACACACTCATACACACACCAACACACAGAGAGACAGATTTCCCATCTACTGATTCACTTCCAAAATGCTGCAATCATCTGAGATGGACCAGGCCAAAGCCAGGAGCCAGAACTCAATCTGGGGCACCCATGTGGGTGGCAGGGATCCAACTATTTGAGTCATCACCTGCTGCCTTCCAGGGTGTGCATTAGTAAGAACCTAGAACTTGAACCCAGGTACTCCTGTATACGATGCAGTTGTCTTAGCTGCTGTGCCCATTCCCTGACTTTTTTTTAAAGAGACTTTTTGATAACAGTTTTAGAGTTTTAGGTTCATAGCAAAACTGAGCAGAAGGTATGTGAATTTCCTATAAACCTCCCACCTCGACACATAGCCTCCCTAATTTCAACATGCCCATCACAGTGGTACATTTGTTACAACTGATGACTGTACACTGAAAAATCATTACACAGCATCCAGAGTTTACATTAGAGATTACTGTACATACTATGGATCTGGGCACATTGATAATGACCTGATCTACTACTATAGTATCACACAGAGTAGGTTCAGTATCTTGAAACTCCTCTGTCTTCCATCTGCTGGTTCACTCCTCAGATGGTTGCAATGGCCAGGAATCAGGAGTTTCTTCTGAGTTTTCCATGTGGGTGGCAGGAGCCCCCAAATTTGGGCCACTTTCTGCTGCTTTTCCCTAGTTATTAGCAGGGAGGCGGATCAGAAGTGGAGCAGCTGGGACATGAACTGGTGTCCATATGGGATGTTGGGATTGCAGATGGAGGCTTAACCTGCTACACCACAACACCGGCCCCTCTATGGTTTTATCTGACACTAAAGTTCTAGTTTCTCCGTCCTCTCCCCAATTTTCCAAAAAATTGGACTGGGAGAGCACACACGGTTGATAAGGATTTGAAAAGAAGACTGAATAAATTGATTGAAATCAGTTTTCAAATTGGAAGACTGCTGAATATAATGTAGGATCATGATGCTTAACATAAATTAAGACCTTTGGCTTTATTCTTTGTTATGGCCAGAGTCAGTTTTACAAGTAGGCACCAAAGCCAATTTCTACCAGTAGATGGGTTAGAAAGTTGTCATTTTTTAAATAGAAAGCTTTTATTTAATAAAAATAAATTTCAGAAGTATGACTTTTAGATTATAGCAGTTCTTCCCTCCATACCTACTCTCCCACCACCAAACCATCCCACCTCCTACTCCCTCTCCCATCCCATTCTTCACTAAGATTCATTTTTAATTATCTTTATATACAGAAGATCAACTCTATACTAAGTAAATATTTCAACAGTTTGCACCCACTCAGACACACAAAGTATAAAGTACAGTTTGAAGACTAGTCTTACCGTTAATTCTCATAGTACAACACATTAAGGACAGAGGTCCTACATGGGGAGTAAGTGCACAGTGACTCCTGTTGTTGATTTAACAACTGACACTCTTGTTTATGACATCAGTGATCACCCGAGGCACTTGTCATGAGATGCCAAGGCTATGGAAGCCTCTTGAGTTCACCAGCTCCGACCTTATTTAGACAAGGCCTTAATCAAAGTGGAAGTTCTCTCCTCCCTTCAGAGAAAGGTATCTCCTCTTTGATGGCCCCTTCATAAAGTTGTCATTTAAGATGCACATATTGGGGCCAGAGCTGTGGCATAGCAGGTGAAGCCGCTGCCTGCAGTGCCAGCATTCCATATGGGCACTGGTTCGAATCCCAGCTGCTCCTCTTCCAATTCAGCTCTCTGCAATGGCCTGGGAGAGCGGCAGAAGATGGCCCAAGTCCTTGGGCCCCTGTACCCACGTGGGGGACCCAGAGGAAGTTCCTGGCTCCTGGCTTCGGATTGGTGCATTGTGGCCAGTTAGGGAGTGAACCAGCAAATGGAAGACCTCTCCCTCTCTCTGCCTTTCCTTCTCTCCATGTGTAACTCTGACTTTCAAATAAATAATCTTTAAAAAGAAAATAAAATGCACTTATTACTGTTGGTTGATGGAGGATTTAGAGTGTGTATAAAATATACTTGACTTAATTTTATATGTAAAATAAGAGCTCAAGGGCATATCATTTTTAAAAAAGATTTATTTATGTGAAAGGCAGAAATACATAGTAGAAGGAGAGGGAAAGAGAAAGAGAGAAAGAGGAAAAGAGAGAAAGAAAGAGAGAGAGAGCGAGCGAGCGAGCACTGGATCTTCTATCCACTGTTTCAGTCCTCAAATGGCTACAATGACCAGGGCTGGGCCAGGCCAAAGCCAGGAGTCAGGAACTTCTGTGTTGCCTAGGTGGGTGTAGGGGCCCACGTACCTGGGCCATCTTTCGCTGCTTTCTCAGGCACATTAGCAGGGAGCTGGATCAGAAGTGGAGCAGCCGGGACTTGAACAAGTGCCCCTATGGGATGCTGGCACTGCAAACGGAGGCTTAATCTTCTACTCCACAGCACTGGCCCTGGCATACCATGTTAAGCTACAGCTTCTGATGTATGTACCCTATATCTCAGAGCCTGGTTCAAGACACAGCCACTCTGCTTTTGATCCACCTTCCTTTTATCTTTATTTATTTTTTAAAAAAAGATTTACTTATTTATTTGAAAGGCAGAGTTAGAGAGAGAGAAAAGGAGAGATAGAGGGAGAGGAAGAGAGATCTTCTATTCACTGGTTCACATCCCAAATGGCCCCAGTCACCTGAAGCCAGGAGCTAAGGGCTTCATCCGGGTGTCCAATGTGGGTGCAGGGGCCCAAGGACTTTGGCCTTCTTCTGCTGCTTTCCCAGGTGCATTAGCAGGGAGCTGGATCTGAAGCCGAGGAGCTGGGACTTAAACTGGTGCACCTATGGGATGCTGGCACTGCAGGCTGCAGTTTAAACTGCTGCGCCACAGCACTAGCCCCCTCCCCCACCAAGCTTCCTTTTGCTGTGTCTGGGAGGCAGCAAATGATGGTCCAAGTATCTGGACCCCCATCATGCACATTTGGCCATCCCAGTAGTGGCTGTTGTGGGCATTTGGGCAGTGAACCAGTGGATGGAAAGTCTCTTTCTAGGGTCCAGTGCTGTTGTGCAGCGGTTAAAGAGCTGGCCTGAAGTGCCAGCATCCCATATGGGCGCCAGTTCTAGTCCTGGCCACTACTCTTCCCATCCAGCTCTCTGCTATGGCCTGGGAAAGCAGTAGAAGATGGCCCAAATGCTTGGGCCCCTTCACCCATGTGGGAGACCTGGAAGAAGCTCCTGGCTTCGAATTGGTGCAGCTCTGGCCGTTGCGGCCATTTGGGGTGAACCAGGGGATGGAAGACCTCTCTCTCTGTCTCTACCTCTTTCTGTAACTCTTTCAAATTAATAAATTAAAAAAAATTAAACAAAAAAAAAAGTTTCTCTTTTTTTCTTATAACTATGCCTTTCAAGTATTAGAAAAAAAACTTGTAAAAAGATTTTTAAAAAAGGTTAGGGCTTAGTGATTTCCTAAGTTCTTTTAGGCTTTACAACCTTATATGGTTTATATGTAAAGAGACTAACAATAAGCTATTACACACTAGAGGCTGAAGAGTTCTCTCCTCTGGAAGTCTTTAAGAAAATGTATATTCTTACAGCATATTTCAGTTAAATGCATTTTCTCTAAAGGCTGGAGAACAGGAAGAGGACTCATAAATACAGAGAACTGAGCATGGATATTGAACTGAATCGCTGGGGAAATTATCAGGAATAAAGACAAAAGCCTAGGCATTTATGAAAAGAAACGTATGGGGGCTGGCCCTGTGGTGTAGCAGGTCCTGGCTGCTTCACTTCCGATCTTGCTCCCTGCTGACAGCCTGGGAAAAGCAGCAGAAGATGGCCCAAGTGCTTGGGCCCCTTCACCCACGTGGGAGACCTGGATGAAGCTCCTGGCTCCTGGCTTCAGCCTGGCCCAGCCCTTGCTATTGCGGCCACTTGGGGAGTGAACCAGCGGATAGATTTCTTTCTCTGCCTCTGCCTCTCTGTCGCTGTAACTCTGCTTTTCAAATAAATAAGTAAATCTTAAAAAAAAAAAAAAAGGAAAAGACATTTAAGTGAGCCTTGAAAAAAACATGCTATCAGGAAGATACTATAGTGGGAAAGAAAAATCAGAAATTACACATTTGTTACTTTCTCAGGACTCTGAGGAATTGGACGGAAAGCAGAAAATGTAAAACAAACACAAAAACAACCCAAAGCACACCACTTTTCATGGAAGAAAACCTCTGCAAAAGTGAACTGTGCAACAGGACAAGGGCAACATGTCACATCCATCTAGGTCAGGTTGTACCTCCCGGCAAGACAATCAAGGACTCTGAAAAACCTTTGACTACATCCCAGTTTGCCTGAGGGAAAGACCAGTGTGACAGGGAGTAAAGAAATGTTTTGAGTGAGAATGAGTTAACCGTGTACTAAAAAGAAAGCAGTTGTTTTTCCTTGGAGGCTTCAGTATTCTGAAAAACCTCGAGAAGTTTTGCTGGAGTCTAGAAACAGCCTTCCTGCAACTCTTGATGGTCCATGCTACCCACATACAGGCTGATTTTTATCACCGATCCATTCTCCTCCTGGGAGTGCTATTCTGCCAGCAACAAAGCTGGCAGAGTGACTACCAGCCAAGCAATTGGCTTCCAGGAAGTGTTTCCATCAACATTATCAAAGTCACTAAGGTTCAGAGACGCTGACAGGGAAAAAAGCAACTTAAATGGCCTTGACCGTGTTCAATAAAATAATTTACTTAGTTTCAGTTTTTAGTTAATGCTTTAAAGATTATTTTTTTTAGAATTAGAAATCACAGAAAGAGGAAGTAATTTGGAATAATGTGAGTAGTTGTGTGGGTATGTTTAAAGGATTCAGATCCAAGTTGCTGGGGGAAATACCTCCTAGCAAAGCCAATGTGATTATATAGGCTCATACATAACAGATGCATTAAAAGAAATCTTTTGAGAGCGAGTAAGCGAGCAAGCAAGCAAGCGAGTGACTGAGAAAGAGCCAGGAACTCAATCCAGGTCTCTCACATGGGTGGCAAGTACCCAATTTCTTGAGCCATCACCACTGCCTCCCGGGTCTGCATTAGCAGGAAGTTGGAATCAGGAGCTGGAGCCAGATGTCAAACCCAGGCACTTGGATGTTGGATGTGGGCATTCTAACCAGCATCTTACTGCTAGGCCAAACATCTATTCCAACAGTTGCAGTTTTAATAATTTTTCTTTATTATCTATAACTAATCTGTATCTAAGTTTTGTTGATTATTTATTGGGAGGAACTTTTATGTTTCCTTCCTCACTTATTCTAGTTTTGAATGTTTCCATAACCTCACACTTAAAATAGCTACATTTCTTACTCTCTGTCCCCACATTTCTTACTTTCTGTCCTATATACCTTTCTATAGTATATTTCTTAAATGCTGCTTTTAGCATATTGCTAAGACTCTACAATGGTTCTCTATATCCTCTATGGTTTTCAAAGCATTCCACATTTTCCCCAATACAAACAGACCAATTTCCAGACTTTTCCCAAGTGTGACTGGCATTCATACCTCCTTGCTTTTACTTAAGCTTTTCTCTATCAGTAAGTTCTTCCTCCTTCACTGGTCTTATACTATTTTACTCTAATTGTACCACACATCAAAGTGTGGCCAAGTCCTAGCATCTCCCTTATTCTAGATCTAATTGAATTTTCCTTGCTAAGTTATAATCACAAACTACTCTGCACAAGTTTATACTTCATTATATATAACTAGTTCATATCTATTAGCCTTTTATGCCTTACTCTACAGTTAGCTCATTGAGGGTAGATGAGATAGTCTGTGATGTCAAAAATTTAAAAAAAGACACCACTAGTATTCATAGTTCAGTGTTCATTAAAGTAAACATCACCCAGAAATCTCTGCTATGAGATCTTGGTTTACTTTCTGGTAGGAAAATTTATATAGATATATAAGAGGAAGAAATAAAAACAGTAACCACTACTGTGAGGGAATACAACTAAAAAAATCTCATTGCAGAAAAAGAAAAGGATTGGAGGATGTTCTAAAATCATCTTCAACTGCTTATCTCTAAAAGGAAGTGCAAGCTACAACTGTAAAATTGTTCTGTTTTGCATTTTATAGGAATGGCTCTTTTTTGGATATAGTCCAAATATAATTTTAAGTAACATTTTTATGTTTTAATACTCCAATAAAAAGTTGTTTGGCATTAAATATTAAAATATATTCATGACTTGACACTAAATTATCTCTCAACCTTATTTTCTGCTACCTGACTCCCAGGTTGCTAACAGAAATCATTAATCCTCGTTCAGTCAGTAAATCTCATTGCCACATATTCTAGAGCACATTGCAAAGGGAACCAGCCAAATTTAGAGCATCAGTCCTTGTGGTGCTTTATTTGGGTCATATTTAAAATCACTGCTGCCGGCGCCATGGCTCAACAGGCTAATCCTCCGCCTTGCGGCGTCACCACACCGGGTTCCAGTCCCGGTTGGGGCGCTGGATTCTGTCCTGGTTGCTCCTCTTCCAGGCCAGCTCTCTGCTGTGGCCCAGGAAGGCAGTGGAGGATGGCCCAAGTGCTTGGGCCCTGCACCCGCATGGGAGACCAGGAGAAGCACCTGGCTCCTGGTGCGATGTGCCGGCCACAGCGGCCATTGGAGGGTGAACCAACGGCAAAAAGGAAGACCTTTCTCTCTCTCTCTCTCTCTCTCCCTCTCTCTCTCTCTCTCTCTCCACTCTGCCTGTCAAAAATAAAATAAAATAAAATAAAACCACTGCTGGGTTTGTTAAGTCAACAATGGGAGTCACTGTGCACTTACTCCTCATGTAGGATCTCTGTCCTTAATGTGCTGTACATTGTGATTTAATGCTATAACTAGTACTCAAGCAGTATTTTACACTTTGTGTTTCTGTGTGGGTGCAAACTGTTGAAAGCTTTACTTAATATATGCTAAGTTGATCTTCTGTATATAAAGATAATTGAAAATGAATCTTGATGTGAATGGAATGGGAGAGGGAGCAGGAGATGGGAGGGTCGTGGGTGGGAGGGAAGTTATGGGGGGGAAAAGACATTGTAATCCATAAGCTGTACTTGGGAGATTTATATTCATTAAATAAAAGTTAAAAAAAAAAAACAACAACACTGCTAGAGCCTGTGCTATGGCGTAGTGGGTAAAGTCGCAGCCTGCAGTGCCGGCATCCCATATAGGTGCTGGTTCCAGTCCCGGCTGCTCCACTTCCGATCCAGCTCTCTGAGATGGCCTGGGAAAGCAATAGAAGATGGCCTAACTCCTTGGGCCCCTGCACCTGTGTGGGAGACTGAGAGGAGGCTCCTGTCTCCTGGCATCAGACTGGCACAGTTCTGGCCATTGTGGCCATCTGGGGATTGAACAAGTGGATGGGAGCGCTCTCATTCTCTCTCTTTGCCTCTCTGTAACTCTGCCTTTCAAATAAATAAATAAGTCTTTAAAAAAAATTTCTGCTTTTCTCTGTTCATGAGTGGCAGCCACATTACCTTCTCCATGTACCTCAGTTTGTTTGGAGAATAACTGCTTAGCCCTTTGGGGTGACCCCAGGATCTCCACAATGAATTTTATGTAAGCAATGAAATTAATATATATTATGAGCATCTCAAATGCATCTACATATTTTGAAAAATTCCATCTAGTCCTTTCCTTTCCATGTGGAAACAGACAGAAATTTACCTTTTTAAAAGTAATTTAAACCAGGGCCGGCAGGTAAAGCTGCCACCTGCAATGCTGGCATCCCATATGGACACCGGTTTGAGTCCTGGCTGCTCTACTTCTGATCCAGCTCTCTGCTATGGCCTGGGAAAGCAGTAGAAGATGGCCCAAGTCCTTGGGCCCCTGCATCCACATGGAGGACCTGGAGGAAGCTTCTGGCTCCTGGCTTTGGATTGGCGCAGCTCTGGCCATTGCAGCCATTTGGGGAGCGAACCAGCAGATGGAAGACTTTCTCTCTCTCTCTCTCGCAACTCTGTTGTTCAAATAAATAAATAAATCTTAAAAAAAATAATTAAAAGCATGTTGAAAATGGAATTTAGAGATTTTTATTAAAAAAAAAAAGGAACTTCAATCTGTTCCCCTCTACTTTTCTCTTTCCACACCTTCTGGGTCCGTCGCCTCCTTTGCTTCCCCTATGATGGTGATCATCCTTTACAGTTCTTTTACACTACTTTCATGAAGCTCTTAGCTCACCTTTCCCAGTATAGCCTCCACTTCCCCCCTCAATTCTTTTATGCTATACTAACCTGTGGTTTCTTCCTAAATGAAGGCATTCCAAAATGATTATGCAAAATAGTTTATTTTGGTACAAAAAATTTTGAAACCTGTAATACCTGTTTTCCATGAACTTTCTGAATACCTTTATGTGAGCATGTGTGTGTGTGTGCGTGTTGGCATGTACATGTGCCACATATGCCCCATACTCCTCTTTGCAACCAAGGCTGGCAAAGGAGTGTCATACACACACAGACACACTCACGCAAGTGATAGCCTGGTTAAAGTGAACAGCACATGTATTTGAAAACCTGAAAGTGAAACAGAATCTATAACTTGACTGTCTACAACCATCAACCTCAAGCTCTATTTCTCTATTTCACATTTGTTGGCAGTATGGAAACTGCTGAAGCTGTTGGAGATTCATCTTAAACTAAAGGATCACTCTTGTATTCTACTTAACATTAGTTTGACTAAGCTTTCTATTTTATTCATATCTGTTTATGAAAAAGTAGGGACAACCTGCCTCTGTTACGAAGGCACCATAAGACATAATTACATATAAATGATTCAGGAGAAAAAAAAACCACCAAACTGTTTTGCTGAAATCAACTTATGTAGTCAGTTATTGTGTACTATTAAACAGTTGGCACATTTCACATCTTTGGCATGTAAAAGTCAATTGCGTGTAGACTTATGTTGTTTAAATGATGCCAATGTGTACTTCTCACCTTCTTAAATATATCAAAATTTCTTAGAATGCCAAACAAAATCTGTCCTCTGGGACTATAATGTGCCAGTAGTATAATGGTACATGGAAGCATTACTGGAAAAACTCAAGAGGGGAAGAAAGACCTTTTCCCAGCAACACATTAAGGTCTTGCAAGTGAAAATGAATTCCAGCTCTGGAGATTATCAGCTGAACTTTGGGATACACAGCCAAATTAGATAATTCAGAACAAATTGTAGAATGATTGCTACATCTTCCCCTCCGCCCCCCCCCCCCCCCCCAACTGTACAATCTCTGAGTGTAATACCGGCTTCCTTAAAGCTTCTCTTGGCAATCATGCTTGCTGTTTTAAAGTGTCAGAGCTAAGCATGTCTTTGAATTTGGAAAGAAAAAAAAATTCTTGTTTTCATTTCCAGAATTGGTAGTAGTAATGATTAAGCAAATAGGGATTCTATGAGTATACATTCAGAGAAATATACTGTGTATGTTGAGAAAACAAATTCGATAATGCATCTACCATGGGAAAATCATACCCCAAGTAATCCCAAAATAGAACAAATCACAAATAAAAAAGTGCTATACAACAAAGATCCACAGAGAAGAAAAAATTTTTGACATCCATAATAAATAATTTCATACCTTTGAAGATGAAACATATAAGCAGATTTAGTGAAAGCTGCATTTCAACACAGTATAGTCATGTATTGTTTTTTCAGAAATAATCAGGCTTTGAGAATTTTGTCTTACTATAATTTTATTGATCTTGCCCTTTCCAATACAAATCTGCCTCATCTTAACATTTTCCATTTGTGGTGAAAATGTTCGTGTATGAGATTAAAACAGCTAGGCTTTTAAAAATTGTGGCAAAAAGCAAATAGTATGACTCTACCCATTTAATGGATTTTTAAGTATACACTACAGTATTGCTAACTATGAGTGCAATGTTACGTATTGTTTTCTAGAACTTTTTCATTTTTCATGACTGAAATTTTATATCCATTGAGCAGCAATTTCTTATTTGCCTACCCCCTCTCCCTCCAATTCTTTTTTTTAATTTATTTTTTTATTTTTTATTTTTTTTCTCCCTCCAATTCTTAACAACTGCCTTTCTACTTTTTGTTTTGATGAATCCGAATATTTTAGATACTTATATAAATGGAATCATGTTAAGTATTTGACTTTCTTTTTTTAAAATATTTATTTATTTATTTGAAAGTCAGAGTTACACAGAGAGAGAAGGAGAGGCAGAGAGAGGGAGAGGTCTTCCATCCACTGGTTCACTCCCCAGTTGGCTGCAATGGCTGGAGCTGCACTAATCTGAAGTCAGGAGCTTCTTCCTGGTATACCATGGGGGTGAAGGGGCCCAAGGATTTGGGCCATCTTCTATTGCTGCTTTCCCAGAACATAGCAGAAAGTGTAGCAGCCAGGACTTGAACCGGTGCCCATACGGGATGGTAGCACTTCAGGCAGTGGCCTTACCCGCTATGCCACAGCGCCAGCCCCAATATTGTATTTTCTTAATTAAAATTCTTATTTACTTGAAAGGCAAAGATGGGGTGCGGAGAGGGATAGGGAGATGGAGATGGAGAGGAAGAGGAAGAGAGGGGAGGGGAAGGGAAGAGAAAGAGGGAGAGATAAATATCTTCCATCTGCTGGTTCATTCTTTGAATGCCCACAACAGCTGCGATTGCACCAGCCCAAAGGTAGCAGCCTGGAACTCAATCCAGGTTTCCTATATGGGTGGCAGAAATGATAGTACTTAGGCCATAACCTGCTGCCTACCAGGGAACACATTATTAGGAAGCTGGACTAGGAGGCAGAGCCAGGACTTGAACCCAGACACTCTGATTTGGGATGCAAGCATCCAGTGTGGCATCTTAACTGCTGCACCAAATGTCTATCCCAATTTTTTAATATTTTGGGGCACCTCTATATTATCACTTCTTATTTTTCATTTTATAAAATAATGACCATCCTAACTGGTGTGAGGTATATCTTGTTGTGGTTTTGGTATCTCATTTCCCTGGTGATCACTGTCTGCGTGCATCAGTTGTCATACCAGATGCCATTGTATGCCTTTTTTCAGAGAAATGTCTGTTCAAGTCCTTTGCTCATTTATCTTTTTGTTTGCTTTAGAAATTCTCTACATAGTCTGATATTAATCCCCTATCAGATGTATTGTTTGCAAATATTTTGTACCAATCTGTAGGCTGCCTTTTTAATTGGCTGATTGTTTCCCTTGCTGTGCAGAAGCTTTTCACATTGATGGCATCCCATCTGTCTAGTTTTGCTTTTGCTGCCTGTGCTTTTGGTCTCATCTCCAAGAAATCAATGCCAAGACCAATGGCATAAAGATTTTTTTTTAATGTTTTCTTTCAGAAGTTTTACAGTTTCAGGTCAATTGATTAAGTTTTTTTTGAAAAGATTTATTTATTTATTTGAAAGTCAGAGTTATATATAGAGAGAGGACAGAGAGAGAAATCTTCCATCTGCTGGTTCACTCCCCAAATGGCTGCAATATCCGGGGACTGGCCAGGCCGAAGCCAGGAAACAGGAGCTTCTTCCGGGTCTCCCACAAGGTGCAGAGGCCCAAGGACCTGGGCCATTTTCCACTTTCTGAGGTCATTAGCAGGGAGCTGGATAGAAAGTGGAGCAGCTGGGACTCTAACCAGTATCCATATGGGATGCTAGCACTGCAGACGGTGGCTTAACGCTGCTGCACCACAGTGCCAGCCCCCTGATTAAGCTTTTAATCCACTTTTGTGTATGATGTAAAAATAATTCAATTTCATTGTTTTGCACGTGGATATACAGTTTTCTCAACACCATCTGTTGATGATACTATCTTTTCCTCATTATGTATTCTTAGCACCTTTGTCAAAGATCAGCTGGCCATTGATAGAGAGACAGACAGACAGACAGATTTCTCTGCTGTATCTTGTTCTATTGGCCAATTTGTATGTTTCTATATGGATACCATTAAATTTTGATTACTATAGCTTTGTAATATATTTTACAATCAGAAAATATGAAGCTTCCAGCTTTGTTTTTCTTTTCCATGATTGTTTTGACTGCTTGGGGTCATTTGTAATTCCCTATGAATTTTATGATTTATTTTAATTTGTGTCAAAATTGTCACTGGGACTTTGCTAGAAATTGCATTGAATCTGTAGACTGTTTGTAGCAGTATGGGCATTTCTACTAACACTAAGTCCTGGGGCAAGTGCAGTGGATTCAGTTGCCACTTGTCATGCCTGCATCCCCTATCAGAACACCTATTCTAGTCCTGACTGCTCCACTTCCGATCCACTTTTCTGCTGGTGCTTCCAGGGAAGCAGCACATTGGTTCTTGGGCCCCTGCCACCCATGTGGGACACTGGAATCATGTTCCTGGCTTCTCCCTTTGTCCTTGCCCAGCCCCAGCAGTTGTAGGCATTTGGGAAGTGAACCAGTGGAAGGAAGTGTGCTCTCTCTCTCTCCTGCCTTTAAAGTAGATAAAAATAAACATTTAAAAATTTTTCTTCAAATCCATAAGCATGAGCTTTTTTTCATTCGTCTACTTCAATTTCTTTCAGTAGTGTTTATAGTTTTCAGTGTATAAAAGACTTATTTATTTATTTGAAAGGAAGAAATAAAGTGAAAGAAGGAGAGAGAAAGATCTTCCATCCACTGATTTGCTCCCAAAATGACCGCAATGGCTGGGGCCAGGCAAGGACAAAGCTGGGAGCCAGGAACTTCTTCTAGGTCTTCCATTTGGGTGCAGGGGCCCAGGCACTTGGGCCATCTTCTGCTGCTTTCCCAGGCACAATAGCAGGGAGCTGGATCAGAAGTGGAGCAGTCAGAACTTGAACCAGTACTCTGATATGAGATGATGGCAATGCAAGTGGTGGTTTAACCTGCTGCACCACAACACTGGCTTCCCATAACTAATTGTATGGCCTGAAACTGCTGATTTTGTTAATTAGTTCTAACAGGCTTTCTGGTGGAATCTTCAGTCTTTTACATTTAAAGTCATGTCTTCTTAAAGAGAGATTTTAACTCTAGCTTTTGATCTGGATGACTTTTATTTCTTCTTCTTACCTAGCTGCTCTGGCTAAGGCTTCTAGTACTATGTTGAATAGAAGAAGCAAGTAGCAAGAGTGGACAATCTCGCTTTGTTCCTGATTTTACAGGAAAAGCTTCCAGGATTTTTTTTTTTTCCACTGAGTATGTTCACAGTAGGTTTTTCATACATGATCTTTATTATTTTGACAGATTTTCTTATATTCCCAGGTTGCTGACTATTTTTCTTCATGAAGGGATGTTCAATTTTGTCAAAAAAATTTTTTTTGCATCTATTGAGAGGATCCTGATTTTAATCCTTTGAGCTGTTAATGCATCACATTTATTGATTTTTGTATGTTGAACCATCCTTGCATCCAAGCGATAAACTTCTTTTGGTTATGGTATATGATCTTTTAATTGTCCTGTTGAATTTTGCTTGCTAGTCTCTTGTTTGGGAATTTTGCATCTATTTTCATCTAATATAGTGGCCTGTAGTTTTCTTTTCTTGTTTTTTTTCCCCCCTCTGGCTTTGGTATCAGGATATTATTGGCTTCATAAAATGAATTTAGATGTGTTCCCTCCTCTTCAAATTTTGGAAGAGTTTAAGAATTGGCGTTAATTCTTTTTTAAATGTTTGGTAGAATTCACTAGTGAAGCCATCTGGTCCTGGGATTTTCTTTGTTGGAAGTTTTTGATCACCAGTTCAGTCTTCTTAATCATTAATAGTTCTATTCATATTTTAAAATTCTTCTTGATCCAGTCATGGTAGGTTAAATGCTTTTAGGAATTTATCAATTTCTTCCAGGTTATTCAATTTGTTGGCTTAGAATTATTCATTGTGGCCTCTTCTAATCTTTTGTATTCTGTGGCATCAGCTGCATGGCCTCCTCTTTCCTCTCTATTTGTCTCTGTCCTTTTTGTAGTGTTGCTCAAGGTTTGTTAATTTTGTTGATGTTTTCATGAAGCCAACTCTTAGTTTTATGGACTTCCTTTCTATGCTCTTTCATTTATATCTGCTCTAATCTTCATTATGTCCTTCCTTCTAGCAACTTTGGGTTTAGTTTGTTTTTCTGGTTCCTTGAAATGTATAGTTAGGTTGCTTATTAGAGATCATTCTTTCCTAATGTAGGTATTTATGACAGTAAACTTTCCTCTCTGTATGCTTTTGCTATATTCCCTAAGTTTGGTATATTATATTTTTGCTTTCATTTGTTTCAAGTTTTTTTCTAATTACCTTTGGATTTTTTCTTTGATCCACTGTTGCTTAATTTTCATACATTTATGAGTTTTCCAGTATTCCTTTCGATGTTGATTTACAGTATCATTCTATGAATGTCAGAAAAGTTACATGGTATAATTTCAGTCTTCTAAAATTTGTTAAGACTTATTGTGTGACTTAACATGTGTGTTTTGATGCTACTGAGTGGAGCATTCTGTAATTTTGTTAGGCTCATTTTGGTCTGTAGATGTTATACGTCCTTACTGATCTTTTGTCTGAATGTTCTATCCATTATTAAAAGTGGAGCATTTAGGGCTGGCACTGTGGCTCACTTGGCTGATCCTCCACCTGCGGCACCGGCATCCCATGTGGGTGCTGGGTTCTGGTCCTGGCTGTTCCTCTTCCAGTCCAGCTCTCTGCTGTGGCCCGGGAAGGTAGTGGAGGATGGCCCAGGTGCTTGGGCCCTGCACCTGCGTGGGAGACCAGGAGGAGGCACCTGGCTCCTGGCTTCGGATCGGCGAAGCTCCGGCCATTGCGGCCATTTGGAGAGTGAACCAATGGAAGGGAGACCTTTCTCTCTGTCTCTCTGTCTAATTCTGCCTGTTAAAAACAACAACAACAACAACAACAACAAAAGTGGAGCATTTAAATCTCCTATTATTATGCTTCTCTCTCTTTTCCCCTTCAATCTTGTCATGTTGGCTTTGTATATTTGGGGTGCTCTAAAGTTGGGTATATATTTACAATTGTTATATCTTCCTAGTGAATCAAATCTTTTTTTTATGTTTTTTTTTTTTTTTTTTTGACAGGCAGAATGGACATTGAGAGAGAGAGAGACAGAGAGAAAGGTTTTCCTTTGCCGTTGGTTCACCCTCCAATGGCCGCTGCGGCTGGCGCACTGTGGCCGGCGCATCGCGCTGATCCGAAGGCAGGAGCCAGGTGCTTATCCTGGTCTCCAATGGGGTGCAGGGCCCAAGCACTTGGGCCATCCTCCACTGTACTCCCAGGCCACAGCAGAGAGCTGCCTGGAAGAGGGGCAACCGGGACAGAATCCAGCACCCCGACCGGGACTAGAACCCAGTGTGCCAGCGCCGCAAGGTGGAGGATTAGCCTGTTGAGCCGCGGCGTCGGCCCGAATTAAATCTTTTATCATTATATAATGTATTTTGTCTCTCATGACCGTTTTTTAAAAAATATTTATTCATTTGAGAGAAAGAGTTACAGACAGAGAGAGGGAGACACAGAGATAAAGGTCTTCCATCTGCTGGTTCCCTTCCCAAATGGTTGCAATGGCCAGAGCTGGGCTGATCTGAGGCCAGGAGCCAGGAGCTTCCTCTGGATCTCCCATGTGAATACATGGGCCCAAGGACTTGGGCCATCTTCTACTGCTATCCCAGGCAATTAAAAGAGAGTTGCATCAGAAGACGAGCAGCTGGGACATTAACTGATGCCCCTATGGGATGCCAGTACCACAGGTGAAAGCTTAGCCCACTACACCACAGCACTGGCCCCTCTCATGACAGTTTTTAACAGTTTATTTTGTCTGATATAAGTATAGGTATTCCTGCTTTTTCTGGTTTTCACTTGCATGGAATATCTTTTTCCATCCCTCTCCTTTGAGCTCATGTGTGTCTTTACATCTAGTGAACCTGCTGTCAATTGCATAAATTGGATTATGTTTTTAAAAACTGCTTTATTGGGGATGGTGCTGTGGCACAGTGGGTAAAGCAACTACCTGCAGTGCTCGCATCTGATATGGGCATTGGTTTGAGTCCTGGCTGCTTCTCTTCTGATCCAGCTCTCTGCTTGGCCTGGGAAAGCAGTGGAAGATGGCCCAAGTACATGGGCCCTGTATCTGCATGGGAGACCTGAAAGATGCTCCTGGCACCTGATTTCGGATTGGCCTAGCTCTGGCTGTTGTGGCCATTTGGGGAGTGAACCAGTGGATGGAAGACCTCTCTCTCTCTCTCTGCTTCTGCCTCTCTATAACTCTGAATTTCAAATAAATAAATAAATAACATCTCTATATCTATATAACTTTTACTGATTTGAAAGGCAAAGTGACAAACACACACAGAGGAAGACAGAGAGAGAGCGAGAGAAAGCGTGATTGAGATGAAGAGCTGGATCTTTGTTTGCTAATTTATTCCTGAAATGTCCACAACAGCTATGGCTGGACCTTGTGGAAGCCAGGAGTAAGGAATTCCATTCAAATCTCCCATGTGGGTGGCAGGAACCAAAGTACTTGGGCCATCATGTGCTGCCTTCCCAGGTGCATTAGCAGGAAGTGGAGATCCAAAGCAGAGTAGCCAGGACTCCAACCAGCACTTTGATATGGGATATCAGGATTGCAAGCAGTGGCTTAACCTTCTGAGCCACAAAACCTGCCCTTAAACCCTACTTTTAATATCCTGTCAGCCACTGTATCTTTTGAGTGAGCAGCATAGTCCATTTATATTTAAAGCGACTGTTGATAGGAAAGGAAAGGAATTACCACTGCCACTTTGTTAATTTGTTTTTTGTCTTTTTAGTTTTTTCTCTCTTGTCTTTTGTTGCTGCCTTCTGTGGTGTTTTATTATTTTTTGGTAGAGATATGCTTTGATTCTTTTCTGATTTTATTTGCATTTTCTATAGGTATTTTCTATGTGGCTACCATGGGGCTTATATCAGCAATCTTATAGTTATAAAAATATTTTAAGGTGATAACAACTTCAATTGCAAAAAAATAAACCTATACTTTCCTGCCTCTTGTTACTGATTATATTACTGATGTCAAAACTGTATCCTTTTATATTGTATATCCATTGACATTTTATAGTTATAGTTACTTATTATGTTTTTTAACTTCTATACCAGAATTAAAAGTGATTTCTACACTATCATTGCAGTATTGGTCTATATACAGATCTTTTCCAGTAAGCTTCCTACTTTCACTTCAACGTGGATTCCCTTTAACCTTTCATGGGAGGCAGGTCTAGTGACAAGGAACCCCCTTTCTTTTATTTACCACTGAGAAAGCCTTTATGTCTCCTTCAATTTAGAAGGACAATTTTGCCAGATAAACTATTCTTGGATGACAGCTTTTTCCCCCTCTCTTCCATTTTAACATTTTGAATATATCGTCTCATTTCCTTCTGGTTTCCAAAATTTCTGCAGAGAAATTTACTGACAATTTGTTAAGTTTCCCTTGTACTTGATGGTTTACTTTTCTCTTGGTGTTTTCAAAATTCTGTGTACTTTATTTCGAAAACTTGACTATAATGTGTCTCTTTGTTGACTTCTTTGGATTCATTTTATTTGGAATCCACTGAATCCGAATGTCCATTTATTTACCCAGATTTGGAAAGCTTTTAGCCATTATTTTTGAAAATAAGTTTCTGCCTCTTTTTCCTTCTCTTCTCCTGCAGACTCCCATAATATACATATTTAGATGTATATGCATACATATATGTATACACAACACACACATACTTGATGGTGTCTCTTAAGTCCCTTACATTTTCCTCACTCTTTTTCATTATTTTTCCTTTTTGTTTTTGTGACTGGGACCAGCACTGTGGTGTAGAAGGTTAAGCCTCTGTCTGCAGTACTGACATCCCATATGGGCTCTGGTTCAAGTCCTCGCTGCTCTACTTCCAATCTAGCTCCCTGTTAATGTGCCTGGGAAAGCAGCAGAAGATGGCCCATGAAGCGACAAACATGGGAGACCTGGAAGAAGCTCCTGGCTTCTGGCTTTGGACTAGCCCAGCTCCTGCTGTTGTGGCCAATTGGGCAGTGAACCAGCAGATGGAATATCCCTCTCTCTGCCTCTCCCCTCTCTCTTTTTATAACTCTAACTTTCAAATAAATATAAATAGATCTTTAAAAAAAAATGACTGTCTTCAAGCTCACTGTTTCTCTCTTTGTCTTGGTTAAGTGTACAGTTGAACTCTCTAGTGTTTTTTTTAGTTGAGTGATTGCATTCTTTTTTTTTTTTTTGAAGCATGTGATTTTTAAAAAAAATTAACGCGAACGGAAAAAATTTCATGTATTTCATATATACAGCTTTAAGAGCATAATGATACTTCCTACCCTAGAGTTAGTGCATTCTTTAGCTGCACAATTTGGTTCTTTTGTGCAGTTCCTAATTCTTGTTGAAATTCTCCTTCTCAAGAAATTTACATACCTTCTTTTTTAAGGAGTTGCTTATGGAGACTTATTTTGTCCCTTTGATTAGTTCATTTTCCCCTATTTCTTCATATTCCCTGTAACTTTGTGTTGGTATCTACACATCCGAAAAAAAAAAAAATAGCCACTTCTCCCAATCTTTTCAGACTGGCTTTGTATAAGAAAAGACTCATCAATCAGCCCAGCTTTTCTGTGGATGTCTCTTCTCTAGACTGTATGTCTAGATTCTTACTTGGAAGGATATGCTGGTATCTTTTTATTTTCAGAAGCGTACAATTTCTTTACTTTCTCTGGTGTCTCTCTGCTATAACACAGGTCCTCTGAAACAGTAGGGCACTGCCCAGTCCTTTTTTCTTATCATTGGCCCCCAACCATCTAGAATATGCTATGTCCTGACAGTGCCCAGAGTCAGGCTGGAGAGAAACCGACCCTTAGGCAGACCCATGAAAAGCTGACATGATGCTCCACATTTCTGTTTCCCCAAAGGGAGATGTAACCAAGGGAACATCTGTATTGGCTTGTTATACCACAGGTCCTCTAGAGCAGCAGCACACTGTCTAGTTCTTTTCCTTTATCTTTTTAAAAATATTGTATTTATTTATTTGAGAGGTAGAGTTACAGACAGAAGGACAGAGAGAAAGGTCCTCCATCCGATGGTTCACTTCCCAGATGGCCACAACAGCTGGAACTGAGCCAATCCGAAGCCAGGAGCCAGGAGCCTCCTCTGGAGAGGTCTCCCACATGGGTGCAGGGGCCTAAGCAGTTGGGTCATTCTCCACTGCTTTCCCGGACCATAGCAAATAGCTGGATCAGAAGAAGAGCAGCTAGGACTTGAACTGGTGCTCATATGGGATTCTAGCACCACAGGCGCAGGCCTAGCCCTCTATGCCACAGCAGTGGTCCCCTGGTTCTTCTATTTTTAGTGGCCCTCAAGCATCTGGAGTATTCCAAGTCCTCTCAGTGCTCTGAGAGAAGTGACAAATAAGCCAATCTCTCAGGATACTCCACCCAAAAGTCTAAACATTGGATATATAATCCATTCTTTCCTTTCCTTTAACAAGGAGAAGCCAGGGGCTGGGAGTTTTGTCCTAAATAACAATGTCTCCTCCAAAATTCATGCTGAAACTTAATCTTTAATTTATCAGCAGATAAATTAAGAGGTGTGGCCTTTGGGAGGTGATTAAGTCATTAGGCTCACTGTTGTGAATGGGATTAACATCCTTATAAAAGGGCTTGAGGGGCCAGCACTGTGGTGCAGTGGGTTGAAGCCCAGGCCTGCAGTGTCAGCATGACATGTGGGCACCGGTTTGAGTCCTGGCTATTCCACTTCTGATCCAGCTCTCTGCTGTGGCTTGGGAAAGCAGTAGAAGATGGTACAAGTGCTTGGGCCCCTGTGCCCATGTGGGAGACCCAGAAGAAGCTGCTGGCTCCTGGCTTCAGATCGGCCCATCTCTGGCCATTGCAGCCATTTGGGGAGTGAACCCATGATAGAAGACCTCTCTCTCTCTTTCCCTGGCTCTACCTCTCTAGATAACTCTTTCAAATAAATAAAATAATTTTTTTTTTTTTTTTAAAAAAGGGCTTGAGACTGAAGGGAGCACTTTCTTGCCTCTCCATTGTTTCTGCCTAAGAGGATACCTAGATGGCAACATCTATGAGGACTAGGTCTTTACCAAACTTGAACCACCTGGCATTTTTATCTCGGACTTCTCAGGTCGCAGAACTATGAGAAACAAATTTGTATTGTTTAAAATCACACAGACTGCGGTACCTTGCTACAGCAGCAGCCTAGCAAAAATGAACCAAGTCACAGTTCAGGTGACTGGTACTGTGCCAAGGGGTATGACTGTGGAGAGGGGACATGGATTTTCCTGCTGGGCTTAGATGTGGCTGGCTGTTGAATATCCCCCTAGGAGGAAAGAGGAGCTGGGGCTTCCTATTCTACCATCTTGCTGATGTCGCTACTAGGCTTTACTTAAGTTAGCTTTTTAAATAGGAATCTCATTGATTAATGGTCATTAAGCTATCTTGTCTCAGCCAAATCAATGATGGTGTGGTCAATGTGGGTGAATTACACGTAGACAAAGCTGAAGAAAACACAAGCTTTCAGAAACAGCCTTCCTTCAGTTTTCACACAGTCATGTTCATATTCAGTGTGATAATTTTGATTAAGTCCACTGTAGTTGAATGGAAATGGCTACCTTTATGAGGATGGAAGCATTTTTTAGGTTATACTAGTAAATGGGTCAATTAATCAAATAATTAAAACAGTTATGCATATAGATAGCATCAAAGTTTCTGCACTAATACAGGTTGCCATGATAACAAAACAAAGCAGGAGTAGAAGAATATAACAACAACAAAAAAATCTTTTTTGAGATCTAAAGTGCAATTTCCAGTAGGCGAGTTTGATTTCCATTGTTATTTTTTTAGACAGTGTCATGGGTGATATTTTACATTTCACTCCTAAAATGATTATCTATCTATTATTTCACTTTATTTTCACAGCATCTTTGTGAGGCAGAGCCTTAGGAAATGGACCCATATATATTTTTATTGCTAACTTAGTACATAGATACAAATTGCGGAAACAATCTGTTCAGAGACCTTGGAGCTTCTGTTCTGTTAATATGGCACAGTACAGCCGTTACAACTAACAGTAGACATCAGATCTTATTAAATATTTCAAATATACTACACTTAGAGTTTTCTTACCCCTTACAAGTAAACAAGCACATTCTAATATGAGCTGGAGTTACAGCTTTCTGTTTCACTGCTTACAACAATTCTTTTGCATTTGACTTTCCTTTGAATTTTGGTAGAGCATGAGAGCCCAGAATAGCTTAAGGTTTTTTTCTTCCGACAAGACTATTCTGTGTTCTAATATAAACAAATTGTTCTCTAACTTCTTTCTACCTGCTAGGAAACAATTCAAATAGAAAACCCAATGTACCTCCCTAAGATTCACACTGTGATTTATCATGAGGTAAGGAGGTCATATTGTACCCTTTCAATCCAACTTTAATTTTAGTTTCCAAACAATCTGTATCTCTTTCAAGGTTAAAAGCACTGAAAGTACACATGAACACTAAGGAAAATCTTAAAATTTCCTGAAATGCATTAGCCACCCTATTTATATAACAAATATCTTGTTTGTTTATGATGGTCTACATCATTAATCTAGATAAATAAATGTGGAAGTGAAGGGAGCTGGGTTTGCTGTGTTGTCCATTGCCCAGCAACCAGTGGTGACAACTGTGTTGCAGCAGGGTGCTGTGGCAGACATAGAGCTTCTGCAGCATATGCTACTTTCTATTCCAATACTGAGTCAGGCAGAAAAGCTATGAACTCACATTTACCACTAGTTAACAGGACAAATTTGGGGTATTTGCTTTCTAAAAGTCTTATCTTCTTAAAATGTTAATATTTGCTCTAATTAGGTGATGGGCTCACATAAGCTTTTAAATAGTATCTCTATTTCTGAAATATTAATTTTTTGGCAAAAGCATTAAGTGTCTAATAGGTTAATTATGGGTCTTCATTCTTGAAAAAAATTCTGAATATTGAAAAACTTTAAGAGTAACATACACTTATAATACACTAACATCATATGAATGTATAAAACTAAAACTAAAAGTGCCCCTCCAGATTCCTAAGTTCCTAGTTCCATCCTCTGAGGCAACCATCCTTCCTTAAATGGATGATATATTCTCTTTTATTATTAAAAATAGTTTTCTGAATCTGATTACAGGAAAAAAATAACCTCATTGAAGTAAGTAGATTTTTTAAATGGCAAATCAAAATATTAACAGAGCCACATTTTTTCTACTAAAAAGGCATTTGAACATTATTAAACATAAAAAGCAAATGACTTTTAAAATCTTATTCACCATTATTCTAAAGCTGATTTCTTTAATAAGCTTTTGTTTCTAAGCTTTTCTTTAAAATGAAAAGAGTGTCACAGCATTATTTCAGCCTTGATTTAAAGTAACAGTCACAATTATTTTAGAGAGAAATGAGCCTCTTTAAGTGGTGAAAACTACTGTTGGTATGTGAATAAGATGCTGCTCACTACCTCAGACAGATCTGGTATTCAATAGGTAAGCACTTGGAATACCTATCTAAAGGCTGGCTGTATGCAGTGTTTGTGCCACAAAGAAGTAGAAGATATGTGCTCCTTTAGTCATCAACTTGTCCTACCACCAGGGTCAGTTACTCTATGTCTGGGTCTCAATTTCTTAATTTTTCAATGGTATAATTCCTGTCCTCACAGTTGGAGCTTACTAGTCTTTGGTATTCTTTAGAGGATATGGTGAAAAGTGTAAAGGCAAGATAGGTGCAAGGTAGGTATTTGTTGACATTAACGATGTAGATTAGAGGGACTTCTGTCCAAGAATAAGAGTGAACACTAAGTTTTGTGGCTAGAACCCCTTAGAAGTTTGGAACAATTTACAAACATAGGAAAAGTACTTTTGGTATTCAACAAAAGTGTTTTTCCCCCAAATATTCTACTCCTTAAGGAAGAGGGAGGACTTTATTCAAAGAATATGAGGCTTGATTATAAGTCCTTGTTTAGACATAAAGTTGCAAGACAGTACCCTTAATAATAATAAAAAATAAATCAGCACCCTTAAATCTCCAATTTCTTTGTGCATAGAATGCAATTAATGTAAGCCCTTCTTCCACAACTTAACAATTTTTTAGGTAGCAGTTATTATTTGTAACAACAAAACAAATAAGACACAGCTTTTTCTTATTCTCTCAAGCCAAAACCCTTACTTTTGAGTTAATAAGCTTACTTTAAAGTTAAAACACACTCTAAAAATAAGGCTCTTTTTCTCTTGAGCCTAAAGCTGAGGACACAGATAGTAATGATTATTCAGGTCACAAAAGTTGATCTCAGAGATTATTGTAAATTTATGAATTTTGAGCTACTTGTTGGTCTTCTGAGACAACACTATCTAATTAAAATATTTATTTATTCATTCACGAGAGGCATATTGAAAGAGAAAAGAGAGATAGAGAGAGGGAGGGAGGGAGAGAGGGAGAGAGGGAGAGAGAGAGAGAGAGAGATTATTTCTCTTTGAATATGAGACAAGGCAAAGTTTCAAAAGATATGGTTCAGGGCCAGTGCTGTGGCATAGCAGGTAAAGTCACTGCCTGCGGTTCCAACATCCCAGATGGGCACCGTTTCGAGTCCTGGCTGCTCCACTTCCAAACCAGCTCTCTGCTATTGCCTGGGAAAGCAGTAGAAGATGGCCCAGACGCTTGGGCCCCTGCACCTGCGTGGGAGGCCTGGAAGAAGCTCCTGGCTCCTGGCTTCAGATCAGTGCAGGTCTGGCCATTGTGGCCATTTGGGGAGTGAACCAGCAGATGGAAGACCTCTCTTTCTCTCTCTGCCTCTGCTTCTCTGTAACTCTTTCAAATAAAAAATGTCTTTTTTTTTTTTTTTTTTTTTTTAATTTACTTGACAGGTAGAGTTACAGACAGTGAGAGAGAGATGGCCGCCATGGCTGGCGCTGTGCCCATCCGAAGTCAGGAGCCAGGTGCTTCTTCCTGGTCTACCATGTGGGTGCAGGGACCCAAGCACTTGGACCATCCTCCACTGCCTTCCCGGGCCACAGCAGAGAGCTGTACTGGAAGAGGAGCAACTGGGACTAGAACCGGGTGCCCATATGGGATTTTGGCGCTGTAGGCGGAGGACTAACCAAGTGAGCCACAGCGCCGCGCCCCCACCCCCTTTTCTTTTAAAGATATGGTTCAGGGCCAGTGCTGTGGCGTAGCGGGTAAAGCCACTGCCTGCAGTGCTGGCATCCCATATGGGTGCCGGTTCAAGTCCCAGCTGCTCCACTTCTGATCCAGCTCTCTGCTATGGCCTGGGAGGGCAGTGGAAGATGGCCAAAGTCCTTGGGCCCCTGCACCCACGTGGGAGATCTGGGAGAAGCTCCTGGCTTCGGATTAGTGCAGCTCCAGCCGTTGCAGCCATCTGGGGAATGAACCAGTGGATGGAAGACCTCTCTTTGCCTCTCCTTCTCTCTCTGTGTAACTCTGATTTTCAAGTAAACAAATAAATCTTTTTTTTTTTAAAGATATGGTTCAAGGTTAAAGCCTACAAACTATTTTCTACTCAGAAACAGTTAATCATAAATTATGCTTTTGTTTTCTTATTGTTTACTAAAGAAAAGTATAATATTAATATAAAAAATCCATCTATTCATAACATATAGCATGGTCCAGTGGTTCATTCCCAAAACGTAATTTTGGAACACTTATTCTGTATGATAGAAGTTACCAAAATGGAGGATTATATGATCAAATAATTGTAGGAAATGCTGGGTTAAACAGGAATTTCCCCTCCTAGGATTTCTATAATATCATATAGAATTTTTTTTTCATACAGATTTCTAAGTAGAGACTATATTACTCTGAGTTTCTTCAGCTTATTTGACTGGAGATTCCGTTTTGATCTGGATCACCTGATAGGATTAGGAACATGCTGCACGCATCAGGGCATGCTGGCATATGCTATCCCTACAAGGTTAGTCACAAAAATCACAAACTACCTCAATGGTTTATATTCTTCCTTTCCATGTACCTCCTATTCTTGACCCTTGTTTATTTCTTCTTTTTAAAATTGCTACAATAACATTTCTGTGTTCTCCTTCCTTCCACTCTCTTCTGCACATTGCCTAACAGTCAACTTCCTTCAACTCTTTTTTTCTGGGGTGAGCATCTAGCCTGATGATTAAGACATCACACTGGAGTACCTGGGTTCAATACCTGGTTCTCGTACCTGATTCCATGTCTCTGCTAATGAAGACCTTGGGAGGTTACAGTGAGGCCTCAGTTAGCTGGGTTCCTGTCACCTACATGGGAGACCTGGATTAAGTTACCGGCTCCTAACCTCAGCCCAGTTCCAGCCCTTGTGGGCATCTAGAGAGGGAAGCCGCAGATGGGAGTTTTTTTCTCTTTCTGTCTACCTCTCTGTCTCTGTTGCTAGATAAACCAAAACTCTATTCTCCATTGGTCACTCTGCTGAAAGTCTTTCCAGTATACTCAGATTTAGATTCTTTAATTCTGTCCTTCATAACTGCCTGATGTGATGTTCCCAGGATGCTTTTCCATTTTCATCAGAAAAAAAAGCTTACTTACTTTCCCCAAGTCTGTTTCCAATTTTCCCAAACCCAATCTTTGCTTATATTATCTTTTTAGATCAGTTATCTTTTTTTCAATACTATTCATTGGCTATTCAAATAGCTGAGTCTACCTGATATATGAGAGTCTTCAAAAAGTTCATGACAGAGTTGGTGTTTGCCTAGCAGTTAAGATGTAGGCTAAGATGCCCTAAGCCATATGGTGTGCCTGAGTTTGGGTTCTGGTTCTGATCTATATTCCAGCTTTCTGCTATTGAGCACTCTGCACGGCACTGGTGATGGCACAAGTAGTTGGGTTCCTGCCATCCATGTTGGAGACCTGGCTTGAGTTGCCAGCTCCTGGCTTCAGGCTGGCCCAGGCCTGATTGTTGCAGGTTTTTGGGGAGTGAACCAGTAGATGGTGTCCCCCATTCCTTCCTATCTCTAAAAAAAAAAAAAAGTTCATGGAAAATGTATATTACAAAAGAAAGGAGAACAGATTTCAAATTTTGACACTAAAATAAATAGCCTTTAGTTTTATTTTTATTAAGTTTAAAAAATATATTTATTTACTTCAGAGATAGAGGGAGGAAAAAGAAAGTTCTCATCTGATGATTCATGTCCTAAATGCCAGCAATGGCTAGGACTGGACCACGGCCAGAACCAGAGCCAGGGGTCGGGAACCAATCCAGGTCTCCCACGTGGGTGGCAGGAACCCAATGACCTGAGCTTTCACCTGTCTCTCCCAGGGTCTGTATTGGCAGGAAGCTGGAGCCAGGAGCTGGAGCTGGGAAGTGAATTCTGGCACTTCCATGTGGGAGTGAACGTCTTAACTGCTAGGCTAAATGACCACTCCCTCCCATGGACTTTTTGAAGTACCCTTGAACTCCTTCATTAAGTATTTTTAGAATTCTCTGCCTTTTTTGAAAGGGTAAAGAAACTAACATATTTAATTTTTACCACATGCCATGAATTTCTCAGGGACTTTTCTCTGAATCAAAAGTTACTCCTTTTATCAGCAAACAAATGTAACAGCATGGGGGGTGGTACTTTTATTGTTGCTTGACAGGATGGACCTATCTCTTAAAACAAGAGGGATATATGAGACCTAAAAAAGGGCTTCGGCAATAGGGCCCAAATATTTCCCAAGGGTGGTAAAGGCATACCCTGTACCACAGACATTACCCTCAACCTCCATATAAGAAATGTGGGGAAGGGAGGGCAAGACTATGGGGATATTGATCTTTGTCCAAGAGTGCTGGTGGTAAGAGAAGAGTCTATTCTTGTAGCTGGTTTCAAAGGTGCTGGTGGGGCTCTTAGAGACTAACTCAAAGACTGGCTATGCCTGCAGGATGAAAAGATTGGCATTCCATTCCCTGTTGGACATCTGTTTAGGCAGAGAATGTGTTGATCTGTCCCTGTGCCTATTGAGCAAGGCAGAGAGAACTGGAGAGAAACAGCAGGGCAGAGAGAAGCGGCAGTGGTACAACAGCCTGTATTTCCACTGTTTGGCCTGGTAAGGATGTAGGAAATTCCTGTGGGACAAGTAGAATGAGTTGTACTTGAGTCAGCTTGCTGGTGCTCTACCTGAGATGATGACCTACCTGGCAAAGGGAATCCACCAGCAAGAGGCTGGTAAGGCTTATCACTGTGGGCAGGGAAAGAAATGGAACAATTTCTGTACTCTGATATCAGAAAATAGTATGGTATTGAGGCCTTACTAGGGCCTCTGAAATATTAATACACCTAGCATGGAAGAGGGCCAGCATTTGCATGTCTAAGAGTTAAAGAGAGAAGCACATGCTGTGTGTCCACTCCCTTTCCCCTGGAGTAGGTTTTGCAAAGGAGGAGAACCAGAATCTTCAGAACCAGACTCTGCTCTCCAATCTCTTCAATATCTCAGATAGTGGGGGTCCCAGTTCAAGTCTGCATTGGGTAAATGGCAGGTAAGATTTAAACTGCATTTGAGATTCAAGCTGTAAACAATATTGAATTTTAGTAAGTGACCCTAAAGCTGTAGCATATGACATAGGGGACAGGAAAGGATTTAATAAAACACAGTTCAAATAAATAAAACCGTTCAATGTAGATACTTCTTGAGTTAAGATTCCTTAATAAACTGGTTAAACATGTTTGGCTTGGGTCTTATTTCATGCTTTTGTAACTTGACATATCAAACTCTGGCCAGTCACTTGCCAATTCCATAAATAGAATTGAGAGTTATTAGTATTAGTTATTGTATCTGTTGCTAGTGATTTGAAGGAAACAGTGTTAAGGAATTACCCTGTATATTGTCCTTGAATTCTCCTATTTTGGAGAGATGGGTTAGACGTGTTGACTCAGCAATCTTACCATTAAAATTAGTCAAGATTTTATAATAGTGTGGTCAACTGAAATAATGATTTTATGACAGTAATTATGACTAATATTAAATGGTTGCAGTCAACATTAGCATTTACACAAAGGACCATGAAATCACCTTAACAAAGGATAAAAAGAAAATAAATTCCATTGTAAGGTAAATGTTGGTTGACACCACTTTCTTGCCACACATTCTCTCCCTAGTAGAATCCTATCAAGGAAGGGCCTAAGCCTGCACCAAGAATGTAACTGAGTGGGGCCGTCACTGTGTCATAGCGGGTAAAGCCTCTGCCTGCAGTGCCAGCATCCCATATGGGTGCCGGTTTGAATCCCAGCTGCTTCACTCCCGATCCAGCTCTCTGCCATGGCCTGGGAGGGCAGTGGAAGATGGCCCAAGTCCTTGGGCCCCTGCACCTGTGTGGGAGACCTGGAAGAAGGTTCTGGCTCCTGGCTTCGAATCGGCATAGCTCTGGCCATTGCAGCCACTTGAGGAGTGAACCACGGGATGAAGACCTCTTTTTCTCTCTCTGTCTCTACCTCTCACTGTAACTCTGTCTTTCAAATAAATAAAATAAATCTTAAAAAAATAAAGAAGAATATGACAGAGGTGCCTAGTAATTTCCTTTCCAGGACAAAGATATTTGAGGCCCAGTTCTGCCATTAACTAGCTGTGTAAGATTGGGCATGCAGGTGAGGGCTGGAGTAGAAGGTTTTAAAGTATCACACTTCTAGGAATATTAAAAATCTTTTGCTTTTTATTTAATCTCTCCTGTGCTTTGACAAGGATATTCTATTCATGTGATAGTTGCTTTTGATGCTCAAACTACAAGGCAACAATTTTTTAAAAAAATTTGTTTATTTATTTGAAAATTAGAGTTACACACAGAGAGAAGGAGAGGCAGAGAGAGAGAGGTCTTTCATCTGCTGGTTCACTCCCCAGTTGGCCACAACAGCTGGAGCTGAGTGGATCTGAAGCTAGGGACCAGGAGCTTCCTCTGGGTCTCCCATGTGGGTACAGGGACCTAAGGACTTGGGCCATCTTCCACTGCTTTCCCAGGCCACAGCAGAGAGCTGGATTGGAAGTGGGGCAGCCTGGTCTTGAACCGGTGCCCATATGGGATGGCAGCACTGTAGGCAGTGGCTTTACCCGCTATGCCACAGCGCCAGCCCCAAGGCGGCAATTTATTAACTCAAGATATCTGCAGTCAATAAGGATGTGGTTGGCAAGAAAGTTGACAAAGCCTCCAATAGTGTGCAATCTTTATATATATTTTTTATAAAGATTTATTTACTTACTTGTAAGGCAGACCATCAAAGAGAGGGAAAGACAGAGTGGGAGTCACAGTGAGAGAGGTATCTTCCAATTGCTGATTCAATAGTCAGGGTTGGGCCAGGCTGAGGGTAGGAACCAGGAACTCTATCTGGGTCTCTCAGGTGGGTAGGGTAGCAGGGACTCTCAAATACTGGGGCCATCCTCTCTCGTTTTCCCAGGAATATCAGAAAAAGGTTGGGACTTGAGCCCTCACTCTGATATGGGATGCTGGTATTGCAACAGCAGTTTAACATGCTGTACCACAACGCTGGCCTCACACAGTGTTTATAAATGTGATTTTATTTTTCAGTGACTATCAGTTCTTCACTAAGAATTTTCTAGGACAGATAGCAGAGTTTGAATCCTTGATGTACTGTTTGGTATACAGTGATTTTGGATACCAATTACTTCATCTGTACAATAATGATGGCATACTTTAACTTTTTTTTGAGCATTAATGAGTTAGTATATGTAAAAAGCTTCAGACACTATCTGGTATAACACACATTATCACTATTTTAATAATTTATGAGTAAATTGGGTCTCTCCTGCAGGTAAGTCTAGCTTCATAGAAAGCCTTGTGCTTAGGAGGGTCTAGCACTTGGGCTTTTATGCTCTGTGATTGCTGTTTCAAAATTCTTAATAACGTTACTTTTGAATTTGAGTTCTTATTGACTGCAGATATCTTGAATTTCTGTGAATGAAATCTGCTGGGACAGGGAACTATGTTTGTGGCAGGGATGAGGGGGTTTGGTTAACACGAAGTCCTTGGTGTCTGGGCTCCCAGCATGGGCATTCCATAGCCTGCTCTGCTATCCCTAGTGCTTCAGCCCTCATTGACTGCCAACTCCCTGCCCTCCCTCCCTGGTGATTGCTATCACCTCTGCCCCATTCAGGGCCCAGGTGAGGATATGGGAAGGGTAAGGGCGTATGCATTCTTCAGGACATCTTGAGGTCTTGCCCAGGGCTGGTAGTGTCTCAAGAGATTTGGGAGACAACTGGACAGGGGCAAGCTTCTTGCTCACTTCCCATCCAGGACCCATCAGATCCCAATGTGGAGAATGCAAGAGCCATCCAGTGGAGGCTGCAGCAGTGAGCTTGTGGAAAAGGAGATGCCTGGCTCGACTTCCCCACTACTGGGCAAAGTGTAATCCATGAACCTGGTGGACAGCAAGAGGGAAACTGATGGTCTGCTGGTGCCCCCATTATGTGGGCACTGTGAAGTTTGTGCTCTGGGTGTCCCTGTGATAGAAGAAGCTGGACCTTAATTAACAAATGAAGCCACCAATATGGCTAAGAGAGAAAAGCTTCATATTTTACTAGCTTTTAATGGTATATTTCCCACATTTGCATTTTTACAGGGCCCTGCAAATTAGGTACCCACCCTGCCTGCAAGACTTACTTTCTTTCAAAGAAGGCCCTTACATTAAGCACCTTCACCTGGCATTATCATTGGAAAAGTTACAGCTGACAGGTTATTACACTATCTGAATAGAGACAATGGCAATTGTAAGCACTACATATAAATTTTAAAATGCATGACTCTCATTTAAAAGACTCACACCAGCTCAATATATTTCCAAGATTATCATTCTCTAGCATCCACGCAGTGAAAACCGAGTGCTACCTCCTGCTTCCTGAATTCCCAAGTCTTAATCATTAATGCTTCGAACAAAAGAAAGAACATTGAAAACAAAAACAATAAAAAAATACTTTAAAAGTTTTTGTGGGATGTTTTCTCTTGCTTCCGATGGCCATGCTAGCTTATCCTCAGATAAAACTGAGGAACATTTCAGTTACTTGAATATTTGAAACACTACATATGTTTACATCATGATAATGAAATAGATTATACTCAAATTATAATTTTTCATTTAAGTTTGAGCCAATGATATTTTCTGCAACCACAATTGTGGAAGCTGCTGGCAATGGGGCTGTGGATTAGGCTGCTATGGTGTACAGCAGAGTGAGGAATGCAGTGGAGAGAACCATGGTACCAGTCGGGGAGTGAGAAGTCAAGGTGAACTCATTAGCATTAGAACACTTTATAAGTTATTGCCAATTATTTAAATTATAAAAGCTGAAAGATGAAGTCTGGTGAAACCACATTTAAACCAAATCAATAGTATCATGGGTTCTAAGAACTGGATACAAGTTTTTAGTTTGGCTAACAGTTTGGTATCTTCATTTCAACATTATTCTCAATTGAACCATTTCATCTGAGAAATGATTTGCTCATTTATATTTTCTGATTGATTAATGTCCCCAGGGTGTTGCCAAATTTCAGTTTTCTGCCCCTAAAATTCCCCACAACAAGACTTGCCACTGGTTCAAAAGTGAGCTGAATGAAAGAAGGCAAATCCAGATTCCAGCTGAGCAGTCGGGAAGCAGCATCATGGGTTGAATGGAAAATCAGGAGTTGAGTGCACAGTTTTAGAGAACAGACATTTTTTGAAAAAGCCAAGATGGTTAAAAATTCTAATAAACTAAATGTAGTGTTGTGGTACAGAATTAATGTTATTTGTCGCTATAACCTATGTTACAGTCCACAGTCTTATAATTTACTGTTTCTTTTCATGGCAACAGGTTAACAGCCACAAGGAAAACCATGCATACCGAGATCAAAAGGAGCTTATTGGTGTAAGGCATCTTGGCTTCAGCCTGGATTTACACATGCTGACATGTCAAAAGCCTTGAAACAGAAACTTCAGAATGTCTTCATGAATGCTGAAGGCAAGTCACTGACTTCAGACTAGCGCAGAAGTACATCTTTCCAGGGATAGCATTCAACCACACAAATGACAAAGTTGGCAAACAAAGCCTGGTATGTAACTGGAAATGAAAGTCTTAAGCAGAACAAGATATGAGTCAGCTTCCAAAGCTGTCAAGTTTCAGATAAGAATCTAAGAGACTCAATACAAAATAGGGAGTAAGGCACATCTCGAATAGCAATTGTGGTTGTTGGGGATGTGTGACCATTCAGTAATAGCCTGCGTTCCTGTACCATGATCACAAATTCCCCTGGCCTGGCTTCTAAGGCTGGGCAAGAGAGCAATGGGAACATGATTTCATTCCATCTGGTACTTGGCACTTATCTTCTTTTTGCTTTATCTTGCAGTGCGAATCTGCTCATGCCCTGGGGTTCTCTCCAACTTTTCATCCTAGCTATAATGCTTATGTTTCTTAAGAGCATGGATTCTGCATAGTGAGTCACATTAGTACCAATCATCAGATGCTTAAGAAGAGCACTTTAAATGTCCAGATCTTTTGTTAAATAATCTCACTTGATTAGTTAGTAGTTCCCTTAGTTAAGATACAAATGTTTCAGTGAGTTCAAATTTTACTGGAAGATCAAACAATTCTAAAATAAGCACTTAAAAAAATGTTTATTTTTAAAATGCTGATATTTTTTCTGTACCAACTACCCCTTTGTTTAGCAACTGAAAGAGAAGTTTATTCCTTTTATCTTTTTGTTTCTGTGGTCTGACTACAGCACAAGGGTGTTGGAGTGTATGCCTGCGTTAGCAGGTTACCATTTCAGTATAATTCAAGCAAAATCATTCGAAACAGTGTTCAGTTATTTTGGGGCTGAACAGAAAATAGTGTCCATTCACGATTCCATGCAAAATGTAAATAGGGAAGGAATTTCTCAAGTCAGAGAAAAGGAAAAAATTAAAAGTCACTGCTCGGAGGGGAAAAAAGTGTAAGACTTTAGCAGGGCAAACAGCATTTAAAATGGAGATCATGCTCTATTTACACATTAAGTTCAAAATCTCAGTATTTTATTTTATTTATTTATTTTATGGAAGGAAGGTAGGGAGAAAGAGAGTACAGGTCGAGCACTCCCATCTTCTGCTTCATTTCTCAAATGCCCACAATGGTGGGTGAGGGGCAGAGTTGGAAGCGGAGAACTCAATCCAGGTTTCCCACGTGGGTGGCAGAGACCCATGCACTAGAGCCATTACTGCTGCTTTCCAGAGACTGCACTAGAAGGAAGCTGGAAGCAGGAGCCAGAGCTGGTTCTTCAGTTGGGATGCAGGAGTCCTAACTTGCATCTTAACTGCTAGAGCGGATGCTCTCTCCATAGGGTAAGTTTAGAGTTTTCATTTTTCCAATGGCAAAATTGTGTTATTCACATTTATTTGTCCTAAAGGTTTTTGAGTTTGGAGTGACAGAACTGTGGTGGGGTTTTATGCTGAAATATTTCCTTTTGCTTTGTCTATTAGCAAGTGGTTATCTAGTTACTTAAATAAAAAGAGGTGATACATAACTTCGTCAAAAATATGCCAGAACTTTAAATAAAATATTTGAAAAAACAAAAATTTGGAAAAAAAAAGGCATTTTAATGATTGTTTGGTGGTGGCTCATTATGATTTTCCCCAGTATTTTAGTAGGAAAAGTTTCAAATATAAGAAGTTGAATTCTGGGGGGCTGGCATTGTGGTACAGTGGATTAAACCATTGCTTGGAACACTTGCATTCCCATACTAGAGTGCCAGTTCAAGTTCTGGCTGCTCTGCTTCTGATCTAGCTCCCTGCTAATGCACCTGGGAAATAGCAGATGATGGCTCAAGTATTTGGGTTCCTGTTATCCACATAGGAGACTTGGATGGAATTCCTGGTTCCTGGTTTCAGGCTGGCTTAGCCCTGGCTGAGGAGTGGATCAGCAGATGGAAGATCTCTGTCTCGTTCTCTTTCCCTCTGTCACTCTGCCTTTAAAATAAACACATAATCTTTAAAAAATGTTGATTTTTAAAATGTTAATTTTTTATGCCATCTTTGAGGATGGGCATAAAAGGCAATGCAGCATCTCTTTTGTTTACTAGGACACTTAGTTTAGGAGCCCTGAACTGCCAACTGAGCAGTTCTGCCACCTTGTAAGAAGAGGCCACCGGGCCACATGGAAAGGCCAGGCACAGGTGCTCCTGAGGACAGCCTCAGCTTAAGAAGTCCCAGCTGACAGTCAGCATGCAGCACTGGACATGTGAGTAAAGGTGCTCCTAATTCTAGCCATTTGCTTTTTCTGCTGAGGACCTAGGTATTATGGAGCAGTGCATCCAAGGAGTAAACCTGGTGTGTCCTATGCAAATTCCTGATCTACAAAAACCTTGGATACAATAACCTCATTTTCATCACTAAGCTTTGCGGTTTGATACACAGCAATAACAACTGTAACAGCACATTTCAGATGGTTCAATTAAGTTCCATGTCTGGATAGGGAAGAAGTGTTATAAAGTACTGCTCTAAAAATTTCATCATTTATGTCAGTCTTTTTCAGCTACTTGCTGGACAGTGATACTACTAGTTGCCTACATTATGCCTAGTATAGCCTAAAATGTGTAAAAAAGTAGTTTTAGTTGAGCTTCAGTTATGCTTTTATCTGAATCAACCATGGATGAGGTTAAAAAAAAAGAAAAAAAGAAGGATCCAACATGGGAAGCGGGATACACAGCAGACTCATAGAATGGCAGATGTCCTAAACAACACTCTGGCCTCAGAATCAGCCCTTAAGGCATTCGGATCTGGCTGAAGAGCCCATGAGAGTATAGTAGGCATGGAAAGCCAAGATACCATGGAAAAGAAAAAAAAGAAGACCTAAATGAAAGATCTCTGTGAGTGAGATCCCAGTGGAAAGAACGGGGCCATCAAAGAAGGAGGTACCTCTCTCTGAAGGGGGGAGAGAACTTCCACTTTGACTATGACCCTATCGGAATAAGATCAAAGTCAGCGAACTCTAAAGGCTTCCATAGCCTTGGCAACTCATGACTAGATCCTAGGGAGATTACTGATGCCATAAACAAGAGTGTCAAATTGTTAAGTCAGCAACAGAAGTCACTGTGTACTTACATCTCATGTGGGATCTGTCCTTAATGTGTTGTCTAATGTGCAGTGATGCTATAACTAGTACTGAAACAGTATTTTACACTTTGTGTTTCTGTGTGGGTGCAAACTGATGAAATCTTTACTAATTATATACAGAATCAATCTTCTGTATATAAAGATAATTGGAAATGAAAAAAACAACCTGGTGTTAAATTGGAAATGGCATAGAAAATTAATTAATTAAAAAAATATTATGTAGGATCTCTGTCTTTAATGTGCTGTACACTGTTATTTAATGCTATAACTAGTACTCCAACAGTATTTTTTTCACTTTGTGTTGCTATATGGGGGCAAACTGTTGAAATCTTTACTTAATATATACTAAACTGATCTTCTGTATATAAAGAGAATTGAAAATGAATCTTGATGTGAATGGAAGGGGAGAGGGAGCGGGAAAGGGGAGGGTTGCTGGTGGGAGGGAAGTTATGGGGGGGGGGGGAAGCCATTGTAATCCATAAGCTGTACTTTGGAAATTTATATTCATTAAATAAAAGTTTAATAAATGATAAAAAAGAATATATTCTAGGCCCATAAACAGAAGTAGTATCCTAGTGCCATGGGCTTTTTTTGGCCATGTAGCACAGCCTTTGAACTCCTTTCCAGAATAATGCTTTTAAATGTATAAAATAATATACACTGGATTACAAAAAAAAGCAAATTATACTGAAACGTTACCAAATAATAAACTCATTTTAATATACTATCAGTGGTTTTGTTTTCTATTTTTTAAAAATATTTATTTATTTTTTACTTGAGAGTCAGAGTTACACAGAGAGAGGAGAGGCAGAGAGAGAGAGAGAGAGAGAGAGAGAGAGAGAGAAAGAGAGGTCTTCCATCAGATGGTTCACTCCCCAATTGGCTGCAACGGCTGGAATTGCGCCGATCTGAAGCCAGGAGCCAGGAGCTTCTTCTGGGTCTCCCACGTGGGCGCAGGGGCCCAAGGACTTGGCCCATCCTCTACTGCTTTCCCAGGCCACAGCAGAGAGCTAGATGGAAGTGGAGCAGCCAGGACTAGAGCCGGTGCCCATATGGGATGCCGGCGCTTCAGGCCAGGGCTTTAACCCGCTGTGCCACAGTGCTGGCCCCATACTATCAGTGCTTTTAAAAGATTAGCCATTAAATAACAAAATAGCAGTGGACATAAAACCCACCAAAGTAGATACACAGAAATAATATTTTGAGATACATGTAATAATTAGAATCTTACATGAAAAAAATCAGTAATTTCTACAGATGACAACATTATGGTCACTGCTAATGTTACTGTGGTTTGTTGCCTACATTTACAACTAAGAAACACAACATTTCAGTGGGGGCTTAGTAACAATAAAGATGTAAAATTCTCTATCACCGACATTCCCAGAACCCCTGAATTCTATTCACAGACCTCTTTTTCTTTTCCTTTTTTTCCCTTAAGATTTTTATTTATTTATTTGAAAGATAGAGTTACAGACAGAGAGAAGGAGAGACAGAGAGAAAGGTCTTCCATGCACAGGTTCACTTTCCAAATGGCTGCAATGGTGGAGCTGGACTGTTCTAAAGCCAGGAGCCAGGAGCTTCTTCCCAGACTCCTATATGGGTGCAGGGGCTCAAGCACTTGGGCCATCTTCTACTGCTTTCCCAGGCCACAGCAGAGAGCTGGATCAGAAGTGGAGCAGCGGGACATGAAACAGAGTCCATATGGGAAGCCAGCACCACAGGCAGAGGCTCATCCCACTGTGCCATGGTGCCAGTCCGTTCTTTTTGTTAAATCCCTTCAATTCCTTAATTTTCTGTGACTCTACGGGCTTATGGGTGCCTCATTTTTTCTTCTTGTTTGTTATAGCCCAATTAACAAGCTGGGGAGAAAGTCTAGGATTACAGAGACATTCACATTGAGCAGGTTTCAGTGATTTTTTATATTCAGTCAATAAGAGGCCAGTTCTGTGGCCCAGCGAGTAAGGCCACTGTTTGCAGTGCCAGTGTCCCATATGGGCACCAGTTCAAGTCGCAGCTGCTCCACTTCTGATCCAGCTCCCTGCTCATGTGCCTGGGAAAGCAGTGGAGGATGGACCAAGTCCTTGGGCCCTCTACCCATGTGGGAACCCAGAAGAACCTCTGGTTCCTAGTTTCAGCCTGGCCCAGTCCTGGCTGTTGCGGCCATTTGGGGAATGAACCAGCAGATGGAAGGTCTCTCTCTCTCGTTGTCTTTTCTTCTCTCTTTGTAATTCTGACTTGCAAATAAAATAAATAAATCTTTTAAAAAAATTCAGCTAATAAAATATCACCTATTGCTGGCGCTGCGGCTCAATAGGCTAATCCTCCTCCGCCTTGCGGCGCTGGCACACCAGGTTCTAGTCCCAGTCAGGGCGCCGGATTCTGTCACGGTTGCCCCTCTTCCAGGCCAGCTCTCTGCTAGGGCCCGGTAGTGCAGTGGAGGATGGCCCAAGTGCTTGGGCCCTGCACCCCATGGGAGACCAGGAGAAGCACCTGGCTCCTGCCTTCGGATCAGCATGGTGTGCCGGCTGCAGTGCGCCGGCCGCGGCGGCCATTGGAGGGTGAACCAACGGCAAAAGGAAGACCTTTCTCCCTGTCTCTCTCTCTCACTGTCCACTCTGCCTGTCAAAAAAAAAAAAAAAAAATCACCTATTATTCCAGGCCTACTTCAAGTCACTTTCTCTAGTAAGGCAATACAATCCACACTACTTTCTCCTATGAATTTCTACTGCACTTTAATCAGTTTACTCTGATTTTAATACTTAATGTGTCTCCATTTCATGGTCTATGGTAGTCACTTCCAGCTGCCAGCTGGACAGTAATGCTACTGGTTGCCTACATTAGGCAATAAATATAGACTAAACTAATGTGCAAAAGAGGGATTTTTAGTTTACTATAAACTTAATCTGAATCATCTAAGGATGGGGCTCTATCTTCAGTTTTGTCTCTTTACCTAGCCAGGGAGGTTCATAGGAATCATTTGCTATTTTGTATTATTCAAAGCACACAGCTAGGCATACTGCAGGCACTTGATACATCCTTGTACAATGCTCACCTTATTAGTAATATTGTTTAGCATCTGTAACTGGAAAAATGAGACTATCTGTAATTCTTTATTTTTAATTTGAAAGGTAGTTAGAAAGAGAGACAGAGAAAGAGATAGAGATAGCGATATCCAGATCAACCATCTACTGGTTCACTCCTCAAATGCTTGGAACAGCCAGGCCTGGGCAGGATGAAGACGGGCCAGAAGCTTGATCCAGGTCTCCCTTGTGGGTAGCAGGACAGAAATATTTATGTCATCATCTGCTGCCTGCCAGGTGCTGGATTGGAAGTGGAGGTAGGACTGACCAGGTCCTCTAATATTGGATGCAGGCACCCCAAGTGGCAATAGCCAGTTGTTCTGCAACACCTACTCATGTATTGTTTTTATGATCACTGTCACCTTCAGCGACTCTGATGGGCTACACAAGCCATGCACTTGATATAATAACGCTCATGTGATGCTTATTATGTACCAGACACTCTTCTAAGCACTTTACATACTCATTTAATCCTCTTCCAATCAAATTATGTAGATACTATTTTATGCCCATTTTACAAATGAGGAAACTGTGGCACAAATTAGTAAAGAGAATTTGAAGCCGTTCTTTTCCAGAGCGAGTGTACTTAACCTCTACGCTGTACTGCTACTCACAATATTCATAAATGTAAGAGCTTATATACATCTGTAATTTTAACGTGACATCACTGGTTTGAAAACTAGTTTTTCTTCTGTGTTGAACTCCTACATCCTCTAAGCAATCATGAACTCAGCCTATGTATTGTTCACATTTTATTACAGTAATAGCAGCTACCATTTACTGAGTGCCTGCTATGAGCTAGATTCTGAGCTAAGTGAATGAAAGTACAGTTAATTTTAGTAACAAAGCTATGAGGCAGGAAGAGAACTAGGTTCACATACAAGTAGAAAAAGATTGAGAAATAAAGGAGCAAGGATTTGAATCCAAAATTTATTTGACTGAAAAATCTAAGCTCTAGAGTCTGACACTGTGGCATAGTGGGTTAAGGCTCCTTCTGCAGTGCTGGCATCCCATATGAGTGTCAGTTTCTGTCCTGGCTGCTCCACTTCTGATCCAGCTCCTGCTAATGGCCTGGGAAAGCAGTGGAAGATGGCCTAGTCCTTGGGCCACTTCACCCACATAGGAAACCTGGAAAAAGTTCCTGGCTCCTGGCTTTGGATAGGCCCAGTTCCAGCTGTTGCAGCCATTTGAGTGAACCAGTGGATGGAAGACCTCTCTGTTTCTCCCTCACTCTGTCTGTAACTCTGCCTCTCAAATAAATACATAAATCTTTTTTTTTTTTTAAACTAAGCTCTGAAGCACATATTAGACTACTTAAAAATGTTTATGTTTGATTTCTACAATTAGATTATAAATTCCTTGAAGGCACAGATTATATCTCAAACTTGCTTGTTGATTTTATAATGCTTTGAATGTCTTGATTGATATTAAAATAATGCTTCTTGGACCAGCACCTTGGCTCACTTGGCTAATCCTCTGCCTCTGGCGCTGGTACCCTGGGTTCTAGTCCCGGTTGGAGCACCTGATTCTGTCCCGGTTGCTCCTCTTCCAGTCCAGCTCTCTGCTGTGGCCCGGGAGTGCAGTGGAGGATGGCCCAAATGCTTGGGCGCTGCACCCGCATGGGAGAGCAGGAGGAAGCACCTGGCTCCTGGCTTTGGATCCGTGCAGCGCGCCAGCCATAGCGGCCATTTGGGAGGTGAACCAATGGATAGAAGACCTTTCTCTCTGTTTCTCTCTCATTGTCTAACTCTGCCTGTCAAAAAAAAAAAAAAAAAAAAAAAAAAAAGAAAACAAAATGCTTCTTGATTGATGGACACAAATGGCATTTCAGAGAAATCAGGATGGTGTAGAGTTCCCATCAGAGCCAGTTTTGAGTAGTTCTTCTGTCTCTCAGGTCTGGCAAAGTAATTATTAATGAGAAAATATGAAATTAGTATATTTTGGGCAGAATAATGATCTCCCAAATGTTCATCTCATAATCTTTGGAAACTGTAACATGCAATCTTATATGACAAAGGGAATTAAAATTACAGATGGAATTAAGGTGGCTAAAAGTTGATCTTAAAATGAGATTCAACTGTTTTTTCAGAGTGGGTCCAAAGTAATCACAAGAATCCTTAAAAGTGAAAAAGAGAGGCGTAAGAGAACAGATAGATGGCACTGTAAAAAGGACTTAGCCAGACAGTGCTAGCTTTGAAGATGGAGCAAGATGCCACGAACCAAGAAATGCAGGCAGCCTATAGAAGCAGAGAAAGCAAGGCAAGGAATTCTCCCCAGAAGCCTTCAGAAGGAATACATCCCTGCTGATATTTTGATTCTTAGCCCCACGAAGTTAACCTTGGAATTCAGCCCTAAAGAACTGTATGAAAATAAGTTTGTATCTTTAAATCACTGAATTTGTGGTGATTTGTCATAGCAGCAATGGGAAACTAATACAGTATATAAGTAATGCCAGAAGTTTGAAATTCTGCCCAAAAGAAAAAAAAAAATTCAAAGAAAAACAACCCACAACTATATACTGTGGTTTTAAACAACTTCCAAGTGATACCAACAGCAACAGTGATTTTTTTTATTGTACTCTGAATAGACATCACATAAAATGAAAATGCAGTAAATTTCATCACTATAGATTCATTACTAACATTTATTTTTAAATAGCTGGGTTAGAGACAAATTTTTTTTTTTTAATTCATACTTTAGTCAGTAGAAATGTCTTATCTGTGAACACAATCAGAGAATAGTATGGGAAGAATTGAATTACAATAAGAGGGATTTTTGAGGCTGTCATTACAATGTCTAAAATACTTCTTTTTTTTTTTTGTTGGACAGGCAGAGTGGATAGTGAGAGAGAGACAGAGAGAAAGGTCTTCCTTTTTGCCGTTGGTTCACCCTCCAATGGCCGCTGCGGCCGGCGCATCTCGCTGATCCGAAGCCAGGAGCCAGGTGCTTATCCTGGTCTCCCATGCGGGTGCAGGGCCCAAGGACTTGGGCCATCCTCCACTGCCTTCCTGGGCCATAGCAGAGAGCTGGCCTGGAAGAGGGGCAACCGGGATAGAATCCGGCGCCCTAACCGGGACTAGAACCCGGTGTGCTGGCGCTGCAAGGCGGAGGATTAGCCTGTTAAGCCACAGCGCCGGCCTAAAATACTTCTTGGCTATTAGGACCAAAATGTATTGTCTGCCTTACAAATCCCTGTATCTTTGCAAACTTAACCATTCTCACACAAAATGAAATGCCTTATTAAATCATGCTCATCTCTTCCATACCATCACAGACTGCTCATCCTCCAGGTTTTTCTCATGGCATCTCCATTCTAGAATGTTCCTTCTCTTCTCTGTCCAGGCAGCAGAATCTACCTTCTCTAATCACTCAAGGCACCCATATTCTCTAACTACAGTTTAGCTCCTGTTAGACACTATTCTCTATTATTTCCATGTGATTCGTTATGATTTCAGGTTTGCAACGTTTTGTTTCTCCATTAGCTCCTTGATAATGGAAAATGGCTGATGGAGTTCAGAGGCATTCATAAATTATTCTCTAATTTTGTTTATAAAAAGTCAACAAACAGAACAAACAGCAAGGAGAGGTATCATTTTTTTATCTGTATTCTTTCAATTTCTAGGTTTCTCCTTTTCCTAGCACTGTAAAGTTGGTTGAATTAGTTAGCTTCCAAAGCTATACCTCCTTTAGTTGACACAAATGAATTATATGATACCATGTTACAACAGTCATGGCTTTATTCAATAGATTTCTATAAATTGGTATTCAATATTCAAGACAAAACTTTCACTATTGCTCAGTAAAGAGCAACGCACATAATTCAACTCACTGGTTAACTGTTTATATAACCTTTGTACTTTGAAATCTTTGCTTCAATGTTATTAATGCATGACTCCTTGTTAGCATATTTCTGGTAAGAAATGATTGAGGAAGAAAGTTTTCATCATCACTTAATAAAGAAAAAGTTAGAATCAATAGTAAAACTTACTATTGATAGTTTATACCATAAAATATTAACAACTCAAAATGTTAATTAATTTCTAATTCTCTATTCTATTATTTAGATTTCAGGAAGGTTGATTGGACTTGATCCATCATTTTACGGAAAATTAATTATTTCAAATACATGCACCACTTTATGCAACCTGCCTGATTTGCATTGAGGAAAATTCAGCAGAAGTAATTGAGGCACAAGCAAATACTGGCACTGACTGAACTCAATTTTCATTCCAAATTTCTGCAAAATCCCAAGGCACAACAATATCAGATGCAAGGGGGAAAACAAACAAAAGCAATGTGAAAAGGGAACATGAAGAGAGAATATTACAAGAATCAGAGAACAAAGGGATTGCAAAACTATTTTAGTGCCATAGATGAGCAGTGAGGGCTTCATTCAGGCAAGGTGGAATAAGATATCATATGGCATCCTGACAATTGATGTCTTCATTTAAATGTAAGAATTTACATTCTAATTAGAAAGAATTTACATCTTAATCAGAGGCAGCTGTATTATCTTGTTACTGTTTTTTTCAAAGGTAATGAACTAAAGTACTGCTGTGCTTTTTCAACCAGAAACTAAATAGACAGCATCCAGTGTTATTTTATAGCTTACCTGCTGTAAGCTGTTATTAATATTTTCAAAGATTAAATTCTAACTAAAATCTTTTAAAAACGAAAATTGTATTTGACATCACTAGAATAGTATGATAAAGACTTATTTAAAGTATTCAAACAAATCCTTTTCTAACTTGTATTTTAAATGTACTTATTTATCAAGCTAATAGAAGCCTCTTATGATTTATTAATATAATATTGTTTTCACTTGGGAGGATGTAGAAAAGCTACTAATGCAGATATGTATTACATATTGGCAAAACCTGGTTATTCTCAAACATATGAGAAAGCCTAAATACAAAACTTTACCTTACTGAGACCATTTAAATGAACACATATTCTTTTTTCTTTCTGTGATGTTTAATAAGGAAAGACAACATATATGGAAAACAGAATACACTGCTAGTATTTCATGTGATTTCATTACTATCACATTAATAACATTTACAAATGTAATGTTCCACAAATGTACACAATTCTAGTGGTGTTCAGGAATGCCATAGTTAGTAGAAGTAAAAGAAATAATGCAGCCTAATGCGAGGTTGTTCATAATGATGGTAACTAGACCTAGATATTGGTAGTTGGTGATATTTTTGCAAAATCAAGCCTATTATTCATATGAGAATCAGCATGAGCTCACTGACCCATGGTTTAGAAGAAATTGGGCTTGGCCTAAGAGAAATAAAGCAGGAGAAAATTACAAGTGTTAATAAAAATGTAAAATGTCACCTTTGTCCCTAGCACTATGCATCTTTAGGTTATTGATACTTATTTTCATAAGCTGCATCATTAATATGGAGCTGTAGTATGGTCCAGTTGATAATTTGCAGGTTTATGATTTAATTCATTATGAAATATAATTTTTTTACTAAAATGAAAAGAAGGAAAATAATAAAAGATCAAAGCCATTTCTATCAGCTTATTAAATAAATGACTAATTTGACTAATTTGGTCAAAATATTTTTTAAAAATTATAGAGACAGTCTAAAATAATTCTGAGATGCATATTTATCATCACAGTGACTTTCTGTATTTGCACATATAAAATAAAAGCATATGACATACAAACATATTTAAAAAAATAGGATCCTTCTGGGTAGATTAAAAAGGTAAAATTAATTTTAAGGTGGCATTTTCCTAACCTAGGCCACTCTGATGACAAAGAAGAGATAATTATTAGTTCACTGGTGCCTTTTCTTGTATCCCCAGTAAAGACAATTTATAGAGGAAATGATTCAGATGGGCCTGACGGAATTACTGGCTCTGAAAGATGGCTTTATGCTGCTGTCAGAAACCGTCAGCCCACGTTTGAAAGGTTTATTTGTCTGTGGCTCTTCTGTGTATGATTTGTTATGAGGGCACTTCACACCACAGTGTACACATAGTACCTTCATTTTCAAAAGTGTCCCAGATAAGTTTTTGATTATCTCTGGATTTTATGTGTGGTTTTTCATAGACAATCTCCTAAAAAATGTTTATTTTATTTTTTATTTTTATATATGTGGTCTGAGTGTGACCAAATAAACTTTTAATCAGAATAAGCCATAGTGTTACATCCACCTTCACCAGTCTCCTACATGGTCCCTTGTTTACTGTAACTATAAATATTCATAACCAATATAGAAGAGCATAATAAAACATAATATATGACTCCTCTTACTCTATCTCTTGTTTCTGTTATCGCTCTTGACTTGGATTATCACAATTGCTTCCCAATTAGACTTCTTGCTCATAGGCATCTCCCCATCTAATTTCTCCTTCATGGGATGTGGGCTGTCGTATTATATTGTAATCTCTGTTACATGATATAGAAAAGACATGGACTCTAATCCTGATTCTGTCACTCTCTGGGTCTTATTTTTCTCATCTGGAAAATGAAGACGTGTGAGAGGTTTGTCAATGGTCTCTTTTCCCCTAAAACTCAATAATTTTATTTCTGTTCATTGTGTCTACTCTGTGCAGTTATTTCACAATTGTCAACATAAGTTTTCCCTAACCCTAACCTAAAATGCATCCCTGCTTTTTCCTGTATATCCAAGTCCTGTTCATTTTTAAAACCCACCTCCAGTCTTTTTAAAAAATTATATTTTTGTAATTTTTTTTTAAAGATTCGTTGGTTCACTTCCCAAATGATGGTAATGGCTGGGGCTAGACCAGGCTGAAGCTAGGAGCCAGGAATTTCTTCCTGGTCTCCCAAGAACTTGGGCCATCTTCCACTGCTTTTCCAGGCACATTAGCAGGAAACTGGATCAGAAGTGGAGCAGCCGGGACTTGAACCTGCGCCCATATGGGATGCAGGTGATGGCTTAACCTGTTAAGCCACAATGCTATGCCACAATAATTTCCTCTTTTAATTTACATATTTAACACCTATTTACTGAGGACTTGTGCTGTTTATCAGTTATTATCCTATGTTCTGTGGATATAAGAAATGAATAAGAGAAACTGGGGACCCATAAAAAAAGAGCTTACAGTATAACAGAAAAGACATATACAAAGCTAGCAACAAAGATTAAAGGTTGTGATAAGTGCAAATAAGCAAAAAAATTTACAGAGGGTATGTGTACATGTACATTATTTAAGTAGGATGTTCATAGAAGGCTTATATTCTATAGTATTTCATATATCAGTCTATAGTAACAATTACAGTTATTTTTGAATCATTTTCTGACCTATTCTGGTTGCAAATCTTGTTTCCCAAACTAGATTGCATTAACAATAAAAATTATTATTGTAGTTGATCATAAACAGAGGACTGAAGATGTACCAGTTTTTGAACTGGTGATTCATGTATACTTTATCATTTAATTCTTAGAAGAGGTAGGCATTTATTTTATTAATATTCCATTTTACTCAAGATGAGGAAATATGGGCTTAGAATCAGACTAAGATATTTGTTTAAAGACAAACATTTAGTAAGTGGTAGAGTTGAAACTAAAGTCCAGTCTGCAGATACTGAAGTGTGGTATGTGAGTTGCTATGATAAAGTGGTTTTTGAAGATGGGGATATTCTGTGGGGTTTACTGTCATTAGAGTAATAAACTGTCTTTTGCACACATGTGACACTTAACAACTATTTGATAAATGAATATCTGAACAAGGGAAACCTGGGTCTTTTGGTGGGCATTATATTTCTCCAGGAGCAAGTTCCTTGTTTTGCATAAACTTATTCAGCCTGTGAAGACTTCTTTGGGAGACAGAGACCTTTGGATTGGAAACTCTGTTGAAAAGTATTTCAAATCTAGTTTCTAACATGATTTATCATCATCTTGTTCCCAACTGGCACTGAGTTGTATACACATATGCTTTCCTACTCAGGACCCTTGGTTCTGGGTAAACCCCACACCAGCAATTGCCCATTTTGAGCTTACATTCTTTCACTCAAATGATTTTGACTCACATATTGAAAATATTCAATGACAGGATGTATAGATCAGAGAGTTGTTACACAGTAGGAAATTTAATAAAATCAATTAATCAAAGATCTGCTCTCAAGGAGCTGGAGTTTGGTTTTAGGTATTTTTAAAGACCATAAGGATGAGCTGATAAAGAAAGTCTTTCACTTATTTTCATATGTAAATCAAAATGGGGAAAATAAGTCCCAATCTTTTTATGTCCAACAAGATTGTAAATGGCAATGATAACTTTCTTTGCATACTTTATTCAATTAGATACACTAAGATTGGATACCTTAGGCATGGGTAATCCAAAAGAGTAGCTCAACTTTTTTTTAAGTCAAAACATGCTTCAGCATTATTTTTATTGTGATTTTCTTGCAGATCAGTCAGCTGGTGTCTATAACATACTTTATGGCTCAAATCTACTTTCTCACTACAGGCAAAAACATCAGTTGTGCTGATGAATTAGCTGAAATCAGAGATTGAAAAGCACCAGTTTATATTACAAATTCATTGGCTGTCACTTTTCCTAGAACTGATATCTGATAACTTTTGTCATTCAGATTTAGCCAGATTGGAGTAAATAAGTAGACTATTTAAATGAAATGATCCTTATTTAAGAAAATGAGATAATGCTTTTAATAAAAACTTGAAATTATTGATGCAAATAATCTGAAATGTGGATAATGTGCTTTCAGAACTGGCTTCTTAATGTCTTAGGTTGCGTGCTGCCAAATTTTAATTTCTTTTATTTTAATTTGACAGCCACAGACAGACAGAAAGTTGTGCACCTGTCTGCTGGTTTACTCCCCAAATGTCAGCAATAGCTTGACCCAGAGCCGGAAGCTAAGAATGCAATCCAGGTCTCCCATGTGGATGGCAGGAACACAATTACTTGAGCCATCATTGCTGCCTCCTAGGTCTGCACTACTGGGCGGCTAAAAGCAGAAGCCGGAGTTAAGAATTAAACATAGACACTTTGAAGTGAGACATGGGAACCTTAGCCACTGGGCTAAATGCCCACTCCATAAAACTTTGAAATCTACATTTAAATATCAGAGTTCAATTTCATGGATTTATATGAAAACCATCAGAGACAAAACAGAATTCTTTACTGGCTTTGTGGTTGTGAAAGACTAGAGAAACTGCCCAGAGAATCACAATGGATAAAGAACAGAAAAAAGATGAATCAAAACAATTTTAAGATGACAAAATAAAAAATTAGGAAATAAATTAATAAAAATAAAGAGAATGTAGGAACAAAACATGGAGTTACAGGTTTACTAGTCTACATTACTGATGAAAATTCCAGCAGATAGAATATTTCTCTCTCTCTTTCTGCCTTTTAAATTAAATGAAGATAAATAAATTAAAGTTAAAAAAAGAGGTCCATTAAAGTTGTAATTCGAGAGAGGGGATAATGATCCAGAGGGGACAATGTAGTTACTACATTTCTGAAAGGAACAAGGAGATCCATTCTCAGAAGATAACCACTGCATTGTCCATCTGGGAGCACATTCTATCCATCCCTTATAATCCTGAGAGGTTAGGAATAGGCCATAGAAGTAAGAAATAAACCTATATATGATTCATATTCATCTCATGTACAAAGATATGAGCCTAAGCAAGAATCATGCAACATTTAAATATTTAAATACTCAACAAACAACTTTTCTATAACAAAAAATTTATAAAGCACCTGGAAGACGAGTTCCCAACAATATTAATTATCCTGTTAGGCTGTTAGGAAATAAAACCTGATTACAAACCAAGAAAAATAAGAATATGATTTTCAAAAAAGTTTGATTAATGGAATGAACAAAACTGAGGAAAGAATTAGTAAGCTATAAGATACAGATTTTTTTCCAAGTATAAAAAAATCAAAAGGGCAAAGAAAATCAAAGATTATAGAAAAGTTAGAAAACACAGACACCAAGTCCTGGAACTCCCAAGTTCTAACTGGTGTTGCAGAAGAGAAGAAAGAGAATGGCAGGGAGGAAACAATCCAGATCTCAAAATGGGACTTTACTATGTTAAAAGACTGCAGGAGAAATATTAGGAGCACAAAAAATACTTTATCAAAAATTCTTTATAAGCTAGAATATTGAAGAAAGCCTTTTTATTTAAAATGGGATTGATGAATAGGACTTACAGAATCTCTAAAACACATTTCTTTTGTTGCTGACAAGACATTTAAGAAATGACATCGGGGGCAGGCTTTTGGCATACCTCTTGGGAGCCTGCATCCCATATTGGAGTACCTGAATTTGAGTCCTGAGTCTGCTTCTTATTGGTGCTTCCTACTAATGAGCACCCTGGGAGGTGGCAGGTGATAGCTCAAGGACTTGGATCCCTGCCACCCATGTGGAAGACTTGGATTGAGTCCCAGACCCCTGGCCTTTTTTTTTTTTTAAATTTATTTTATTTATTTGAAAGAGATAGAGAGACAGAGAGGAGACTAAGAGAGAGAGAGAGAGAAAGAGAAAGAGAGAGACAGACAGAGAGGCAATGAGAAGGAAATCTTCCATCCACTAGTTTACCCCCTAAATGGCCACAACAGCCAGAGCTGGGCTACACTGAAGCAAGGAGCCAGGAACCGCATCCTGGTCTCCCATATGGGTGGCAGGGGTCCAAGTACTTGGACCATCTTCTGCTGCTTTTCCAGGTGCATTAGCAGGGAGCTGGATAGGAAGTAGAACAGCTGAGATGTGAAACAGTGCTCCAAAATGGGATACTGACATTGCAAGCAGCAGCTTAACCTGCTGTGCCACAGTGCTGGCCCTGACTCCTGGTAGAGCCCCAGGTGTTGCCAGCATTTGGGGACTGAATCAGCATACAGAAGATCCATCTCTCTCTGCCTATATGGGCCATAAAAATACAATTTAGCTTTATAATATTGTTATTATCAGATCTCAGAAGTGTGGTCTGGCTTAAGTTAGAGAGCTAAAAATGGGTGCACATAGAACAAATGTATTTATCTATTTCAAAGTACTGTTATCTCCCCCCATGTAATTGTTTGCTGTTTCAGTTAAGAATATATATATATATATATATACATATATATATATATATATTTGACAGATAGAGTTAGACAGTGAAAGAGACAGAGAGAAAGGTCTTCCTTCTGTTGGTTCACTCCCCAAATGGCCGCAACAGCCGGAGCTTCGCCAATCCGTAGCCAGGAGCCAGGTGCCTCTTCCTGGTCTCTCATGTGGGTGCAGGGGCCCAAGCACTGGGCCATCCTTCCCTGCCTTCCCAGCAGTGAGCTGTACTGGAAGAGGAGCAACTGGGACTAGAACCCGGCGCCTGTATGGGATGCCGGCACTGCAGGTGGAGGATTAACTAAGTGAGCCACGATGCCGGCCCCAAGAACATATTTTTTTAAGGTTAGTTTATTTACTTATTTATTTAAGAAATCTATTTAATGGAAAGCCAGAGAGACAAAGAGCTCCCATATGCTAGTTCACACCCTAAGTCCTCACAATAGCTGGGGCTGGGCCAGGCTGAAGTCAGGAGTGAGGAATTCAGTCTAGTTCTGCTCCTTTGATAGCAGGGGGACCCAAGTCCCTGAATCATCACTGCTGCCTCTCAGGGTGCACATTAGCAGGAAGGACTTGAACCCACACACTCTGATATGGGATATGCATGTCCCAAGTGGTGTCGTAACTACTGTGCCATACACCTGTCCCATGAGTAGGATTTCAGATACATGTAGCGTTGTAAAGTAGACATAGCCTAAAATTTACCATTTAACTATTTTTAAATGTACAGATAGGTGGCATTAATTATTGTTAATATTGTATAATATCAAACATTTACTATGTTTGACCATCACAGAGGTTAATACATGTTTCTTGTCTTGAGAGAAAGTAAGAAACATGGTGGCCTAATTTTGCTTTTGGAGGAGAATTTTAAAATATGACATAACCATCATCAGATAGATAATAATAACTAGACTACAGAAATTTTTAACTTTCATAATAGTTTTAGAGAAATTACTAAGCTGTCAAAATAGAAAGATGCTGAGCCTGTATGTTTAAATTTGTACAAGAATAACTTGTCTATGTAAGAGGAAGAGAAAGAGAGAAAGAAAAAGGGGATGAGGGAGAAGAAGAGGCAGAGAGAGAGGGAGAAAGAATGCAAGTGAGGTACCCTCATCTTGCCACTCCTAACAAAGCCTGAAGCTGGGAGCTGAATACTCAGTCTGTCTCCCATGTGGCTGGCCGGGACCCAACTACTTGAGCCATTGCCTGCTGCTTCCCAGGGAACACATTACAGGAAGCTGGAAAAGAGAACAGTCAGGCCTCAAACCTAGACACTAACGTAGGGGATGTGGTTGTCCTAGCAGGCACCTTAACCAATAGGCCAATGCTTGCCCCATGGGAATGGGTTTAAAATCTGTTTGTCTCAACCCAAATTTTCTATCAATTTAGCAATTAACTATAGGTACATTTGTATGGTAACCTTGAAAGTCTTAACCTTTAGACATCTGAAAATAATCTCTAAGTCATATTCTATTGTATAGTCAAGAATAACAGTGTTTTATTTAATCTAAATTAGAACGTGTTTATTTTTTTCTTTTTTAAAGAATTTTAAAATTTATTTATTGGAGAGGTAGAGTTATAGACAGAGAAAGGGACAGAAAGAGAGAAAGGTCTTCCATCTACTGGTTTACTCCCCAAATGGCCACAATGGCTAGAGCTGTGCTGATTTGAAGCTAGGAGCTTCCTCCAGGTCTTCCACTCTGCAGCAGGGGCCCAAGCAATCTGGCGGCCATGTTCCACTGCTTTCCCAGGCCATAGCAGAGAGCTGGATCAGAAGAGGAGCAGCTAGGACTCGAACCAGTGCCCATATATGATGCCGGCACTGCAGACAGAGGCTTAGCCCGTTATGCCACAGCATTGGCTCCTAGAACTTGTTTCAAGAAATATAACTAGGAGTTTTATATCAACCATATACATTTTTTAAGTAGTTGAGACGTTTTCCTAATTTCAAATAGATACAAATCTGTAATACAGAAATAGGATCTGGGGGCCGAGTAGTTGTAGTTTAGCAGATTAGACTGCTTGTGATGCCAGCATCCCAAGTGGGTGCTGGTTCAAGTCTCAGCTGCTCCATTTCCCATCCAGCTCCTGGCTAATGCTCCTGGGAAAGCAGCAGAAGAGGTCCCTGCACCCATGTGGGAGACCTGGATGAAGCTCCTGGTGCCCGGTTTGGCCTGGCCCAGACCCAGCTGTTGGTGGCCATTTCGGGAAGTGAACCAGTGGATGGAAGATCTCTGTCCCTAATTCCCTCTCTCTCTGTAACTCTGCCTTTCAAATAAATCTTTAAAAAGTAAATTAAAACAATCAGCTCTGAAATGATAAGAGATAATTTGCCTTGATGCATCTGTGGTAAGATGATTGTATTGCAAACTAAATGCATTGTGTTTTTTGAATACTCTATTACTATTGTAAGCAGAACAAATGCACAGATGGCATGGGCCATAAAAATATAATTAAGTTTTACAGTATTGTTATTATCAGATCTCAGAAGTATGCTCTGGCTTGTTAAGAGTGCTGACTATGTGAGTGCACATAACATTTTTGGATTTCAAATTTTCAAACATATTTATCTGATTCAAAGTATTTTCAAAGCTATTTTCCTCCATGTCCATGGTCCTCAGTTTCAGTTTGAACTATTTTTTTTAAGTTTGCTTACTTACAGCATTATTCTACTCATTAAAAAAAAAAAACTCAAACTGCATAGCTGTTTAGCAAACTTGTAACAGTTATTTCAAAAAACATCTTTTAAAAGGACTTTAAGAATATAAAGAGATATAAGAAGCTTATCAAAAACCCATCTAAATGGTATGACAGCTTAAAGACTAATACTCAATCCTCAAACTGGAGTTCTCTATCTTGGCTATTAATAAAAATATCTAAGGAAAACGAAATGTTTGAGTACAAAATCCTTAACTATATCCAAAGTGCTATGGAGAAATATAACTATATCTAAGGTGGTAAGGATCTAGGAAAAAGTACTTTTCTTTTACAACAATTCAAGTCAATGACTATTTGAAACTTTAAAAACATATTAGGCATTATGGCTATTCAAGTGATTAGTAGATAAAATCAGAAAACAGTAGTAGTGATTGAAGTCCAAGTTTATTCCATAATCCTGTAAGGAGGAAGGAAATCTTACAGGGTGAGGGATTTAGAATAGTGTAGCAGTCAGTTTTGTATTACCATAACAAAATGTCTAAGGCAGGCTACTTATGAAGAAAAGAGGTGCATTTAGCTTACAGTTTGGAGGCTGAAAGTCAGTCCAAACAGAATGGCACAGGCTCTGGCAAGGATCCCTCCTTGACTTCATCACTCCAAGGCAGATAGAAAAGGTAGGGGCATATGAGTGAGGAACTGATTACATCTTGAACAGGGAGCCAGTGAGAGGCTAGGTAGAGCCACACTTGGGCTTCTGTAACAATCTTGTCTTGAGAACCAGTCAGGGTCCCATGAGAAACACCTTAATCCTTTTGGAGGGCACACTCCCAGTTGACCCAAGGACTTCCCACTAGACTGCATCTCCTAAAAGTCCAAATCATCTCCTAACACTGCCAGTCTTGGCACCACGCCTCCAACACATAAACCTTTAGGGATCATGTCACTCATATCCATATCACAGCAGGTGAAGTTCAGAGGCAGGGAGGAGAGGAAGGAATCCACTCATTTCCACATTTGTACTGCCATATAAAAGGCTAGGAGAAGGAAATGTATTTTCTGCCTTTCTTTGGGATGCATTTGAAAATAGTTAACATAGAACATGCTCTCCTGATGAATTTAACCATGTATCTCTCAGGGACATTTTGTAAACGATATTTTGACACTTTCTTGAGTGAACTCTCAAAGGTCAGAGTTTGGACACAAATGTCCCTGTATGGAAGAATTCATATATCTCTATCTCCAACTTTCACCATTTCAAAACATTTGCTCCAGTTTCCTCCCTCCCTTCCTCCCTTCTTTCTTTCTTTCTCAAGGTATTTTATTCATTTACTTGACAGGTAGAGTTGCAGTTAGTGAGAGAGAAAGACAGAGAGAAAGGTCTTTCTTCCCTTGGTTCACCCCCTCAAACGGCCGCAACGGCTGGAGCTACGCCAATCCGAAGCCAGGAGCCAGGTGCCTCTTCCCAGTCTCCCATGTGGGTGCAGGGGCCCAAGCACTTGCGCCATCCTCCACTGCACTCCCACTCCAGTTTTTCTTTGAGTAAGAGCACACTCCCCTATGCACAAATATATACCTACCATCAGTCTTTTTATAAAGAGTTCAAGAACAAGCATTAGATATTACTCCTAGAATCCCTAAATATTGAATGCATGTTTCTGAAGACATTCTCTTACATAGTCATCACATAATTTAGGGGTGGGGAACATCTGCCTGTGGGCTATATAAGGCCCATGAAAATTATTTGGTTTGGCCACAGTAACTGCAGACATGATTAAAAATCCACTAAATCTACAGCAGGCTAATTTTTTTTTTTTTTTTAAGACAGGCAGAGTGGACAGTAAGAGAGACAGGGAAAAAGGTCTTCCTTTTTCTGTTGGTTCACCCGGCAATGGTCGCTGTGGCTGGTGCGCTGTGGCAGGTGTACCGCGCTGATCCGAAGGCAGGAGCCAGGTGCTTCTCCTGGTCTCCCATGGGGTGCAGGGCCCAAGCACTTGGGCCATCCTCCACTGCACTCCCGGGCCACAGCAGAGAGCTGGACCGAAGAGGAGCAACCGGGGCAGAATCCGGTGCCCTGACCGGGACTAGAATCTGGTGTGCCGGCGCTGCAGGTGGAGGATTAGCCTATTGAGCCACGGCACCGGCCAGCAGGCTAATTTTTAAGTTGATAATTTTGTATGGTACACAAGTGATGCTATAAATATCCAATTATCCCAGGAAGAAAAAAAGGTTTCCCACCTCTGAATAATCCTTCAAGTCAGGAAATCTCACTTATACAATATCACTGTTAATCCACAGACCTCATTCAAATTTTAACTGACCTAGCAATTTCAGCACATTCATTCTCTTCCAATATTCTATGTTTCTCTCTGTCTTTCATGTGTTCTTCAACAGTTTTTCAAGAATGAGGTACTTTTATTCTGTGGACTGACCACAAACCTAGATCCACTTGATATTTCTTAATGATAATTTTTTGAGGGGCAGGAATATCACTAATTCGAAATCCCATTCTTCTTAATACTTCACATCAAGGTGGTGTGCTACATGTGAAACTGAACCACTTTTGATGTTAACTTTGATCATCTGGTCACATTGTTTGTTCATTGGGTTCCTCCATAATCAAATCACCATTTTCCCTTTTTAGCTATTAGTAGTTTTTAAGGAAGATATTCTGAGATTATGTCAATATTCTTTTCCTCATTAAACCTCATGACACCTATTGGTCAGCCAGCTTTAGTTTCCACTAAAACTCCCATCTGATTTGAATACAACTCCGATGGTCCAATGGTAATTTTCTACTTTATAATTCTTTTGATATTTATTCTTTGCTATTCTACTGTAAGAGGTCTATCCACCCATCCATCCCAGTATGGATTCATGAATTTCCATTTTATTTAATGGATTAATTTTTATTATTTATTTCCCAGACTTGCTAAGGGGAGCCTCAAGTTGGCTCCTGTGCCTTTGCTCATATCTCCACCATTTGAGTATTAGTTGTGTCATCTTCTATACCCCAAAATAGCACTAGCTATTTTGTCCAGAGGCTCAGTCTCTCATTTTTCTGTGGGATTACATACCTAGAGTTTGGTGACTGGGTACTTAGAGTGTTTCCTAGGTTGTTACTGCTTTTAAGCTCTTTTTTAACAATGCTAAAAAACATGGGAATGTATATAGTACATAAACATGGAGATACAATATACCTATATGCATTTCTCTGTGTGTGTGATATATCATCATTAGCATTTTGTTTATTCTAAAATTTCCTCTTTTAAATTTTAAAATGTTTCATAGTATAGCAGGCTATGAGGAACAAATTTTTATTCGGCATATTCATATGCTACATGATTATGTATATTTCGATTTTAATCCCTTTTAGTCTTGTAAGACTGAGAAGTAGTGGTCTTGTATTTTGCCTTTCTACAGCAGTCACTTCCTCCTCATCTATCGTCATAAAGTTAGTAAAGGAGAGTCTGTTGGGTCAGAGAATCATATAGGAAGAAATATAGGAAAAAATGTAGTTTAAATTTTTCTATGGTTATATCAATGTAATTAAAAGCATATGCATGGAAAATGTATATTTGATTGTTCAGTGCAAATACAAAAGTATAAAGGACATGAAGTAAATGGAAAGGATTTGGAAGGATATTTTAATTGGTTAAAATTTGGTCGAATACCAGTATACTTGGGAACAATAAATAACACACAAAAAGATACAGGGCTTATCCAAAATAGGCTCATATGCCTAAAATTTATCAGTTTAATACAAATATGTGTTTAAAGTTTCAAATTTAAGTATACTATGCATACTTTATACAGGATTAGACTAACATACCACCCCCGCTACAGCTGGGAAGGTTAAACAACAGTATTCAAATCTGATTTAGATATAACAGCTGTTCAAATGCCAGGGCATACATTACTTGAAAATGTGACCATTCAGTTCTGTTAAATATAAACTGCTGCTCTGGCTATGCACATTATTTTCCCTAAAAAGTTCTTAAAAAAAGACTTCTTGATGTGAACTAAAATCACTACTTAAGTTCAATGGTTTCTTTTCTTTCTTCTTCTTCTTTTTTTAACTTTCTCTTCCTCAACTTTCTGAAAAAGATGAGTGGGACACTTCTTTTATATCATCTCTTGCTTCTCATTAGCCACTCTTGACAGTACAAAATGATAATATAATATAATATATAATATCACATATTTTAATATATATATCAGTGAAAGAGTGTGGTACTGTTTTTGAGAGGACCTTCATTAGCTGTATTTAAAGTTTTTAGTTTTGACAATTCCATCATAGCCACATGGTACACATGATAAGTTAGAATTTTATAACTCCATTCTGAAGGATAAAAGAAAGATATAAAATCCTAAAGTTTCCAAGAATAACTAGAAATACTTTATTTAAAGAATGTCATCACCATGGGATGATTTGTAAATGAAGAAAGAGGAAAAAAGAGAGATGAATTTTAAGAAATTACTTTTTGAGATAAACCTCCTTATTGGGTATCAAAAGGAAAATATGATTTTTTCCTCCATTATAATTCAGAAACTGAGAGAAAATGTTCATTTTAGACCAAAGAAGACAAATGCTGGGTACAGGAGGTATTATCACTCTGCTGGAAAGGGAACGTCTTCAGAAGATATCTCTTTCTTTTTTTTTTTTTTTGACAGGCAGAGTGGACAGTGAGAGAGAGAGAGAGAGAAAGGGAGAAAAAGGTCTTCCTTTTTGCCGTTGGTTCACCCTCCAATGGCCGCCCCGGCCGGCGCATCTCGCTGATCCGAAGCCAGGAGCCAGGTGCTTCTCCTGGTCTCCCATGCGAGTGCAGGGCCCAAGGACCTGGGCCATCCTCCACTGCCTTCCCGGGCCATAGCAGAGAGCCGGCCTGGAAGAGGGGCAACCGGGATAGAATCCGGCACCCCAACCGGGACTAGAACCCGGTGTGCCGGCGCCGCAAGGTGGAGGGTTAGCCTGTTAAGCCACGGCGCCGGCCAGAAGATATCTCTTTCAACATCACACAGGAAGCCAGGGGCTGCTCTTCACCAAGATTCATTCCACCCAACAAGTTACATTCTTTGAGTAGGGACTGGAGTCTATGTCTCTTTCGTCCCTTATCAATAAATACAAAGCATTTGCACTGTGTCAGAAACTCTGCTAGGCTTTGGGGAACCAATGGTGAAGAAGACATTCCTAGTCTTTCTATTGACGCAACTGAGCATGTAGAAGGGATGCTATGGGAGACCAGGAGGAAGCACCTGGCTCCTGGCTTTGGATCAGCGTAGTTCCAGCTGTGGCAGACATTTGGGGGGTGAACCAACGGAGGGAAGACCTTTCTCTCTCTCCCTCTCTGTCTAGCTGTATCTGTCAAATAAATAAATAAAAAAAGGGATGCTAATATCAACTGCAATGCAGCATGGTTACTGACATGATAGAGTAAGGACAGGTACAGGAAGTTAAGAGCACAATGGGAAGCATTTAATCCAGACTCGGTGGATAGATTTGAGAAGCCTAGAAGGAGGCGGTGATATTTAAATGGTAGTTTGTGATAATAGAAATTAGCCTCTCTGCAATGATTAGTAGGTAGAGGGGCTGTTAGATTGGGAATTCCAATTAGAGGCCATAAAATGTGTGAATATGCCTTTGAGAAATTTAAAGAATTTAAGTACAGCACAAGAAAACTCCTGTTTGGATGAACTGATCTCCCTCCTGTTATTTGGCAAAGCCACAATAGAGAACTGGTACCTATCATTCCATACTTTTTCAAAATGAGCAGAGGGAAAGAAGTAAAAAGTCAGTGTACTAGTGTGACTAGGTTCTTACCATGTCCTTGAAAATGGAAACTGTATGGCTGACTTTTTTTTTTTTTTTTCATTTATCTGAAAGGCAGAATGACAGAGAGAGGTATGAGGGATGGGGTGAAGGGTAAGGGGTGTGGGAGAGAGAGAGAGAGAGTGAAAGCGAACTTCTACTCACTCGTTCACTCCTCAAAAGCCAGTACTAGCTAGCACTAGGCCAGATGGAAACCTGGAGCCAGAACTCCATCTGCTGCCTTCTAGAAACTGGATTGAAAGTGGAGGTGAGTCCCTGTTGCAGGCACTCTGATAAAGGAATGCAGGTGTTCCAAGCAGTGGCTTAATCTTCTGGCCAAAATGCTCACCCTGGCTTACTTTTTAAAAATACACATTTAGAAACTGTTTTTTTTAATGGAGTTTTCAAAATTCATTATTTAGAGGACAACAGCAAGTAGGGAAAAGACCTACAACTAGAAGTGTATGTCTTCCTTTAAAGACTCTAGATCATACCTCTTTTTTTTTTTTTTTTTTTTTTTTGACAGGCAGAGTGGACAGTGAGAGAGAGAGACAGAGAGACAGAGAGAAAGGTCTTCCTTTGCCATTGGTTCACCCTCCAATGGCCGCCACGGCTGGTGCGCTGAGGCCAGCATACCACGCTGATTCGAAGCCAGGAGCCAGGTACTTATCCTGGTCTCCCATGGGGTGCAGGGCCCAAGCACTTGGGCCATCCTCCACTGCCTTCCCGGGCCATAGCAGAGAGCTGGCCTGGAAGAGGGGCAACCGGGACAGAATCCGGTGCCCCGACTGGGACTAGAACTTGGTGTGCCGGCGCCGCCAGGCAGAGGATTAGCCAGTTGAGCTACGGCGCCGACCTAGATCATACCTCTTATTAGCAAGGTTAATGTAGGTTAGTTACACTTTAGATTTTGGGTTCCTCATCATTAACAGGAGAGGGTTAAGAAAGATGGTATGTATGTATTCCTACTGCAGTATGTGGGTTATGTTAATAATACAACAATCAGGATCATAATGTCAACATTCTGCTCCATGAGAGCCCTGGATTCCTTCAAACTACTTTTTGAAATCTTTCAATTCAATCTGAGTAGCTCTAATTTTCTTAGATTTCTTTACTATGCCTCTGAGTAAGATTTTATATAAAGAAAGCATTCTACAGCTTAAACAAGTTGAAAACTACTTTTTGTTTCATGACACCATTCCATAGACTCCCAACATTTAAATCCTTACTTAGTTACTTAAAACATGGAAGAATTTTCCTATTGGCCTGAAAAGGCAAAAATTATGAGTTCTTAAATGATGTTTTAATACTATTAAATATATGTTACTCAGTAACAGCCTGATAAAGAGATGTTATAAATTATTTCAAAATAACCAGCTTTGTGTCATCTCAGGAAATCTAATTAGGAAAATGATATTATAAATATTTATACTCCTAGTTTCATTATAAACATTGTGCTTATTGTTTTAGCTTCAAAAAAAAAAAAAACAAAGAAACTTTAGTCATTAAGTATGTTGTTTGGTAAAACAAGTGGAAATTTATGTACTGTTTTATTTGGTAACGTTAGAAAAAAACACATTGGCAGTTAGGCATTCTTAATTTACTATGGACTATTTTTTAAGCTTAAAGATAAAACTCAGCCTTATAAATGAGAAGATGATGTACTAAAAGCAAGACACTAAATCAATTTTAAACACCAAACACAATTCATGCCTTACTTTAAAACTCATCCACAAAACATTAATCTACACAAAGGCCAGAAATTGAATGAAGCATAATTTGTGAAACTGATACCTTTCATCACAACCTTTAACTGAAAAGGTCATTAGATATATTATATCTAAGTGAGCAGCTTATCCCTGCTTCATTACTGATAATTAAGACAAGTAATATTTTCTTGACAGTAATGTGTCCGTTAACAGATATAGTCTAGTTTGCATAAAATAAGCATTAATTACCATAGTAGTACCCTAGATAAAAAAAATTAAGTACCTGTGTAACATTGCTTCATTATTTTTTCCCCTTAATTTCCTTAAAGAATTAGCAGGCTCAGAAAACATAATGTACATATTAAGAAATTCATCTCTAGTCATGTTTTGAATTCATAAGGGCTATAACAAAATAGGTATTCTGAAAACATGATCAATGAAAAGGCAGGCATGTGTGACCAGTATCATTTACGAGATATATAGTAACCTGGCTTGCTGAGCTACTTGAAGTGCCAGAAACAGCTGCCCTTTACTATTAAGAATAGAAAAATTATAAATTCATTTATTTTATTTATTTGAAAAGTACATGTGTTTATGTGCACACACACACATACACACATGTGGCAAGGGAGAAGGAGAGGGAGGGAGAGACAGAGTGGAGGAAGGGGGGAAGAGGGAGACACAGAGAACGAGAGAGAGAAAGAGAAAGTGACAGACTGACAGACATCTCTCATCTACTGGTCCATTCCCCAAATGCCCACAATGGCCAGGGCGGGGCCAAGCCAAAGCCAGGAGCTAGGAACTCAATCCAGGTATGCCATATGGGTGGCAAAGACCCAGGGTACTCAAGAGCAGGAAGCTAGAATTGAGAACATAGCTGGGACTCGAACCCAGGCACTTTAGTATGGGATGTGGATGTCCTACGTGGTGTGTCTTAACTGTCCTGCCAAACACCTGCCCTGAGACTTTTTAATAATTAGAGAAAAGAGAATCAAAAGTACACAAAAGGCGTTGAGTAAGAAAGCATATGAGCATATGCCTTGTAATGATGAATACTCACAAGGTTTCATCCTAGAGAGGTGAGTGTCAATCACCTACTAGGATTTTTCTAACTATGCTTGCTCGTTTTTGCCTGGGTCTTGAGATACATCCCTTAAGAACTCCATTTAATGCCACTTGTGCAAGTGTATCATATTCCTTAGGTGTGCTGGGGGGAGAAAACATTGGACAACTATTCAGTGAGATATGACACATTACCACTGGTAAGAGCAGTTGCCTGGTGGTAGAGTCAGGTGGAAGGTGAGTGAGAGGAGACTCCTCTCCCTAGGTGAATTCTCTTTAAGCAGTATGGGTGGAATAGGTATGCTACAGTAGTTCATAAAGCACAGGCTTTGATACACAAGGTTACTGGAATTCCACCTCTGCTACTTACCAACCATTGGTAGAGTTAAGCTCTCTGGCCTCTGCTTTACAATTATATGAAGATAGGGGCCAGCGTAGTGGCGCAGCAGGTTAAAGCCCTGGCCTGAAGCGCTGGCATCGCATATGGGCGCCGGTTCTAGTCCTGGCTACTCCTCTTCTGATCCAGCTCTCTGCTGGGAAAGCAGTAGAAGATGGCCCAAGTCCTTGGGCCCCTGCACCCACGTGGGAGACCCAGAAGAAGCTCCTGGCTTCAGATCGGCGCAGCTCCGGCTGTTGTGGCCATCTGGGGAGTGAACCAGCGGATGGAAGACTTCTCTCTCTGTCTCTACCTCTCTCTGTAACTCTGTCTTTCAAATAAATAAAATAATCTTCAAAAAACCAATTACATGAATATAAATGAAAACAGAAATATAAAAAAGCTGGTACAGTTATGGACACACAGAAAGGATTAAAAGATGAGGCACAGTGAGGTCAGATAACCTGCCCAGGTTGCACAACTATGTTACACCTATTTAGTGGCACAGTCTTCTCGGTGCTGTGAGGAAGGCAAAACAAATAATCAACACAAGTGACAAATATAGTTCTAAATGTAGAGCTCATAGAGACATAAACATGGCTAAAAGGAGGGATGAAACAGTGGATGGTTTCTGGAATGACTGGCATTAGCAGGATAAACATGGAAGGGCTTTGAAGAAAGGATGTGAGAAAAACAACTAGAGTATTATCAGATAGCTGTGTGTTCATTTGAAAAAGACACACTCCAGGTAGTTTTACTTTGAAATGTGATTCTATAAAGTCTCCTATAATACAAATGCTTTACACATGTTAACACTTATCATCTTCAGGTGATACATAATTATCATTCATCAGGCTTTACTACTTCAAAACAAAGTTAGTAACAGATAAGAATTTTATTGTTTTCGGCCAAAGGCAAGAACGAAGAGCCAACATTTTCTTCGCAGAAATAAAAAAAGACTAAATATAGCAGTGGGTGAGAAGCTACTAGAATATGCATTTCAGTAACCTATTCAGGATAGAAGTTAAATCAGGCTGACTATATCTCATATGAAATTCTATTTTTGCTTTTCCACAAAGCCACGGAAGCCCACATTTGAGTACAAATAAGCCATGGCAATATTACAGATGTAAAATGTGTTTTTTTTTCTTTTTAGGGAAAAAGTATTTGTCCAGGGCACAAACGTTGTTTGCGTCTCCTGTGCATGTTCTCACTCCAAGGGAGGCGAGGCAGATGAATTAGAATGTGGCACAGGTCTACTTTAATTTGCCACATCCAGAAAGAGAGGAAAACAGCCATGCCCCAACTGTTGGCAGTTCAGCCATAGAGTGAGGTGGAAACAGATGGGCTTTTGAGTCAGCTACTCCTCTGACTGAATCTTGGCTTCGCTATTTAGTAGACATTTGATCTTGTGTAAGGCATTCTCTCTGAGCCTCAGGTCTCTCAGATGAAAAAAAAAAAAACTGGCTAAGAAGACTTACTTTGCATGAAGTGTTTCAAGGATTAAATGAGATAAAACATGTCAAAGCACGTAGTATTTTCTTTCCCCTCTTACGAGAAGAGTATTATTTTGGTTCCATTTCACAGGGACTACCAATATTTCCCTTATATAATAAAGACTACAGAGAGCAGAATTGTTAGTGGTAATGAGTGCTTCTGCAGTTTTCCATGAGCAGGGCAATGCTGCTTTGTGTGAAAAAGCACCAGCACCATCATAACCCACAAGGCCTTGTGCCAAGCCTTTTAAACAAATCAACTTTTTCAAGAAACAATAATATATATGTATGCATATGTAAATAATGTCTACATCCGAAATGAATGTGGCACAATGTAAAAAAAATCGTTAAATTTTATAACTAAAAAAAAAAAAAAGCTTATAAGTAAAATAAACTCTGTACGTTTGAAAAACAAAAGCAACAACAATGAAAAAAGCCAAACCAACTGATTTAGTCTTCACAACAACCTTGTTCGGAAGGTGCTGTTATTCTCTCCATTTACAAGTAGGGCAACTGAGGCGCAGGGAAGCCCACACAAGCAATAAGTGGTGGAGCCAACTTTCAAATTCAGGCCATGGTAATGCAGGGGTTCCCTCTGAATCACTACGCCACACTACAGAACACGCAGAAAGATGGGAGATCGGTTGTTATAGACTTCTTATGAACAAGGAGCTGGACAGAGGCTTTCTTCCACTTTCTATTCTGATAAATGCTTTGACCCAAAAAGCAGTTCAGAAATGGGCTGTTCTGATGTTTAAGTACATATGAGTCTACTGTAGCTAAAAGCATCTTCACAAAACAAGACACCAAAGAATAAAGAATGTAATTTCATCACATACTAAATAAAGAGACCATACCTAAAAGTTTCTCAAAGTACTGAGCTGAACTCTGAGCAAAGTGCTTGTGTGCTATAGGAATTTGGATCACTATTTCAATTAGAAGCAAAAGTAACAAAAAGCAATAAATTAGAGAAGTAAAAAATATTAGTCCATAACTAATTTAGTGCTCTCTCAACAATAGTTAAAGCTGTCAACAGGAACTTATCTCAATTTTTTTTTCTGCAATCCTCACGAATTTATTCTCTTTTTATGAAGGCTCAAATTAAGCTAGGTAGGAGGTAGAAGTTAGGAACTCTCATGGTTCTCTCGTTCTCTCTCTCTCTCTCCCCACTGGTGCATACTGCTCATTCGTAACAAGTGGGCAACTAACAATATTAGCAAAATAGGAGCAACACTGTAAGTTCATTTTCCAGTAAACTACTATAAAATTACATATTTAAAAAAAGCATTTACCTAGTATATACTCTGCCTAGGTCTGTGCTGTGTGGATCTTAAATATAATTCAAAGTGGTACCTTCTTTTCTATTCACTACATACATCATCTTCAACATTCATGAAACATCACACAATAACTTTATTCTATTAGAAAACTTCCTCTGCTTCAACTCATATGTGTGGTAAGACATACTGGTGGGCAGAAAGACCATGAGAGGGGCCAGAATTGTGGCATAGTGGGTTAAGCTGATACCATATTGTGAAGCCAACATCCCACATTGGGGCACTGGTTTGAATCCCAACTGCTCCACTTCTGTTCCAGCTCCCTGCTAATGTTCTGTGGGAAGCAGCAGGGGATGGCCTAAGTTTTTGGGACTCTCCTATCCACATGGGAGACCTGGATGGGGTTCTGGACTGCTGGCTCCAGCCTGGCCCAGTCCCAGCCATTGTGGGAATGAATTTGAGGATGGAAGAACATCTGGGGAGTGAATCAGTGGATAGAAGATTTATTTCTCTCTCTGTCTCTCTGTAACTCATTTTTCAAGCAAATAAATCGTAAGGGGGAAAAAGAAGACCATGAGAGTGGGAGGAAAGAAATAGGAAAGATTAGTTCTATAATTAGATCTTCGAATTCAACTAGTAGGGTTATGACTTTCAAAGGTTAATTATTTTTGGCTAAATAAGTAGAAAATTGGTGCTGGTAAGCAGACATGTACCTCCTGGGGGTGAGGATGGAGGTGGGGATAGGGAGAAACCATTGCATTGCATTATAGCAATGATACAATAATTTCACATTCACATATATAAACAGTATTAGCATAATACCATTCTTTGTAGGAAGGGATGCTAACATTTAGAGGGTTGTAATTATTTTAGGAATAATGAATTCCTATAAGGCATCTGTTTTTTCCAAAGTATTTTGGTTAGAGCCTGATTTGCGTGAAAACATAAATAACCTCTTGCTCCAGCCTCAGAGCATCAGCGAGCTTTAACAGATGGCCTCATTTAAAAATCATTTGTTAAGATATCTCACATTTATCCAACACGCTGTCAACTTCTTCCTTTTATTCAATCACCATTTTACATATTTCTGTCATAAATACTTTTTAATCCTGTGCATCCATGGAAATCATACAACTTATATTTATACTTAATTTGGGGGTAAACTTGATTCTTTCAAATTTAAGCCACAAACCAAAGTATTACAGTTTGATTAATTACAGAAAAGCTCAAAATTCAACATTAACTCATGAAAATGCAACAAAAGTACATTCAAGGAAAAATGGGGAAAACTATCCTGTACATCCCTCTAGCTATTATTCTTTCTTTCTCCTTTATTTTCTTCTTATGAATCTGGTATAGAAAGTAAATATTTGCTTTCTCTATTTCCTCACTTCCCATTTCCATTTTAATATTTTCAAAAGAACTACAGGGGGCCGGTGCCCTGGCTCACTTGGCTAATCCTCCGCCAGTGGTGCCGGCACCCCCGGTTCTAGTCCCAGTTGGGGTGCCGGATTCTGTCCCAGTTGCTCCTCTTCCAGTCCAGCTCGCTGCTCTCTGGAAGGCAGTGGAGGATGGCCCAAGTGCTTGGGCCCTGCACCCACATGGGAGACCAGGAGGAAGCTCCTGGCTCCTGGCTTTGGATCAGCACAGTGCGCCGGCCGTAGTGGCTATTTGGGGGTGAACCAACGGAAGGAAGACCTTTCTCTCTGTCTCTCTCACTGTCTCTCTCTCTCTCTCTCACTGTCTAATGCTGCCTGTCCAAAAAAAAGAACTGCAGGGACTGGTGCTGTGGCATCGTGGGTAAAGCCACCGCTTGTGGTGTTGGCATTCCATATGGCTGCTGATTTGAGTCCCAGCTGCTCCACTTCCCATCCAGCTCTCTGTGATGGCCTGGGAAAGCTGTAGAAGATGGCCCAAATGCTTGGGCCCCTGAACCGACATGGGGGACCTGGAGGAAGCTTCTGGCTCCTGGCTTCTGATGGGTGCAGCTCCGGCTGTTGTGGCCATCTGGGGAGTGAACCAGCGATCTCTCTCTCTCTGCCTCTGCCTTTTAAATAAATAAATCTTTAAAAAATGCAAATTGATTCAGTGTTTAACTAGCTACATGAAATTAAGGTTCTCTATTCCATATTCCTGAAACTTCTTGGTCAGTGGTCACCTTTGAGCCTCATATTGCCAAATGAACTTCTCATATGCAATGAATTACTCTGTTCAGGAGTCAACAGTTAATTTTCTTTTCATTGTTCCATGCATTTGGTCTTCTTAATTATTTCCTTTTGTTAAATTAAGATTTATTTATTTCTTTGAAAGGCAAATTTATTTATTTTTTATTTTCTTTATTTTATTATTTATTTGAAAGAGAGAGAGAGGGAAAGAGAAAGAGATGTCAATCTTCCATCCATTGGTTCACTCCCCAGATGGCTGCAACAGTTGGAGCTGCACAAATCCAAAGCCAGGAGCCAGGAGCCAGGAGCCAGGAGCTTCTTCTCGGTTGCCCATGTGGGTGCAGGGGTCCAAGCACTAGGGCCATCTTCTGCTGCTTTCTTTTTTGCTTTAATTTTTAATTAGTTTTTTTCTAACAGATTCAGTGTGACTTGTACAGATAAATGTGATTTGTAGATACAATTTTAAGAACATGATAGTCTCTTCTTCCTCTCAGCCTTCCCTCCGTGACTCGACTTCCCACCCTGCTATATTTCTTTTTTTTTCTTTTTTTTTAATTAAACTTTTATTTAATGAATATAAATTTCCAAAGTACAGCTTATGGGTTACAATGGCTTCCCCCCTCCCAAAACTTCCCTCCCACCCACAACCCTCCCCTTTCCCGCTCCCTCTCCCCTTCCAATCACATCAAGGTTCATTTTCAATTCTCTTTATATACAGAAGATCAGTTTAGTATATATTAGGTAACGATTTCACCAGTTTGCCCCCATATAGCAACACAAAGTGAAAAAAAAAATACTGTTGGAGTACTAGTTATAGCATTAAATAAGAGTGTACAGCACATTAAAGACAGAGATCCTACATAATATTTTTTTTTAATTAATTAATTTTCTATGCCATTTCCAATTTAACACCAGTTTTTTTTTTTCATTTCTAATTATCTTTATATACAGAAGATCGATTCAGTATATAATTAGTAAAGATCTCATCAGTTTGTACCCACGCAGAAACACAAAGTGTAAAAATACTGTTTCAGTACTAGTTATAGCATCACACCACCCTGCTATATTTCTAAAACAAACATTTGATCAGCAACTTCTTCATAAAATACTTAACACTTCCCCATTACCTATGGAAGAGAATCCAGTACTGATAGCCAGAAGTAACATTATGAACTAGTTCTCCCTTGGAGAGAAGTCTTTCCTCTATCCATATTTAAACTGAAGTCTTAATGAAATAGAAGTTTTTATCTAGCGGATATGTTTGTATTCAAGGTAATTAAGATTAGAAGCCATTTTGTAAAAAAACACAAGAAAAACAAAGACTAGAAATATAGTATAGGTAAAGTCTAGAATAAATAGACCAGATTTAGTGGTATGGATTATGAGGAAAAGGGTGACAATCTTAACTGAATTAATGCTAACATGACAAGATCAATTCTAGATGACTGGCATGTAAAATACATAGCTTTTAAAAACTGTACTTGGTTTCCATTTCTGATAAGTGATCGAGCAAACAGCAAGGATCAGAAAAAGAATTCATATCATAAGAGATAATGGAAAGACTGAAATTTCAATATGTAATTTTTATAACATAAAAGCGGTAATATACTATAACTATTTAAAATATATGTGCTTTCAAAATAAATTTTTTAAATGAAATTCATTAAAATCCCTGCATTTCATGTCTTCACCAATTTATTAAAGTTTGGGTCCAAATCTGTTAAAGTTTCACCACTTCTGTTACAAATGTGCAACCTGGGGCTGGCAGTATGGCGTAGTAGGTTAAGCCTCCACCTGTGGTGCCAGCATCCCATATGGGTGCCAGTTTGGGTCCTGGTTGCTCCACTTGTAGAGCAACTTGTCCTTAAAAACAGAAACAGTGTCTTATTTATTTTTTTATTCCCTGTATCCCCTACATAGCAGATTATCAAAAGAAAGTCTGGCAAATATTTTTCTCATTAATCTGCAGTGGTCACTTTGGAAGCTGGGCTGAGTGAAGGGCTTTTCAGCTTAGAGCCAATAAGATCTGTGGCTCTGACCTGGGCATCCTTCGATTCCTGGGCAGGTCCATTTCCAGTGATCCAACTCTTGGCAGAGCTGCCAGGGCTCTTCACAAGCTGACTTCTGCTGAAGCCCAGGCTTACCACATTGAAAGCCACTGCAGTGGACTGGCCTGTTGGGTCTCCTTGAGGGCAGATCACTGTACAGATCAGCCATTAATAGGCCTGCCACCCATTGCTTCTGATGCCTAGCTTTCTTTTCCTCCTGGTTTGTGTTAAAGCAGACCAGAGGATGCCAGGCAAGGGAGTGCCCAAGTCCCATCTCTAATCTTCGGTGGCCTGAACTACAAGTCTCTAGTCACAGGCATGTTCTGTAGTAGTTTTTCTAAGGTAGACAATGCCCATGGGGAAAATTATATTCTCACTTTAAAACTTTCTTTCCCTTTGGTCTGAAAGGGAGTTTTTTTCTACTTACTGTTTACTTTGCTGATGGCAAAGTAAATCTAGCTATGAGATTATATATTTTTTTTTTTTTGACAGGCAGAGAGGACAGTGAGAGAGAGACAGAGAGAAAGGTCTTCCTTTTTGCCGTTGGTTCACCCTCCAATGGCCGCTGCGGCAGGCGTGCTGCGGCCGGCGCACCGCGCTGATCCGAAGCCAGGAGCCAGGTTCTTCTCCTGGTCTCCCATGGGGTGCAGGGCCCAAGCACCTGGGCCATCCTCCACTGCACTCCCTGGCCACAGCAGAGAGCTGGCCTGGAAGAGGGGCAACTGGGACAGGATCGGTGCCCCGACCGGGACTAGAACCCGGTGTGCCGGCGCCGCAAGGCGGAGGATTAGCGTAGTGAGCCGCGGCGCCGGCCGAGATTATAATTTAAGCTCTTATTTTGGCTATGTTATTACAGAAAAATGTTAGCCATCTCTTTTATAAGGTCTAAAGATTAAATTGTGCATCCTACAGATTCCTTCATAATAGAATTAGTTTCCTACCTTGAAGAGAATAGAGAAATGAAAGAACAAGTTGGGCTTAGGATAGAGAAATGAGGGAGCAAGTCCTAGATCGCTTGCTGACAATAGCAATATCACATGAATACTTAGCAAACAGTTTCAACCATTACATAACAACTTAAGAAAACATTTACCAGAAGGTCCAATGCCTTCTATAAATTTTAAGAATCATGTATTTGGAAACACCTCTTAAATATCTAACATGGTGTAGTTTGTTTAACCAGTAAACTTAAGCACAACCATATAAAATGTTTTTAGTTTCTTTCTACCAACAAGAATAAAACATATGATACACAGATTCAGGTCACACGAATTAAAATGTATCTTTGATTGATTTTAGCAGCTTAAATTTATGGACAATCTTATCTATAAGCCAATTAAAATAAAATTCTTAATAATATTTTCCCATGTGGACATACAATATGTACACACATATAACATAACATAATAGACCAATATAGCAATTTTAATAATAGTTTTTAAAATCTTTAACTCTTTTTGTAGATTGCCAATTGATTTGAATTGCTTTTTGTTTTTAGGAACCTCAGTTAACCATACTTTCTCTCAGTTGGTACTGTTAATACATTATTGGCTTCATCTGTTTACAGAGCCATCCCAAAGTACTGAATACAATAGAAGTGGCAGGAAAAAGTCCATAGGAACCTATAGGAGGACAGCTAAACACAGAACCAACAACACTTTAGTTTTATGAGCAGCAAATCATATATAACTATGGATGACAAAAGACTTTAAGTCGCCATGTTTAAAATTATAAACTCATCAACCAACAAGAGGCACTTGCTTACTTCACAGTATTTTTGAAAGCACCTGTAGGATTTTACAAGTATTTAACCCTTTAGGCTTCTGGGGCTTTCTCATTAAGATAACTATTATGTCTAGTAACACAACATCATTAGACTTTTTAATTCTCAAACATTTGTATTAATAGCATTTTCCATTATAGAAACTTAAAATTTAGTACCACGTCACATCTTGACAGTACTTCTAATATAATCCAAATAGCCCGATTAGCTGGTGTCTCTATATGATGAGAGACATAGGTCCTTCGATTTTTTCAGTTGGGCCCAAACTGGACAGGCTCTAAGCTGAAAAGCCCTTCACTCAGCCCAGCTTCCAAAGTGACCACTGCAGCTGAGGGGATGGTCAAGTAGGGTCAGCAACATTGCAGGCAGAACTGTAAATTCATTCTTAGAGATGCCACCTGCCTTTACCTGGCCAGCTCTCCTCCCAGGCCAGCTAAGTAATGAAAGTCAACAGCATGCCTTCCCCTAGGAGGTTCACACCTCCCTTAGGATGTACCCCATGTGAAGAGATAGATAGGTCTGGGCCTCTTAACTTACAAGGCCTAAAGCCCAATAGATTATTATCAAGCCCCTTCTGTCAGGTTCTATTTGCCTCTCAATCAGAAAACTTAATTGTAGCTTAGACAGCACCTTTCTTAGCTCCTCTAATAATGACTCTGTCCTTTGTTCTAGACCCTGTCTAGCGTACTTGGGCCTCATTCCTTTGTAATCATAACCTCTACTCTACCACCAATGGCTCTACTCCCAACCTGTGTGTACTGATGGTCCTCCTCCCCACTTAATGCTGTATAATTGTTCAGACCTGGTTAATGCCACTCTTAGGATCATTGGTTACTATCCTCACCCTGTGTTTTATGACCTTGTCTAAATATGATCAGAGTCGGCAAACTTGGAAGGCTTCCATAGCCTTGGCAACTCATTACAACAGCCTAGGGTGGTTACTGGCGCCATAAACTAGAGTGTCAATTTGTTGGGTCAACAACAGGAGTCACTGTGCACTTGCTCCTCATGTGGGATCTCTGTCCTTAATGTGCTGTACATTGTGATTTAATGCTATAACAAGTACTCAAACAGTATGTTTCACTTTGTGTTTCTATGTGGGTGCAAACTGTTGAAATCTTTACTTAATATATACTAAATTGATCTTCTGTATATAAAGAGAATTGAAAATGACCCTTGATGCAAATGGAAGGGGAGAGGGAGCGGAGATGGGAGGGTTGCGGGTGGGAGGGAAGTTATGGGAGGGGGAAGCCATTGTAATTCATAAGCTGTACATTGGAAATTTATATACTCTAAATAAAAGTTAATAAAAAAATTAATCTAAAAACTTGTGTGATAGACCTAAATGTTCACTAAGGTGACCAGTACTGTGGTGCAGTGAGTGCTGGCATCTCATATTGGAGCACCAGTGTGAGTGCTGGATGCTCTTTTCCATCCAGCTCCCTGCCAATGCCCCTGAGAAATTTGGCTCAAGTGCTTGGGCCCCTGCCATTCATGTGGGAGACCCAGATGTAGCTCTTGGCTAACGGCTTCAGATTGGTCCAGCCCTGGTTATTGTGGCCAATTGGGAAGTGAACCCATGGATGAAAGGTCTCTCTGTCCTGCCCTTCACATATGTAAATAGCAATATTTTCAAAGGTAAGTAAATGTTCACTAAGGTAAACCTCTTTGGTATGTCATGGAACTTAGATCTTTCTAGAGTAAAATTCATAGTAATATACTTAATATGTCCATTTGTAATTTTCAAAATGGTATGACAGTTTAACATAGACTCCCCTTTTTTTTTGGTTAAGATTCATTCATTTGAAAAGCAGAGCTACAGAGACAGGGAGAGCGATAGATAGATAGATCTTCCATCCGGAACTTCATCAGAGTCTGCCACATGGGTGCAGGAGCTCAAGCACTTGAGTCATCCTCTGCAGCTTTCCCAGGGACATTTGCAGGAAGCTGGATTGGAAGTAGAGAAGTCAAGACTCAAACCGGTGCCCGCACAGAATACTGGCACCGCAGGTGGTGGCCTTAGTCACTATGCCACAGCACTGGCCCCTAACATTGCTTTTAAATTAGTTTTTTTTTTTTCTATTTAAAGCCTGAGATATTTTTAAATGACAGAATAAAAAAACAACAAACTTGAATCATTTTTGTCATGCTTACACAGGACACCTACCATGAAAGCTTAGAAAGGGTCACAGAGCAAAAGTCTCCAAACATTCTTAGAAAATATGGCACAGAAAGAAACAAGCTGCTCTGAAAACTACATTGTATAGCTATGCTATGAATTAGGACACAAAGATACAAAGAAGTGTGATGATCAGCTTGGGCTTTACGGGGAGAAAGAAGAAAGAACAATAGAAATAAATACATATTTACTTACGAGAATGTAAAGAAAATATTTGGCTAGTACCAAACACCCTCATTCTATGAAATATTTTGGTACCATATGTGAAACGAAGGCACAGAACATGTAATTCCTGACCTCAAAGAACTTACAGTCTAAGAGAGAAGATAAAGTGCCAAAATGAGCATAATGTAAATGGCAAGTGATGAGCACATAAATATTTAAATAATCCAAGTGATTTTCAAAATGTGACTCAAATAAGTTGTTACTTTCTGTGAACACTTTTTATTTTTTTAAGATTTATTTTATTTATTTGCAAGACAGGGTTACAGAGAGAGGTAGAGACAGAGATAGAGGCACTCTATCTGCTGGTTCACTCCCCAGATGGCCGCAACGGCTGGAGCAAGGAGCCAGGAGCAGGAGCCAGGAGCTTCTTTCAGGTCTCCCACGTCGTGCAGGAGCCCAAGGACTTGGGCCATCTTCTACTGCTTTCCCAGGCTGTAGCAGAGAGCTGGATTGGAAGATGAGCACCTGGGACCGGAACTGGCACCCATATAGGATGCTGGCACTTCAGGCTAGGGCTTTAACCCGCTGTGCCACAGCACTGGCCCCTCTCTGAGCACTTTTAAACAATTGTCAAAATCAATTGCCCCATTAGTCTTTGCATAGTATTTCACGTCTTACTCTATTTTTGTATCAGTAAGTATGTTATATTTGTTTAACTGTTAGCTTCCTCTACTAGACAATGAGCACTTTGTGGGCATGTGCTGTGTCCTAATGAAACACCTGGCATAACGGTATCTGTGGCCTGAGGCTGTGGAGCAGGCCTGGAGCTGGGGTGTCTGGCTGTTTTTGAGTCTTGTCAGTGAATGCTCAGAGGTATGTGCACCTCTGTGAGGTATACACCAAAAGAAAACTAAAAATAAGGGCCGTCTTCCCTGCCTTTATGGGACTGTCTTGTTTGGGAGATGAGACATGAAGTTCTTGAGACATTTAAAGTGTATTTGCCAGTGTGAAAAATGCCTTTTATGGAGATTAATTCATTATTGAAATAAAACATCGCCTTAAGCTTTTGCTTAAAAAAAAAAAAAACACCTGGCAGTTAATAGAATACTTAATAAAAATGTGCTAAAATATTGTACAAAATGTTGAAAATGAGGGGCTGGCACTGTGGTACAGTAGGTTAAGCCTCTTCCTGTGGAACTGGCATCCCTTCTGAGTGCTGGTTTGTGTCCTGGCTGCTCTTCTTCTGATCCAGCTCTCCGCTATGGCCTAGGAAAACAGTGGAAGATGGCCCAAGTGCTTGGACCCCTGCACCTGCATGGGAGACCTGGAAGAAGCTCCTGATTTTGAATCAGCCCAGCTCTGCCATTTGGGGGGTGAACTGGCAGGTGGAGGACCTTTCTCTCTGTCTCTCCCTTCTTTGTAACTACCTCTCAAAGAAATAAAATCTTAAAAAAAGTTAAAAATGAAAGACCTGAACAGTAAATACCAAGGTATTAAGTTCACCAAGTATGAATAATAAACAGAAAGCATAGCAACCAGAAGGAGAAACAGATCAATGTAAAATCCAGCTGTCAGGAGAGGCTTGGGGAGTAGCTAGGATGGATATGAGGTCAGTTTTGAATATGTATGTAGGATCTCAGTAGAGACAAGGAAGGCAAGCATCCCGGAAAAGTGGTCAAGGGAAGTTACCAGACTGTTTAGGCACCTTCGTTTTAGCTAGTGAGGATTCATGGGCCACTAATTTTATAGCCTTGGTTAATCTATGGGTCTTTCTCCTTTTCCATCTTCAGATCCTGGAAAATATCAAGTACAGTATCAAATATAGCTCTTAATTTACAATGTATCTTTGGTTTGTCAATAGCTCTACTGAAACTCTTGCATAAGTAGATGAGACCCTAATATTACAGAACCACTGAATCAACACCAGCAGCTGCTTATCTCCAATTTCTTGTTACGTTCAACATCAGCTGAATTTTCTATCAGTTCAATCTATCTTTTATATGCACTTAACCTATTTCGTAAGTGATGTATCTGCATTCTAGTTCTTACAGATTCATGACAAATGTCATCTTCCTTTTCAATCTTTAATGTGCCTTCAAACAGGTGTAGCATCTCTTCTTTAAGCCTCACACTATTTTGTTCGTATTGCATTTACAACATTTTGCCCTATGTTGATTTTTGTACATCTGTTTAATCTCTTTGACTATTGTGTTTGCTTTTCTGGTACAAGAAAGGTGCTTTACTTATTTATCTTATACAGAGCAGATGTTTAATTTTCTGAACTGATTGAGACTAAGTATGCTTTACTGTGGTCCTTGTGTTTACAAACAATTCTATATGATATGAATGATGCAAAACTTGTGTACATAACAAATTAAACTCTTTCTGCTCCCCTTCCACATACCCCTTCACAGTGTAGAACCCAGCAAAATTACATGTGCCTGCTAGATGAATTAAAAATGTTATACTCTTGAGGCTAGTGCTCTAGTGTAGTAGGCTAGGCCTCTGGCCTGTGGCTCCAACATCCCATAGGGGTGCCAGTTCAAGTCCTGGCTGCTCCTCTTCTGATCTAGCTCTCTGCTATGGCCTGGGAAAGCATTGGAAGATGGCCCAAGTGCTTGGACCCTGTACTTCTGGGGGAGACTGGAAGAAGCTCCTGGCTTTGGATTAGCCCAGCTCTGGATGTTTTGGCTGTTTGGGGAGTGAACCAGCAGATGGAAGACCTTTCTGTCTGTCTCTCCCTCTCTCTGTAATTCTGCTTCTCACATATATAAATAAAATCTTTTAAAAAAACTTTTATTTTGGGGTAGGCATTTGGCCTAAGGGTTAAGACACAGTTTAAAGCACCAGCGGGTCATACTGGAGCACCTGGGTTTGATATCTGGCTCTTTATCCTCATTCCAGGTTCCTGCTCATGTGACCCTGTGAGGCAGTGATGATGACGTAAATACTTGGGCTTGTGTGAAAGACGTGGGATATGTTCCTGGCTCATGGCTTTGGTCTTGTCTGAGCCCTGGTTGTCACAGGCATTTGGGAAGTGAGCAAGTGGATGAGAGTTCTTTGTCTACCTGTCTGCCTTTCAAACTAAAGATAAAAATTAGTTTAGATACATATTCTGGAAGGAGAAAAGCCTGAAAATCTTATTTTAATTCTATTCTAATTCCTCCCATGATACAAAGTCAAATTTAATGTTTCTCCAACCCCAATCTAAACATGTGATTGTGTGTGAACTAAAAAAAAAAGTTTCCAAGGTGGTTAATTCCAACCTTTACTAAGAAGGCAAGATGTACTGACATTTACAAGTTTCATTATGAAAAATTAACCTCAGCTTAACAAAGGTCTGACCATGCTTTATTTATCTGTTTATTTTGATACATTAGTAATTAGTACCTTGAAAATATTCAACTTGGGAAGGTCAGAGATCCTGAGGATAAAGTAATTATATTTTTAACTGAGTTTCTGCAGCTTTTAACAAGGAGCTTCATTTCAATATTAACACTTCTATTTAAAATTCACTGTATATGAGTGAAATAGCCAAATTTTTATTTGAGTATTGTTTATAATACATGCCTATATTTCTGCTGAACTATGGTCTTTTTACTTTTATTTGTAGAATTCTTTATTTGGTGGAGCATTAAATCTTTGACTATTATGTAAATTAAAATTTGTTAGCTCAAAGATAAAAAAAAAACCAAATTTATAGATGTGGAGGATGTTAAGATACGTAGAGATATGATTAATAAAAATTATGACACTTCAGTGGGCCAAGCCTCTGGAGGTCTAAGCAATTTCCCTAGTAAAAAGGCAAGGGATCAGAACTATGGCACAGCGGGTTAAGCCACTGCTTGTTGCTTGCATCCCACATTGGAGTTCTGGGTTTGAGTCCTGGCTACTCTGCTTCCAATGACATGTGCATATCTATCCACATGCAAAAAACTAATGATTTCATACATAGATCTTCTACTTTTCATAAAAATTAACTGAAAAGGATCATAGACCTAATTATAAAATACAAAACTATAAAATCCTAACAAATAACATAGAATAAATTTAGGTGGGCTTGTGTTTGGCAATGACTTTTTAGATGAAAAATTAAAAATCAAGGTCTGTAAGAAAAAAAAAGACCTAATAGGTTGGAGCTTATTAAAATGATAATCTTCTGCCCTGAGAAAGAAATTGATCAGTGGAATGGAAAGACAAGCCACAGACTGGAAGAAAAACTAGGATACACACTTATCTGATAAAGGACTGGTACAGAAAATATATGAAGAACTTTTAAAACTCAAAAAATAAGAAAAAGCAAGCTAACAAAAATGGCGAAACATCTAAAGAGATGCCAAACCAAAGAGGACAGTGGCAAATAAGCATAAGAAAAGGTGTTTCTCAGCATATGTCATCTGGGGGTTGCAAGTTAGAACAACAACAAGGAACTACTCACACCAACATTAGAATGGTAAAATCCAAATCACTGCTGACAGCAAACACTTGTAAGGATGTGGAACACAGAAACTCTCAGTGATCGCTGGTGAGAATGCAAAATGGTACAGCTACCTGGGAAGTCAGTTTGGCAGATGCTTACAAAGCTTACTCTTAACCATACAATTCACCAGCAATATTCCTTGATATCTACTCAAGTGAGATGAAAACTTATGTCTATACACAAAAAACTCTACATACAGATGTTTATGGCAGCAGTTTTATTCTATACTGCTAAAATTTAGAAACAATCATGATGTCTTTTAGAAGAAAAATGGAAAAACAAATGGTGGGATGGCCATACAAGTACTAGTTAGCATTAAAAAGAAATGAGTTATCAAGCCACAAAAAGACAAGGTGGAATCTTACATTCATACTGCTTAGTGAAAGAAGTCCATCTAAAAGAGCTACATACTGTATGATTCCAACTATGTACGATTCTGGAAAAGGCAAAATTGTTAAGATAGTAAAGATGGTAAAAAGATCATTGGTTGTTTGGGTTTGGGAAGGGAAGAGGGAGTACAGGAGGAGGAATGAATAAATGGAGAATGTGATATTTAGAACCATTTCACTATTGCATATGATACTATGATGGTAGATATCTGTCATACATTTGTTAAAACCTATAAAGTGTCCAACACAAAGGTTGAATCCTAGTGTAAATTATGGATTTCAGTTAATAACAATGCATCAGTATTGGCTCATCAGTTGTAACAACTGATGAGGATGCATCCTCTAATGCAGGATGTCAAAAATTGGGGAAACTGAGGAGAGGATGGGTGGGAGAATATAAGAACTCTATATTTCCTCTTCATTTTTCTCTAAATACAAAACTCCTAAAAAAGCACATGGTAAGAATTAAAAAAGTACTCCATATTAGTGCTAAGTATTACATTGCATTTTTGTTTTTGTTTTTTTTTTAAAGTAGTTACATTGATATAAAGATCTATTTTTGTGGATTATGATGCAAGCAGACTTTTAAGAAACTACTGTAACCATACAAAAACTAGAATGTTTTCTAAATTTTAGTGTGCTACATAATATAATGCAGAGGACTTAATATGGAAAAAGAAGGCCAGCACTGTGGTGCAGTGGGTTAAGCTGCAGCCCGTGATGTTTGCATCCCACACAGGCATCAGTTCGTGTCCCAGCTGCTTCACTTTGGATCCAGTTCCCTGCTAATATGCCTGGGAAAGGAGTGGAGGATGCCCTAAGTACTTGGGCCCCTGTCACCCACGTGGGAGACCACAGTGAAGCTCCTGACTCCTGGCTTCAGCCTGGACCAGCCTCAGCTCTTGCAGCCATTTGGGGAGTAAATCAGGGGACAGATGAACTCTCCCCCCCTGTAACTCTGCCTTTAAAATATAGTAAATAATCTTTTTCAAAAATGGGGAAATGCAAGCCCTTTGGGATTTACAAAGACTTTCCCATTGGTATGTGGACATGGGCAGTTTCAAAGGAATTTAATTTCAGATCCTTGATTTCTGTAGTTATTCTCTTCTAAAATTGATCTACTTGAAAATGGACCTACAGTCTTCAGGTTCTCCTCCACTTAATTTACCTTGACAAAAGGAAGTCATAGTTCTCACCCACCCTAGATCTTAGTGTGGTACTATGCTCCCACAATTGCAAAACAAACACAAACTAAAAGGGCTTGCATCGTGTTTCATAACAACCATCGGACAATCTCATGGCTATAACAAATGAAGAGACTATCTAGAAACTGCTCATCTGAATTTAGAAATGAAGTCAGACTTTTTTTATAGTTAGACAATGAATGCCAATTAGGCAATGCTATAGATCTTTTCTATTAAGTGAATGAATTAAATTTTTACTTCATTGTTATGATGAAAAGATATTAAAGCACATAACTAATAGATCAGAAATTATAATACTATTTCCATTTGCAATGAATTTTTTATATGTCAACAATATGTGAGAAAATGCACAGTTTTTTTTTTTAAATGATTTATTTATTTTACTTGAAAGGTGGAGTTACAGAGAGGGAGGCAGAGGAAGAGAGAGAGAGAGAGAGAGAGCGCGAGAGAGAGATTGAGATCTTCTACATGCTGGTTCACTCCCTCCCCAAATGGCTGCGATAGCTGGAGCTGGGCCGGTTGGAAGTCAGGAGTCAGGAGCTTCTTCCAGGTCTCCCACGTGGGTGCAGGGGCCCAAGGACTTGGGCCATCTTCCACTGCTTTCCCAGGTACATTATCAGGAAGATGGATTGGAAGTGGAGCAGCTGGGTCTCAAACCGGCGCACATATGGGATGCTGGCACTGGCAGGTGGCAGCTTAACAAACTAAGCCACAGTGCTGACCCCAATATACAGCTTTAAAAATGATTTTAGGGTGCCAGCATCTTGATCCAGTGGGTTCAGCTACCACCTATGACACTGGCAAACCAGTTCACATCCTGGCTGCTCCATTTCTGACCCAGCTCTCTGCTAATGTCCCTGGGAAAGAAGCAAATGATGGCCCAAGTACATGGGCTGCTGTCACCCACTTGGGAGACCTGGATGGAATTCCAAGATCCTGGTATGAGCCTGTCCCAGCCCCGGCCATTGTGGCTATTTGGGAAGTGAACCAGTGGATGGAAGATCTCTCTCTCTCCCTCTCTCTCTCCCTCTAACTGTGCCTTTCAAATAAACAAAACAAATCTTAAAACAATGATTTTAGGAGCAGACATCGTGCCAGTGGTTTGAGTGCTGCTTGGGAAGCCTGCATCCATACTGGAGCGCCTGCTTTGAGAGTTGACTACTTTTCTTCCAGTCAATTACTGCTAATGTGCACGCTTGAGAGGCAGCAGAGGATGGCACAAGTACTTGGGTCCCTGACACCCCAAATCTGAGTCAAGTTTTGGACTCCTGGTTTCAGTCTGGCTTAATCTCAGCTGGATGTTTTGAGAGTGAAATTTTAAAAGATTTTAAAAAATGACTTTTTGAAAGTACTACAATAAAAATATGAATAATATGGCTCTTAACATACCACAACACTATTTCACTTTTTAAATTATTTCTTCTGTTTCCTTTGTTGTCTTTGAGCAAGTTAATTCATGTTATTCAATGTCTCACTTATACAAGCGATCTTCAAAAAGTTTGTGGAAAATGTGCATTATCTTTTAATTTTATTTTTCCACGAACTGCTTGAAATACCCTTGTATAGTTAATCCAGATCTTTTTTGAAGATACACATAATATTGCAAATACTCTTTTCCATCAATCTAAAAACAATATCACTTTTCTAGAGGTTGAAATTACAATGTTCCAAAGCTACAGTCTTGATAAACCAGTTTATATCTCTAAATATGTACTTTAAAAGAAGAAACAGCATTAGGAAATTAGTATCCAATCAATTTACTGTTAATGCCATGCAACTGTTTCAGTAATTATTCTTTAGTGAATATAAATAAGAATCCTGAGATTGACTAAAATTTGCTAAAAGTAGTCATAACCCAGAAAGCTACAAAGAGGACCTGGCCTTTAGAGTTCCTTAGGGACTTAAAAACTCAGCCATTCACTCTAGATATGACTCCTGGCAAGTAACTTAACCTCTCTGTCTCCTTAGCTGACTTTGGGGACTAGTTGTAGGGAGCAAATGAGATAATACAGCCAGTGTACCTAGTACACTGTCTAATACATATTAAGTCCTCAATAAATAGCAGTAACAAGTTATCTTATTAGAATCACTAAAAGCATCCAAATTTGTTCATTCTTGTACATAACTTAAGTAGGGCAGGCAGAAGGAATAGATAACTAGAGAGAAACTGAGATTTACAAACTCACTTATTTAAGAATATTCACTGAACACCTTACCACATGTCAGACATTATTTTAAACAGAACAGAATAGAAAAAAAATCCTTATTCTTTGAAGCCCACACTCTAGCACAGGATGATGGACAGTGAACATAAACAGGAAAATTACATGGCATATTGACAGGTGATGATGTGGGGCCGGTGCCGTGGCTCACTTGGTTAATCCTCTGCGGCGCTGACATCCCATATGGGCGTCGGATTCTGTCCTGGTTGCTCCTCTTCCAGTCCAGCTCTCTGCTGTGGCCCGGCAGGGCAGTGGAGGATGGCCCAAGTGCTTGGGCTGCTGAACCCGCATGGGGGACCAGGAAGAAGCACCTGGCTTCTGGCTTTGGATCAGCACAGCGCCAGCCATGGCGGCCATTTGGGGAGTGAACCAACGGAAGGAAGACCTTTCTCTCTGTCTCTCTCTCTCACTGTCTATAACTCTAACTGTCAAATAAAATTTTTAAAAAAGGTGGTGATGTTACGGGCAAAAAAATGAAGCAGATTAAGAGTAACTTGGAATGGCAGAATGGGGGTACCATGCTACTTTAAAAAGAATAGTTAGAAAAAGCCTCTTTAAGAAGGCGATGCTTTAACAAATATTTGAAGGCACTGAGGATATGAAAGAAATGAAATTACAACATTTCAGGAAAAGGGGGCGGGCAGCAAAGGCCCTAAGGCTTCACTTGTTCAAGCAAGGAAGCGAAGCCAGTGGGGCTGTTTTGGAATCAATGGTGGGAGAGGAATAGAAAACAAGAGTAGAGTTAAGGCAGCTGGGTCACATAGGGTCTTGGTGGCCACTGAAGGACTTCTGAGTGAGATGGCAAATCAACAGAGTTTTGTGCAGAGAAATGACGATGATCTGTCTTATGTTCTGAAAGAGTCAGCCTCCTGACTGCAGTATGAGAACACAATGAAGGCAGTCAGGGTCAAGGGTAGGGTCTAGTTAGGAAGCTATTAGGATAATTCAAGACAAGCACGATGGTGACTTGGGTTGAGTGGTGGCAGTGGAGGTTGTACAAACTATTTTAATTATGAACATATTTTAAAGCAGAGTCAATAGGATTTTCCTGTCAGATTGGGTGGTGGGTAAACAGTGATTTATCTGATTTAATTTGGGAAGCAATCTTCCTCTACACACCTGAAACAGGCTGTATGACTCTGGGGGTGATAGAAGTGAGGGACTTCGGGGTCAATGTTGTGGTATAGCAAGTTAAGCCTCCACCTGCGATTCTGGCATCCCATTATGGCCCCTGCACCCACATGGGATACCTGGAAGAAGCTCCAGGCTCCTGGCTTTGGCCTGGCCCAGGCACCGCCATTGCGGCCATTTAAGCAAAACAGTGGATGGAAGATACTCACTCTGTAACTTTACCTTTCAAATAAATAAATACATACATACATCTTAACTTTCAGTATAAGTACCTAAGAGCATAAGTGAGAAAAGAAACCACCAAGAGTGATTTCCTGCAATGCTTACATTATAACATTTATTAATTATATATATATTATATAACAATAATTAATTATATTAACAGCATGTATGTTGAATAAATGTATATGTTTTTTAAAGATTAAATGTATTAATCAATATGTTACTGGATTCTCATGACTCCCGGGGGCAAGAACTCTGTCCATTCATTCTGTCACAATCTCCACTTTGCCACCCTTGCTCTTCACTTGACAGTGACGGTTTTCCCTATGTGCAAAGAATTTACATGCTAAGGAAACCAGATGGACAAAGAAACTACCTTTTTTTCTAGTATTGCAATAAAATAGGCAAAAGGGAGTTACAGTAGTTACCATGTGTTTAGCTCCAGTAATTTCCAAAGTTTTTTTTAATGCCACATTGTATACAAACATATACAGCATACTTTATAATCCAGGTGCTTTTGTTTGTTTAGGTATTGGAAACCTGAATTCATGAAGTCATTATTACTGCTATTACATAAAGAGGTAAGGTTCACTAAAACATAATATGGATAGATGTTAATTCAGTTCATAAATGTAAAATTAAATTATTTCAGAATTTCTGTTCCTGAACAAATCATACTTAATTCTGTGAGTCTTGGGTTTGAGAGAAAAGCCATGCCCTGGCATTTTTCAGAGGCCTTAAGTGAAGTGTTATAAGGAAAAGACTTTTACCTCCATTTACTTCAAATCTCAAAATGTATTAACTGGTAAATAAAGAAAAATGGTTGGCAAGTCAAGCAAAAATGGTAACTCATTAACAGTTTTATAAATGAGCCTTCTTGTTGCATATCAAGTGTTTTTGCATAGTTTTCTAAATATACTCATGAAAGAGACTTATATTCAAATTACATAGAAATACAAGTTTCCTCATTTTCCACTTTTTAACAGAAGAGAATGTGTCAACTGAAGACATGGTGATGACTGGTAGCATCAGACTTAAAGGCTTTCCTATTAAAATGCCAAAAGCACGCAAGCAATTTAACACACCTACTCAGAGGCAATGTTTGCCATATTTAGTAAGAGAACAATGTGTCTCAGTGCTCCAGTGTGAATTCTTTATTAAATAAGATGTTTTATAGTGCTACAGTGTTCAGAATTGTCTCAAAGGTTTATTAGACAATGTTCTGTCAAATAAGATTTTCAAGAAGTTCTACAAAGATCTTGTCCTATTGTTTGCTTCTATTAAAAAACACTACCGGTGACTTGACTTTCTCCAGTCTCCGCAGTCAAGACACTGAGAACGGCATGCAGTATTCTCCGTGCAGGACACCTCTGTGGGTCCTACTTTTGTTTTTATGACCGCACACTACATTTTTGTATGGTTCAAGGCCATCTTAAATAAGAAATTGTATTTTAATAAGGAGATTTCTAATATGAGTAATAAAATGAATAAATTCAAATATAATGAATAATACTTCCAAAGAAAGCCTTCTCCAGTTAAGTTAAAGAGAGTAATTATGAACTAATTAGCATTTCATTAGATCAAGAAGAATCAAGAAGTAAATACTAGCATATCATAGTGTACAGAAACCACAGTGAATGTTAAACATTTTTGGCATGTTTAAATATACACCAACAGTATTTTCTTTGAAGTAATTTTTATCTATATCAAACAATGAAGTTTTGATACTTAAAATGGAGTTTAAAATGATGATGGATAATGGGATTAGGGTTTGGCCTTAAAAAAAAGGCAACTTAAATTTCATAAAAAAACTACTGTCATATTGTGATAGTTTTATTAAATTTGGGTTTTATTTATTCACACTTAACAGAATATCATCAGCTTATATGGAAGCCATTAGGGCAAACTGTGCATGTGATGGTTGTTTTATTGAATTATTACTTCCAATCCATATATCTCAGTAAAAATCCTATCTAAAGAGTTATATGTAGGTTTTTCCACAAAGTAGAATAAATACCATTTCTAATATACACCATTATAAGAAAATCCCCTTAAACAAAAAATGTCCAAGTCCTAAATAATTACTTGACTAAAAAATTAATCTAGGTTTAACTAACAAAACAATTTGAACAATTCTTTGAAACTCATGTAGAGAAGGACAGAGAAGTCCTTTATGGAATCACACAATAACTAAGTCATTCTAAAGTACACTAATGGTGGCTCCACTGCCATGAATTACTTAAGTCTTAGTCCACAAGAGTATGCTGGTGAAAGCCATCAGTGTCCTTATAGAAGTTATTTAGAGGTTTCCTTATCCTATCTGAAACTGAGGTTGAAAGATGGACTAAACTGTCACCAGCCTGGCTACTCTACCCACCTCATCCACCATTTATATTCTCAGAAAAACAAAAAGGGACACCATGCATCTCAAAGCCAGTTTCTGCTTAAAACAAAGTTCTTGGTTGGAGTGACAGAATGGTAATATTGCAGCAAACCTACAGTTTGGTGACTTATTTTAGCTGCCAGCTGTTAAACTGTAAGCCACTTGGCTACTTAAGAGGATCACAGAATTGTCCATAGCACAGCCAGGGAAGAAAAGTACTTTCATAGTCACTTCACAAGTCAGTCTTCTTGCTTCTTTCTACCTTGAGATGCTGCAGCTATTACTGACCTATTACTATTACTGTGTGCCATTAGAAAGGCCACTGTAAGGATACATGCTTTGTGGGATTTATGTCGTGTGCATCTAAACATGCATATGTGTCTGTGAGAGTAATTATGTGCTAGGCCAAGCTGGGCTGGATTTTTGTTGGTGCCCTGTAGTCCAACTGGCATAAAGTAGGAAAGGGGGTAACTACTTTATTTACAAAGACATAATAACTTACTTATGTCTAAATTTAGCAAGTCATTATCTTAGTCTATGAAATCATATATGATGCATGATGTTTACTTTTAATAACTGATAATGTGTGATTTTACTTTCAGTGGCTTAGGTGATATGAAATGAATAATTACATACTTCCCATTGCAAATCTTAAATACTTTCTGATGGCACTAGGCTACTTAAATCATTTCTGCTCTTAACTTTGCATGTCAAATGAGACACAAAAGTCTGTCTTTTTAATTCTGTACTCTAGTGTAGACACATTAACTTTTTTTTTTTTTTTTTGGTACAAAAAGCTTCTAAGTGGACTGTTGTGCTTCATGTTTGAATGTGTAAGTAAAGAAACCATTCAGATAACTTTTCTGGTTTTATTTTGAAAATCAGGCTGATGTGTAAGAAAACCAATGCCCTTTAGTTTCTATTTGAAATTTTTAATTATAAGCATTATACATTTGAAAGGCATCTTAAATTCGGTATTATCTCAGCCCTACCTTTATTTACTTTTATATAATTATCCCGATGAAAGACATAATTGTGGCATTACAGAAAATTACTAAGCTTTTGTTTTTATGTTTCTTACATGATAGACACATTACATACGGATTAAGGCAATAAATCTCTAACTAAAACAGGTAAGAGTTAATAAAAAGTAGGAACTCTGATTCCTGTTTCTTGGTTAGGAAAAACAGTGATTTTGGGAAAATATTTCAGGAATAAAATTTCAAGATAAATATTTCTAAAAGATACAAAAATAGTTATTTTAATACCCAATAAAAAAATCTGAAAATCAGTGACTCTTGACACTATGGAAGAAGCAAAAGATCCCCTTTGCTTGAATTTTTTGTATTGTATTACTGTGGAGTGTAATAAAGACAGAATCCTTATGCAACATTTTTGTCCTCATCCTTCATGTCTATAGCATAAAATTATTACTCATAGAGGGAGAAAGAGTCTCCTATTTGGAAAACAATGAGGCTTATCATGTAACAATTAGAAGGAGAAATCATCTTCCGTAAATAGCAGAGTGGCTCAAAATCCTCTAAAGGAATGGAAAGAGAAGATGGCAGGGACACAATACTTTGTAAACTGAATTTTAAACAATGATTCAAATTATCATAAAATAATTAATCATGTTTCACTCAAATGATAATAGATATAAATGTCAATTGACTAGGAACAATGACTATGTAAACCCTTGGGATATTACTATCCAATGTTATCAAGATGTTATCAACTTGGCACCTCCCCTCCATTTGAAGGGTACATTTAAAATGCTCAGATGGTCTGGACTTAATTAGTCATCCTGATAGGTACCCACACTGAATCTCTACCATATGTCCATAGACAGAGGCACATAATACAGATTTTTAAAATATATTTAAATTTGAATTAAAGTTATTTGACAGGGTTTTAATGTATTAAGTAACATACGTACTCATAAAAATTGTTTTGTATCAGTCAAAGATTTAGACTGAAGTCAGAATATCTGGCAGGGAGGGGTGAATGGTGTGAAAAGGAGCTAGCAAAATTTTCACCTGGAAGGAAAGAATGAATTAGGTGTGAAAGTTTTCTTAAAAAAATATCCAGGTGATGGATGGGTGTTTTGCCTAGCAGTTAGGACACCTGCATCCACTTCTGGAGTGCCCGAGTTTGAGTCCCAGCTCAGCTTGAGTCTAGCTGCCTACTGATGCACACCCTGGGAGACAGCAGGTGATGGCTCAGGGTAGTTGGGTCCCTGTCAACCACGTGGGAGACCTAGATGGAGTTCCTGGCTCCTGGCTTTAGTCTGGCCCTCCTTGCCATCCATATGGGAGACCTGGATTAAATTCCCAGCTCCCAGCTTTGGTCTGGCCCCTCCCCAGCTGCTCAGCTGTTGCGGACATTCTCTCTCTCTCTCTGTTTTCAAATAAAAAAAAATCAAAATATTTTTTAAAATTCCAGGTTGAGATGGGGGAGTATCCCAAGTAGAGGTTATAAATCCTTAAAAAATAAGAAACATTTTGGTAAGTAGGAGAAATTTAAACAGTTTGATTTGGGCTGGGAGAATTGGTTATTAATGCTCTTCCCCAAAGAGAACCCATATGAAGAGCCAGTTGAAGATGCAGTCAACTATTTAGCAGAGTTCCACATATTATTAGTTTTGTACTCATTCAAAAGAATATTTACTATATACTTGTTGTACAGTAGACCCTATGTTAAGTGCTACGGATGCATATATGAATAGCAAAAAGACAGTTTGTGCTCTTGGCTTATGGTATAGTGAAAAGTCACCAAGGCAACAGGGAATTACAATAATGTTGTAAATGCTATAATACAGACAACTTACAAGGTACTCTGGGAGCAGAGGTGAGTTACCTGATTTAGTCTGGAATAATCAGCAGTAAAGAGATTTTAGAGGAAAAAGTGACATTTAACTTGATGACTAAATTTAGAGTAAGATTGATCTAGCAGGAATATAGAGTATTTTTGGTATTTACACAAGACCTGGAAATGATAGAATGGGCACAGTGGGGACTGGAAGTGAAAACAGTCAAGCTGTGCCTTGTTGGTTAAGGCAAGAGGTGAGGCTGCAGACAGAGTCAGATCTTAAGGGCACATATTTGAACAAAAAATATTGGACCACATTAAGAATTCACCTAAAGATAGCTCCATAAATATTTACTAAGTGAATTAATAAATACTTAAGGTTGATCTCACTCTCACATAATCAGTCCTTGAAACTTCATCTGATCCAGCATGAACATTACACTGAAATAACAAACTGCTTTATCCTATGGGAGGATATAAAAAATCTGACAGATCCACATTTGTCATTACATTTTCTCTAGTGCTCTTAAAGACACACGTGCACACACAGCGTACCAAAGGAAATTTAATGCTGATATTTCAAACATAGAAAAGGGAATTATTTCAATGGGAAAGACCTATTCCTTTATGATGTACAGAACAAACAAATGGCTGGAGTGCTGCAAATCATTTTGCTAAAAATAGTCTGAATAGTAACTTTGCCATATGTGATGGTGTTAAGGCATCTTTCAGGGTAATTTTATATAATTTACTGATTAAAAAGCATGATAAGTTTTCTTCATTGTCACACTTTTGAAAAATTTTATTTATATTACTTTTTATTTGAAAAGCAGAGAGACAGAGAGATATCTTCCATCCATTACTTTAATCCCCAAAGGCCTGCCATCCGTCACAACTGGACCAGCCTGAAGCCAGGAACCAAGAATTCAATCTGGGTTTCCAACATGGGTAACAAAGACTCCAGGTACTTGAGCCATCATCTGTTGCCTTTCAGGGCGCACATTAGCAGCAAACTAGATCAGAAGTGGAGGAATGGGGACTAGAACCAGGCAGTCTGATATGAGATGCGCATGCCCTAAGTGTTGAGTTAATTGCTGTGCCAGGCCAGCGCAATGGCTTAACAGGCTAATCCTACGCCTTGCAGCGCCGGCACACCGGGTTCTAATCCCGGTTAGGGCGCCGGATTCTATCCCGGCTGCCTCTCTTCCAGGCCAGCTCTCTGCTATGGCCTGGGAAGGCAGTGGAGGATGACCCAAGTGCTTGGGCCCTGCACCCGCATGGGAGACCCGGAGAAGCACCTGGCTCCTGGCTTCGGATCAGCGTGATGAGCCGGCCGCAGCGGCCATTGGAGGGTGAACCAACGGCAAAAAGGAAGACCTTTCTCTCTGTCTCTCTCTCACTATCCACTCTGCCTATCTAAAAAATAATAATAAAAATAAATAAATAAATAAATAAAGATAAAAAAATAAAAAATTGCTGCGCCAAACACCTGTTCCCTTATCACATTTTAAAATAGGATTTATGATATGAAATGCCTAGCCATGGAAGCATATTAAAAAGATTACTGGAAAACCCAAGCAAAAAGTATAATTATTTAAGTATTACACAAACACCAATATGATTTCCTTGTTTTCCACATTTAAATTAAATAAATTCTTCTTTCCAAATGAAGCAATTACTTTTTTGGATGATAACTATTTCAATAATTACCATTTTTAAATTTTTCGACACTTACTGTAAAGCAATGTAATATTAACTCTTCTGATTAGAAAATAGATGCTTGTGTGAAAAATTGAAGCAATTTTATTTTAAAAAACGATGTAGATGCATCCTATAATAAAAAGTACATTTAATGATCATATAATTAGATGGGTGGAGTAACTGGGTATGATAAAATGAATGGATCACAGAGTTTACTGCCTAAGTGCAAAATTAAGTCTGCCTACCATGAATCAGTGTATAAGTTCGACTTTTTTCATTTAATTGCTTTTGGAATATCGGATATATACATATATATATATATATAAATAGTTTGTTAATTTATTTTGATAGTACTAGCTCTTCTTTAGAAATACATGTTACTCAAATTATATAGCAGCTTCCTGGAAAAAGTAACATAGTTGAGATTTTAAAAAGCAGAAATACTTAAATGATTTGACAGTGTTTTTCAGGCTGTTTATTTCAGATGACATTATGAAAACCTTACATAGCTCACTGGCAACTACTATATTAGTTAAAAAAAAGTAGAAATAACAGCTAATGCATATTAAGCTTATTTGTTTAAAATAATTTACATTACATTCCAAAATATAAATGCTTCACTCACCATCCTGACTAAACAATGATCTCTGTGACATCAGGAATTTAATTTACATAAGTTCCTCAAATACAGATGAGGTTATCTAACATTAGGTGCTTTAGAAAACATTGTGTAGAATACATTAATGATTATATGACCATTTAATAAGATAATAAACAATATTTCCTGTACTAAAAGGAATCTTTAAAGGGAACAATACACTTTATTTATTTTTTTCTTTTTTAAAAAGATTTACTCATTATTTTACTTATTTGAATGACAGAGTTACAGAGAGTGGTAGAGACAGAGAGAGAGGTCTTCCATCCGCTGGTTCACTCCCCAGATGGCTGCAAAGGCTGGAGCTGCACTGATCCAAAGCCAGGAGCCAGGAGCTTCTTCTGGGTCTTCCACGTGGGTGCAGGAGCCCAAGGACTTGGGCCACCTTCCACTGCTTTCCCAGGCCATAGCAGAGAACTGGATCAGAAGAGGAGCAGACGGGACTAGAACAGGTGCCCATATGGGATGCCGGCACTTCCGGCCAGGGCTTTAACCCACTGCACCACAGCGCCAGCCCCAACACACTTTAATTAAAAGTAGAGGACAGGGGCTGGCACTGTGGCATAGTGGGTAAAGCTGCTGCCTCCAGTGCTGGTATCCCATTGGGCACCAGTTCAAGTTCCAGCTGCTCCACTTCTGTTCCAGCTCTCTGCTGTGGTCTGCGAAAGCAGTGGAAGATGGCCTGAGTCCTTGGGCCCCTGCACCAGCGGCCGTTGGGGCCAACTGTGAAGTGAACCAATGGATAGAAGACCTCTCTCTTTTTCACTGCCTCTCCTTCTCTCTCTGTTAACTCTGAAATTCAAATAAATAAATGAATCTTAAAAAAAATAAATAAATAAAGGACAGGGCCTGGCACTGTGGCTTAGAAGGTTAAGGCTCCACCTGCAATGTCTGCATCTCAAACGGGTGCTGGTTTGTGCCCTGGTTGTTCCACCTCCGACCCAGCTCTGCTATGGCCTGGGAAAGCAGCACAAGATAGCCCAAGTCCTTGGGCCCCTGCACCCATGTGGGAGACCTGGAAGATGCTCCTGGTTTGTGGCTTTGGCTTGGTCAAGCCCTGGCTGTTGCAGCCATTTGGGGAGTGAACTAGCGGATGGAAGATCTCTCTCACTCTTCTCTCTGTATTTCTGCCTTTCAAATAAATAAATAGATCTTAAAAAAAAAAAAAAAAGTAAAAGACAACCAGTAATAAAGTGAAGTGTTGGCTCTGATGGCCCATTTAGAGCTCTACTGGCCAAACTTTTCAGGTCATCTGATTTCTTTAGGTGGACTCATGTTCCAAACAATCCAGGACAGATTAATACAGATTCCAGGCCGGTGCCATGGCTCACTAAGCTAATCTTCCGCCTGCAGTGCCGGCACCCCAGGTTCTAGTCCCGGTCGGGGAACTGGAATCTGTCCCAGTTGCTCCTCTTCCAGTCCAGCTCTCTGCTGTGGCCCGGGAGTGCAGTGGAGGATGGTCCAAGTGCTTGGGCTCTGCACCCCATGGGAGACCAGGAGGAAGCTCCTGGCTCCTGGCTTCGGATCAGCGCAGTGCGCTGGCTGTAGCGGCCATTTGAGGGTTGAACCAACGGAAGGAAGACCTTTCTCTCTCTCTCTCTCTCTCACTGTCTAACTCTGCCTGTCAAAAAAAAAAATACAGATTCCATTTTAATAGTAAACTTATCTATACGTGCTCTACAAAAAACAACTTTAAAATCAAATGACTTCATTCAAAAGAATTCAATTATTCCTTTTCCAATTTAAATCTGTTGTTCACTAGGTCCTCTATGTTGTTTACAAAAACTTCCTCTACTATCAAAATTTTCAAATATATCCTTGAAAATTACTTCAGATTTCTTTTTTCCAGGGTGTTAATAAGTCCTTTAACCTCTTCTGGACCACCACTTCAAAGCCTCTGATATTTTCTGATTCCAAAGAAAAGACAAAAATAAAGCAGTAAGCTGATTTTTTAAAGCAGACACTCACTTTTAGACTTTATATAGGAATAGTAAAAATGGTGATTAAGGCTAAATAAGAAACCTTTATACAATAAATTAAAGTGCTTTCTGCTATACTTTTCAATGTACTGTTTCTACAAATCTATTTTTTAATTTTAAAGAATTTGAAACTTTGAAAAATATCTCTATACTACAATGAGAAGATTAATGTCTCAGAAATATTTCCATAATATGAAAATGTACTGAGACACATCAAGAACTGGTAAATTCTGGTAAGAGTCAAATATTAACTGAACATCTATGATACTTAGTTGCAGTATATAAATGATAGACCTTTTTTTTGGAAAACATGATCATTCTAAAAAATTTTATGGTTTTAGCCACACAGTGAAGCTAACCTATAGAAAGTATTTGTATATTTACCTAACATTTTTGTGTAACAATGCTTTGTAGTATAGAAAGAATACAACTGAAAATCAGAAAAATGGGGAAGAGGGAGGGGAAGAGAGAAACAGAGGGAGAGATCGACCTCCCTTCTGTTACAGGCATAGTTTAAGTCTTGTGTCACTAATAAAAGGACCCTCCCTAACATATGGAGTAGTTGCCATGTCCTCAAAGGGATGGTCTGCAGCTATGTTCACCTCAGGCTCATCAAGAAGAGGTAAACTGTCAAGTGTAATTTCAGTCATAGGGTGGTTGGGTTGAGACAGATTAGTGGTATGCAATCATGATAGATAGTTTATCCCACTCCAAACTGCCGCTTGGGAAATCCTGAACTCAAATGAACAGAGGCTCAGTCATTATTAGTGTCAAAAAGGTACACAGAGACAAAATTTGGTTGGCAGCATGAAAGATGATTCAAGGCGAAAAAGTGACCAATTCCATGTACAAAATTGAAATTGAGAGGCATACTACAGTTTGGAAATTCTTTATATACTAGAATAGTCATATATTATTAATTGCTGATTCATATTTATAATGTGTTTTTCTAAAGTAATGTACTTTTAGAGAGACAGTAGAAATTACATGTGTTTTCTTACTCCAAAATCTTTATTCTCATGGTGATGCAGAATAAGGAGTTCCCTTTATATACAGGAATAAGACAGCAAAAAAGTTTTTTTTAAATATATGATTTTTAGGACCTTTCTTTCAGTTGGGTATTCTAGGAAATAATTCTTTTAAAAAGAGAAAACTTAGCTTTGTGGAACTATTGTAGTGCTCAAATGTTAGACAGTTGGATGACTTTCTTAGAAAGAAATTAGTATTTAATAAAAACATGAACTTAAAATGTGGAAGAACATAATCTAAATAACTCTCCAAATATTTTATAAATATTGGAATACATATGTTCATAAAGTGTAAAATGCATTATTCTACTAGCAAACACAAACTTTTGGTATCTTTAAATCAGACTCTCACCCCAACCAAATATCCACAAAAAGAATGTCCTCAAGTGTCAATGCCTGAAGTGATACGCTCTGACAAATCTAACAGCTCTTTCTGTGTCATTCCTAATGCACTTGTCACTCAGTATTATCCATCCTCATTAATGACAATGGGAAAGTTTATCTTGGGAACACGTTTTAAATCATCTACTCTTTACAATGGGACCATGAAATCTCTTACAAAACATGAGGCGGGAACTACTCTGACAACAAAACCCCTTCCTGGCAGCTTTCTTCTTAATTCCTGTTCAAGAAGTAATCTGTTTATTATAAAATCATACAGAACAATATATTAAACAGAATTTGAAACAAGAATAGCTAGTGTGATTTTCAAGCTTACAAGTATTTTTACAACATTTTTATTAGGCTGAAAACACTAAGTTGAGTTCTTTTTATGTAGTTTCATGCCATATTTTCTATTCTACATTATAAATACTTTTGAAAAGGAGTTTTATTTTACCTAATTTTGAAATAATTTTCAAACGCCAAAGATAATGGTCTTTATATAGTTATTTAAAAACATGATTGTTTCCATGAAATTAATTAAAACAATTCTGAGTAAAATCGCCCTCACATTTACATTTCCTAACTAAAATGCCAACATATTCCAAGTCATGAGGAACAGTGATTTTTCTACTTACTACTTGTTGAATTCTCTATTTAATGGTGTGTTAGGCTTGTGATTATAAAGAAAATAGAAAGTCTGTCATTGTAAAAATTAAGAGAAAAAAGAAAAGGAGAAGGAAGAGTGGGAGTGAGAGATGGAGGGAAGGTAAGGTGGGAAGTATCATTATGCGCTTAAAACTGTATAAAATGAAATACATGAGATTTGTTCTCTTTATGTAAGTAAAAGAAAAAAGAAGAAAATATAATCTTACCAGTTCTAACATTTCTTTTAATAATGTATTTATATTATAAGCTTCAGCATGATCTTGTTTTTGATCAAGAAATTCTTGCAGTTTTTTAAAAAAATAAAATGTAAAACAAGCAAGGCTTGGTCCATAGTGTTTACTTAAATTTATCATTTTAGCTTTATCAGACACTATAGTGTGCTAATGAACAGTTAACTTTTGTCTATTTTTGCTGATAAAATCAATATCTCTTAAAAATATATCTTTATGTTTCTTAATATTCAGTCACCACAGCTTTAATGCTACATCTTGATTAGTTTATTAATTTATTTATGGTTAGATTATAAAGAACTTTGAAAATAGCAATTTCGATTTTCTCTTAATCATCTGAATTTATCTTTGTATTCATATATACAACAAATCTAGGTTGTTAACTTTGATTCATAAAGGATTTTTATTTCAGAATTTGACACTGCAATATTTCTAATTAGTCTTTTATTTAAAAAAAGAAAAAGGATTCCTTTAAAAGATGTTGTTTAAAATTATATGGGCTTCATGCTTAAGATTCTTAGATGTACAATAAATACCACAAAGTAGCAAATTTAGTTTATAATGATTCATAAGAGAAATATAAATCCATGGAAAACTGACAATATATACATAAATTATAATTGTTCCATATAGATATTTATTATGAATCCAGTAATATTACACATAAAACAGCAATTTATGAGTCACTTCAGAAAGCAGGATTAGTACTAATGGGGTTGGAGGTTGTGTTGGCATCTGAAGGAATCTGGCAGACTGAAGTGGGGTGGCTCTAAGAAGGTGAGTTCCAGATGATTCCAGAGAGACTGGGTGAGAAATGATGTGCACACAGTAAGAACCTGAGGTTGAAGCACTTTAAATTCCCTTCCAATTTTAACCTTTAATGGAATCTAGGTATCTTCTAAGACACTTCATTAATTATACAAGTGAAAACTCCATATCTAATTAATTTGTATATTCATTAGTTTTCAAATAGAGCTTAATTTCAGGACTGTAAATCATATCCCCAGGCTGACATTTCTCTTGGTAAATTTTCTGTAAAGTATTTAGTCCTCTAAAATAATGGTTCTTCTTTACAGCCAATTTCCCTATAAATGATCAGATAATCAGATTTTCTGGCTTTGTAGGCTATAAGATTTCAACTTACTGATGTATTCTGAAAGCAGCCACAAACAACATGAACAGGCCTATGTTTCAATGAAGTTTATTAAAAACAAAAACAAACAAAAAACTCAAACAACCAGTGGGGTTGAATTTGATCCATGGGTCATAGTTTGCTAATATCATGCTCTAATGCAACAGTGACAGTTTGTCTAATAGTGGCTCTGCGTACCCAACTTTACATGGATCAAAGCATGAAGAGCTTTCCAATAACTGGGAATAGTTCAAAGCAAAGAATAGTATAAAGCAAAGAAATGGCCCAAATTTGTGGTGTTATGAAGAGCAGGTTATAATTCCAAAATATTTTTAAACATACTTTTTCTGTTTTTTTGACTGAATGAGAAGCATGTTAAATTAATAGGATATGTGAAAGAAATGCATTCAATTATAAATTTGACAATACAAAGTTTTCATTCTGAATGTAATTGTCCTTAATTCAAATTTTTATCTGGATCAGAATGGTTTTCCAAGAAGAAATTATATTTAAAAATTTTTTTATTTGAAAGGCAGAGTGACTGAGAGACAATCTTCCATCCACTGGTTTACTCCTAAAATACCTGCAACAGCTGGTCTGGGCCAGGCCAAAGCCAGGAGGAACTCCGTTCAGTTCTTCCATATGGGTGGCAGGGACATAAATACTTAAGCCATCATCTGCTGTCTCCCAGTGTATGCGTTACCAAGAAGTTGGAAAAGAAGAAGAGGCGGGATTCAACCACAGACACTCAAATATGGGTTGCTGGTGTCTCAAACGAGTGACTTAACCTACTGTACCATAGGAGGAAATTCTTAAGAAACCAAACTAGAGAATCAGATTGGAAATTGTCAGCCTCATATGCACAAAGACGTCAATGGGATCATTCTCCAACAGATAGTCCTAGATTCTAACAGAAGTGATATTAGTTACTCTGCTTCTAACATGTATTTAAATTGTAATATACATATAATATCCATTTTACATAATCATTTCATTCCTAACCCAAGTCTCACAGGTCTTTAATAATATTTTTCCTGTTGAAAACATAGGCAATAAAATTACTCACATTAGTTACAGAAGGCCAGCCATATTAATAGGAAGCTTTATTGGGTCAATAGGGAATAGAAAGTACTATTACTATAGATCAGGAAATTAGGATTGATTCCTGCCTCCCCTGGAGGACTTTTTGAAACTTAGACTAAATCTAATAGTTTATACAGTTATTACAGAGTAAAAACCCCACACTGATATTTATGAATTTTGAAAATTTATTATCAAATCTTTAAGATGAATCATTCAAAACTGTTCTTAAATAGCAATAAGATGAAATAGTTCTCAAATAGTAATAATGAAATCATAATTCAAATAGGTATTACTCATGTATTAGCTAAAAATTATTTCCTTGTTTCCTATCTGGGGTTTCTTAAGAAACCCCAGTTCTTTATATCAGCAGTAACAGTTCATTATAATATTATATTATTATATAGTTAATATTTATTGAAGGTTATTTTACTTACATAAAACCTCACAAATCTATTAAACATCTATGGAAAACTGAATTAGTACCATCACGCCATTCTGTATAATCTGAAATGGTCAAATTTTTATAGTCACACCCTTTAATACGTTTTAGGCAGTGTCAAGGACATTCATTCGTTCATCCATTCATCCAATATTTGTTAAGCACCCACATGATCAGGCAATGAATTACAAAAAGGGAATACAATGATGAATAAAACAGATTCAAGTTTATGCCCTAAAAGAACCACATTTCCCAAAGCTTTGATACTTTATAGAGAGGCTGAAGAGCAACAGAAACAAACAGAATAGTACAGGATGGATATTCAAGAAGGAAGTAAGGAGCAGAGAATATTACTTGGATCAGGAATATTCTTGGCTAATCACTTCATGGTTAGCCTTAACATTTTTATTAGACTAATCAGTCCTACAGGGTTTTAAAGGCCAATTTATCATTATTTATTTGATTCTTGATTCAAACCCATTATTAAATTATTTTTGTTCAATTAAGATTTTGTTTGGTACTGAGTAGAAAATTAATTTTTTGTGTTATTTATGATAGTAGACAGCAATTAAGGATATGTGGTTGCTGTGTCCAAATACCCAAAGGCAGAGGGAAGAATCTAGAAAGTACTGGATATATTTACTTCATTATTATATTTTTACAATTAGATTTTTCTTGAAACTAAAAAGTGATTTGTACCTAATAAATATGTATATAACACAACCTAAGTTTATCAAAATTATAAGGAATAAAACATTTTCTTTATCAGTTTTTTATTCTGAAGATTTAATGTATTGAAAAATCAGGTGACTGAATTCATTCCATATGGACAGTCACTAGTACTTTATTTTCTTTTTTTTTAATTAAATTTTTATTTAATGAATATAAATTTCCAAAGTACAGCTCATGGGTTACAATGGCTTCCCCCTCCCAAAACTTCCCTCCCACCCACAACCCTCCCCTTTCCTGCTCCCTCTCCCCTTCCAATCACATCATGATTCATTTTCAATTCTCTTTATATACAAAAGATCTGTTTAGTATAAATTAGGTAACGATTTCAACAGTTTGCCCCCATATAGCAACACAAAGTGAAAAAAAAATACTGTTGGAGTACTAGTTATAGCATTAAATAAGAGTGTACAGCACATTAAAGGCAGAGATCCTACATAATATTTTTTTAAAAAATTAATTAATTTTCTATGCCATTTCCAATTTAACACCAGGTTTTTTTTTTTTTTTTTCATTTCCAAAGTCACTAGTACTTTAATTTAGACCACCATTCACTTTTGTAAGCATACTGGAAAGGTCACAAAATATAAAGTAAATCACTATCTAGTTTGATTCCTTTTTTATAACTATTCCTGACACGTTTCAAACTTCAGTAGAGAAGAAAGGGACTATATTAATCTTCACCATTTTGAAACATGATAGTTTTATGGTAAAGGACAATTTAACACTATTAGTGTGCTATGTTTTGCTATTCTTAGATGGGACACATATTGTTAAACAAACATGTGTATGTATATACTATAAAGCTGTATTTCCTTAAAAGCTGCAATTACATATTCTAATAACTTTCTATCCCAGCTGTTCAACATTTTAGCAATTTGTGAAAATATTAATAAACTAAGTATTGTGTTAGCCTTTTCCTTTGCCTAATGCATACAAGATAAGTTGATCCATTTATTTATAGGCTCAACAAGGTCAATCCATTTCATGCTATAGCCCTGACTCTTCACAAAGATCTTGTAAATGAGTAGCCTATTACAATATTTACAAATGATCTTTAATTGCAGAAAAAGATTTTTTGTTAGAAGCTTTTTCAGTGCTACACCATAGCTACAGTATAAGTTAGAAAAATATTTCTTAGGTTATTGAGCAGAAATGGCAGAACAAAAAATACACTCTTTCAACATACACAAATGAAAAGATTGAAGCTTTTAAATCGATAATGCAGTAATGCCTTTTAAGTAACTATTGATCAGAAAGATAAGTTTTTCCTCCATCATACAGGAATTGAGTATTTGGAACATTTATAAACAACTAGTTAAAAAGAAAAAAGTTAAGCAAATACAACTTTGCTTTTAACAGTCTTGGAAATGGACAATGACATAAAAATTAATATTAGCTTCATTCATAATAGAAACATTTAATGTTTTTAAGATATTTCTATTTTTTCTAAATGGTTATATTTCTAAATGGTTTTATTACTTTACAATATTCAGTAAAGAATCCTGTAATCCTCCCCACTACACTCACATATATTCTACGTATTATTTATATTATATTTATATATTCTAAGTATTATTTATATTAAACAATGACATTGAGAATACTTCTTCAACAAACTATAGGGTAAGACATTTCAGCTGATTTACTCAGAAATTTCTGATAAGTATAATATATTTTGGATGGTCTTACAAAAAAATTAAAACCAAATACTTAATTTCATTAAACCCTTCATATTGGGTGTCTTATTTCTGGAAAGCTCATGCCAAAATGATTTAGTTTGATTTTTTACAATAATGGTGGGTTGACTTGACAGCACCTGACAAAACAGTTCAGTGAACTTTACTATACCAGATACAAAAACTGAACTGGCTACTCTATAATACGACTACTGTGGCATAGTTATGGCAGTAATAACTTTGCCAAAATTCTAATTTCTATTTAAATAAATAATTTATATTTAATATTATAATTTCCTTAATGAGGGGCATGATTTGTTCATATTATTAAATTGCAGGAAATACTTGGCATTATTAATCAATAACATAGGAAAATATTTTGCAAACATAAGAGTTACTGCTTAATTTTCCTTAAATATAGTTAAAATTTTCAACTAAAATATTTGAAAACAAAAAGTAGCTTTTAAAATGAATGAATTAAACCTTCATTAGAACTACCTATGAAAAAAAGGAGAGACAATAATTAGGAATTGGAAAAGTTGAATTTAGTAGGTCCTAATTGAAAAGTTGTATATCTTAATTATTTCACAGGGTAATTATTGATGCTCCAAAGATAACAAATGGCAAGTAAGAAAAATAAGAAAGCACATTAATTAGCTATGAGAAGATCATTATTTGCAAAATTACCCAAATATGGAAGTGAATATAATAATAATATATTTTAATGAATATTCTTTTGAACCATATCAAAATATTTGATTGTTAAAAAGGAATCACATATCTTTATACAGACTACTTTCTTTCCCCTATGAATTAGAAATTCTATATAAGTGGATAGTGTGTTACGAAATGGCTTTACATTTTTTGCAAAATAATTTTGTCATAATAAAATACCTGCCACATACTAGGAATAAGTAAAAAGCAATGAAAAAACATTGCCACCCTAAAATATTCATATATATATATACATGAATATATATATGGTTATATGAGTGAATCTCCTCAAAAGTCAAGGAAAATACAAATTATCTTAATGCCATTTTTCTACAAACTTTTTAAAGTCCTTCATATATATAAAGTATCATGTTATGTAAGGGAGAAGGTTATGGTTAGCCTAATTTAGATTTTAAGATATATTTAATAAAAATTGAGTATGATGCTTGTCATGGACAGAATAATTTATTTGAAAGGCAGAGCAACAGGGAGAGGAGAAACAGAAAGAGAGAAATCTTCCATCCACTGGTTCACTTCCCAAATGGCTGCAATGGCCAAGGCTGGGCCAGGCTGAAGCTAGGAGCCAGGAATTGTATCTTCGTTTCCTATAAGGGTGGTAGGGGCCCAAATACTTGGGACATCTTCCGCTGCTTTCCCATGTGCATTAGCAGGAAGCTGGACTGCAGGCAGAGCAGCAAAGACTTGAACTAGCACTCTGATATAGGATGCTGCTGTTGCAGGCCAGGTGGTTTAACCTATGTCATTGTGGTGGCCACAACAGAATTTTTAATAGAATATTAAAAGAACATATATATTTGGGGCTGGTGCTGTGGCACAGCAGGTAAAGCCACCATCTGTAGTGATGGCATCCCATATGGGCATAGTTTTGAGTCCTGGCAGCTCTACTTCCAATATAGCTCCCTGCTGGTGTGCCTGGGGAAGCAGCAGAAGATAGCCCAACTGCTTGGGCTCCTGTACCCACATGAGAGACCAAGAAGGTGCTTGTGCTTCTGGCCCAGCCCTGATCGTTGCGGACATTTGGGGATGAACTGGTAGATGGAAGATCTCTTTCCGCTCTCTCTCTCTCTGGCTCTCCTCTCTTGCTATAACTTTAAAAAAAAAAAAAAAAAAGAACATATGTATTCTTTATTTTTTCCCCAAAGAAACTTTTTATTTAAGTAATATAAACTTCAAGCATTTCCTAAATACAATTTTAGGAACACAGTGGTTTTTCCCACCATACCTGCCCTCCCACTCCGCCTCCTCCTCCCTCTCCCAATCCCAGTCCCATTCTCCATTAAGAAAAAAAAAGAACAACTCTTCCTCGACAGTCAAGACAAGGGCTGTTCAAGTCATTGTTTCTCAAAGTGTCAATCTGACTTCTACAGATTTCCTTTTAGGTGCTCTATTAGTTATCATAGATCAGGGCTAAATGTCATTTCTCCAAGTTATTAACTCTGTGACTTCAGGTCTGTATGATCTGTTTTGTAAAATGTTGATAATAATGGTAAAAAGTGGTTGTGAGGTCTGTGGCGAAATGCCTGTAACATACTTTGCATAGTCCCAGGACCCAGTTAAACACTTACTAAAACTTATTTTCTTTAATAATAATAAAAGTTTCTGTATATACATTAACATGTTAATTTTCTAGTGTATATTATGTGCACGGGTCAGAAGACTTGGATTTAATCCTGGCTGTAACCATGGATGTATGACTTTGGGAATGTTATATAATTCCTCATATAACTTTACAGTAAAATATGTGTAAAAGTGTGGATCTGAGGAGTTGCTATGAGATCAGATAAAAAGAAAATATGTTAATAGTTTTTGAAATCATCCAACACAACCTCTTGAAAAAATGAGGTGCTGAATACATGTTTCTAAAGAAACCTACTGTAAATATGAGTTAAAAACAGTACTTTAAGAATTTAACAAATATTTATGGGGCACCTACTACATTTGTTCAGCATTTAGCTGCAAATAAGACAAACTATGTTCCTGATCCTGTAGAGGTGACACCTTAGCGGTGAGGTTGGGAAAGGAAACAAATTAACTGACAAAAAATTGGTTTAAACTGGATATTAAGTATATATAAGTATTATACTGAGAATTAAAATAGCATATGTCATAGTAACTTAATGAGTATTTCAGACAGACCAATCAGACTTCACTACAGAGGAAACTGAGGTAGCCAACCCACAATCCAAATGACATGAAAAAGCCTTGAAAGAATCAGAGGGATGAACATTCTAGACATTTGCTGGGCAAAGATACTGAGGCAGGACTAACCTTGGAACATTCTGGGTACAAAAATATCTCCAAAGCTACCTACATCACAAATTCAAGGATACATATTTGTTAAGCATTAGTATTCCAGGTATATTGCAGGATATACTTGTAAAATATGTTCTTACCCTCCAGAAACTTAAAAATACACTTAGGTGAGGAAGTGGGACAGCTATGATTTGTCATAATTTTGTTTTCCTTTTCTATCTTTCTTAGACACCATAAAGATAACTTGTGGGAAGAAGTGTTTCCGAGAGTATTGTGTAAACTTGTAAATTCTGCTACAGCAGTTCTACAAAGGGCCCAAGAAAATTCTTCAGGTACTGCAATATAATTTTCCTGAAGCCAAATCACAGAGCACATAAATAAATGTTTCTAGAAACAAGATTTAGGAAGGAGGAGAAGTGATCTTTTTTTTCTTTGCAATTTCAGACGACGCTGAGTCTGTACCACTCTGATCTCAAAGTCCAGACAAATGTACTACAGACATCATTGTATCTTTATGAGAGACTCATGGACTGCAAGACTATTAGCAAGACTGTAAATATTTGACCTTTGGTTTTTGCATCCATATTGTTATTCAAATATATACTTTCATTTCCTGACTAAAATGCAGTTATAAATAAGTAACAAACATAGTGCAATGTGAAATATTAGATACTAAATGCTATCTGTAAAATGAAGTTTATTTATCATCAAGGCATCATAAGATATTTTAATAATATGAAACAAAGAAATAGGGTCATTGCATATGACAATATATAAGTTTAATGTCCTAGGTGCTGGTGCCTATATGAAAACTTTTAAAGGTATATAATAGCCAAACCTGAATTTACTCTTCCTTGCCAAATGAAGCAAAGATGTTCTGCCAGCCAAACTCACAGGAAGCATGTGAAATGAACACAAAAGCAAACAGGCCTCACGCTGCCCAAGGGAAAGTCAGCAAGATGGCAGTTTCAATCATTCGGAATAATACTAAAGCAGCCTTAGGCTTTTCTCAGAATGGAAACATGTCACTATTACTGCAATATTTCAACAAATCAGAATGCAGAGAAAAGAACACTTATGCAATCACATCCTGGAAGGGCACTTTACTCAACATTTAAGTGGAAAATAATTATAAAGAAATTTCAGAAAAATTGTCAGTCAACATAAATGACTCAGGGAAATTTTTTTTTTCAATGCGCTTAATAGATTTTTAAAAAGCTTACCACTTAGAAACAATTTCCTTTCACATTCTCCTTAAGGAACTATTAATGTGATGACAAATTTATATGAAATGGTAAGTGAAAAGTTAGGTGTTTAGGCTGCAAGGAAGACAATACTCATGTTTTTCCCAATAAAGTACTATGGCTTCGGAAACTTTGATCAAAGGGAGTAAGCTTTCACAACATTTATATAGGAAGTTAAAAAATACTTCAAATATTTTGGGAACTTACCTAATCAGTATACTTTTAGCATGTGTCTAGTCATGTAGCCATCTTTGGTCAATCATCAAAAAATCAAAGGCAAATTGGCATGACTCAACCCTAACTTTAATACCGCATGATTGTGTCGTGTAAGCTTGTTTTGTGTGAGAGCTGCTGTGGTTTTAGCAGAGAGATTAACAACCGGACCTAAGCTGGCCTCCAAACCTTGCCCTGCTGATGCCTCAAGCTCTTTGAAGTCTGACCATCATACCTGGCAAAACAACAGTGGGAACTAGGATGGTGTCAGATCTAATCAAATTGTTCGCCACAGCATAGCTAACTAAGGGGTTCGCTAATTGGCCCAATTGCGGATTATACCTTTTGCTACAGATTCAAGACAATAATTTAGTTAAATGATGGTTTTTTTTCTTATCTCTTCTAATTAAGATTCCAAAGTGGGAAGAAATAGGATTAGACAGAGTCTCAAAACTGTGTTCCCCTTAAGGTGGTATGAATTTTTGATACGTTCACTATGGCATGTGAAATATATAGTAAGTATTAAACCAACTTCTGGAGATTCCCTATGTGACACTACTATATGTGTATTCATTGGGAATTAAAGTGTTTAAATCATTATTTTTGGGTTAAATCCTATATTAAGTGTTAAAATATGGGTATAGTAAAATAATATATTAAAGTGTAAATAGGTAGAAAATTGCATTTCCATTGCTAAAGAATATTATTTTTTGTTTACTTTTGACAAATAATTTCATCCAGATAAACAGGTGCCTATATTCAACTTAGATTTTTTAAATTAACTATAGTATATCTAAGAATAAAACTTAATTTAAATAGCAACCAATATTTGTGGAGGGCATCATTGCCCTTATGATCCATGATGCTTCAATTCAGTAAGATCTCCAAGACAGACATTTATTTTTCCACTATTTTATACTGGTGACATAATTGTGAATTGACAAGCAAGTTAACAATTCCTCTCTCCATCTCTAGATTGAGTAAACATATATTTACCTTTCTGCTCTTCATTTAAGAGGAGGAAAGGCTACTGAAAATAAAAGTAGGGAAGAAAGGCTAGGACCAAAGATATCATGCAACACTTCAAACCGCTGAACAAGATCATCATGACTAGTACTTTTTCAGTTTGTAAGAGTATGCTTTTCCAAGAAGTAAAAATTTCAAATACTGTGTTTGAATAAATAGTGTGCTGAATCAAATCAAGTTATACTGTAAGTATTATAAATTTACACTGATGTTTCTTACTAGTTTGGTCTCAATACTTAACAAATGTGTTAAGTAAACACATTAAAAAATAGTTACTTAGGAAAAGCAATTATTAAGTGAAAAATGTTCTTAGTGGTTAGAGAAGTACTGAAGTCCTGTATTCTGAATTAGGACCAAAATATCAGAAGATAACCATGAGTAAAATCAATTTATTATGACATTTTCCACTCTCAATATTCATGTAGTCTATAAGAACCACAGATACACTATGATGATCATTATTTTTGGATTAAATCCTATATTAAGTATTTTATCATTATGTTGAAAGTTCGTAATAAACAGTGCATGTCTTTTGTGTATTTCAGTGTAATCTAGTTATCATACTCTGACTTGAACTTAGAAACACTGAATCTTAGAGAGCTGGAAAATCATCCCATTACTAAGGTGTCCATTATAAAATCCTCTTTGTAATAACTTTATAGATATTATAATTAATGTAATAACATATTATCATTCTTACAGAAAATTATATTTGTAGAATGTGATAAGATATGGTCAATTTTAAAATCTATAATCAAAATAGCATGATACCATAAAATTAAATATAGCCACATTTCAAATCCTTCCAAATCTTACTTGTTCATGAATTATAATTATACCAAAATTACTAAAGAAAAAAGTAGCTAATAATAATTCCCACATTACAGTTACAAAAATTATAGAAACTGAAACAACAGAAGTAGTTACTTCAGTATGGAAGTAAAGGTATGTGCCCAAGTTCTCAATTTTATACCTAACTAAAAATGCAGCATATGGGGGTCACTTGAAAAGAAGAATTATATTTGTAGTTGTATTATTTGAACTCTTTAGAAAACCCCACTTAAAACCTACCCATATTACATATATTTCACCAAAGATTTTTTACCTACTAAATAAGTGACCTCCTTCTTAGTTCTGGGATAGACACACACATGAAAAAGATACATTTTATATATTGAGTCTACCATTACACCTTAGTAAAGCCTTGTTTGAAATACTACATAAATACTACATAAAATATATAAATAAGGCAGTACAATGCCTGATACTCAACAAAGGCTCAATAAAAATTTTCTATGACTGAATGGAGGTTAGGTAAGATTATGTAACCTTGATCTGGGTGAGACCAAGAAATAAACAGTATATTATGGTGGTAACACGTAGAGCTTATAGGAACTAACAGTTGTCAAATAACTGGAAAGTTTTTTCTTATAACTTGAAGACACGGTTAACTTTCAACTTTGTCTTTTACTTAACTAGAATATATGCAGGGATTTCAAGGTCATTGGTATACATATGATTCTGCTATGGTTTTCATAAGAATGCTAATTCACAGAACTTTATGGCTGTATGTATGAGTAAAAGTGAACTGTGATTAGATAAATATTTCTACTTAAATCTAGACAATACCAACACATACTACAAGAAGGAAGAAATATTTTTTGCTTTCTTCAAAACACTCACAGAAATTAGAAAACACTGAAGTTGTAGTCTATGTTAAAGGCCCTTGGTAGCTACTAGTAAAAAAAAAAAATCTGTTTCCTAAGAGCAGTGGCTTAACAAATTGAAGAAAAGTTAGCCTAAAAATGGAGATGGGAGTGCTTGTCTGCTTCTTTTGCCCATCATTTTCCAGCAGCCCATTTCTAAGACCAGTGACTGAGAGTAAATTCCAACATGTAACAGATCTGTCTGCATGGAGTCAGAAGTTATTTCTGCTTTACCTGCCAAATCATCATTTCCTTCTGAAAATAAGACTCAGCTTCAATGATGTACTACAGATTAGTACAATACAATATCAGGCCATTAAAAAAACTGATTAGTTAAACCTAAAACATGGGCACTTGATAGATGATTTTTTTCCCACCAAAGGAATCCTTGAACTAATTATTTTCTGGTCATTTCCACTCTTGTTTCCAGTCCATAATATATCACCAAAGACTTTCTATCTATTTGAATATGCATTTTATAATGCACAATGGTATATTTAAAACAATCACCTATGGTGAACCTCATGATTTTATAATGTTCTAATTATATCCATATGACTTCTGTCAGGTTTGATTCCTTAATTTATATTTTTTCTGATCACTATATTGGATATTATGACATAAATCAGAGAGTTATTTAGAATGTGTTTTGCCTATATTTCTTTAAAAACATAACAAAAATCTTACTAATTAGGTTAAGCCAAAAAAGTACAAGATTTGACCAACTATTCTGAATATTAGTTTTTGGAAAAAAACGCCATCTATTTGTGGTTCGTTTTCAAATACTGCTTCTAACCTACAGGGTAACCGATTATAACAGTTCTCTTAATTTAGCATATTGGGAAGAAGAAGAGAGGATGGAACAGAAACCTGTGTAGTTAATAAAAGATCTTTTATCAACTCCAATGGAAAAGTGTAGTCACTATTAGAATCTAAAGTTATTCAAAGGAGAGGTCCTGCTTATGTAAGTGCTTTATTTCTTCCCTCCCTCCACCTCTAGCAAGCCCCAAAGAGAGAAAGAAAGAGAGAAAGAGAGAGAGAGAATAAACACATTCACACTACATTCTTCTCTGGGTACAATTTTTTTCCCCCATTGGGAACTGCCTTGCTAAATTTGAAAACAAAAATGATACTTTAGATCTTATTGTCATAATACTGATTTTGGAGAAAAAGCATCACATGGAGAAAGAAAACTTTCATTTTCATTAAAAATATACATTCCAGGTAAAGGGAAACGATATGCATGCTTTCGCTGTTACACTACACTGCAACTCTGTCCCTCTAAAAGTTTTAAGTAATATGATGAGAAATTAGTCAGTGTTTTGTCAGAAAAACTGAAATAATGCTTTAAACAATTACAGTGTTGGGTTCCATTTCAGTGGTTTCCTTTGAGAACTAAAGCAAATTAGCTCAAGAATCACTATTTCTACACTCTCACTCTTTTGGCTTTAAATGGCTTTTGAAGGGAGTATCCCCAGATGAGAAACTTCTAACACTCCTGCAGAGATGACCTGCTTGAAGAACTGGCTGCCTGATTAACTATTAACTGCTCTCAATAGGATTAGATAATTAAGGACATTGATGACCATTAATTAGGAGGAGGGCACATTAATTTGTCACTGGATAGGGCCCTTACAATGATTTATAGGTTAGTGCTACTTGCAAATGTGAAGGGAAAGAGAAAAAGAGAGAGAACCATTAAGTTACCTTATCAAGTGGCCAGCTTAAAGAGGGCAGAGGGTCAAAAAAGGGCCAAAGTGGTCACTTAAGGGTGAAGTCCCAAACACCAAAGCAGTGCCAAGCCACATTGACCATCATTTGGTGATGAAGTTAAAAATATGCTAATTTATTGGTGGCAATTCTCTCTTTTTATGGTTTCAAGCAGTTAAGACAAGTGGCCTGCTTAAGAGCTTTTCATTTGAAAAGAGATTAAACAAAATGGTTTGTCAAGGCTGCTTGGCTGTTTTATGTCTTTGTTAAAAAAAAAAATTGCACCGGCTATACTGATAACTATCACATCACCCAAAAGCCATCTCTCTCTCTCTAAGCATTTACTTCGTTAATAAATACGTCAACTCTAATTGCTTAATAGTTCTATGTTCATTTGCTCTTTAGCAAGATTAAGTTGGAATAAATCTTTGGTACTAATATTTTCTGTCATCATTGCTTGCATAAAGGTCATAAGCAAAGTTTAAGTGTTATAAAAAATTTACTTAAAGACACTAGTGTGAATTATTCTTTGTTTAATTCAGCACATAAAGTGAAAGGTAATTTCACTAATAGTAAAGAAAAATGCTTTAGAACATAGATAAAAATCCTCTTAGCCATACACAATTGTGGGTAGCACTCACATTCCACACACAAGTAAGCACAGCTCATTAACATTTAATTAAATATGCTTCTGAAAGCCTTGGAAATATGCATGTCATATTTATCATGTAAGTTAGGTGCTTACTTTTCATAGACATTTAAAACAAAATCATTTTTGCTAGCAAGAAACACGTCATAAGTATCTCACTGAAGTTTAAAAAAAAAAAGAGGGGGAGATACCATTTACCTCAAGACTATAAACTAAAACACAGAAATTCTCTTACCTCAATGGTGAATAGCTTCCTTTTTAATTTAAAAGCTAAGTCTTTGACATCTGATTCATCACAAATCAAGTTATTAAGCCGAGGGATCTGCCGTATATGGATCAAACCTTGTGAAAAGGAAATTAAAAGGAAAAAACCTGAAAAACGCTGTCATCAGATGCATAAATTAAAGAGTCTTACAGCAGAATCCTGTAAATTTACACACAAGCATCCTCCCCTTTTAAAACTGGAGCTTACTACCAGGAGCAATGAAGCAAATGGTGTGATTATACTCAAGTAATCAAGCAGAATAAGATAAACAGAAATCCTTGTGCGAGGAAAACTAATTGCACTTTGGTAGAGAAGTACAGATGTAAAGAGGGATCTTAATACTTGTCAAAACTACAGCCGGTTTGTGTGTGATTTTCTCTTGTATTTACAGTAAGCAAATATGGCTATCACCTTGCATGCTGCCCACGGCACCACTGAGTGATCTTTATTTTATTAAATGCACCAGTAAGCAGCCAGCAAAACAAGGCTTATGGGTTACTGACAATGAAGCACTAAGGAAAAGTATTTCATTTTGTGCCTTATTAATGATTTGAACAAACCATTGCAGGAAACTACATTTCAGAGCACACTCAAGGATCAAACATGAGCCCCTATGCCATCCCGAGACACTTACTTCTGTGGCACGTTAGCCCTTCATGTAGCTGTTCTAAGCTTTAGAGCGGTGCTAGGTAAACCGTGAGCTTTGGCCTCTTGTCAGTAGAAACACTTGCTAATGTTTTCTGACAAGGGCACTGGGTGGCTTTTGTGCAGCCTAATGTACTTTCTGACTAAACTAGGGGTCATTTCCCACAGATGAAGACACGGACAGTTCTTCAGTGCATCTTTATGCCTGACTCAGCTCATGTTTAAAATCATCATCCCAAAGACACTGATCCCTAAACATGGGTGGGAAAGGCAAATTCTAGATTTGAACACACAGATACAGCTTATTTATGTGTATAGAACTGCTTCTTTAGTACAAGGTTTTATGTGTGGGTTTAAATGTTTAGTAATGTATTAGTTTCAGCTGCCAAGAATAAAACCTCCAGTTACTTTCAAAACAACCCCTTCAATAATAATTTACTAAAATAGCTACTTGATTTTTTCCTACTTAATAAAAGCAAGGGTGTTATTAAAAAGTAAGCTTTTAGTTACAAATTTAAAAATTTCACACACAGCTATTTAGTCAAATGTACTTACCAGATATAAGCACACTGTATTTTTAGTTGTGCTTTTCTCATTTTCATCTTACATAACTTATTTAGCTAGTACATCAGCAGGTTTTAGAGAATGAATGAATGCTTTTGTCATCAGGGCCTTCTTATAAACAGAAAGTTTACACAGCTCAGAACCACTCAGTATTCTGTGGTGAGTAATCTATAAATTCACAGATTTCAGTACAAATAATCATAGGCTTTTAACCTCTGAAATGTTTCAATCAAAATGATTATATTTTTGAATTCAAAATATACTTTTACTAAATTTATAAACTCATAATACTTATGATACTCAGTGTAGATAATTTACTATGGTAACATCTGACTTTCTAAAACAAAATGGAAATAATAAATTACATGAATAGTTAATACTTTTTTTGGTAGACTCTAATATGAAAACCAAAAAGAACCTGCCAGGGTCTCATAAAATCAGTCTCAAAGTCTAGAAAGAACTTCTAATAAGCTAATCAGTCTTTAGACCAAAGTCTCCATATAAGTATTTCATTTTACAATAATTATAGCAATCCTTAATATATACTCAGACTATGTAAATCAGTAAAAAGTTATTACTACTGTATGGGTTGAATGGGTTGAATATCCCTTATCTGAAATCCTTGGTTGGGACCAGAGGTGTTTAAGATTTTGGAGTTTCTCGAATTTTGGAATATGTGCATTGAATTTACTGGCTAAGCATCTCTAAAAGAATCCAAAAATCCACTCCAAAATTTTGGATTGGGGATATTTCAGATCTTGGATTTCTTGATTAAAGGTGCTCAACATGTATTATTTGAATTAACATTATATTTATTTCAAGCATGACTAAAAAGCATGACTGCCAAATTTAAGCCACTAGGAAAACAAAATTTACACCTAACTAAGCCCATTCTTATTTGGGTTTGACTCTTTTCAAGCAATTATCATAGTCTGTAGTCTTCATGTAGTTTGGTAATAAAATACTATGGAAGACTGACAAGAAATGGAAAACATCTAATAGGTATGTAATAAAATTCATTCTACTGGACAGTAGATATTTTTATTGGACAGGATACTTCCAGGTACCCTAGAAGCAGCCAGAAATGTTCTTATTATAAGAATGCTGCTTACCATGGTAATCCTTATACAATGGGTTGGTTTCTCTCTCAGAACCGACAAATGATTCCAGGGCAACAACTGTATCTGACAAGTTTGTAACACGAGCAATAATAGCTTTATTCTGTAAAAGACAGAAACAAAACATTCATGTTATGGTTAAAAATGACATCACTATAGTGCCACTATGCCACCTCAACTTAAAAATTAAAACTACTCCAGGCTGATAACTAGATGAAATATGCCTCAATTGAAAATTCCAACCCATGTAGCTATGCTACTCTAATCTAAAAAGCTGAGGGAAAAGTAAAAATTGGTAGAAAACATAAATCAGTTATTTTTCACTTATCTTAGGGGCAAGGCTACTTTTATTCTTAAACAGCACTTTTTTTTCCCAAACTACTTCACTCATTACACACTGGAAAATCTGGCAGACAGCAGGATTCAGAAGCAGTAGATACCCCAGTATCATAAGGCAAAGGTCCCAGTTTGTACTAGGTTTCAGCCCTATAACAGCTGAAGTCCTCTGTGACATATTAGAAACATAGAAGGGTACAGTTAAGAGGCTGCAACATGCCTAGCTCTGGAGTCTTCTGTGTTCTTTCCAGATGCTGCCATTTGGCTTTGGAATAACAACAAAGGCAAAGAAGATTGGTAGACGAGTACTGCTTATACCAGTAGCCTACTTTTTCTTTCCCAACAAACCCAAGATGAACTGAAAAACAATCCATCTTAAGAAATGTCACATTTTGCCAGATTAAAACAGTGCATTAATATGTTTCCAACTATAGTATGCCCAGCTACTAAGTATCAAAGGTTCTAACATATGCAGAAATTCATGGCTATAAAAAATATAATCATCAAATACCAAGTAGGCTCTTTGCCTTATTTTTTTTTTAATGGAAATTCAGTATCCCTTTTAGTCTCTGATACTGTGGTAGGTCAGAAAACTGACTATGTGTTATATCAAATTACTTTTTGTACTGAAGATCTAAATAAGTTGAAACACTGTAATGCCCATCACTTTAAAACTAATCTTTGAAGTAAAGTGTGGCAAATAGGAAATGTAAAACAGTCAAGAAAATTTATCAATCTGATGCTATGTCCCCTGTTAGAAGAGACCACTTATAATCAAAGATTTTCATTTTCTTAAAATGGGATTGACCATTGAGCTCATTGTTATTCTATTTCTTAAGTCTCTTTTTAAGAATAAGGATGAAAAAGAAAAGAGAGCTAGTCAGTGTTAACTGACTTGGTATGAAATGCATAGTAGACTGTGTTACCAAATACTCTGCTGAAATGATTGGTAAACTCACACCTATGGTGGTATTTGAAACTCTTCCATAAGTAGGAATGTGTGTTAAAAAAAGAATGTTTCTCTCTTTGAATCAGTGCTCTCAAAGGAACCAGTAACAATAAATGTTCTTAGCTGTTTTTAATACTTTCAATCACGTGGGCACACAAGGTACAGAAAAACAAACATAACTTGGAAATGCCTGTTTTCTTCCAAGGTTATTTTTCATTCAATGGTGAGAAAATAATCCAGATTGATTCCTTACTTTCAGTTCTGTGCCACAAGGGATGGTTCTACTCCAGAAATAACAGTGGCTTCAGAGGCCATAAGCATGTTCCTCTCAATATTTCTTTAGCCAGAGACCATTATATCAAACTCATCCAGGTTGGGTTTCAGCCAGTTATTCTTCACCCAAACAAAAATGTCTGCCAGACATTCCAACAGCTGGGAGACAGTTCACAATGAGTCAACTTGAAAATGATTCATTGTGCTGAGTACTGAACAATGTTGGGATGGGGGCGGGGTGTGGCTGGGTTGGTAGTAAAGGGTGAGAACAAGTGGGAGATGAAGAATAACCATGTGGTTCCCCCATTAAGAAGAATCTTGGATAACAACCAGCAGGCTCTTATCATTTCATTTTTAGGATAAACTCAACTGGGAAGCGTTCTCCCGTCATGGACCCTCAGATGAACAAGCACTTATAATGGCTACAGACAATATTTCTTTATCAAAAAGGTCAGATTTACTTTTATCTATAAATAACAGACTAAGTCTCTGTATCTAAATATCTGAAATGATAAAGTCAATTTTTGTTATAACTCAGCTATGTAAGATTTCAGTGATACCAAGTAGTTCTTTCTCAATTGCATGACTAAGAGAAATTACAATGTTTAAAAATGGGATTCATTTCCAGTCTAGTACTATATAAACTAGGTATTGTACATTTAAATAGTCAACCTGACATTTATTTCAAAGAAGGTTTTATTTATTCATTTAACCTTAAGATTTATTAATAAGCCATTTAAGTTCCTATAATATTTACTAACTTTAAATCTTTTGAAGATAGTTTATGGGAGATAAAAAAATTATTATCTACTTGGAAGAGGAAAATGAATGAATTCCAAATGTAAGAGGTATGTGAAGCCTTGATCTCAAAATTTCTCAGAAACTCATTCATATGATTTATTATATTCTAAGTTCTATAGGCTTATATCATTATTTAACTACAAAATAAATTCTATTTTAAAAGCTTTCATAAAGTATTAGAACAATAATGTTTATTCACTCTATTACAATAAAATAAGTTATATTTTAATGGTGACTGTACTGTATTCTGCACAGCTTTTTGCAAAGTAGTTTATAGGATGTGGTAAGCCTGATTAATTGAGAAATTATACAAATATCTGAAAACACCTATAAAATAAAAAACCACAAAAATATATAAGAATGACATCTAAGTTTTTGACTAATTCTTTATTTTGATTAATACTTATTCAGTCTTCTAGTTATTTATAGGAGAATAAATGATATTAGGTATGTTAATGTATACAAGTTAAAGGTGAATCTCCAAGATTCATAAGGAATGTGGCCTATTGATGTAATCCTACTTTAAAGCCATTCCTGTCAAAGGTCTTTCAAATCATGATAGCAATACAAGGAGGCCTGTTAGATAAAGGTAGCTGAATTTATTTTCAAGAATCTAAAATTAACAGCTGAAAAAACTTCTTAAAAGCATAAATAATCACAATTCATTTCAGTAATACACTATGGTTAATAAATTTTCACAGTGTAACCAGTAGTGTTCAGTATGCTTTAGCATAATGACCTGAGCACAGGCCCGAAACAGGAACTCCTATATTCTCATCCTAACAGTTTGTGTTTTTATGTTACTAACAAAGATGGGAAACCTATCTGATCTTCAGGCTACAATAGGCATTGTAGAAGTAAAGGCATTTGTGCATCAATTACTTAAGTATAAATTTGAACATAATTTTTGTGTTAAAGTTGTTACATTACAGTTTCCAATACGGAACATTTGAGTAAGGACATTCAGAATTCACCAGTATAAGAAAATTAATGGTTATAGTGCATGTGTGGCATAATGACATCACCCAAGAATGCACAATGATACTGCTGCCCCTCCTCCTTGCCCATCTGGATATGAAAATCCAGGATGGCTCAAAAATCCTTCTTATACTAGACAAATCTCCCTTCGCTCCTGGGTGAAAGTTGTCAGCTCTGGATAAGAGCCAAGACATAACTAGGAGGGAAGCCAGAAGGGAAGAGAGCCAGTGTCCAGGAGTTTTAAGAGTTTGCTGGCAGTCTCAAACAGCATTACAATAAGTTACATAAAGGGCTCTTAAAATGTCTGTTGTAGCATAATTTCTTATTACTTAAATTTAAAACATGTCAATGCTGATGTAAAAGAAACAAGGCAAATCAGATTATCCAGTCTCCTACCTTCCTATTCCAATTTTAGTTTCACAAAAAACTTCAGAATTTTTGTTTGCTCCCTGTTTGGTTACATAAAATGTTTCCTGTTTGCTTTTACAGAATGGTAACACATTTTTATTAGGATACTCCAAATCCATTAAATGGATTTTAAATGGAAAAAGATTAATTCAATGCTCCCTTTCAATTCAAAGCTCATAAAGTCAAACTATGAATTTGTTAAGAGATAAAAATTTAACTACTACCATATAAAGCTCTCACAATTTTCTAATAAAAATACTTCAGAAACCTAGTTAGAGTTACCAAGTAACAATTAGAATACCTCAAACCCTGAATATTTCCTTATTTTCTTGTACCTAATTATCTCAACAATATAACAAAACAAAATGTGTTTCCAGGAAAGAATTTTTTAACAAGAGTATTTTAGAAGTAGTCAACCCATAATTTAATTATCAAGAAGCTTAAATAGAATAAACCAATTGACATAAAGCATTTATGTAATGCCTCACATAGGAGTAAGTGCTTGGGTTACTCAATTCACATCCTTTAGGCAAGACAGCAAATACAGTATGAAAAGAAGCTTTCCCATTTGACTACGGCACAGCATTTGGATTTGGGACTACAATAATATGAAAGCACTGTTAATGTAATGTTGAAGAGTTAAGAAATATTTAAGTTACTTTTTGCTTGACTCTAGTATACGACATGATGTATGTGTGGGGATGGGCAGAGGACATCACAAAAGAAGCAAATATAACAGATGCACCAACTCAACTTGTAACATTTTATGAAAAATGATACTCATAGAAATATAAACTATAACAGAACTAATGACATTTCTTTGTCATATAATCAGAACAATGAGCTTGGATCAAGGGATAAATTTAGGAATATTTGATGAAGTATTGGGTTTTCCAAGAGTAAGTTCTCCATTTCATAAAAATTAAAACTGTAAAATAAAATTTAGTTATACTGCTTATAATTTTCTTCTAACATGCCACATCTTCTCTAGAGTTGTTGCTTTGTTCTATGGATGAGGTTTTATTATATTAAAAATGTCTGATGGTGGAAAAATAATTCCATTCATAATCATTTTGTATTTAGAAAGAATATAATGTTATCAAAAATTGCATTAATTCACATTTGCAATATGTTAATGGTGGTATTGGATTAAATATTTTTCATATTTAACATTGAGCTTTATTCAAAGTTGATTTTAGAATACAGAGGGGCTTTTGTTAAGTTATATTCTCAATGTAATATTCTCTAATAACATCCTATACTAATATTCATATAGGGAAAAACACAAACATATTTTGAGTTTTTTCCTCCTAAAGCTTACAACATATCCACAAGGGAACTAATGACAAATAGACTTAACCTTAATGGCAAAAGAAATTGCTGAATAAGTTGTCAAATTTTCCTAGGAGTAAGCAATGGAGCCATTTTTTTGTGTGTGTTTTCTATATGATAAAACACTTGATAGTTAAATTTTGCTATGAAAATATTAGTTCCTTATAATAGACTTTTTTTAAGAATACAAGATTTTATTTTCAAAAGTATTATTTACATTTATATTTGAGGACTGTAGTATTCAAGAATAGACTCTAAGGAGTGCCTATATCAGCTGTGTTTCTTAACACTTTAAAAAAGTTACTATTCTGAAAAACTCATAAATGGGACAAACAAAATTCTGTAATGAATAGACTTTACAGAATAATGGTGTTAGTATTAAAAATTAATGTTGAGTATTTTTCATAACTATACATTATCTAGTTACATATTATGGAAAGTATTCACCAAGAAATTTGTTTATATTTTGTGCTTAAAAATGCTTTTTGGGCAACTTCTTAAATTAGGAATTTTTTGTTACTACTTTATACTTGAAACCCTTAAGATGCAATTCACAGATGTCCAAAAGCTCATGCCCTGCCTGGAAAAGGAATCGCTAATATCCAAATATCAAACTGAGCATCCAGCTGATGTTGGTGATGCAATGGCAGGTTAAAGATACTAAAGTTTAAAATCAGCTTAGAATAATCCCATATTGAGTATAAAATTATAGCCTGTCATCAGGAACAGGCTGACAGAGCCAGGTCCAGATGGGAGACTGGCTGGGAAAAAGGCGAAGGCAGGTGGGAAAATGATGGGAACCTGACGGAAGACAGGACTACTCCCTCTGCTGGCAAGGTCCTCACCTGCTTGAATTTTTAACTAATGACTGGGTTTTCTTTAATTATTTAAGATATAACCAATAAATTATGTAAGGTGTGGCCATTTTAGTTTTTGGTTTTATGTCTGCACATTTTCAAACTCATGGTATTCTGTTTATACCAGATTAATCCATCAGCACTATAAGGATCCAATGTTTCACCAGGAGGTCCAATTATTTATCTTGTAATTAAATTGCATCATAAGCATAAGAAAATGTAGCACTGCTTTTTATAGTATATAGCCTTTAAAAATTAAGAAAGTGTTTGAATTATTTTTATTGATATATATGCATTCTTGAAGATATAAAATTCTTGGGCTACAGACTTCATAATTTCTTTCTCAGGCTCTGCATAATGTCCCGTAATGAAATAATATAGAAATGAACCATATAAATCAACTATACAGGGAACAAGGAAACAGCATGTCACAGCAAAACAGCAGAGATGTACAGCGCCAAACCTATCTGATAATCTAATGATCTGAGTTTACAGATATTATGTCCTAATATGTAAGGAATTAAGAATTAATGTTTACACAAAAATTTGTTAAATTTTACAGAAAAATTATTCAATATTTGATTTTCAATGTAAGCTAATAGCTGCAGCAAAAAACATTTAGTAAAAATCTGTTCTAAGATTTTGGCCTACAACCAGAAGCTCCCAGAACAGGAGGGATCAGCTTTTTCACCCACTGTTCTCATCTGAATCCTGGCTTAAAAGCTATTCCAGCTCCCAGCTTTCCAGAAGGCTCCATCCCAGGAATCCTTGCCTGCCATTTGGTTTGCTGATTTTAATCTCTCAGGACTTTCTTACAGTGGCTCTACTATGCTGAACTGGCACTTGCTTCTAGAAGTGAGTTATTATTAAACCTGTAGGTCAATTGTGGCACTAACAACTCTTTGGAAGCTTTCAGCCACAGTGTACAATTTGCTAGTCTAATTAAATATTAATTCTAAGTGTTACATTTTGTGGCTAAGAGCTTTTATTTTCCATCATCAGCCTGGAAGAGAAAGAGGTTACAAGGCTAATTTAATCTCTCCCCTTGTCCTCCCCAACATTAAAGATTAACTACATAGGGTGTGAAAACATTATTAAAGAAGCAAGGACTCTTTATATAGTAATAATAATATAATTAATAGCAAAGAGTCAAAACATAACATTAGGACATAATATTTGACCTGGCACTTAAACAACTTTAAATTATAATTAGTTACAAGCAAGCTTTGTCTCGACATTAAGAAATATGTGTCACCCTTTATTGAAGACAGTAATCTTTCTTTAAGGGAAGGTGTGCATCCAAGTAAATAAATCAAAATAATTCAAAACTCACATTTTCTCACACATATTTTTCAGATTGCATGTAACATCAAAGATTAAAAGCCTCATAATTTTATTTGTAAGATAAATGCAGAATTAAGTTGTGCTTCTTTCCTGTATATAATAAGTGATATAAAAAAGACAGTCTATAATTTATAAAAAATAATGTAAAAGATTCTTCTTCGTTTTTCTTCTACCAAGTTCAAGTAGACTGAACACATAGGTCCCTCCCTACTTAGGTTCCCAGAACAGTTGTGCCCATGCCTGGACATTGGGCATTACAAAGACTCTCTGGTCCAGCAGCCAAAGATTCCATATGCGCAAACAGATGACTCAATCTCCATACCGTGATGAGACATTTCACTGTCATTGATACATTGAAAAGTTTGGCCTTATATAGTCTATTAGCTGAAGACCACTACCACCACTAAAACTATGAGTCAGAAAATGATCTATAACAGCACAAAGTTATGTTAAAGAAAACAAAAAAAACTTAAAACTAAAATTATTATTATTTTTGTGGCTTACCAAATATGCATTGGTTAAACTATGCATAATTAAAGGTTTCTAAATAGTACTTTTTTCTTTTAAAGATGCACATGAATCTTATTGACAATTTAAATATATCCTGCTCTTATTTAATATGCATATTTTCAACAAGACAAAATGATATGTATATTGCTACTAGTGCTCCACACAGAAAGAAGCTTGTAATTTGGAGGCTATTTGTGTAAAAAGTTTCAGTCACCCTTAACTAAGAAAGCAAATTCAATATATTTATTAATATATAATGCATACAGGCTACCATTTCATTTTAAAAATTAACCAGTAACATATGCAGTCTGAAAAGGAAGAAAAGAATCTGAGCTGTAAGAATTTATAAATTCCAAGCCTATGGTAGAAGGACTGAAATACAGTTCTATTTGTTATTTCAAGGAAAAAGAGATTGTGTTGACAACTCACTAGACTTACATGAAGTTACTAGAATTTGATACATATGATATGAAATTCAAAGTGGGTTTAATATGATTCAGTTCATTTTAAAAAATGCTTTTCACATATTTAAAAACATCAATTTCTTAGAATCAATTTCAGAGTATTTAAGAAGATCTAGAAAAATGAAAGGTAGACTCTTAGTTGTGGCTATCTTAAGGAAGGAATTAATGAAAAAAGATAACTAGAATATCTGGCTTTACCTTTAGTAAATTATAGGTATAAAGTGGGAGATTAAACACTTAATTTTAGTACTTAAATAGTCTTCTTAATAAAGTATATTAGAAAAGGCTACTTAAATAGACTAAGTTATATAACAGAGGGTGGTGTTATGTCTTACCATGTTTAAAATATTTTCAAAAAATTTTTAGTTGCAAACACACAAAAGTCTGTTGTTTCTTCACCATACAACTATTCTAGTTCTTGTTTAGAATAAAATATTTCATATTGAAATTCACAAGGCCATTGGAATCCATATTTCATAATCTCATATAAGTAGTTTGTTCTAAAATAGTCCATTGCTTGACTTAGAGTTAGGTGCTAAAATACTCAGCATGAACACAAAAGTTTCAGATGTGAAAAGGTTTGTTCGTAATTTCTCTCTCATGGATAAATTTAAAGTTCTAATACATTAATATATAGAAACTTAATTTAAAATCATATTAATTTTAATAACACACTAAATAAAACCTTATTTAATTTTTGAGAGATATGTTAAAACAAGGCCCTTTCTTCCTAGTTTTCATCACAAAATGAATTTTTATTGGTATTAGTTAACTAACATAGGTAATAGTTTTCTTCAGTGAGGTTTATAGAAAAATTCTATAGATCAAATTATTTATAAAACAGTAGTTTTAGTATAAAAACTGAATATGGTTATTAGTTAAACAAGTGTCAATGATGACAAATATAAAAAGGCAACAGGCTACTTGCAAATTTGCAATCTGTCCTGAATAACGGAAAGTTTAAATAGCTTACCAACTAATATCTCTCTGAATAAATACAGTAAATGCTGGCAATATTTAGAATTATTCTGGAAGGAAAATCCATTTCATATTTTATTATCAATAATGGAAAAGAGGTTTTTGTTCTTGCATTATTATCATTAAGGAAAAATTTATTGAGCTGCTGTTTATGTTTTTAAAAATCTTTAAAACTACAGAATATGACTGCTTATATAAATTATTAATAATAAAAAATTTATTTTGAAAAGAAAGTTCAGATAAAGGTAGAGAAAATTTTTCCTAATTTAATGATAAATGTTGTAAGGTTTATTTCAGGTAAAAGGGCTTTTAGTCAATAAAAAAATACAAATCAAGAACAGTGTCACAGATTGTGTTAAAAAATGTAGAACATTGGAGAAATTTCTTTTCCTTCCATCACTAATAAAATCCTAAAATGCAGAAAACTAAATTTTTGTTTCCAAAAAGAATAACTGTTATTGGTAGCTAATTTTCTCAAACAGGTAACTGTTACAAGAAATTTTAAAAAATTAATTTTAAAAGCACAAAATGTATAATTTGAAGGTGGATAACACAATTCATCAGAAGGTAGCCCATTCTCATTTATAAGCCAATAAAAGAGAGTTCTATTTTGCTAGATACAGAAATCAAAATTTCTCATTGAAAATGACTTAAAGTTGTCATTTTATAAAAGATTCTCCTTAAAAAGTTTTGAAGGGTGCAAAAACATTTCTAACAGTAAATGAAAAGAAGCAGTAGAGTGTTTAATGTAGCTGAAATATAACAGCCTTTATTATGGAAATTTACATTTAATTTTTTAAATGTTGAAATAATATTCTTACAGTTTAATATGTAGAAGAGGTAAACATAGGGTTTTACTTATTTTTCTGATATATATAACCTTCTCTCTCTCTCTCAACTCCAACAACCTTCTCTCAACAACAGAGTTTAGAACAGTTGAGTTGTGAGAATGTGAGCAGCTGCTGTTATTAAAACTAAAGGTCTGTCTACTGCCTGAGCCTGAGAGACCACATGTTCGGCTGTCCTCTCATCTTGCCATCCTCACCAATTAACTATTAACATGGAGGGCTGTACACATGCTCTTGGGGGCTCTTTAACAGGCTTCTTGGCGAGTGGAACAACTGCACAGCAGGGATCTGGGAACTGAGTAATGCCGGGATATAGGGGAGCCATCCGTAGTTCTGCTCCTTCTAATGACACTTTACTCCACAGTTCAGCATGTAACAAAGTCTGTATTTAACTTAGGCATTTTCACGTACATTTTTTGAACAATGTCTTTGGGCAGAGACTAGAACTATATTCTAATAAGAGATAATATGAGTAATAATACTGCTTTACAGGGAAAATTGTTTAAGGCTATCTCTATATATTTAAGACATTAATAATATATTTACTGAATAATGTTAGTATTTTCTTAACAGATATGTAAGATTTACTTTTATAAATTTGCTTCAAAGTATGCTTATTATTTTTTCCTGTGATGCTATAGAAATAGTCTTTAACCCAAAGGAAAATATTTCAAGTTCACATTGTGAGACTGAACATAAAGTTCTTGAAGGCAAACTTAAAAAAATTCTTGTTTACTTGCAAAAGTCTCATTCCAAAAATAGTTAAAATAATCTTTGACTTTATGACATTATTTTTCCTATTTTAACTTTACCTCTACTTTGCACTTTGTTCCTTCACGACAATGAAATTAAACATGGGAAGCACGCCAAAAGTACAACAAAGGGTAACTAATCATTACTGTAGAAGTCTGACAGAATGCTAATAACTTAAGTCAGAACACCCATTGGCTGGTTTATCACTCTAAGAGATGAAGATATTTTATATACTTTTAACCTAGTGTTATTTTTAAAATTACATACTCAAATAAATGTATCACCATTATAGATGTTTAATTATATGACAAAATTTCCAAGGATATCAAACTTCATTTCTGTTTCCTGCCATAAATCACTCTACTATCACTTCCCAAGTTCAAGCATCCATATAGCTGCACATACTACTTTTCTGCTCCATCCTATCTTTTACATTGCTGAAAAGCTCCATGGGGATAAGGATCTTGTTTGTCCTGATCACTACCATATCCTCATGAGTATCTAGAGCACTGCCTGTAGGATTTGTTGAATGAATGAACAAATAAGCTAAATTATCCTCATTCATCCAATCACAACTTAAATCCCAACTTAATAGCCTCCAGAGATACTACTGGTTATAATGAAAAGGAAGTTGACACATGTTGGTAAGTTTTTGTTATAGGGGTCAGTACTGTGGTGCAGAGGGTTAATACCCCAGCCTGCAGCGCCAGCATCACATATGGGTGCCAGTTTGAGTCCCAGCTTTTCCACTTCCCATCCAGTTTCCTGTTAATATGCCTGGGAAAGTAACAGAAGATGGCGCAAGTGCTTGGGCCCTTGCACCATGTGGGAGATCCAAAGGAAGCTCAGGCTCCTGGCTTTGGCCCCGGCCAATACAGCCATTTGGGGAGTGAACCAGCAGATGGAAGAAATCTCTCTCTCTCTCTCCCCCTTTCTTTCTGTAACTCTTCCAAAGAAATTAAAAAAAAAATAGAGTTTTGAATATTTATTTTATTTATTTGAAAGAGTTACAGTGAGAGGTAGAGACAGAGAGAAAGGTCTTCTATCTGCTGGTTCACTCCCCAGATGGCCACAATGGCCCGAGCTGTGCGATCCGAAGCCAGGAGCCAGGAGCTTCTTCCAGGTCTCCCATGTGGGTGCAGGGACCCAAGGACTTGGGCCATCTTCTACTGCTATTCCAGGCCATCGGAAGAGGAACAGCCATGAGTTTCATTACAACATACTGATGCTACTAAGATCTGAATGGCCATCTGAGTTAATGTATGCCTCCTGGTCTGTGTCAGACCTAAGCTGGGAGAAGACTCTATCAGTGTCTTTCAAAAAAGAGTTCAGAATGCCGAAGATTTCTACTGCCTTGATAGATTTGTGTACCGTAAAATTTGCAGCCTGACCCTCTTTCAGAATCTTGGTTTTAGAGGTCTCTAGTCTCAATACATGTTATTTCTAATTCTTTGATTCTTTTTCACTTCATTTTTACATTTTATCCTAAATATTTTGACATGAAAATATAGATAGTGAGATACCATGTTTAAAGAGTGGAGGAACCATTTGTTTCTCAGTTGGCAGCATGGCCAGAAGACCACTACAATAACTTTGAACAGCGGATGAGAAAAAGAGTATGAAAAATGGGAAAATTTTAGAAAGTTGTACAGTTTCTCCAAAAAAGACAGTTTCTGTTTTGAGGAAGCATGTCTTAATTCTTGGTCACACTGTATACCTTGATACTTAACACCAAAGTCTTTCCCTGTATTTTACTATCTTCATTTCTTTTTTGTTTTGACAGGTAGAGTGGACAGCGAGAGAGACAGAGAGAAAGGTCTTCCTTTATCTTTGGTTCAACCCCCAATGGCTGCTGTGGCCGGCGCGCTGCGGCCGGTGCACTGCGCTGATCCGAAGCCAGGAGCCAGGTGCTTCCTCCTGGTCTCCCATGCAGGTGCAGGGCCCAAGGACTTGGGCCATCCTCCACTGCACTCCTGGGCCACAGCAGAGAGCTGGACTGGAAGAGGAGCGACCGGGACAGGATCCAGTGCCCCAACTGGGACTAGAACCTGGTGTGCCGGTGCCGCAGGCGGAGGATTAGCCTATTGAGCCGCGGTGCCAGCCATACTATCTTCATTTCAAATTTGTCTCTTTACTGACACACTAAAAAACATACATTTAAACTGTATTTCTTCAATTATATAATGGCTGAAATACATCTGTAAAGTATCAAAATTGAAATATTGTTTCATGCTCAGACATCCAGCCCACCTCATAATTTAATCATTAGATAATCAGTGGTGTATATAGACTATCTTGATATCACTTGATAGTATCACTGCTGTTACCTTAAATAGGAGCTCCAAGAATCATGGTCACAGACATCCAAAATGGGGCTGGGAACTCTGCTCTAGGTAATGAAGAAGACAATCCCTAACAAAATGGCTATTTAGAAGTATTTTTCTTTTCTTTCCTATTTTATTTCTTTCTTTTTTGTACAGACTCCTTCAGAATAACTTTGGAAAATTATATATGTATATATATTATTTCACAACTATATTTCTTCCTATAAAACTATACAAAAGGAAACATAACTTTGTTTCCCCCTCACTTTGTTTGGAACTTTTTGCTTAATTTTTCACATGTATTAACTTGTCAAAAATTTTACAATGTTAATTCTATGTATAAAAATGTTGACAGCACTGTTCGCCTATAACATTTTTTTTTTCTAGTGGAAAGTTAGTGTCATCAAAGTAAGTTAATAATTCAAGACACATAAGGATGCAGTGTAATAGTATGGGGAAAAAAATCTCTGTTTTAGTTACACAGATATGAGGTTGAGCATCAAGTTTAAAAGTGTGTAAAAGACATTTAACATAAGCCGGTGCCGTGGCTTAACAGGCTAATCCTCGGCCTTACAGTGCCGGCACACCGGGTTCTAGTCCCGGTTGGGGTGCCGGATTCTATCCCGGTTGCCCCACTTCCAGGCCAGCTCTCTGCTATGGCCCAGGAAGGCAGTGGAGGATGGTCCAAGTGCTTGGGCCCTGCACCCTCATGGGAGACCAGGAGAAGCACCTGGATCCTGGCTTCAGATCAGCGAGATGCGCCGGCCGCAGCGGCCATTAGAGGGTGAACCAATGGCAAAGGAAGACCTTTCTCTCTGTCTCTCTCTCACTATCCACTCTGCCTGTCAAAAAAAAAAAAAAAAAAAAAAGGACATTCAACATTAGAAAATCATTTAACTTATTTAACATTGGCAGTTGACATAGTAGTCATGTTGGGGTTTTGTGGTCCTTTGGAAGCTATAAAACCTAACAGTGAAGATGGTGGAGTTTGGGGTTAAGGAAAGACACTGGCCCATCCACTTAGTAGTTGGAGGACCTTGTGAGAACCAACTATTTCATAAAGTTGTGGAAAAGAATCAAGCACATAATGCTTGTAAAATGTTTGGCCTGTAGCCTGTGCCTCATAAATAGTTGCAGTAATAGCGGTATCTTCATCAATATCTGATAATTCTGCTTCAAGTTTATTTATCATCAAAGTCAAGATGCTTATTAGGTCTAAGCTAACTACTATTAAAGTGTGAATTTTATAATAATTCCATAATTAAACAATAAAAACAATCCCAGCATGTGAGTAAAATCTAAAATAATTACAGAAAGGATTTCCCCAGGATATTCATACAATTTTAGCCTAACAATAATACAATAATTTGTTTAGGCACAACCTGATTAAAACTTTAAATGAAAACTGAGTTATTTTCTCATGACTATTATAAATAAATTCTTGTCAAGGAGTCAAAATTCACTCCTTATTTATATTAAACTTTTCAGTCTTGGTATTGAAGTATGCTGTATGTAACTAGTACAACTAAATGACATTCTAATAAATTTTCCATTTCTTGGAAGGATCTGCATATGTCAGAACAGAAGATTCAAATAGTTTCAACAATTTGGCATTAGTACTAATTTTCCAAGTAAGAATCAATATTCATTTAATTAACCTTTATTTAACATCTAAAAAGAGCCTAGGTACTATGCTAAGAAATTTTTGTCACATTTAATATTATATTACTATCATAAAGCCATTTAAAGAAAAGTATAAATATCTGGCTCTGCATTCATGGACAGTACAATGTATTAGATATACAAAATTATATGACATCACATATTTGAGACAGAAAATAGTTCTTTGATAAACAGTACTACTAACAGAGAATGAAAGAATGTAAAGTATATTAGCAAACAAGAAATCAAAAGCTGTTTGATAACATGAATTAAAACTAAAAAATTCAAATGGGATTATATTGATCAATTAATAAAAGATTAAAATGATAGAATATTTAAAAGAAAACACCAGAAGAGAACCCAGAAAAGAACAAAGATTTCTAAGGTTGGAAGGGCAGGGAGAAAAACTATTAACCAATACAAAATTGATAAATTTCATCAATATTAAAAATTCCAGCTCTTAAAAAGACATAAGAAAAATAGAAAATGTGAATTGTAGACGAAAAGAAAATTATTGCAAAAACTTTAGCTAAAATATAGAAGGAATTTTTCAACTTGGTCTTGGTGAGGTTACTCAATAAAAAAAAAATGGACAAAAGACTTAGACAAAAGAAGATGGCCAAGAAGTACAAGAAAAGATGGTCAATATCATTAGTTATCAAGAAAATGGAAATTAAAACCGCAATGTTACACCACTTTACCACTAGTTAGGGAAAAGCAATTTTCCAAAATACTTACCTGGATAAGATGTGTTGGCATTGTGATGATACAGGCTGAAAGAGAGGTTCGCAGCAGGCCGCGGAGAATGTAGAGGAATTTGCTAAGGCTGTGAATGCTGTCACAGTTTTCTGAGCAACAAACGTCATCTCCCCATAACGGTGAGCCAAGACTCTGAATTCCTATTCTTAAGATATTTCTCTGCTTTTTCTAAAGGAGAGTGGAAGGGAGTTAAGCATTTTTGTTCCCTAAAGAAACCTTTTATTAAGGAATACAAACTTCATGCATTTCATAAGTACAACTTTAGGAATATAGTGATTCTTCTCAACATATCTGCCCTCCCACCCACACTCCCCCTACTTCTACCTCCTCCCTCTTCCATTCTCATTCCCATTCTCCACTAAGATTTATTTTCAATTAACTTTATACACAGAAGAGCAGCTCTATACTAAGTAAATAGTTCAACAATTTGCACAAAAAAACAAAAAACCTGTTATTCAACAGTGGAGACAAGGGCTGTTCAATGTCATTGCATCTCAGTTACTTTCACTTTTTTTTGTGTTGTTAGAAACTTAACTTTAAAGAACTATCCAAGAATGACACATCTTTTGCAAGCACTCAGATATAACTACAACTTATGAGACATAAGAATTTCCTCCATTTAATACATTAAAAGGAAGTAAGTCCTTGAGAAAGAGTTTTATCATTAATTAAGGAAGCACCTAAGAAAACAAGCAATGGAATTGGACACTTAGTATAATTAAAATTTACGTGACATAAGAATATGGGAAGCAAACATTTAAGGTGTTGATAATATCAGGAAGATAATGTTAACAGATGTAAAAATTACTATGTGCTATAAACAATATGGCAATATAAAGAAAATATTTTAGATTTTATAGTATAAAAATAACAGAATTTTTCCCACTGTTGGAAAATTTAAAGACTTTCACAATGCTTGATTTCAAAACTGTGTCTAGCGCAGGTATTTAGCCTAACAGTCAAGATGGCTGCATCCCACACTGCAGTGACTGAGTGGGATTCTTGGCTCAGGTTCCTGACTCCAGCTTCTTGCTAATGCAGACCCTGGGAAGCAGCTTAAGTCAGTGTGTTCTGGTCAACCACATGGAAGATCTGGATTGGGCTCCTGACTCCTGGCGTAGGCCTGGCTCAGCCTCAACCATTGCAGGCATTTGGGGACCTTTGCCTGTTTCTCTGCCTCTTCAATAAAATAAGAATTAAAAGAAAAATTGGGCCTAATTAAGAGTGACTAAGAATTATGGTTGAGGTAGCCAAATAATATGTAACAAACACAAGTAACAATAGACAAAGTATGAACTAAAATGTTGGTATGCAAAAAAAAATTTTTAAGATTTATTTTTTATTTATTTGAAAGGCAGTTACATAGAGAGGAAGAGAGAGAGAGGAAGAGAGAGAGAGAGAGAGAGAAATCTTCGATTTGCCGATTCACTCCCCAAATGGCTGAAACAGCTGGGGCTTCTTCTGGGTCTCCTACATGGGTGCAGAGGCACAAGTACTTTGGCCATCTTCTGCTGCTTTCCCAGGTGCATTAGAGGGAGCTGGACTGGAAGTAGAGCAGCCAGTCTTGAATCCGTGACTATATGGGATGCTAGAGTGCCAGGCAGAGGCTTAACTTGCTAGTCCACAAGACTGGCCCCAGTATCCAAAAATTTTGTCTTTTAGCCAGCGCCGCGGCTCAGCAGGCTAATCCTTCGCCTGTGGCGCCGGCACACCAGGTTCTAGTCCCGGTCAGGGCACCGGATTCTGTCCCGGTTGCTCCTCTTCCTGTCCAGCTCTCTGCTGTGGCCCAGGAGTGCAGTGGAGGATGGCCCAAGTGCTTGGGCCCTGCACCCACATGGGAGACCAGGAGAAGCACCTGGCTCCTGCCTTCGGATCAGCACGGTGCGCCAGCCGCAGCGTGCCAGCCGCGGCAGCCATTGGAGGGTGAACCAATGGCAAAAAGGAAGACCTTTCGCTCTGTCTCTCTCTCTCTCATTATCCACTCTAACTGACCAAAAACAAAATTTGTCTTTAGTAAACTATACTGCTCAGCATTTCTTATTTAACTTTATCCTACCCACTGCATGATCTATTGTTTTAAAGATGTTTAAATACATACACACTTTTAGTTTTACACTAACATGTGCCTCTAGTTTTTAATTTAAGTTCAACACTTTTTATACAATTTTATAGGTGAACATTTAGAACTTAAGCCTTCTGACATTAAAGTCGTAAGAATAGTGATACATATTTCTAGAGAAAAAAATCATTTTAAAACATTGAAGAAGTCCTAGGATGACTGTCATTTATGTTTCCCAACACATATATTTATAATAAATGCTACGGTTTAGGTTATTCTAACTGAATGATTTTTTTAAAGGATTTATTTATTACATATTTGAAATGCAGAGTTACAGGCAGGCAGAGGCAGAGGCAGAGGGGGGGGGAGAAGGAGAGGAAGAGGGAGGGAGGGAGGGAAGGAGGAAGAGGGGGAGAAGGAAAGGAAGAGGGAGTGGAAGAGGGAAAGAGAGAGAGAGGGAGAGGGAGGGAGGGAGGGAAGAAGAGGGGGAGAGAGAGGGGGAGAAGGAGAGGAAGAGGGAGGGAGGGGGAGAGAGAGAGAGGTCTTCCATCCGCTGGTTCACTCCCCAGATGGTCACAATGGCTGGAGCTGCGCCTATCTGAAGCCAGGAGCCAGGAGCTTCTTCTGGGTTTCCCAGGAGGGTGCAGGGGCCCAAGGATTTGGGCCATTTTCTACTGTTTTCTCAGGCCATAGTGGAGAGCTGGATTGGAAGTGGAGCAACTGGGTCTTGAACCAGTGCACATATGGAATGCCAGCACTGCAGGCAGAGGCTTTACCTGCTACACCACAGTGCTGGCCCCTGAACAAAAGTTTTGTAGATGTTTTCCTTAGCAATCAAAATTTCTGGGCAAAAGAAGGAGGCATTAACAAAATCTGGTTCATGCCAATAATTAGGAAATCATTATAGCTTCAATGGAAAAAAAAAATGACATTCTCCTTTAAAGCCATCATTTGGAATATGTGCCACTTTAGAAGTAATTTCTGATGAAACAAGATCACTTGCTATTTCCTTAAAATATCACCAATGAAATTTATTAACACTAGCTATTGTTCAATACAATACTCATTATCTTTTTCCATGGTACTACAGTTGAAACTTTAATTTTTATATTCCTATGTCAAGCAGGATTAATTGACAAAGGTAAGTAGAGAAAATGGATAAAATACTGAAATGTTAGAAGAAAACCTAAGGGAAAAGAGCTAGTAAAATGATGGAGACATAGACATGCACTTTGGACTACAGAACTAAGAAGGCACATATAGTCATCCATTGATGTTGGTGGATTGGTCCTAGGGCCTCTCTACACCTCATGAATACCAAAATCTGAGGATATTCAAATCTCTTATGCAAAATAGTGAAGTACTGGGGTGAGTGTTTCACACAGTGGTTAAGATGCAACTTGGGATGCCTGCTTCCCATATGAGGAGTGCCTGCTTTCTGGTCTTAGATCCACTTCTGATTCCAACTTCTTGCTAATGTGCAGCATGAGAGGTAGAAGATGATGGCTCAAGTACTTGGGCCCCTGTCACCCTTGTAGGAGACCCAGCGTAAGTTCCAGGCTCCTAGCTGTGGTCTGGCACAATTACAGCTATTGCAGGTATTTGGAGAGTAGACCTACAGAAATAAGATATTTCTCTGTCTCCATCCTTTTCTCTCTCTCCCTTTCAAATAAAAAAATTAATGGTGACATATTTACATGTAACTTACACATATTCTATATACTTTAAATCACCTCTAGATTCTTTAAATTAGATAACAATGTAAATGTTAAGCAAATAGTTGTTATAGTTTAGGGAATAATGAAGAGAAAAAAATCTGTAAATGTTTACTACAGAAGTAATTCTTTTCTTGTATATATTTTTCTTTTTTCTTTTCTTTTCTTTCTTTCTTTCTTTTTTTTTGACAGGCAGAGTGGACAGTGAAAGAGAGAGACAGAGAGAAAGGTCTTCCTTTACCGTTGGTTCACCCTCTAATGGCCGCTGCGGCCGGTACACTGCACTGATCCGAAGCCAGGATCCAGGTGCTTCTCCTGGTCTCCCATGTGGGTGCAGGGCCCAAGCACTTGGGCCATCCTCCACTGCACTCATAGACCACAGCAGAGAGCTGGACTGGAAGAGGAGCAACCGGGACAGAATCCGGCACTCCAACCGGGGCTAGAACCCAGTGTGCCGGCGCCGCAGGTGGAGGATGAGCCTAGTGAGCCGCGGTGCTGGCCTCTTGTACATTTTTGTTCTGAGGTTGGTTGAATTCATAGACACAACAGAAAAAGGGGCTAACTGTACATTACTTAGGCCATTGTTCCTTTAACTCTTAAAAGATGAAATAGAATATTGCTTTGTGATTTTATGAAATTCTCTGAATATACAAAGGGACCCAGTGGTGTGGATAAGAGGTTAAGAATGACATTACCCAAAAAAGAATCTAAACTAAGTACATTTGAAAAACACTTCTTGACTCCAAGGACCTGAAACGTGATAATACAACAACCAAAGTAGCTAGACTAACTTTCTTTTTTTTATATTAGTTAAAATAGATGACTTATATTTTGTTACAATTTTTAATAATTCATAAAAATTATTTTTGTTTATTTCTTCACAAATGAAGTACGATGATGTACCAGGACATTTGTAAGAAGTATAGGTATGTTCCTGACAAATTAGTATAAAGTATCTGTGAGATATGATAGGTTGCTTATTTTCCTTATTTCTTATAATCTTAGAATTTCAATAAAATGGCAAAACTTGACTTTTGACATATCTAAATGTGTTATATCACAGTAACAAGCTTAAGCTAGAATGCCAACAGAAAGAGTATCCCAGAAAAAGGGAACAAGAAATTTACATATCCACAAACACAAAATCCAGATACTAGAATGGAATATGGAAGTAGAAGTAGAGCAGCACCATATTGTTTCCCTTGTTCAACATTTCAGAAACTAAGGATGAGTGGTATTTTAACCAAATGGCCACCATTTATCTAGTATTGTTGTATCAAAAAGTTTCTGCTACAAGTTTATAATTAAAATCTTGATAGGCACAGAATCGGAACTACCAAAGTTAGCAACTTTGACAGATACACTGACATACATCTACAGAAGGAGGAAAACATTAAGCCAAAGATAAATGCAAAATGATTTTTAAAAGCTTATTTATTCTCTTTTTATTATTTCAAAGGCAGAATGACAGAGAGTGGGGGATCCACTAGTTCACCCCTAAATGCCTGCAACAGTCAGGGCTGGGTCAGTCTGAAGACAGGAGCCAGCAACTCCATTGAGATCTCCCATGTGGGTGGGAGGAACTCAAATACTTGGGCCATCACTGGCTGCCTTCAGCTGTATTAACAGGAAGTTGGATCAGATCGGGTGAGACTTGATCCCAGGCATTGCAATATGTGATGTGGGCATCCCAAGCACTGGTTTAACCTGCTGCACCAAAATGTCTAATGCATAAATGTACAATATTTAAGTAAGGTGGTGCACTGCACATTAGAATATAATTGAAATTAATGCTTCAACACAAGGCATATATTTATATTTTAAAAAATATGGTGATAATTGCAAAAGCAAAGATTGAACTACAAATACCTTGTATCATTTGGGACATATAGGACTTTATTATGCCAAATAATAATCAGAATGCTGTGTGGGTACAATAAAAATTAAAGCCTTTAACTATAATGTAAATTAAAAATAGGCTATCTCAAAAATTAAAAAGGAAAGAAAAGAGGAAGGAAGGCAGGAACTAATGAAGGAAAAGAAAGGGAAAGGAAAGACTTGAGAAAAGGAGGGAGGAAGAGGATATCATCATATTATTAGAATTATATCTATGAACTACATTGAATATAAATGTTTTCACAGTAGATAAATTTATTTCCATGAGAAAATCTAACATTTAATGATAGTCTAAATAAATTCAATGTTCAAATTTCTTTTTTACTACATTACATTTATATATTTGAAAGACAAAAAAAACTGTCTTCACCAAAAATATCTTAACAGATGAGATATTACTCACTATTCCCTATCACTACATACTACCAAAGTTACTTAAAAGACAGATTGTATTCAGTTTCTAAGAGTCTACATATATCTATTGTCTCTAATTAGTTCTTTGAAAATGTGATAGAGAAAATAAGGTGCAACTTTCCTTTTGAAAATTAGGATTTATGTCAGTGTCTGAATGTTATTATGATTCAGGAGTAATAATTGTTGAAGAATTGCCTGACATATATTTTTGTGGCTTCCTAAGTCCATCTAAAGTTTCTGAAACAGATGTATAGACTAGACAATTTAGCAAACAGTATAATCTGTAACTTAAAGATATGGAAATCCATTTACTATATTTTAGTTCCAATAATACTGGAAGTATATTTTTGAAATAACCTATTGGCATATTTTAATTAAAAACATTTTAAAAACATGCTTAGTATTTACCATGTAAGTGTCTACCTTAACCCTCTTTACTCCTTATAAGGCTCAATTATTATATAACCTCTGGTTCAGAGAACCAAGCCAGCTCCAATTAGTTTGAAAAAAAGGGTTGTTTCCTGAAAATACTCAAATATTATACAACAAACATTTCACTCCATTCCACTGCTAGCTTACTTATAAACAATTTTTAGGGTGTGTGTATTTGTACGTAATGTATCCCTTTTGCCATTGCTTTTACTTTTTTGCATTCCATAAAATTTATTGCTCACAGAAGATGTGCCAACATCTTGAAAGAGCAGCCGATCTGCACACTGTAACATAGGAACTGTTATGACATGTCCGTTTCCATAGTTACCACAGCAAGTGGGGAGAAGTGTCTATCAGGGACCAATTTACCTCTCCAGACAGGCACTGGCACCAAAGGGAAGGCATGGTACCCATAAATCCTAGCTAGGACCAAATATGGAGCAACAAAAAGCTAAATCAAATTGTATTAAAGATTGAAGGCCCTCACAAAAAAACTGTGATACACATGAAAAGTTGTCTGTAAGTAAATGTGCTTTACCACACACATACATGTATTTTTAACTTGGGGTTAAACTGGCAATTAAAGCAAATTTTAAAATTATTTGTACAGGGATAAACTGTTAAATGTAGCAGTAAAGTTTAGAATATTTTTAAATCTATGAATTAAGAGCAAATGTAGAAGTAGGTAATAAAGCGAAAAATAAGATTCTTGGTTTTTGTGTCTTCTTCAATTAAAAATCAGTGATGCTCTGGACATAGAAGCTAAAATAATATAAATGTAATAAAAATATTTTAGTGGAAAAAGCAATTAATCATTGAGAATGAATTTTGAAAGGCATGAAATTTGGAAATAAGACTTCCTTGTTCTGTTTAAGTTAAAATAACCAGAATCTTTTTAAAATGGAAATTTGGAGGAAGTTTTAAAAATTAGTTACACAGAAATAGCTAAGTTATGAAATATTTTAAGACGGCAAATAAGAAATGCATCCTTCATTCAATAAAACTACTCAAGGTATAATAAATACAATCTGAAAACAATTCTTACATGTAAGTAATTTGAAATGAAAGCCTGAATGACAGAAAAACATAAACTTAAGATAGAAAAGTACGATCTTAGATTTAAAAATAATTTTTGAAATGTCCCTGTTTACCAATTCCAGAAATTTAGAAACAATTAATGTCAACAAAGCATGTGTGTATGTTATGTACATCCACTGAGAACGTAGCTAAAACTCCAGATATATAATAGCAGTCAAGCTAAGGCTGCTGTCTCTGCTTATTTACATCGTGTGTGCTTGAAAGCAGCTTGCTCACTGTTGATTATTCTAAGACCTGCTGGGTCCACCCCCAGAGAGTTTGAAAACAACATTACATATACATGATTATAAAAGGCTATGAGAGTACTTTATACCTGAGGATTGGATCCATCAAATCCTTCCTCATAAATGATGTTCTGGATAAACTGAAGCAGCTTCATGTAGCCAGGGGTCAAAGAACTGTTGGTAAGAAGTCATTTAAATACATAAATGAGATTATTACACAGGAAATACAAAACCTACACTAAATTATTAAGTAAATAATTAAAATATACATTTATTAGATAAAGTACAAAAGCAAATGTCAAAATAGTATTAAATAATCTTAAAGAATAAAGTCAATACACACAGGGAATAAGTTACAATGCCTTATATTAACTTATTCCATGTTCTTGACATTATGGGAAGACAAAATCTGTGGAGACTGAGATAACTTAATTATGTCAGGGTTAGTTACCTCTATGAAAATTAATGATTTAATGAAGCAACCTAAAAGATGAAGCCACTACAGCTTTTAAGGAGTAATCATACATAATTAACACATAGTTAATGAACTGCTATGCCAAGTACACCTGAATCAATGTCCTGATCACCTGAGCTCATTTTCTGTCAAAGTTTTAATTTTCTTAGAACAAATTGCTAAAATAATAGTAATTAAAAAACTTGATCTTTTCAGACACATGAAGACGAGTGCAATTTGTACTAAATTTACAGTTTATCCAGTTACTTTTTAAAAAGATAATAAATGTATGAATTTAAGAAGATAGACTAAAGTATTTCTCACATGAGTGTTATAATATTTTATAAGTGCTATGAAATGTCTCAAAGAATATTTAGTAAGAGTGAAGAGAATCTGCTTCAGATTAACTGGAGCTAAAATTCTGTACAATAGACTTCCTGTGCTAAGACTGGACATTAAATCTCATAACAATGTTGTGACTATGCCTGTTCCATACACATGAAAGAGCTGAAAAAGCTGTGGTTGATCTTAAAAATACTGATTCTAAGGCAATCACACAGGTAGAAAAAAAGATCCTAAAGAAAGAATGAAACATAATTTGAAGCATGCATGTAAGAATAAAGAATATAGTTAGGAAAGGTAGCAGATTGTTTATTATGCAAAATCAAAGGTAGGTAGTTCAGCAAAATATGTATGTACATCTCTGTTATCATGTTACTAAACAGCCACAGCTTACCCTAACCCATCTGTCTTACTAGATCAAAAAAGAAAACCAACAGAAAAGAAAGCTGGTCCGTGAAAAACAAATACAGCTCCAGACAATGAAGGATTTGGTAGGATGGTTATTAATCATGTACTTATTTCCTAATTTTCAGTGAATGTAAAGATAATATGGACACATTTTTACACTGTCATGAGTAAAGAAATGTATCTAGAAATAATATTCTGTAACAGTAATGTTGTGACTATTTCTTAACACATATTTATCCAGGCAAGTTAACTTTTGGAACACAGAGCAGCTGTTTGAATGCAGTAGACTGAATTCCTATCTAGGTCAATTAATTTTGCACAGGGGGTAAAATATGTTCCAAGATCCCAGATTACGAGATGAATTCCAGCCAATCATTTGTGAATATGACTACAGGTTAAAGGAGGGTGGATTAAGAATACACCCAGTGCATCCTTTTTTTAAATACATTTATTTATTTATTTATTTAAGCAGTAGAGGTACAGACAGAGAAAGGGAGAGGCAGAGAGAAAGGTCTTCCATCCGCTGGATTACTCCCTAAATGGCCACAATGGCTGGAGCTCAACCAATCTGAAGCAAAGAGCCAGGAGCTTTCTCTGGGTCTCCCATGTGGGTACAGGGGGGGCCCAAGTATTTGGGCTATCTTCTACCGCTTTCTCAGACCATATGCAGAGAGCTGGGTGGGAAGAGGAGCAGCTGGTAAAGGAACTGGCACCTACATGGGATGCAGACGCTGCAGGTGGAGTCTTAGCCTACTTCACCACAGGGCTGGCCCTACACTCAGTGCATCTTAATCCATCAATCATACATCTACTCAAGATCATTATTATTTCTTTAAAAATTTTTTAATAATATAAAGAGAACATATTTCATGTGCTTTATAGATATAATTCTAAGAAGATAATCATATTTCCTCCCTATCTCCATATCTCAATAACCCCCTTCCCTTTTTTTAATACAAAAACACAATTTCAATGAACTCTGTAATCACAAACTTAATGAACGATGAACCATATTACCCAATAAGTAAAAAGCAGGAGGATCACAGTCCCACAGGAGTATAAACACAAAGTAAAAACATCAATCTAATCACAAAATGTCCATTTCATTCCTGCACATCTTTTTGTATTCTGTATTAACAGCCACGTATCAGAGAAACTGTATGAAATTTGTCTTTTTGGGACTGGCTTATTTCAATAGTTTCCAGCTAGTACTCCAACAGTATTTTTCACTTTGTGTTGCTATGTGGGTGCAAACTGTTGAAATCTTTACTTAATATATACTGAACTGATCTTCTGTATATAAAGAGAATTGAAAATGAATCTTGATGTGAATGGAAGGGGAGAGGGAGCGGGAAGGGGGAGGATTGCGGGTGGGTCGAAATTATAGGGGGGGAGCCACTGTAATCCATAAGCTGTACTTTGGAAATTTATATTCACTAAATAAAATTTATATATAAGAGACTCTTGGGTTACTTTTAAACAAGACTACCGGACCTTTCAAAAAAAATTTTATTTCTTATTTTTTATTTGAGAGGCACAGAGAGAGAGAGAAGAGAGAGAGAGACAAACACAGAGAGGGAGAGAGGTTCCCATCTGATGGTATACTCCCCAAATGCTCCCAACAGGGGAGACGCAGCCAAAGCCAGGAGCCAGCACCAGATCTCACATATGGTTGGCAGGGACCACATTACTTGCACCATCACTTTCTGCCTCCTGGGGGTAGTACACATTAGTTGGAAGCTGGTTTCAGTAGCAGATATAGGTCTTGAACCTAGGCATTCTGATATGGAACATAGGTGTCCCAATCAGTGCTTAACCTTTTAAAGATTTTATTTATTTATTTGAGAGGCAGAGTTACACACAGAAAGAGGGAGAGAGGGAGAGAGACAGAGAGGGATGGAGGAAAAGAGGGAGGGAGGGAGGGAGGGAGAGAGAGAGAGAGAGATGTCTTCCATCCACTGGTTCACTCCCTAAATGGCCACAATGGCTGGAGCTGGGCCGATCTGAAGCCAGGAGCCAGGAACTTCTTTGGGGTCTTCCATGTGGGTGCAGGGGCCCAAGCACTTAGGCCACCCTCTGCTGCTTTTCCAGGCCATTAGCAGAGAGCTGGATTGAGAGTGAAGCAGCCAGTACAGGAACCAGTGCCCATATGGGATGTCAGTGCTGCAAGTGTAGGCTTAACCTACTATGCTACAGCACTGGCCCTAGCATTTAATCTTTACACCAAATGCCTACCCCTAGAGTACCTAATTTTAACTACATCAATAGATAGTATGTGGTTCATTTTGCGTCACTGTCACATTTGATGAGTATAAAAGTAAGTATAGAAATTATCCCAACTTTATGGTTGAAAAAATTAAGACTCAGTAGAGATAAAATGATTTGCCCAAGGTTGTACAATTAAGTGACAACGGTGGCACTGAAAATTCACATTTTCTGTGGGAGGGCATTTAGCACAATATTTAAGACACTGCTTGGGATATACACATTCCATACTGGAGTGCCTGGTTCAAGTCCCAGCTTCATTTTTCAATTTAAATTCCTGCAACTCCACATCTTGGGAAGTCAAAGTGGTAGCTCAAGTACTTGCAAGCCATGTGGGAGACTTGGATTGAGTTCATGGCTCTTGGCTTTGGCTTGGCCAGCTTCAGATATTTCAGATCTGGGGAGTGAACAAGAGAAGTGATATTGCTATCTGTCCCATCCACCCCTCTTTGTTTCTCTGCCTTCAAACAAATAAAAAACAATTAACTTCTAAACTCAAGTTGGCTACAATTTCAATGAGATGAAATCTAGGTTCTAATAGTGCACAGTACTGACCACATGGACATCACATCCAATAATGTCCAGCTGGCTGCATTATGTTCATTTTGGTTCTTTCAAATATCTAGTCTAGATCTACTTTCTGGAAATGAAAGCCTTGGATTTTTCAAAAGTAGCCCTAAATCCAAAATTTCTGGCTATAAGTCCTTATGTTAGAACATGTGCCCCACATTGTGGATAATTACAATACCATCATTGCTTACACATACCCACAAAAAAAGAAAGTCTGGTACAAATATACTAATGGTTTGAGCATGGCTCCTCCGTTCAACATAATCAAACAGAACGTTCAGTTTTGGGAAGAGATTTTTCTCTTATTTATACCTATGAGGACTTCATTACTAGGCCTAACTTCTATTAACTTGGAGCATGATGTGCAAAGGAAACTCCATATTGAAAAGAGACAATTTATATAAACTAGACACCAGTATGACACACTACAAAGTATGCCAAAGATTTTAGTGCCAATAACTGTAGCTAAATGTGTGATATAAAGCAAATTCTTTAAATTTTCTGTTCAGGTCTTCAAAATTTCTCATTTTTAAAGTCAAGAGTTACATTAGATAATTGTTGTCCATTCTGATTCTAAAATGATATGGGAGTTGGGACTGGCTTTGGGGTTAGTGGTTAAGACAATTCTTGGGATGCCCACATCTCATATTAAAGTAGCTGGGTTTTAGTCTTGATTCTGCTTCCAATTCCAGTTTCCTGTTAATGTGCTAATATGGGAGGCAGCAGGTGATGGCTCAAGTACTTGGGTCCCTGACGCTCATGAAGGAGAACAAACTGAATTCCCAATTCAGTTTGCCCCAGTCCTGGCTATTGCAGGCATTTAGGGAATGAATCAGCAGATAGAAGAACTCTATTTGTGTCTGTTTATAAACCTTTCAAATAAATAAATATTTTAAAAAAGTATATGATAGAATGATTTTTCTCATTAAAATGATCCATTGTTGGGTTTCTGTTACAAAATAGACCTGGTACATTTAAATATTGATTTAACTACTTGATATAATCACTTAAGAGAAGAAGCTGTTATTCCCAATTATGATTAATTATTATGCAAATCAATAAGAAAATGTGATTTGTATTACCAAAATTCAATTTACATGCATATTTCAGATATTAATTTATGACAAATAGTGAGATACACTTGTGAAGCACTAGGCAAAATGTCAAGTATCTCAGCCAATCATATAAAATAGTTTGCTTAGTTAAATTATATTAGCATATAATTTGCATGTGACTACAGAGATTGTGAAGTCTATTCACAAGTAATTTTCAAGTTAAAATTTTCATTACTATTACCCTGAAGGCTGTCATTTACTGAAATTTCTTCACTGATGTTTTTCACCTAGTAACATCAAGTTTGATTCTCATCAACATGGATGTTCAACTAAGAGAACTTGTAGACTCTAGGAAAGTAGTACGGACATGAAGGAGACCAGGGATCAGCAGAGATCTCCAGGTCACAGTTGGGATAAATACTAAGAACATGCTGAATATAAGAACTGTGTGCATGGGCTAAACAATCCATTGTCTGAGAGGGATATTATTAAGAGAGGTTAAGATTCTTCATGAAGAATAATTCAATTCCAGACTTCTCTGATTTTTGTAAATTATTAATACAAATGAGCCTTTAGATTATTGCCCCTATTGCCCCTCATTATTGTTGTCATTAACCCAAGGGTAAATGGCATTGGAGCCCTTATAAAAAACAACAAGTGGGGCCTTTTTGCCCTGTCTTTCATGTGTGGTTACAACAACAAGATATTTGTCTAAGAAGGAAGCACACCTTCACCAGAATTTCACACTGCTGGCACCCAGATTTTATACTTTGCAGCTTTTAGCATGATGAAAAGTAAATTTCTGTTTATAAGCTATCTGGTTTATGGTATTTTTGTATGGTAGCCCAAAGGCGCCAAAACATCATCTATCAAGATTTGTACCCACATATATATATTCTCTGTCTTCTCATATATTGCCATATGTAAACTGTCTAAGTGCCTGTATTAGGCTAGTACCTCCACTTGTGCACAGACCTCATCCCATAGGACGTCACTCCAGCAATGTTTTCCTTTATCTCCTATAGCATCAACCTTCCCCTTTCTGTTGTCTGTCCCTTTCAAAAAGATTGAAAAAATTGTTTTAATTCTTCTGTCAACTGCTAATCTATTTCTCTGCATTCAAACTCCTTTTTTTTTTTTTTTTTAGATTTATTTGAAAGAATTACAGAGAGAGAGAAGAGAGGGGAGGGGAGGGGAGAGAAGGAGAAGGGAGAGGAGAGGAGAGAATCTTCTATCTGCTGGCCCACTCCCCAAATAGCTGTAACTCCCAGGGCTGGGCCAGGCCTAAGCCAGGAGCCAGGAGTTTCTTCCAGGTCTCCCTCATGGGTGGCAGGGGCACAAGCACTTAGGTCATCCTCTGCAGCTTTTCCTAGGCCATTAGCAGGAAGCTGGACCAAAAGTAGAGCAGATGGGACTCAAACCAGTGCCCATATGGGATGCTGACAATGAAGGTGGCAGCTTTACCTGCTGTGCCACACTGCTGGCCCCTGCTTGAGTTTTCTAGTATTTGGTGTTCCTAATATACTCCTTATATTTTCAGTTGAATCCATCCCAATTAGGCTTCTACCACCACCATCTCATTAAAATTGCTTTTATAACAGTGACCAATGATCTCCACTAGCTAAATCTGATGGGTCTTTATATATACATATATTTAAATATAATAACTTTGAGATATAACTGACACCATACAATTTACTCATTAAAAGTGTACAATTTGGGGCAGATTCTGTGGTACGGTGAGTTTGGCAGCTAACATCTACAATGCTGTCATCCCATGTAGGAGCACCAGTTTGAGCCCTGGCTGCTCTGCTTCTGATGCAGCTTCCTAATAATGTACCTACGAAAGCACTGGAAGTTGGCCCACATACTTGGAACCCTGTCATTCATGTGGAAGACTGATGGAGTTCCTGGCTCCTGGCTTCCGCCTGGCCCAGCCCTGACTATTGCAGCCACTTGGGGGAGTGAACCAGGGGTTAGAAGATCTCTTTGTGTCTCTTCCTCTGTCACTCTGCCTTTCAAATAAATAAAAGAAAAAAATCTTAAGTGTACAATGCAATAATTTTAGCACTAATAGAATTATGCTATTACAATAGAATATTTTCATCCTTTCAAAAAGGAATCTCATACACATTAGTATTAACTCCTCTGAACTTTTCCTGCTCCTCAGCCCAAAGGAACCACTTATCTATCTTCTTTCTTAATATACTTGGCTTATTATAGATATTTCATATAAATGAATATGACTTGTGCTATGGTTTGAATTTTCGTCCTCTCCAGAAACCATGCTGAAATTTAACTGCCACTGTAACATACTGAGAGTTGAGACTGGTGCTGATATAAAAGGATTCTTGAGTTTTTCCTCTTTTGACTCTTCCACTCTTCTGCTATGTGAGTCATAGTGTTTCTCCTCTTCAGAGGATGGAGTGCTCAAGGCTCTATCACAGAAGTGGGAAACAGGACTCTTCCAAGACACTAAGTCTGCTCACTTTTTGATCAGAATTTCCGGCATGAAGACTGTGAGAAATAAATTTCTAATTTTCATAAATTACTTAGGCTATGGTATTCTATTAGAGTAGCATAAAATAGACTAAGACAACAGGTTTCTCTCACTATAATATTTTAAGAGTTCATTGACAAGAGTTCTTGAAAAAGTTTATAGAAAGTGGAATTAAAAGATAAGTTTATTTTGGTGCAAAATTTTTGAGATATATTCATTGCTTTTTCATAAGATGAATTTTCTATGAACTTTTTAAAGACCTCTCTTATATATACTTTTCGAATTTCTTGTACCCAAATAAAATTATCTCATTTTTGTTGGTTATATTTTCAATTCTCTTGGACATACACTTAGTAGAATTTCTGGGTCAAATGATAACATAAAACTTTTTGAGGAAATGCCACTGTTTTTCAAGGAAGCTACACCATCCTACATTTTCACTATCAGTGTAAGAAGATTCTGATTTCTCCAAATCCTTGTCAATACTTATTAAAATCTCATTTTCTGGGGTTGGTCCTGTGGCACAGGAATGTTAAGTTGTTGGTTAGGACACGCCTAATTTGAGTACTGGTTACTCCACTTCTGATCAGCATCCTGCCGACGTGCCTGAAAGGCAGCCCAAGTATTTGGGTTCCTGCCACCCACATGGGAGACCCAGATGGATTTTTGGTTTCTGGCTTCAGCCTGGCTTATCTCTGGCAGCTGCAGGTATTTGGGGAGTGAATCACTGGATGGAAGATATCTTTGTCTCTGGCTATTCCTCTTTCTGTCACTAAGCCTTGAAATAAATAAATAAATAAAATTTTTTGACAGAGTTAGACAGAGAGAAAGGTCCTCCCTCCGTTGGTTCACTTCCCAGATGGCCGCCACGGTCGGAGCTAAGCTGATCTGAAGCCAGGAGCCAGGTGCCTCCTCCCAGTCTCCCATGCGAGAGCAGAGGCCAAAGCACCCAGGCCATCCTCCACTGCCCTCCTGGGCCACAGCAGAGAACTGGACTGGAAGAGGAGCAACCAGGACTAGAACCCAGCACCCATATGGGATGCTGGCACTGCAGGTAGAAGATCAACCAAGTAAGCCATGGTATGGCCCCAAATAAATAAATATTTTTTAAATGTCATATACTGATTTTAGGTATCTTAGAGTATGTGATAGTGGTATCTTTTTTTTTTCCCCCCGACAGGCAGAGTGGATAGTGAGAGAGAGAGAGACAGAGAGAGAGAAGGGTCTTCCTTTTTGCCGTTGGTTCACTCTCCAATCACCGCTGTGGCCGGCGCATCTCGCTGATCCGAAGCCAGGAGCCAGGTGCTTCTCCTGGTCTCCCATGAGGGTGCAGGGCCCAAGCACTTGGGCCATCCTCCACTGCCTTCCCGGGCCATAGCAGAGAGCTGGCCTGGAAGAGGGGCAACCGGGATAGAATCTGGCGCCCCAACTGGGACTAGAACCTGGAGTGCCGGCACCGCAAGGTGGAGGATTAGCCTGTTAAGCTATGGCGCTGGCTGATAGTGGTATCTTATTGAGATTTGCTTTTTTGCATGGTACTTAATTATCTGTCATTTTACTTTGAGTAGTTCCTTATTTGTAGTTTTGGATATATCTTTTGTTAACAGAAAATTGCTAAATTTTCAACTTAATATTTACAAATATTTTAGTTTGCTTAAAAATAAGAAAATTTATCATCTTGGCCACTTTTGAGTATGCAGCTTAGTGGTGCTAAGTATATTTACATTGTTTTATGATGGATCTCTAGAGCCTTTTCATCTTGGAAAACTGAAATTCTGTGCTCATTAAACAACTCCTGCTTAGGTCATCCTCCAGTCCCTGATAACCACCACTCTACTTTCTATTTCCACAATTTTGACTTTAGATAGCTTATATGAGTGGCCATGGCTTATTTTATTTGGTATAATATCCTCAAAGCTCATCCATGTTGTATCATATGACAGGATTTCCTTCTTTTTTTTTTTTAAGGCTGAATATAATATTCTACTGTATGTATGTACCACATTTTGTTTATTAGTCACCTGATGGACACTGGGGATGCTTCTACTTCTTTTTTTTTTTTTTTTAAGATTTTATTTTATTTATGTGAGAGGTATAGTTACTGACAGAGAGATGGAGAGACAGAGAGAAAGTTCTTCCATCTGCTGGTTCACTCCCCAGATAGCTGCAATGGCCAGAGCCAGGCTGATCCAAAGTCAGCAACCAGGAGCTTCTTCCAGGTCTCCCACGTGGGTGCAGGGGCCCAAGGACTTGGGCCATCTTCTACTGCATTCCCAGGCCATAACAAAGAGCTGGACTGGAAGAGGAGCAGCCAGGACATGAACTGGTATTCATATGGGATGCTGGCACTGCAGGTGGAAGCCTAGCCTACTACGCCTCAGCACCCGACCCTGCTCCTATCTCTTGACAATTGTCAATCATGCTGTTATGAACATTGGTGTGCAAATATTTCTTCATCTACACTCAGAGATAGAATTGGTGGACCATGTTTGGTAAATTTATTTCTAATATTTTGAGAAATTACCTCATGGTTTTCAACAGCAGCTGCATCATTGTACAATCCCACTAACAGTATACCAAGGATCCAATTGCTCCACATCTTTATCAACACTTATTTTCTGGGTTTTGTTTTGTTCTACTTCTTCTTCTTCTTTTTTTTTTTGGACAGGCAGAGTGGACAGTGAGAGAGAGAGAGACAGACAGACAGGTCTTCCTTTTTGCTGTTGGTTCACCCTCCAATGGCCGCCGCGGTAGGCGCGCTGCGGCCGGTGCACCGCGCTGATCCGATGGCAGGAGCCAGGTGCTTCTCCTGGTCTCCCATAGGGTGCAGGTCCCAAGCACTTGGGTCATCCTCCACTGTACTCCCTGGCCACAGCAGAGAGCTGGCCTGGAAGAGGGGCGACCGGGACAGGATCGGTGCCCCGATCGGGACTAGAACCTGGTGTGCCGGCGCCGCAAGGCGGAGGATTAGCCTAGTGAGCCGCAGCGCCGGCCTTGTTTTGTTCTACTTCTTAACAGTAGCAATCCTAATGGACATGAGGTGATATCTCATAGCTTTGACTTGCATTTCTCTATTGATTAATGATGTCAAGCATCTTTTCATATGCTTGTTTGTCATCTGCATATTAGCACTGAGAAATGATTACTCAAGTTCTTCTGTGTATTTTTTTTAAAAGTTACAATTAGGAGAAAAGTCTGGAATAGTAAAACCTGAACCATATGGGTGGTTTTTGTTTTTTGTTTTTGCTTCTTTTTACCTTTTTAATTTTTATTTTAAAATAGTTTTTTTTTTTTTTTTTTTGACAGGCAGAGTTAGACAGCGAGAGAGAGAGACAGAGAGAAAGGTCTTCCTTTTCCGTTGGTTCACTCTCCTAATGGCTGCCAGGGCCGGCGCAGTGCGCCGATCCGAAGCCAAGAATCAGGTGCCTCTTCCTGGTCTCCCATGCAGGTGCAGGGCCCAAGCACCTGGGCCATCCTCCACTGCACTCCCGGGCCACCGCAGAGAGCTGGACTGAAGGGGAGCAACCGGGACAGAATCCGGCGCCCCAACTGGGACTAGAACCCGGGGTGCCGGCGCCGCAGGTGGAGGATTAGCCTAGTGAGCCGCGGCGTTGGCTAAAATATTTCAAATAATACAGTTGAGTATGAAAAGTTCTCTGAGCACATATAGACTTAATGATTTTAAACATTTTATCATACTTGTTTCATATGTAAATATTATATAACACATAAGATCATAGGTTAACACATAAGAACACATATAACCTCAAAAGAAGGGGTACATAAATTCATAGCTTATAATGTGAGATTAATAACAAATATCATAAAGAAGGCTATATTATTATATAAGAGATATAATTCAGTGATGAAAATATTTATATTTATCTATATATCAAATCATATGGCAACCATGTTTCATATATTAAGTTCCACATATATGAGAAAATATGTAGTATTTGGCATTCTGTATCTGACTTATTTTACTTAGCATAATGATTTCCATTTCCAACAGGGCCTGCTTCCAAAATCTGAGAAGCTCCTGACTCCAGATCCTCTTGTGGGAAATGGCTGGTGATCCATATGATATGAATTCCAGCAACCGTCCTGGGCCACAGGAGCACCTGAGGTCACTACTACTGAGGCCAGCAAATATAGAAAAAAAAAATAAAGTTATAGGTAGACCATGCAGTTCAACCAGAAATAAAGCCAAAGCTGTCTGCCAAACTAATACCCAAAGGCACTTCTTTGGAAAAAGCCTTCAATTCATGAAAATCATTCTCTAAAAGGGATACTATTAACTGAACAACCACATGCACAAAAATCAGTGTAGGAACATAAGAAATATGATAAATAAGCAAGGCTCTATGACATCCCAAAAGGAATACAATGTGCTTTAGTATCAGGGAGATTGATGAAATGCCTGAGAAAGAAGTCAAAAGAATTATTGTGAATGTAATGTTACTCAAAGACATACTAGAAAACAAACAGTAAACAAAATTAGGAAATCAATGCATGATATGAATGAGAAATTCAGCAATGGGACAAATGTATTGAAAAAAAAACAACAGAAATATTAGAAATGAAGAATTCAGTAAGCCAAATAAAATACACAGCTGAAATCCTAAACAACAGACTAGATAAAGCAGAAGAAGGAATATCTGATATTGAAGACATATCTGTTGGACAGAAAAAAAAGTAGCTATAAAGAAAGAAAGCTGTTTTGAGGACTCTGGGCTAGCATCAAACAAAACAATATTTAAGGTTTGAGATGGACAAATAGAGTGGCAGAAAACCATAAAACTAATTATAGCAGGAAATTTTCCCAATTTGGAGAAATATCCAAATACAGCAAGTCTGTAAGACCTAATATAGACATGATCAGAAATGAACCTCACAACAACAGATTAGAATCAAGCTTGCAAAAGTACAACACAAGGAGAGCATTGTGAAGTTTGCAGGAGAAAAGCATTAGGTTACTTGTCAAGAAAATTCCATTCGATTGATAGCTTATTTTTCAAAGAAATATTATGGATAAGGAGAGAATGGAGAGACATAGTCCAAGTTCTTTTTAAAAAATGCCAACCTGGAATACTGTACCCAGCAAAGCTCTCTTTCCTAAAGGAAGGTGAAATAAAACTTTTTAATGCAAATTAAAAAAACTGAAGAACTTCATTATCACCCTACCGGCCTTAAAAATGACAATTTAGGATACACTACATATAGAAACAAAGAAAGGTAACCATTAAGAGTGTGAAAGTATGAAATTTACTGGAAATGAACAAAGGATATTCACATGAACAAAAAAGAAATTTTAAGGGAAAATGGCAGAACCATATCATTATGTATCAATAATGACCTTGAATGTAAATACAGACTGGCTGAATGGCTACAAAATAAAAAACAAAGACCCAATAATAGACACACAGAGGCTGAAAGTGAAGGGATGGAGAAAGACATTCCATTTAAATGCAAGCAAGAAGTAGTTATATCTTACAAAACAGACTTTAAGACAAAAACTGCTAAAAGAGAGAAGGTCTCTACATAATAACCAAGGGATTAATTTAACAAGAAGATATGATCACCATAAATGAATATGTACCTAATGCCAGAGTACCCAGTTTTATAAAATAAATGTTAATAGAACTAAAGGAAGACATAAGCTCCAATACAATAATATTGCGAGACTTCAACACTCTACTTTCATCAATGGACAGATTAGCATTTGCCAATTTTTAATCAGTAATTTTTGCTGAGTTGTAGAAGTTCTTTATACACCCTAGACACTAATTTTTTATCAGATAAAAGATTTGTAAATATTTTCTTTCTTTAGGTTACTTTTTCACTCTGTTGATTGTGTCATTTGATGCACAGAGTTTAAAGTCTGAAATCGTTCCATTTGTTTTTGATTTAATTGACTGTGCTTTTGGTATCATATTCAAGAAATTTCAAAGTTCAATGCAAGAAATTTTCCCTTCCAGGACTTTTATTAGTCTTGGGTCTTTTGTTTAGGTCTTTAATTAATTTTCATTAATTTTTATATATGGTATAAGGGGCTATCTCCATTCTTTTCATGTGGATATTCAATTTTCCCAGTACCAGCTTTGAAGCTTTCTTTCCTCTTGAGTGGCCTTGGCACCCTGTTGAAGATTGTTTCATTTAAGCACATATGTAAAGCTTTATTTCTATGCTTTATATTGTATTCCATTGATTTGTATGTTCCTCTTGATATCCACTTTTATTTTATATCATACTATCTTATTTACAATAGCTGAGTAATATGTTTGAAACCAGTTGTAAGAACTCCAATTTTGTTATTACTTTTTTAGAGTTAGCCCCGTATGATCTCAAATAAATTAACTAAACCAATTGTACCTATCTTCTCTTCAAAATGAGGATATTACTAATTTCCTATGATTTCTTTAAAAAAACAAATGAAGTAATAAATGTAATATATTAAGACTAGCATCTGCTATGGCCTGGGAAAGCAGTGGAAGATGGCCCAGGTCCTTGGACCCCTGTACCCACATGGCAGACCTGGAAGAAGCTCCTGGCTTCAGATTGGCACAGCTCTAGCTGTTGCGGCCAGTTGGGGAGTGAACCAGCAAATGGAAGACCTCTCTCTCTCTCTCTCTCTCTGCCTCTTCTCTCTCTGTGTAACTCTGACTTTCAGGTAAATAAATAAAGCTTTTTTTTTTTTTTTTTAAAGACTACATGCTTCTTATAATGAATTCCAAACATATAAACAAAAATAATGACAATGATGGTGGCAAATTTCATTAAGCCTTTACCATGCTAGCCATTGTGTGCTAAGTGCTATGTTTTAAATATTTCACCTAATAACCAAATAAAATACTTTCTATTATTATGCCAACTTTACACAGTAAGAAAGAGTGGTACAGAAAGGTGGAATAACTTGCCCAATGTCAACAACTAATGGGTAGAGGAGCCATATTTTCTAACCAAAAAGCCCTTATATAAACTATATTGTATTACAAGAAGATAAAAAAGAGAAAAATTATCCATATCTGAATGCCCACATATAATTATTATTAGACCATTGATGACTATTTTCTATAATGTATAACATATTATATATTTTATTGTGTTTCACTTTTTTTTAAATCTCCATACTCTGTATGAAGGTATGCCATTATTTTGACACAACATAATATATTCAACCAAAACATACTAACAAATGATAGGTTATACCCAGATATTCAGTATGATATTGAAAGCTATGAAGATCAGTCTTATACACACATCTTTGCTAACTTGTTTCATTATTTCTTTATGATAAATTCTTAGAAATGGTACAATGGCAACAAAGAATGTCATTCAAATTTTTGAAACCATTTCCTATGATTGCTTTAACAATGTACATTCTCATAAGTAACATGAGTGACTGCTTTTCACACCATCTTTAGCATAGGACATTATCATTTTAAATAGTTGATAGTTATCTCTTTGGTTTTGGTTTATATTTCTTTGAGGCAGAAAGGTTTATTGGTCATTTTTGTATCTTCTTTTGAGAACACATTGCTAACATTTTGCCTATTTAATTATAATGTATTCAACTTTTTTAACAATTTAAAAATTGTCTAAACTCATTATAATACAGATATATTTACATTTTAAAACCTTGAAACAATCTCAAATGTACAGAAAAATTACAAATATATATTTAAAAAACCCTTTATTCCTGTTCTTCTTGAGAATAGGTTGCTGATTTTATGCCCCATCATTTCTTAATAACTTGTGGTGATTCCTATAAACAAGGGCATCCTTTTGCACAATACAACCAGCTGACTTAGCATTTTGATTTGTTAGGAAAGTGATCGTACCATCTAATCTTCAGGCTCCATTCAACTTTTAGCAGTGATCCCCAATATCATTCAATATACGATCATGTGCTGTACTTAGTTGTCATGTTTTTTCAGCTTCCTTGAATCTGGAGATTCCTTGAGCTTCCATGATGTTGACACTTTTGAGGACTTGATAGGGTAGGCATTTGGGTTTAGTTGACGTTTCCTCTTGATTACATTTAAATTATGTATTTCAGTAGGAATGTAGGAAGTGTACAGAATATAGAAGTATTCCTGACTTCTCATTGTATATTATTAGGTTATATATGATTTTGATTTTTTCCACTAGTGGTGATGTTATCTTGACTAGGGTGAAGTTATTTTTTTCCCTTTGTAGTTAACAAGTATTTGGGGAGGAGTTATTTTGAGGATATGTAAATATCTTGTTCCTTAACAAAATTTCAGCTTACACATTTACTTATGTCACAGTATACCTAAGGCTTCCTACTTTATAAAACGGATTATAATCTATTACTGTCCTTATTTATTTTTAAGTGTTTACTTATTTATTTGAAAGGCAGAGAGACAGACAGACAGACAGACTGACGTATCTTTCATATGCTGGTCCACTCCTCAAATGCCCATAATATTCAGGGTTGGTCCAGGCTGAAAGCAGGAGCCAGGAACTCCATTTGCATGTCCCATGTGGGTGTCAGGGACTCAAGTACTTGAGCTATCACCTGCTGCCTCCCAGAGTGTGCGTGATCTGGAATCTGGATTGGAAGCAGAGTAACTGAGGCCTTGAACTAGGCACTCTGATATGGGATGTGGCATCCTAAGCAGTGGCTTTGCCACCATGCCACAATGCCTAGCCACATGATTTATTTTGATCTTTTCCAGTTAGGCTACTGGACTCTCCTTTTGAGCTGGTTTCTGTATCACTTTGATATGCCTTTATCATTCTTCTAGCATTTCCAAACAGATGTATATATTTTTCCCCCTTGAATCATTTCTCCAAAGAGTCCTGGCTCCTCAAATGGAGAATGGCATTTGGATCTGAGCATTAGATACACTCATTTCCCCACTACAGGCATTTACAACATTCTTAAACATTTTCTTCTATTACTTTTATTGTTTCATTTATTAGAGTCTATATTTCTTTGGGAATATAGCTTGACATAAGACGTGAGATCAGTATTTCTCCATATTATTCCCAAATGATTAGGTCCATTAATTTGAAATCACCTCCCCTCTTATACAAATCATGCTTGCTCATCATAAAAATTCATATATATATATTAAACACACAAAAAATGAAGAACTTATCTAAAATCCATCAGTTAGTGGCAAACATTGTTAACAGTTTGAAGGACATCCTGTCAGACATCTTTCTACACCAGACCTTACTCATTTTATGGAGAAATACAATTTCAGGATAAGAAATGTGCTGGTAAAGATGTTGTTCTTTTTTAAAAGAAGAGTATATACTTTAAAAAAAAGCAAATGTAAAGAATGTTATTATCACTACTCTTAAAAAACTTTTGGCATTTCTCTCAGAGCATTTCAAACACTAATGTATACAGTGAATCTCTGAGATCAACTAAGACGGGGATTTAGCTTCCAGTCTTTCATGAGTTTACTTGACTGTGTATCTGTAATTTTTTGGACCTAAATTAGCATCTCTTGAATTAGTGTTAGGAAAGAATTTGGGATAAGCTATAAAAATTTTATGTAAATACGATTGTGCTATTTATCCTGTTTCTATAATCTGCTTTTTCACTCCATTATATTTTGGATGCTAAGCCCAGTTACCACCCTGGGTCTCTTATGCACAGAAAGCTGCTGCAGAGCCCCCTCTGCAGTCACTGCTACAGTCTTTGCAGTTACCATCGGCCTTAGACCTTAACAAAAGCCACAGTGCCTACCACTCTCCAGGATAATTGGATTTCCCTTGGAAAGTGGTGGACACTTGAGCTTAACTAAAGAAATCCGTAGCTTAGAACCTTTTCTCAACATCTGGGAGATCTGTTGGTATTCTCTTTGTCTCCAATGTTATTTTCAAATTATTCTGTATCTCCTCTATTTTCTAGTAAAATAAAACAAACACACAAATCCATGCTTCTTTTATATGTAGCCCACTCCAGTCATTCTCCCCTTCTTTTTGTTCCTTAAATTTTATTTATTTGTGATGTAGAAAGAGAAAGTGGGAGAGAGAGGGAGGGAAAGAGAAGGGAAGGAAGGAAGACAGAGATCACCTATCTGCTGTTTACTCCCCAAATATCCACAAGAGACAGGCTGGGTCAGAATGAAGCTACTAACTGGGAACTCAAGCCAGGTATCTCATGTGGCTGATAGAGAACCAACCACTTGAGCCACCACCTTCTGCCTTCCGGGGTGTGCATTAGAAGGAAACTGGAATTAGGAGCAAAGCTGGGACTTGAATCCAGGTACTTTCATGTGGGGTGCAGGTGTCCCAAAGGACATCTTAACCATTGAGCCAAACCCCTGTCCCCCATTCTTGCTTTAATTTTCTGTCTGAATAAAAGCTCCATTTTCCTTTCTGGTTTATAGTCCTAATTTACACAGCTTATTCTCAACCAACACTACTTATCTCAATAGCACAATTTGTTCATTTTCACCAGCTATCAAGACTTCTAAGTCCACTACCAGACCACTGCTCCTTCTTTTTCCATATATATCAATAGCAGCTGTCTTCAATTTTTTTTCTCCTTTCAGTATTTGTTCACACATTTTAATATTTTAAATTCCTTTGTCCTCCATCTTTTTGTTAACTTCACCTGGCCTAACATCAGCCTTGTGTATGCCCAGATCTTAGCACAGATACATGAAAGTCATACAACCTGATCTACTGTTACTACCTTAAGTATCTGATACCTCTATATCTGTAGTAAGTGTATTCAAGTTTACAAAATAACCATATTGGAATTTCCTTATTTAGATGAAACTCACAAGAGGTATGTAACTATTCCTCAGTGGATGACTGTTTCTATTATTTAACAAAGAGAAGTTATCAGTCCATATCTTCAGAAATGGTTACTTCCTCTTCTATATCTTCATCCATTTCTCTCTCTTACATTTTTTGCACCAACTTTTCAACAAAACTAAACAGGACTCACTGATTTTATCATTATACACTGTGTACATGTGTTGACTTACCACACTGTACCCCATAAAATGATAGGGTTTTCAAAAAAAGTTGTGGAAAATATGTATTACGAAATTATGGATTTCATAATTTTTTGCAACACAAAATAAACTTATTTTCAAATTTAATTTTTCTGTAAACTTTCTGAAGTATGCTCATATATACAATTATTATATAAAACAAAAAATAAAAATAAGGAAAATGTAAATTGATGGTAACTTTAAGCTTTTTAATAAAAATCTTCTCTCACCTGAAACACTTTCCGATTATTGTTGCTTCCCTGCCAAATTGAATAAATTTATTTAGATAGTGGTATGATCCTTGCCTGTCTATCTGAATTCATTCTCCATAGAGCTTTTACCGTTACTCATTCTGTTTCAGCACAAATGACCATTAAGGCCCTTGAACACAGCAATTTCTTTCCTTTCCTTCTGCCAATAATACTTCTTGACTCAGTACCCTCCACATGATTGTCTACTTCTCATATTTAGATCTCGGCTTAAGTGTTTTTACTTAGAAAGGCATTCGCTGAATACATCTTGAGTATACCCACTGCTCCCAACCTCATTATGTTCCTTCATGGCAAATCTTTATAGTATTTATAATTCTTTATTTCATATGCACATATATTTGCTTATTTGTATGGTTTTAAAAATTGTTTGTTCTCATTAGACAATAAGCTACACATTGGCAAGGATCATAGCTGCTTTGTTCACTACAGTAAAGTCAGAATTCAGCATAATGCTGGGCTTAGAGAGGTGCTCAGGTTCATGGAAAGACTTCATGTTCAGAGAAGGTGAACAAATCAATGTTGTTGGATATATGGCTAGGCTTACCTACTTCAGTAGATGTCACTATCCTAGATCTAATATCAGAAACCTGCAAAACATCCTGATATTCTCTTTACCCTTTTTCAAATCCTGATAGGATCAGAGAGCTAGCTAGCAATCAGGTTAGGTAAAAGCATGTAGGACCTCTGGGCCTTATCAGAGCTCTGTTAGGATGTGTTTATTATTCTGAAGGAGACTGGAAGTTATTGGTGGGTTTGAGCCGGAGCAGTGATGAGAACTGACTTAAGATATAGAATCAGAATCCCTGTTAAATATAAGAGTGGGAATAAGAGAGGGAGGAGATGTACAATTTGGGACATGCTCAATAGGACTTGCCCCAAATGGTGGAGTTAGAAACATGCCAGGGGATTCCAATACAATCCCATCAAGGTGGCATGTACCAATGCCATCTCACTAGTCCAAGTGATCATCTTCAGTTCACAGTTGATCACACTGATAAGTCTAAGAGTCAAAGGGATCACACAAACAAGACTAGTGTCTGCTAATACTAACTGATAGAATCAAAAAGGGAGAGAACGATCCAACATGGGAAGGGGGATACACAGCAGACTCATAGAATGGCAGATGTCCTAAATAGCACTCTGGCCTCAGAATCAGCCCTTAAGGCATTCGGATCTGGCTCAAGAGTCCATGAGAGTATTTTAGGCATGGAAAGCCAAGACACTCTGAAAGAAAAAAAAAAAAAAAGCCTAAATGAAAGGTCTCTGCAAGTGAGATCCCAGTGGAAAGAATGGGGCCACCAAAGAAGGAGGTACCTTTCTCTGAAGGGAGGAGAGAACTTCCACTTTGACTATGACCCTGTTGGAATAAGATCGAAGTCAGCAAACTCAAAAGGCTTCCATAGCCTTGGCAACTCATGACTAGAGCCTAGGGATATTACTGACGCCATAAACAAGAGTGTTAAATTGTTAAGTCAGCAACAGGAGTCACTGTGTACTTACTTCTCAGGTGGGATCTGTCCTTAATGTGTTGTCCAATGTGAAGTAATGATGCTATAACTAGTACTGAAACAGTATTTTACATGTTGTGTTTCTGTGTGGGTGCAAACTGATGAAATCTTTACTTAGTAAATACTAAATCGATCTTCTGTATATAAAGATAATTGAAAATGAATCTTAATGTGAATGGAATGGGAGAGGGAGCAGGAGATGGGAGGGGTGCGAGTGGGAGGGAATTATGGGGGGAGGGAAGCCATTGTAATCCATAAACTGTACTTTGGAAATTTATATTTACTAAATAAAAAAAAATTTAAAAAAAAGATATAGAATCGGACTGCCTAACAAGATAGTTAGCCACTACTAGTTACACTAAGTACTTACATGCAAATTAATTAAAGTAAAATAAAATAAAAATTTCAGTGCTTCAGTGTCCCTGGTCATATTTCATGTAATCATCAGTTGAATGTGTCCAGTGGCTGCCAAAGTGGACAAGGCAGATACAGAAAATTTCCAGCATTACAGAAAGTTCTATCATGCAATGCTCTGTTGAGAGGTTTACTAGAGCTGTTTCAGAGAAAGATAAGAACCCAAAGAAAAAGGAGTAAGAATTTTGGCAAGAAGTATGGATGACACAGGCTAATATGGTAGAGGTGAAGATTGAAAGAAGTGATACCTAAACATACTTTGAAGATAACAGTTGGTGGGGCTTGTTAATGATTGGATGTGGTGGATGGGGAGGGAAGGAGGGAGAAAGAGAGGGATCAAAGGTCAATGATTAGTGAAGGAAGAATCGAAATTTGGAAGGACAAAAACAAGTATGAGACAACATGGATATGGGAAAGACAACTGGGATTAGGGATGGGGGAGTTATGTGGGGAAGAATAAAACAAAAACCATGTGTACTCCTGAGGATAACATGCTGTGCCTGAAATGTGTGGTAAGATAACCCACTAAACTTTGTGTACCTGAGGACCCTCTTGAAACAAAGAAAGGAAGGAGGAGGAAAAAAGGCAAACTTGCAAGCAACTTCTCTTCACTGGCTAAAATGAGGTTCAGGATAATGGTTCTCTCTTTAAATTTTCAGACACTACTTATCCACAAATAGCTACGCAGATGGGCAAATTTTCTCATCACACTTACATGATGTCTTTCCATCATTCACTATATCCTTTTATAAGGTAGTTAATAATATACTCTTATAATTACATGATTTCTGTTCTGAATCTTCAGTTTTACCTAATTCTTTTTTCACACATGCGAATTTTCTATTTACGCTTTTTAAATATACTGCAATTCTCCTCTTCTCAGCCTATGAGAACTCTATTTTTTAAATAAAATATACCCATTGCATGGCTATGTTTCAGTTACTGGTTTTATCCCAGTAAATCTTTGTATTAAGAACATGGCCACAGTTAATCTGAGTTATTACTATGTTATGTGAATTGAACTATCTGCTAACGCATCAACTATCAACTTATAACTATGTCTCAAATTCTAGGAATAAGATGAAGAAAGCCAAATTCTCCTCAAAGATTTCCAGTGTTTGAAGGGGAGGCAAGCATGTGGGCAAGACAAATAATTAGAGTGTAACACAGGAAAGGTTCTGATGCAAGTATGAATGACAGTAGGAATATGAGGTGTACAGCTAATATTTGTCTAGAAAAATATCACAGAAGCTTATATTGAGGTCCCACATAAGCTGGTAAAGAAACATGACAAGGAAAGAGACATGCAATGACTTCTAAACTCTAAAGTATTATTTCCTTCTTCTTCCCATTGATTCTCTTCTATAAATTCTCCTGGAAAGATAAGTGATTTCCTTGGAATTCAGTTCAGTCAACCAGTAGAACCCACTTAGCTACTGTAAAACATTCATAGCTATGTTTAAGGATAAATATGTAAAAGCAAAATCTTGAAATTCAAAGAAACATATCAAAATTATATTTTCTACTAATTGTATGCAAACTCAATATTTAAGATCTAACATACCTACAATGAAAAGGTGAATTTCACAGGATAGTAAGCTGTTGGCTTGGATTATCCTTTGGTTTGATTGTAGCGCTTTCAAAATTCAGGTGTTGCTGATGTGATAGCATTAAGAGGGGCCTTGAAGTAGTTATGAGGCCATGGGGACTTGTTTTTTATAAATGGCCTTAAGGCCCTTATGAAAGAGGTTTCATGCAGCTTTCAGCTGGCTGCCCTTCCTCCTTTGCCATATGAGGACATGGTGTTCTTCCCGTTCAGAAATTAAAGCAACAAGCTACCATCATGAAAGCAGAGAGCAGCCCTACCAGACAACTGAACCTGCCAGCACCTTGTCAACCCTGCTGGCACCTTCATCTTGAACTTCCAGTTTCCAGAACTGTGAGAAAATAAATTTTTGTTCTTTGGATATTACCTAGTCTCAGCTTTTTTGTTAATGCAGCACAAGTGACCAAAGACAGGTTGCTCTAACAAAACACTATAAACCAGGTGCCTTAAGTAACAGGCATTTATTTTCTCATAGATGTGGAGACCAGAGGTCCAAGATAAAGGAGCCAGCAGGGTTGGTGTCAAGTGAGGACTCTTACCCTTGGGTTGCAGACAGCAAAATTCTTATTGTGTGCTCACATGACTCCTTTTATTAGAGCATGATCAAGGAGAGAGAGCGCCAATATTTCTCCCTCTTTGATAAGGACACCAATTAGAAAAAGCTGGGCCTCACTCTCATGACCTCATTTAAAGCTAATTACCTCCCAAAGGGTCCATGTTCTGAACTAGTAGATTTGAGACTCTGTCCCCACTTTGAAGAATGGCAGTATTTTTCCAGTGAAGAAGTTGAACTGTAGCTGCACATGCCTGTTAGCAAAGCTTAATTCAAAACAAAGTCAAGGGCCGGCGCTGTGGCATAGTGGGTAAAGCTGCCACCTGCAGTGCTAGCATCCCATATGGGCACTGGTTCCAGACCCGGCTGCTCCACTTCTGATCTATCATCTCTGCTGGATGGCCTGTAAAAGCAGTGGAGGATTTCCCAAGTCCTTGGGCCCCTGCACCCACATGGGAGACCTGGAAGAAGCTCCTGGCTCCTGGCTTAGGACTGGTGCAGCTCTGGCCACTGTGGCCATCTGGGGAGTAAGCCAGCGGATGGAAGACCTTTCTCTCTCTCTGCCTCTGCCTCTCTGTAACTCTGCCTTTCAAATAAATGAAAAAATAAATCTTTAAAAATACAAAGAAGTCAAATTTAAAAATAATTAGAACACATATATATTCTCAAAATCAGTTTTCTTAGGATTTTGGGACTCACATTACTTGATTTATGATATTAAACTATCAAGATAAAACTACGTTGGTAATATTACTGTAATATATTTCATGTTTTTATATCCAGGCTTTAATTTAAAAACTTAAACTGTATGCATGAACATTTTCCACAGGAAAATTTCCTGATAATTTTAAATTAATTACTGCAAATTTCAAATGACCTTTAGTTTTTCTTACCGTTAAAAAAAAACCTTTACATATTTTAACAGTGCCTTTAGAAATTATAAAATTACATATTATATCTTTACATAAAATGTGGGACACAACTATATCCTTTAGTTTTAATCACAGGAAAAGAACAGACAACTGTAAGGCTTAGCTTTATTGTTTTATAAATGAACCAGTAAAGTTCATTTTAGTGAAATGAGCATACACATCTCATAAATTAAAATAAATCTCACATGCTAAAGCACTCATTTTCAAAATTAATTTAATTACATGTTTAAAGTTTAATTACATTTAATTAAGCATTTAAGTTTAATATGAAATAAATGAATTATCAGTTAGCTACTATGAAATGATATAGTGCTTTGATAATTAAAATCTATAAATTTTCCTATTCTGTGCAAAGAAAATACATATTTCAAAGACTGTTGGACCATATCCTCATAGCTGATCAAGGTAGAATTTTTCTGAACCTAGCTTGGTAGGCTGTACATTTACCTCCTAGGTAATGAAGGCAGCATGGTATAGAAAAAAGAGCAGAGGTTTTGGAAACTTAGCTTTGAGTGTTAGCTCAGTCATTCAGGCTCTGCAACAATGGGAAAGTTACATTGAAACTCTGACTTCACATTTCCTATAAAATATTTCTTTCATACTCTTAAGAGTTGAGAAGATTAAATGAGATGGAAGGCCAAAGACCTGGAACATTGCCTGAGTAATGTTGATTTCCTTCACTGTTGAATGAATGAACCAAAATTTTGTATTTTTAGGCATAAAAAGTTTCATCTTTAAGATTTCTTCAAATTATGAAAACACAAAATTATTTTTCATTTAATTATATCATACTTAAATGAACACTTTACATTTTTTTCCCTAAGCACTCCATGAATGGAGGTAGTCTGACATTTCTACAGCAGATTTTTGAGTGAGATAAAACTGACTTTGCATCCTTATTTGGGAAAGGGCAGATAGATAACACTCTCAATCTCTGGATTACTCCCCAAATGCTCACAATAGCTGAGGCTGGGCTGGGTAGAAGCCAGGGACCAGGGAATTCACTCCAGATCTCTCAGGTTAGTAGTATGATATAATTAAATGAACTCAATTGATTGAGCCATCATTGCTGCCTCCCAGGGGCAGGAAATGGAAACTAGGTACTAATGAGTGACACGGGCATCTTAACAATTAGGCTAAAACCTACTCTTGTAGAACGACTTTGAATCTGGATTCCATAACTTACTATTTGAGAAATCATAGAAAGGTTATTTTGGCCTATTTCCAAAATTTGAATGTGATATGTATGTGTGGTTCACTATGTGGAAAAACTGGGAAGTAGCATAATCAATATAGTCATTCAAAGTCAGGAAAAAATTAATGATTAAAGTAGGGCAGGTGGTATTTGCCCTAACCTCTACCTATAACTTTTTACGTAAGGATACTGTCACTGAATTTAAGAAACAGAAGGAAGAACTATGTACTTGAACCCAGAGTTTATTTTATTCTTTAAGTCACTAGCAGTTTAAACAAGATGGGTACTTGATAGTAAAACTTAAACTCTAAATTCTCTTGTCAATTAAAATTACAGCAAGAGACTGTTTTATTTACAGCATTAGTAGAAATAGAAAGCCTAATAAAGAAAGTATTGGAGAGTATACATGTATTAAATTTCTGAAAGAGCATGCACCAAGAGACATGGAGCAAGCAGCATTACTTTATATCATTTTCATTGCTATGGTTAGAAATGAGTATTTATTTGCATTTTGGGCTGACAGAGTCTGATGAACTGTTCCACATTTAAAAACAAGACCAAAAGATATTGGAACCAGTCTGGTACCCAGACTTCTCAGGTTGCAAATTACAGTAACAGTGGGTTCAACAGTTACAGATTAAAAAAAAACACGTAATGAAATATTATGAAACACATATATAATTAAGATTATATATTAAGTAGAAAATTAACATTATTAGGAAATATATCCTAAGAAATGCATTCTTTATAAAAATAAGGTAAAAAGTGATTTATATTAACCTTTGAAATGAGAATATGCTATTAAATGGGTCATGAACATACCAGCGTTCTACTTTATCAGCTGAAGACATTTTTTCTGGAAGAAAAAATCCATGCCATTTTGAAGTCTCAATTAGTTCTCGTGGTATCCTTTTTGATACATCATAATAGTGACCAAATCTTGAAGATGTCACTGGTCCAACCTGCTAAGAAAAACCCATATTGGTTGTTAATGAAATTAGATTTTAAAGTTATAATTCATTTGTGTTAAATCCAGTAAAACAATGATATATTTATGTATTTTAATGTTAATAAGGATTATTATATATCATATATACATATGTAACACATATATGCCCACTAAATTGCTTAGAAATATACACTGATTATTTTAAACTAAATATAATTAAAAAACAAGCATTACACTTTTCATGTATCTTCATTCCTGTAAGTTTGATATAAACGCAAACGTATTTTAATTTCTTTTACTGTACTGTATACTTTGTCACGTTTGAAATTTAGTATACCTAATTCATGATTAATTAAAATCACTATGACTAAATAAAAATCAAGCCAAATTAATTCATTGGTGAGAGGCCCAAAAGAAACCAGATATTCAATTATACTAAACAGAATATAATTTTTAAATTCAATATTTTTCAATTTTTTTGACAGGCAGAGTTAGACAGTGAGAGAGAGAGACCGAGAGAAAGGTCTTCCTTCCGTTGGTTCACCCCTCAAATGGCTGCCACAGCCGGCGCGCTGCGCTGATCCGAAGCCAGGAGCCAGGTGTTTCCTCCTGGTCTCCTACGTCGGTGCTTGGCCCAAGCACTTGGGCCATCCTCCACTGCCTTTCTGTGCCATGCAGAGAGCTGAACTGGAAGAAGAGCAACCAGGACAGAACCAGCGCCCCAACCAGGACTAGAACCCGGAGTGCCGATGCCACAGGTGGAGGATTAGCCTAGTGAGCCGTGGCGCCGGCCTTATTCAATATTTCTTAAAATCTTAAAATTAAGCTTATTGCATAAAATAAATGTGACACACTCCAGACAAGGACAAGGCACAGGGTAAAGAGGAAGAATGTGTATAAGCTACATCAACCACAACTTGCTATAATCATTTGCTCACTGATAATTCATCTTTAATCCACTGATTTCTCCAATACTTTTTCTCATAAGAAACTCTATTAACTGTAAACACTGAATTTATTTACACAGGCTAATATAAAGCTACTAGTATAACATAATTATTACATTGCTTTGAATGAACTCTAGACTGTTTTCATCAATTTAGCACCTGAGAAATACATAAAATTAATAAAATTTTTTTAAAAGTAACATATACACCTCTTCCAAAGTTAAATTGTTAACAATTTGCATCTGGCAATAGGTCTAGTAAAGCTCTGATCTAATCTTAAAATTTCCACTGTCATGAATACTACAAAACAGGCAAGTTACAAAACAGTCAACAAAAAGATCTCTGCAAAAATTGAAGATTCTAAACAGTAAGTTTTTATATTTATTAAATGACAATTTTTTAATTTTGATATGAGACACATATTTAAGACTGCAATGACTTCTTTCTCAAATTATATGCATATACACAATTTATACAGTAACATGGAATAAATTTTTTTTTTAATTCTAAAAGAAACATTTTGCTCAGATGCAGTCTAGGTGTTTAACATTCATTTTCTAAATAAAAGGACTATTTATCCCTCCATAAGGTACTACTTATTATCATTAATGAAAGAAATTTAAGTTTGTTATAATGTATTCATTTCAATATATACAGAATTGTGGTTCCCAAAACATAACGTCCACTTACTATGAAAATTTATTGACATATACATTATAGTACATTAAAATGTTTCCTAAAAATAGGATATAAAGTTTTTAAATGTGAAGTTATTAGTCTAAAGCAATTTAAACAAGGTCTGTTCTTTGGCCTATAATCTATTCTTTATCCGGATTATAGTTCAGAATGTTTTTACTGCAATTTCTGCTAGAGCTCATCTTTTTATTGTGTAAGTCCAAGCTGGGTTAATGTTTTAGAAAGGCCTTGACTAACTGAACTTTGATCTGATGTCTTCATTGAGAAAAACACCAGGCTGCTCATTTCAGATGCAAATCCCCCTAAGGCCCAATAGAATTTAGTAAAGACTGCAAAAAAGAAGAAACCAGAAGTTTCCAGGATCCTCTTTGAGAATCCTGGGGCACACTGGTGTCCTTAATCCATGCTGCTGCATGGATTAAGGTAGGTGATAACCTTTCCTGATTCAAAAGAATAAGCAGAGTGCCTACAAACTGGGTGGAGACTAGGATTTGGCTATAATAAAACACCATGCAATAAAAGCTTGGTCTATGTCAGAAGCCTCTGAAAAGGCCTCAATGTACCACATTCCCAGGCCTAGTAGGGAAGCTTGCAAAAGCCTACCTGAATCAAATAAGCATGAATAATCTATTTTAGCAGACCGACCATGGGGAGAGAGAAAGAAAAAGAGACTTTTCACTTCTTTTAAGTTTGAGTTAATAAATTTATTAGTGGACTGAAGGTTCTTGAAGTCCCATGCACTCAGAGAAATATGCTAAATTGCCAAGAAGCAAAGTATGCTTTTTAAGTTGCCGTCTCTATTAATGTTTCTAATTACAATATTAATGTGACAGAAATCTCAGATTTGGGAGGAATCAAGGCAGAAAATTGATTTCATGCTGTGACAGTTTACATATGGAACACAAATATTCATTAAAATGTAAAAATAAAATTGGAAGTTTTTTTACAGTTATTTATTTAGAAATTAAGATTAGATATGACAATCAAAATATTACAAGATAGAAAGGAAAATTTTATCATTGATGAACAACTCTCCATTTTAAAAAGAAGCAAATATATTCTCACAGGAAAGTATTTTGCAAGTTTTTTTTTCTACCCAATGCATGGTGTTAATATAAAATCAAATTTTTGAAACACATCTTTGAGGCCTATAATTATAAAACAAAGACTTAAATATTTCCTTTAAAATGAAAACAAAACACTGAAAGCATAATAATGATTACCCATAAAACTGTCATCAACTCCATAAATAAAGATGCAATGAAAAATACCAAAGTATTATCAATAACTAGTCAGTTTAGTTTTGTGGGACTACATTATTTTAGTTTTAAATTATAACAATTTCTATTTTACATTCATGAACTACTTTTTTAACTTTGTTGTCTGTAGAAGGAAATAAAATGGAATAGTTTGGAAAAAATTTTCAATGCTAAAAGAAAACAAATTCTCATGGGGCACAAGAGGAAAACAAAACAAAACAAAACAGATACCATAGATCATCTCCAGTTTGCTAGAAAGAAACAAAACTTTCAGAGAAAAGCTGTACCACAAATAGTCTACATAAGACATTTTCTTACTACAGTTAACAATTCTTGTTTCTCAACTCTGCATAACAGAACACAAGAATCCAGTTACCAAACCATATTGAGCCCCAGTTCCATCGTCAGAAACTAGAGCTAATAATTATCTCATTAGACTGCTGTGGGAATCTAAGGCAATACTGGCAACAAATACTTTGTACATTGTGAAATAAAATATAAATGCTATTATTGTTATTGTGTCATGATTCACCAGAGAATCAGAAGATCCATTACTGTCCTTTGTAATTACAATGACTTAGTGAAAAAAAAAAAAGTCCCTTGTTGGTCATCCACATGCATACATCTATCATACCTCTGCTGTGGCTGAAGTATGAAAGAGGAAAGCCAAAGAGTAAAGAGAATTAAACATCATGGTACTTCAAAAAGTTCACAAAACATGCACATTATGAAAGATGATGCTTGATTCTCAAGATTCTTTACATCAAAATAAATCTATCTTTTAATTTCATTTTTCCACAAACTTTTTGACATAATCTTACATAATACAGATCTAACATACTGTCAGGAATTGCTGGAGCCATTGTAGCCCATGGTAGTAGAGCTCTATAATATTGAAGAAAGTAAGTCTCAGAACATAATGAAGGCTAGCAGTTTGTGGAATGAGGAAGGAAGAGGGATTGATGACTACATAGAGAAGAAAAGAGCTTTTCTATCCTGAGGAGAGAATAAAACATGGTGAACAAACGGGGTGCTTTTGAAAACAATACATTCATAGAACTGGAATAAATAATGCTTTATGTTTTACTAAGCTATGAGTGTTGGTTAAGGTGAATGATTCCTATCTGTTTTTGCATTCTCTAAATGGAAATCTGACTACACTCTTAGCATGGAGGTACAACCCATATTAAATGTTACCTCTGAAAACCAACATACCGAGTTTTGGACAACATGTTTACTCCTAAGCCGTAATAGTGTTAACTGAACTTTGTCTCAAGATAAACTCAGAAAACCCATCTTTTTGTTCTGTTTTGATGTTTTAGCCTAGTTATGGAGAAGTAATTTATAAAGCATTTATAGATTTATAAAGCAGATGATGATGAGTAATCACCAAAGACTATCAATCTTGGCAAGTCATCACATATAAAACTGACAAAACAAGGAAATACACATGCTAGTGACACTTCAAAGAAAAGCAGTGAAGTTAGAGGATGATTCTGCTTTATAAAATTGACAACTCACTTGCAAATACAAGTCAACTTAAAGTCTGACCAATGACTGTAAATTCAAAATAGGCTTATTCATATGAATATAACTTAACTCAGTTTAACATTTTTTTATACTCACGCATCTAAAAAATAACTATTGAGCACTCACTATATGCCAGCAAAATAAAAACAAAGTTCTTTCTCTTGCTGAGTTCTTATTCTATTAGGAAGAAATATAGATGAAAGTAATTATACATACACATGCTAATATGTATTTTACCTGCTGGCTTTAACAGTTTTTAGATGTGCTGAAGAAAAATAAAGCTGGAAAGAGATGACAAAGATGAGGAACAGGTTTCTTTTATAGAGAATGACAATAAAATCACCCTGATAAAACAATACTTTAGCAGGGACCTGAAAAAAATGGGAAAATGCTATTCAATATACTTCTGGAAGTTTCAGCCAAAGCCATTAGGGAAGAAAAAGAAGTCAAAGAGATACAAATTGGAAAGCAGGAAGTCAAATCATCCCGGTTCAAAAATCACATGATCTTATATAGCGGTGAACTGAAAGACTACAACAGGAGACTATTGGAACTCATAAGAGAGTTTGGTAAAGATTCAGGATATAAAATCAACACACAAAAATCAAGAGCATTTGTATACACAAACAGTGCATAGCTGAGAAAGAACTTGTAAGATCAGTCCCATTAACAAGAGCTACAGAAAAATTAAATACCTTGTAATAAATTTAACCACGGAGGTGAAAGACCTCTATGGTGAAAATTACAAAATATTGAAGAGAGAAATAAAGGGGTCCAGTGCTGTGGCATATCGGGTAAAGCTGTTGCCTGCAGTGCCGGCAGCCAGCATGGGCTCTAGTTCAAGTCTTGGCTGCTCTACTTCTGATCCAGCTCTCTGCCATGGCCTAGAAAAGCAGTAGAAGATGGCCCAAGTCCTTGTGCCCTGCATCCATGTGGGAGATCCAGAAGAAGCTCCTGGATTCTAGCTTCGGATTGGTGAAGCTTTGCCCTTGCGGCCATTTGGGGAGTGAACCAGTGGATGTAGGACCTCTCTCTCTCTCTGCCTCTCCTTTCTCTCTCTGTAACTCTGACTTTCAAATAAATAAATCAATCTTTTTTTAAAAAAAGAGAGAGAAATAGAAAGACATGTAAAGAATCAGCAAAATCTTTCATGCTTGTGGATTGGAAGAATTAAAAGCATCAGAATGTCCGCACTATCCAAAGTAATTTACAGAGTCAGTGAGATTCCAATCAAAATACCAAAAACATTCTTCTCAGATCTAGGAAAAAAAATGCCAAAATTGATATGTAAACAAAAAAGACCCTAAAGTAATATCAAAAATCAAAAACAAAGTTGGAGACATCAAATACCAGAATTTAAGACATATCACAGGACAGTCATTATAATGAAAACAGCCTGGTGCTGACACAAGAATAGACATGTAGAGCAATGGAACAAAAATGGAATAGACACTCCAGAAATGAATCCATGCAGCCACAAACAACAAATCTTTGACAAGCAATCCCTGGAGAAGGGAAAGTCTCTTCAACAAATGGTGCTTGAAAAATTGTTTCTATGCATGTAAAAGTATAAAATAAGACCCCTACCTTACAACTTATACAAAAATCATTTCAGAGTGGATGAAGCATCTAAACTTATAACCTAATACCATTAAATTTCCAGATCAAAACATCGGGGAATCCCTGAAAGACATGGGATAGGCAAAGACTTCTTGGAAAAGACCCCTGAAGCACAGGCACTCAAAGCAGAAATAGAAAAATGTGATTACATCAAGCCAAGAAGCTTCTTCACTGCAAAGGAAGCACTCAACAACGTGAAGAAGCAATAGGAGAAAACATTTGCAAACTATGCAACTGATAAAGGATTAATAAACAATCCAGTTAAGAAACGGGCAAAGGGCCTGAACTGGAATTATTCAAAGGATGAAATACACATGGACAACAGACATAGGAAAAAATGGTCAGGATCACTAGCCATCAGGAAAATGCAAATAAAACCCATACCTCACACCAATTATAATGGCTATCACCCAAAAATCAAAAAAATAATAAATACTGGCAAGGATATGTGGGTAAAAGGTACCCAAATACACAGTTGCTGGGAATGTAAACTAATAAAACCATTAAGGAAGACAGTATGGAGATTGTTCAGAAATCTGAAAACAGATCTATCATATTGACCAGCCATCCCACTCCTGGAGACTTATCCAAAGGAAATGAAATCAGCATATGAAAGAGTTATCTGTACCCTCATATTTATTGCAGCTCAATTCATAATAGCTAAGAAACAGAATCAACTCAGATGTCCATCAACTGATACTATATAAAGAAAATATGCTGTATATACACTATGGAAACCTCTCAGCCATAAAAAAGAATGAGATCTTGTCTTTTGCTACAAAGTGGATGTAAATGGAAACCACTGAAATAGAGGGAATCCTCCCAAATTCTTTCTATGATGCCAGCATCACCTTAATTCCTAAGCCTGAAAAAGATGCAGCAGAGAAAGAGAATTACAGACCAATTTCCCTGATGAACATAGACACAAAAATCCTCAATAAAATTCTGGCCAATAGAATTCAAAAACACATCAGAAAGATCATCCATCTAGACCAAGTGGGATTTATCCCTGGTATGCAGGGATGGTTCAATGTTCACAAATCAATCAATGTGATACACCACATAAACAAACTGCAGAAGGAAAAACCATATGATTATCCCAATAGATGCAGAGAAAGCATTTGATAAAATACAATACCCTTTTATGATGAAAACTCTAAGCAAATTGGGTATAGAAGGAACATTCCTCAACACAATCAAGGCAATTTATGAAAAACATACAGCCAGCATCATACTGAAAGGGGAAAAGTTGGAATCATTTCCACTGAGATCTGGTACCAGACAAGGATACCCACTCTCATCACTGCTATTCAACATAGTACTGGAAGTTTAGCGGGAGCCATTAGTCAAGAAAAAGAAATTAAAGGGATACAAATTGGAAAGGAAGAAGTCAAACTATCCCTCTTTTCAGATGATATGATTTTTTATACTTTGTGTATCTGTAAGGATGCAAACTGTTGAAATCTTTACTTAGTATATACTAAGTTGATCTTCTGTATATAAAGATAATTGAAAATGGATCTTGATGAAGAATGGGATGAGAGAGGGAGTGGGAGACGGGATGGTTGTAAGTGGGAGGGAGGTTATAGGTGGAAAAGCCACTATAATCCAAAAGTTGTACTTTCAAAACCGTATTGGGACATTGTCCTCACAAAAGGCTAAATGTAACAAGACTTTATTATTGACTGAGTCCATATCAGTACAAAAAGTACAACAGAGACTCTCTTCACAATAGTCAACACTAAGCTCAGTCACTTAAATGAATCTGCCACATGAAAATATCAAGTTTTGTGCCATTAGGTTTCTCATTGCTCTTCCTGCTTTAATCTCTATCACTTATTCTGGAGAGCTGCACTGCCATCTGTTTTGACTTCTCAGGAATTTTCCCTTCATTTCATGTATCTTAGTCTATTCAGGATAGGAGCGGTTACCAGACAGCTGATTTTGAAAATGTAGTACTTGGAAATATGTGGGAATAAGAACTGGTATTCCACCGAAGCACCACATATATTGAATATTTATAATTAATCACATTGGAGGGGAATGGATTTCTTTATTAGTTGACTTACTCTGGTTTTGCTACTCTAGAACTGAGAATTCTACATGGAGATTATGGAAGAAATGAAACAATTTGTTTTGGTAAAGAAGCAATTTACCATAATTTTATCTATCAATATATGTAATCTTGTGGAGTATAAAACACTACACAAATGAAAAATCTAGTTTTTTAAATAATCAAATATCCACTGTATTGTATTGAAAGAATAACAGAAGAGAGTCTAAAAACGAAGGCAGGTGTAAAGTTTAGAAATAGTTTGTATTTGACTTGCCTCCATCTTAGGTGATAACTGGTAACGCCATGCTATTTTCATCTTAATATCAGATTCTGGTTTTTTATTACAAACATCTTCATCAAATTCTTTTTTACAACTGTCATCCAGTAATGGTGCAGGAAGTTCCTAAGAAAACAGAATGATACATTATTGCACATCAGTGGTAAAATAATAACAATTTTTAAAAATCATAATATTAGCAACACTAGAAATTTCTAATGTATTGAAGAGTGATTCTTAAAATTGCCTTAAGCATAAAATCATGATAAAACAGGCATTCTGAAACAGAATAGAAGAGTATAATATCAAGTATAAAGTTTAATTTTTTAAGCAATGGCCTAGGATTTTAAAAAAGATACTCAAATTTTTACATTTGCAAAAATCAACTGCTATCCCAACAAGAAGCTATGTTCATTTTATACACTTACAGAAAAATCTAGAATTAGCACTTACAAATTACATATAATTATTGTTATGTTAAAATAAAGGTAAAAATAAAGCTTGTGAGCAACCTTTTTACTGGTTTATAATTGTAGAATTCAAAAAAATCATTCACCGAAATGATGAGTGAATTAAGAACTAAAAATAGACATTTATTTTGCCCATGTGGAATGTTAGTTTTGCACCTGCAAGCTCGTGTGTCTCTTTTTCAAAAATGAAAATAAAATTTTAAATCTCTGATTAAATGAAGAGACATCTAATTCCAATTTATTAATTTTAGAAGGTGATCGAATGAGTGACTACAAATAACACAGAAAACATTTTTGTGAAGAGGAACTATATAGAAATTCAAGGAAAAAGAATGTAAGTTTCCTGAAGAAGGAAGCACATGTAATTAAAAAAAAAATTATCAGCTAGAATCATAAAGATAATGTGGGACACTGAGTTGGTAAACATAAACTTGTGCTACACCATAAATAAAACTGCAATTTTTCTTTTCAGGATCAAATTTACTTATACTTGGAATTGTGTCAATTAATAAGTTACTAGCTTGAATCCAGAAGCTAGAATGTCTTGGTACAAATCTAGATTTTGTACCAGTTAACTAACTGTATGTCTGAGTTACCTGTCAGAGCACTCTGAATGGAGATAGTAATATTCATGTCAATGTATTGTGGTAAAGAATAAAAAATTAAAAGTGCAAAATGCAGACAATGGTGGTTACCACATATTAAGCATATAATAAAATTTTAGATAATGTGAAGTTAGTCAAATAATCATCTAATGTATTACATACAATATATATTTTATATGTTAATATTAGGCAATATTTAACATAGAATATAAGAATTAGCATCTTTTACAATCTCAGAGACATTCAACAATATTTATGACAAATGTTATCCACAACTTAATTAGAAAATAAAAAACCACATGCATGCAGGGGCCCAAGGATTTGGGCCATCTTGTACTGCTTTCCCAGGCCATAGCAGAGAGCTGGATCAGAAGAGGAGCAGCAGGGACTAGAACTAGCACCCATATGGGATGCCTGTGCTTCAGGCCAGGGCTTTAACCCGCTGAGCAGCAGCAGCACCAGCCACTCACTGTGGTTTTGATTTGCATTTCCCTAGTGGCTAGTGATCCTGAACATTTTTTATGTGTCTACTGGCCATTTGGATTTACTCTTTTAAAAAATGTCTAAGTCCTTGCCCCATCTCTTAAGTGGCTTGTTTGTTTTGTTGTTGTGGATTTTGTTGATCTCTTTGTAGATTCTGGTTATTATACCTTTATCAGTTGTATAGCTTGCAAATATTTTCTTCCATTCTATCAGCTGCCTCTTCACTTTCCTGACTGTATCATTTACCGTACAGAAACTTTATTTATTTATTTACTTATTGACAGGCAGAGTGGACAGTGAGAGAAAGAGAGAGAGACAGAGAGAGAAAGGTCTTCCTTTTCCGTTGGTTCACCCCACAATGGCCGCTGTGGCCAGTGCGCTGCAGCCGGCGCACCACACTGATCCAAAGCCAGTAGCCAGGTGCTTCTCCTGGTCTCCTGTGCAGGTGCAGGGCCCAAGGACTTGGGCCATCCTCCACTGCACTCCCGGGCTATAGCAGAGAGCTAGACTGGAAGAGGAGCAACCAGGACAGAATCCAGCATCCTGACCGGGACTAGAACCCGGGGTGCCGGCACCACAGGCAGAGGATTAGCCTAGTGAGCCGCAGCACGGCATCCACAGGCCTTCTGCCTTTCCACAGGCTTTATGTCTTCCCACAGGCTCTATGCCTCACCACAGGCGTTAGGCCTTGGGCTCCACTGGGTGTGTGGTGACAACCCCCACTCTCTATTACTGTACTCTCCCTGTTAGACAGCCATGATCTTGAGAATGTCCGATATTAGCCATTCCAACTCCACAGGTTGCCATGAGAACTTCCTCATCCCATGCTCCATTCAACCCTCCCCTCGTTGTCTCCTATCTCGACAACCAATCCAAATGGCTGCTTAATGGCACTTTTGATCCTGACATACAGGATCTCTACCACTTCTGTGTGCATTTGGGAAGGTGGAAGAAAATCTGCTATGCTCATGCTTTCACCTATCTCAGTTTTAAACCTTCTCTTTACACCACTTGTTCTCTGGCTCAAGCTCTCTTAACTTCCAAAATTCTCCTTAAAAAGCCAAAACCCCTTTCTTCTACATTTGCTGCTCCCCCTCCTGATATAATTTTACCATAAGAATATCAAGGAAGTGGCAATCCATCCTTTTAAGCTCACAGTTTACTGTAAACAAGTCACTTATCCCACACTTTGAAGTAGGCAGGCATACAGGCTAAAACTGATTAGGTTTGTGAGCTGGAAGACCACACCTTCACCACACCCCTGTGTGACCTCACGCCCTACCTGATACCTTCGCCATGCCCCGTATGACACCAATCTCTACCTGACCATACCTGAGCGCCCACCTGCCCACAAGCCACTCCCCTGTGGAAAATATATAAAAGGCAAGGAGCGTCCCAAAAGGCTCTCTGCCTCTGCTTTGCTGCCAGTGATAAGTGGTGGATAGCAGCTCAAGGCGCTTGCTGCACGTGGCTTTTGGCCTGCTCTCTGCTTAGTATGGATGCTACCCCAGTTTCCAGATTTTCCCCTCTTTAAACTAAACTAAAGCCCTCACTTTCCTAGGCATCTTTCACACTAAATAAAATGTACCATGTACCTAAAATGTACCATGCTGCCTCGTTTATCTGTGCTGGTATTTAGAATTCTTCTCTAAATATTAAGCAAGAACCCTCTTGGGCTTATTAATGTTGGGGATTTATTAACAAGCATATGGTGATATTGTATGGTACTCCAAATTCTGGTAGCATATGGTGGCACCCCAGATAGCACTTCTGAGGAACTCTAAAGGGCCACATTTTTGTATAAATTTTAGGGGGTCATCTCTGATTTCACCTTCTGATGGCTCTTTGTTCCATCCTGAACAAGTCACTCAGGAGAAAGGATTGCAAATCAAGTCTTTTTGATGGGTTTTTGTCCCCACCTTGTAACTGAATGTCAACTGACTTCCACAGGTCTCCTGACTTGATTTCCTAGTTCCATTTGCAAGTGCTACCTAGATATTTCATTCGCTAGCTCTGGGTTAAAGTTTGATTATCTTGTTGGCAGACAGGCAGTTTTTGATCCAGACTCCCATTAGATACAGTCCCCATGTGGCTTGAACTTGGGTAGACAAGTTTCAGTATGTCTCTGGCATCCCCTGTCTTCCTTAAGTTCTCTGTTTTGGATCATTTTTGTCTGGTCCTCCCTATGTTGTATACACCTCAGAGGAGGTTTACTGGGGAGAATTTTATTCCCCTCTATGGTTCTTTGTAATTTCACTTGCCTAGTCAGAAACCTAGGTGGTAACCAGAGCTGTGGTACTCTCTAGCTTAAAAAAAACATGAAAGCCCATTGTCGAAACAAGGCCTATTAGAAAACACTCAAGGTTAAGAGGCATAGAACAACTATTTTTCTTCATGTAGGGGAACAAACCAATGGTACATATTTGACTGCCCAGTCTAGCACACTGCTGGTAAAGGGAACTGATCACTCCATGCATGTGCTATTCTGACAAATATATATCCTAGGCTACAGGTATGGAAGGCTAAGAGTGGGTGATATGTGCTAATCCCACCCTCACCTTCCTCCCTTCCCAGTGGGCTTCAGTGCACATATAGACACCGAAGGCCGAGAGTTTTTATGTTTTCATTCCAGCCGGGAGGCAAATCATCTATGTTGAGATCACTTTTGACACCTGAGCTTACAGAAAAATCCCTCATCATTTTCCGCATCACAATCTGGCCTGTTGACAAGCTAGAAGGGGAAGAAGTTAGCCTAAGTGAGTTGTGAAAAGTACCAGCCCCTCTACTCTTTCTGTCTCAGAACTCTGTCTCCTAACTAGCTTCTTGCTTCTATTATGCTGCGAGTGCTCCAATAAGCATTAGATTCTTTTCCAGCATGTCAGAGGGCCCTTGGGTCTCTTTAGTGAGCCACCAGGGTCATCCCTCTCATCATGTTTGACTAATGCTGAGGCCTTTAATCCCAGTGGAAGAGAGTTTTTATCAGGTGACCATTGCTTTAATTGTTTTAATTTTGCCTGAGGGTTTCTAGGCAAGAATCTAAGCATGATAATCTCAGATCCTATTGAATACTTCTTGAGACACTCCCCCCCCCCCCCACACACCCCTGACTCCTCATCCCTGAGGCTGGTTTGACTGACAGCCCTATAATTAGACATTTCCAATATTGGCTTTTGGTTTTGGGGCATAAGGTTATGTCTCTTTGCAAAACCTCCAGTTTTTCTCTCTCTACCCTGCCTGTTCGTAGACTCTTACAAGAGCCTCTTATAGATCATTGCCCTTTATTTCATCCCCTATCAGATTCTCCTTAGGAATCTCCAAAAGGATGCCCATTTGCTGTGATGGATGCCCTCTCCCATAAACCTAACATAATGGTAAACAACTTGCCAAACTTATGTTGCAATTTGTTTAAACAAATTTCCAATGATACAGCAATGGGTAATCAGTACTCCTTATAGCTCTTAAGGTAGATTTTGCAGTCTCTCATTTAATGTCACTGGTTTACTGCTAGAGTTCTATGAAAAAGAGTACAACTCCATATAAATGCAATTTTGACCTATTCAGTTAGAAGTATGGTAGAATACCAGCATCTTCACTCATCCAGGTGTAATTGCTAGGTGTAAGTCAGGAATAATTGCTAAATGTAAGTTGGGCAAAATAAACACTTATTCTAAAATATTTAAATAATTACTTCGCATCAATGATCAAATCTGGTCTATATTATGTCATGATGTTAAGGGATCCTATTTCAACCAGATATTTTAAGCCTTCTTGGCATCCTTGACAGGCATTCAAAAAATAAAAGTTCTAAATTCTTTGGAATTTGATATTTCCAGTTGAGCCTCTGGAAATATCAAAGGATATCTATCTCTCATCTTGTAGAGATACCAACTAATCAGGCTATTTGGATTATATTACAGGTACTGTCAAAGGAGTGAAGTGGTACTAAATTTTAAGTTATGATAATGTAAAATGCTACTGATACAATTATCCAAAAGTTAAAACGTCTAATGATCTTGTGTTACCAGACATGACAGTTTTCTTAATGGGAAAAGCCCAGAGGCCTAAAAGGGATAAATATTTTGTAAAATCCTACCATATACTTCTAGTTCAGACAATCAAAGATTAGAGATGGGACTTGAGCACCCGCTTGACATGCATCCTCTTAAGTTTCCTCTGGTCTACATTAACAAAACCAAGAGGAAGAGAAAGCTAGGCAACAGAAGCAATGTAAAGACAGGTGGCAGGCCAATTAATGGCTACTCTACACAGTGATCTGCCATCAAGGAGACCCAAGAGGCCAGTCCACTGCACTGGTTTATATGGAAAGCCAGGGTCAGTAGAAGTCAGCTCATGAAGAGCTCTGGCAGCTCTGCCAGTAAAGACTGGGTCACTGGATACGGAACTGCTCTGAATTCAAAGGACGCTCAGGTCAGAGCCACAGACCTTGTTGGCTCTAAGTCCTTCACTCTGCCCAGCTTCCAAAGTAACTACCGCTGCTGAATGGACAAACAAGTAGGGTCAGCAACACTGCAGGAAGAAATGTAAATTTTCTGTTATAGATGCCATCTGCCTTTACCTAACCAGCTTTCCTCCTGGCCAGCTAGGAAATGGAAGCCAACAGGGTGCCTTCCTCAAGGACGTTCACACCTCCCTTATGTATCCCATGTGAAGAGACAGATAGATCTGGAACTCATAACTGGCAAGGCCTTAAAGCCCATTTGATATTATCAAGCCGCTTCTGTCAGTTTCTATTTGCCTCTCAATGGGCAAACTTGCTTGTGGTTTAGACAGTACCCTTCTTAGGTCTTCTAATAAGGACTCTGTCCTTTGTTCTAGACCTTGTCTAGCCCACTTGGGGCCTCTTTCGTTTGTAATCATAATACCTACTGTTACATCAATGGCTCTACTCCTGATCCATGTGTATTGGTGGTCCTCTCCCTCACTTAATGTTGTATACTGTTCAGAATTTTTCCATAGACAAACCCCTCTACCCACAAGAGTGGCCTTTCTCCAAGTCTTGGTTGGGATCAGCTTCACAGCCTCCCTCTCCTCAGTGGTGATCTTAGGAACAACTTTGGACCACAACATTATCTCAACCAGCTGACTCAAAAGAACTCCAACAGTTACAACAGGTCATAGGTCCATTGAGACCCCAGCTGATGCCATCCGAGGTCTCCAAAGCCAAATCACCTCACTAGCAGTGTTTACAGGAGATGATAATGGAACGAACAAAAGCCTTCACCTACCAGGAGGTCAATTAAATGCTACTACAGGGATATACTCGGCTCCCTGCACAGGACATCATGAGTTTAGACATCAGGAAGTTTAGACAGCAGGAAGCAGCTATAGAAGATAGATCATCGTCCCCCCCCCCAAACTTTTGGGGCCAGTGTAATCCTATACAACACTTGCTTTATATAAAAAAAAAAGGGGGGGGGGAAGGGGAATGTTAGTAAAATGATACCATCTTCCTAAGCCCAGCCTGGCTTACTAGAAGTCAGGTGACTGGCTGGTGCCACGGCTCAATAGGCTAATCCTCTGCCTGAGGTGCCGGCATACTGGGTTCTAGTCCCGGTCGGGGCGCCGGATTCTGTCCTGGTTGCCCCTCTTCCAGGCCAGCTCTCTGCTGTGGCCCGGGAGTGCAGTGCAGGATGGCCCAAGTCCTTGGACCCTGCACCTGCATGGGAGACCAGGAGAAGCACCTGGCTCCTGGCTTCAGATCAGCGCGGTGTGCCCGCTGCAGCACGCTGGCCGCAGCGGCCATTGGAGGGTGAACCAACGGTAAAGGAGGACCTTTTTCTCTGCCTCTCTCTCTCTGTCCACTCTGCCTGTCCAAAAAAAAAAAAAAAAAAAAAAAAGAAGAAGAAGAAGAAGAAGAAGAAGAAGAAGAAGAAGAAGAAGAAGTCAGGTGACCAAATGGCTCAATCACAAGTGTCTATTCCAACCCCACCCGAACAGGATTTGCTGTCCACTTCCTTACCTCTGCAATACTATGTAAGACCTGTTCTAGAACAGGCTGTTGTTCTCTCATGCATGGGGAGGCAGACTGTCGGGTTTCTCCCATGTGACAATAAACCTTCTCCCTTACTCCGGTGTTTGGTATGTTTTTTGGTGGCCTTTCAGAGAAAAAAAGGGATGTCCAAGTACAGGAAGCAGAAAGAACGCCTAATAGACATGAGCAGGAAAGATCTTCACTGTGACACACTGTAGTCAAATGTCCACAGTAAAACATAAAGAAACTATCCTAAAATGTGCATGAGAGAAATGCCGGATTACTATCAGAGGATTTCCAATGAAACTCACACCTGACTTCTATTCAGAAACCCTATAGGCTAGAAGAGAATGGTGAGACATACTCCAAGTCTTAAGAGAAAAAACTGTTAACCCAGAATACTGTAATCTGCAAAGCTTTCATTTATGAGTGAAGGTGAAATAAAGATATTCTAAAACAAATAGAAATTGAAATAATTTGTCACCACTCATCCAGCCTTATAAAAGATACTTAAGATGTGCTACACACAGAAACATAGTCATCATTATGAAAGAAGGTGCAGGCCGAACATCTCCTGGTAAAAGTACAAAGGGAATCCAAAGTAAACAATAGGAACATTTATGGGAAAATGGCAGGGCCAATTAGTTACTTATCAATATAACCTTGAATGTAAATCACCTAAATTCTCAAATTAAAAGATACAGACTGGCTCAATGGATTAGAAAACAAGACCCATCTATTTGGTCCCTAAAAAAAATATATCTCACCAACAAAGATACCAGAAGACTGAAAGTGAAAGGGTAGAAAACGATACTCCATGGTAAAGGAAACAAAAAAAGAGCTGGTGTAGCCATCCTAATATCAGACAAATAGACTTTAACACAAAAACTGCTGAAAGAGACAAACTAGGGCACTTTGTAAAAGGGATCAATTCAACAGGAAGATATGACTGTAATAAATGAATATGAACCCACTTACAGGGCACTTGTCTATTTAAAAGAAATTTTAATGGATCAAAAGGGAGACATAAACTAATGGACAAATCAACCAGAAATTCAACACACAACAGAGTTAATTGACACTATAGGCCAAATGGACCCAACAGATACTTTCAGAACTTTTCAGCCTTCAGTTGCAGAATACACATTTTTCTCACCAATGCACGAAACTTTCTCTAGGATAGACCACATGATAGGCCATAAAGCAAGTCTCAGCAAATTCAAAAAACTCAAAATCATACCATGTGTCATCTCTGACCACAATGGAATGAAGCTGGAAATCAACAAAAGACTCCATTAAAAGACGACTGGAACTCATAAAAAGGTTTAGTGAAGTGGCAGGATAGATAATTAACACATAAAAATCAATAGCCTTTATGCACATAAATAATTCCATGAGAAAGAACTTTCAAGCTCAATCTCATTCACAATAGCTACAAAAAACAAAAAACAAAACAAAAAAAAACCTTGGAATAAATTTAACCAAAAATGTCAAAGATCTCTATGATGAGATTTATAAAACATTAAAGAAAGACATAGAAGAGGCCGGCGCCGTGGCTAATCCTCCGCCTTGCGGCGCCAGCACTCCAGGTTCTAGTCCCGGCTGGGGCGCCGGATTCTATCCCGGTTGACCCTCTTCCAGGCCAGCTCTCTGCTATGGCCCGGGAAGGCAGTGGAGGATGGCCCAAGTCCTTGGGCCCTGCACCCGCATGGGAGACCAGGAGAAGCACCTGGCTCCTGGCTTCGGATCAGCGAGGTGCGCCGGCCACAGCGGCCATTGGAGGGTGAACCAGCGGCAAAAAGGAAGACCTTTCTCTCTGTCTCTCTCTTTCACTATCCACTCTGCCTGTTAAAAAAAAAAAAAAAAAAAAAGACATAGAAGATACAAAAAATGGAAAAATCTTCCATGTTCATGGATTGTCAGAATGAATATCATCAAAATATCCATACTAGTGAAAGCAGTTTACAGATTCAATGCAATCCCAATCAAAATACCAATGATATTCTCCTCAAATTTAGAAAAAACGATGCTGAAATTCATATGGAAACACAAGAGACATCAAATAGTTAAAGCAATCTTATACGTCAAAAACAAAGCTGGAAGTACCACAATACTGAAGACCTCCTACAGGGCAGTTATATTCAAAACAGCCTGGTACTGGCCAGAATAAACAGATGGGTAGACCAATGGAATAGAATAGATACTCCAGAAATCAATCCATGCATCTATAACCAACTTATCTTTGACAAACAAGCTAAAATGAATCCCTGGAGTAATAGTGTCTTCAACAAAAGGTGCTGGGAAAACTGGATCTCTGCATGCAGAAGTATAAAGCAAGACCCATCCCTTATACCTTACACAAAAATCCACTCAAAATAGATCAAAGACCTAAATTTACAACCTGATACCATCAGTTTATTAGAAGACATTGGGGAAATCCTGTAAGACATTGGCATAGGCAAAGACTTCTTGGCAAAGACCCCAGAAGCACAGGCTATCAAAGCCAAAATTGAAAAGTGGGACTAAATGAAATTGAGGAGCTTTTGTACTCCAAAAAGAACACTCAGCAAAGTGATGAGGCAACTGACATAATGGAGAAATTATTTGCAAACTATGTGACTGATAAAAGGTTAATATCCAGAATCTATAAAGAGCTCAAGAAATTCAACCAAAACAAAAATATAACCTAGTTAAGAAATAGGCAAAGGACTTAAACAGGTCTTTTTCAAAAGAGAAAATTCAACTGGGCAACAGACACATGAAAAAATGCTACGGTTCACTAGCCATCAAGGAAATGCATATCAAAAGCAGAACGAGGTTTCATCTCATCCCAGTTAGAATGATTTTCATACCTAAATCAACAAAAAGCGAATGCTGGTGAGGATGTGGACAAAAAGGTATCGTAATGCACTGTTGATGGGTATGTACACTGATATAGCCATCGTATAGTATGCAGATACTTCAGAAATCTGAATAGTGACCTACATTATGACCCTGCCATCCCACTCCTGTGAATTCACTCAAAGGAAATGCAACTGGCACATGAAAGAGTTACCTGTATTCCCATGTTTAGTGCAGCTCAATTCACAGTAGATAAGATATGAAATCAAACCAGATGTCCATCAACTAAAAACTAGATAAAGAAATTATTGTATATTATATGTACACCATAGAACACTACAAAGTAGTAAAAAAAAAAAAGAGAGAAAAAAGAAAAAGAAATCCTTTCTCTGTAGCAAAATGGATGTAACTGGAAACCATTATAGTTAGTGAAATAAGCCAGTTCTAGGAAGACAAATACCATATATTCTCCCTGATATATGATAACTTATACAGCACCTAAATGAATGAAATTAACAATCTGAGATATAATGATTTTGAACAGCCATTGTCTTGACTGTTGAGAAAAAGTTTTTTTATTTTCATACTATTTGAATTCTTTACTTAGTGTAGGGTTAATCTTATGTGTTTAAGTTAATTGAAAATAGATCTTAGTGAAAAATAGGAACGGGAATAGGAGAGGGAGGAGAAAGAAAGGTAGGAGTGCAGGCCAGAGGGAAGGTAGTGTGGGACGGATCACTATGCTCCTAAATTTGTATACATGAAATACAGGAAGTTTGTACCTTAAATAAAAGGTTTCTAGGTTAAAAAAAAATTAATTCAAAAAAGCCCAAGAGTAATAACACCACATATCTCAGCAATAAGTGAATTTAGAAGACAATGGAACAATTTCTTCAAAGTGTCAGGAAAGCTTATATGGAGCATAGAATTCCAGAAAAAATTACCTACGATGGATAAGCATTAGTACATATCTATCAAAGAAATATTTTTAATCAAGATTTTATTTTAAAGGCAGAGAGATAGAGACAGGACAGACAGACAAATAGACAGAATAGAACTTCCATCTACTTGATCACACCCCAAATGCCTGTAACAGCCAGGACTGAGCCAGGCTGAAGCTAGGAGCTGGGAACTCAATACAGGTCATCCACTTGAACGGCAGGGATCCGACTATGTTACCTGCCTCCCAGGGTGGTTATTAGCACGAAGCTGGAATTGGAAGCAGAACTGCAACAAAGAAACTCTGATATACTGAATTATTTCAAACTGGCATCTTAACTACTGTATCAAATGTCACCCCAAAATATAGGCATTTTAAAGGCATACGATGCTTCAAAAGCTTACCTATTATAAACCTGTACTAAAGAAATTATTTGGGGATATGACCCAGCAGTATTATAAGGGGATCCTCTAAAGAGATAGAAACTATAAAAATAATTCAGAAACTGTTAACATTGTAATAATTACAATATATAATATCTTCATTGTATGAGTGTGAGTGTGTGTATATTAGAAATTAGAAATGTTGGGATGAGAATAAAAAGCAGTTAGGAATATTCCTGAAGAAACTGAGAAAACTAAAAATATGGTATGATATTAAGTAACAAAGGGACTGTTACTCAATACTTTTAGAGGCTCCGTTTAGTGCCATAGAAATTTCCTTTTCAGTGGGTTCAATTATATTATGATTCTGAAGAGCAATTATTTATATAACTTAAATTTTTGAATACTGTTGTTTTTCAGTATACAAAATGCACTTATAGACAAAATATTCCATAATTGTAATGAAAGAAAACAGAATTTAAGAGTTGTCACGGTGGGGCTACTGTTGTGGAATAGTGAGTTAAGCTGTTGCCTATGATACTGGCATCCCATATGGGTGCAGGTTCAAGTCTGGGCTGTTCCATTTCTGATCCAGTTCCCTGTTAACAAGCCTGGGAAAGGAGGGGAAGTTGGCCTAATTATTTGGCACCCACATGGGAAACCAGGATGAAACTCCTGGCTCCTGGCTTTGACCTAGCCAGCTACAGGTGTTGTGGTCATTTGGAGACCGAACCAGCAGATTGAAGAGCTCTCTTCCTCTCTCTTACTTTGCCTTTCAAGTAAATAATTTTTTTTAAAAGAAGAGTTGTCATCACTGACAATGCAAGAAAGACTTCAGGAAGAAGTGATGGCAGATGTTTGTTGTGATTATTTTACCTTCTGCAATGGGGAATTAACAGTACAATCCATAATTGGTAGATCAAAAAATAAATGGCAAAAGTATTATGCACAATTCTAACAGTAGTTATGAAAGAAATTAGAAATAATACAAATCAATGTTAGAAGATTTTTCATAGGACAGAAGAATAGTAGAATGGAATGTATGAGTGGAGAAAATTCCATGGTTCACTTTAAGTCATATTATTGTTCAATATTTGGGTTATTATTTTCATTATTTTATAACAAATATGTAAATAAGAACATTTTAGTTGAAATATCATAAAGATATATATCTACCAAAGAATTCCTAAGAAAATATACTTTTAAAAATTTTAAACTAGTAAATAAAAATCTTATCAATATTGCCTCTGAAGATAACAATTCTAAGAAGTCACAATCTAATCTTTGAAATACATAAAATGATCCTAAAATGATATAATTTTAATCTTTGAAATACATAAAATCTGTTCTCTGTGTATTAGCAAAAATTTTAAAAAATATTTTCTCAGTAGGGCTGATTTAATTTTAAAAATAAAAGATTTCCTAAATCTTCTTGCAACATACTAACCACAAAAGAAAAAAACATTTTTTAATATAATTTTTCTCCTGCTGGAACATTTCACAATAGAGTAATATTTTTATATATTAGTGAGCTATGATTTACAAAATAAAGAAGTGTAGTAAAATTGTTTCAATAATATAAAAATTAAAAATGAAAAAGAAATACTGGGGCCGGCGTCGTGGTGCACTAGCCTAATCTTCTGCCTGCAGCACCGGGATCTTATGTGGGCGCCGGGTTCTAGTCCCGGTTGCTCCTCTTCCAGTCCAGCTCTTTGCTGTGGCCCAGGAAGGCAGTGGAGGCTTGGGCCCCTGTACCCGCATGGCAGACCAGGAAGAGGCACCTGGCTCCTGGCTTCGGATTGGTGTAGCTCTGGCCGTGGCGGCCATTTGGGGAGGAACCAACGGAAAGAAGACCTTTCTCTCTGTCTCTCTCTCTCTCACTGTCTGTAACTCTGTCAAATAAATAAATAAAAATCTTTAAAAAAAAGAAATACTCTGTCCTACTTTATGTAGTATTTATTTTTCTCTTAGTGGTACATAAAATCATGCTGCCCCTTACAGTTACTGGCATTTCAGATCTGATAAAATATGGCTTTTCTGCATTAAGTAAGCCCAGATTTCCCTAGTGTCTTGGTTTCTAAGCTTTGCATACATACATATCAAATTGAATCCCATTATGGTATAGAAATTTATTTGTATTGTGCTAGTAATTCATTTTAGTAAGACCTGATTAGTCTTAAGTATTTTTACCATACTTGTACTTTGAATAAAAATAACAATAAAAAATTTGGTCCATATATGTTAAGAATCATTAGTAGTATAGGTTTAAGTCTTGTGAAATAGAAATGGATGCTAGAAACTAGATCCCAAGCAACAGTATCAAATCATCCTATATTTCTATAAAAGAAAATACAGGGCAGCTTCCGTGGCGCAGTAGGTTAATCCTCCGCTTGTGGCGCTGGCATCCCATATGGGCGCCAGTTCCAGTCCCGGCTGCCCCTCTTCCAATCCAGCTCTCTGCTATGCCCTGGGAAAGCAGTAGAAAATGGCCCAAGTGCTTGGGCCCCTGCACCCACATGGGAGACCAGGAAGAAACACCTGATTCCTGGCTTTGGATCTGCACAGCTTTGGCCATTGCGGCCAACTGGGGAGTGAACCAATGGAAGGAACACCTTTCTCTCTGTCTCTCCCTCTCACTGTCTGTAACTCTACCTCTCAAATAAATAAATAAAATCTTAAAAAAAAAAAAAAAGAAAATCCATTGTAGGAAAATTCTGTCTCAACGGTTTCAATATTACCATTTATAATTCAAGCAAAAATTGTATTAAAAATGATAGTTTGGAGGAAAAGAAGGAATATTTTGGTACTTCTGTATTCTAATACTCAGAAATTTATTATTTAAGAGTATATATTTCATTTGTGATCATATTTGGAAGTCCTAAAATTTTTGAAGCATACTCAATCAGAGATGGGTCAGCTATAATCTCTATGACTGTTTATAGTCAACCACAAAAATTTAATTAATGTTTTGATAAAATCTCTACTTCAAGAGCATTTGAATAAAGCTCCTTAATATTCCACTGTTACAGCTATCAATCATAGCTTAGGGTCCCCTCTCACACTTTTGAAAATCCCCACCCTTTGATTTCTAGCCCAGAGTGCCAATAGAACATACTCTCTGGTTGTCACTGTGTTTCTCCTTAAAAAAATACAAGAACAAAACAAAGTGCCAGAGCTTTTTATTCTTTTCTGAAGTGTGGTGCTTACAGTTCTAATGTATGAATGAATAAAATAAAAAGCAGATTTCTTAAGTTTTATACAGAAAGTAGGATGGGAAGAATAAAATTCCTTTCTTTTAATCAAATGAAACACTTCAGAAAATTAACAAATATGAATAAAAACATGGCATTACCTCTGTATAAAACAACAGTTTTTTTACTTATGATTCCCATATGAAACCAAATTATTACAAACTTCTAATACCAAAATTATTTAAGTATTTTTATTTTTTCATGAGAAACATTTATCTTTACCCATAAGATGCTGTAAATGTATTTCTTCCCTTTTAAATTCATGCCTTTCTATGCTTACTGCTATATTATTTTGTGGTCTTTGTTTTGGCAGATGCACAAGCAAAATCTAATTCCAACAGTTTGACCCCTTCTCACTTTTTATGTTCTCTAGGGCATAATAAAAACCAAGATACAATCCCTCAGCAGTTAATGAAGCTTAACCTCACACCCTCTTAATTACCAATGCATTACACCAACCATGGGCATCATACTCCTCTCTAAGCTATTTTACAATTCAGGAGAAGTACTACTGAGCTATTATGTAGCAACATAATCCATGCAGCATGAGAAATCCTTCTTAAAAATAAAATCTTTTGATCCTTGCAGGTTTTGGTAACTGTATAATTAATACTACTTAAGCATTATCCATGTATCAGTAAGTATATTATATTCTATCAGTAAGTATGTTACTTTGTTGATTTTTTGAGTTTGTTTTGGCAACTTCTACTTTCTGAAAGTTAGAGAAAACATTACCAAGATAAGAGAGAAAACATTACCAAGATACTGTTTCCACAGTTTGAATACAAAATACTGCAGACATCCAACCTGAGTATCCATCTATTAAAGGTATATTCTCCACATTATTTTCAATTAAAATATTTAAAAGAATGGGAGAGGGTTGATTTTAATTAGTAAAAACATTCAGAAAAATAGCAGAATTTCAGGAAGTCTGAATGTCAGAATGTTTCATTTCAAGAACTTTTAAAACTCAGAGATTTTAAATTATTAATTAATGGATTAACTTATTTCCATGGATATTTGAAACTAAATTAAATTTGGATCAGAAAATATCTTAGTGCAATTCAAGTTTTTTTCTTTTTGAATATAAAGGTGGTTAAAATAATTGTTATTGTAAGAAAGTGAAAAGCACTTTTGCCTCAGTAAACACAAATTGTGTTAATTAAACTCTTAAATTGACAAAAATGATAGTTTCATTTGGCAAGTACATCAATACACGAATCTGAAAAGACAAAAGGAAACCAATGGGTTAAGATCTGTGTTCTCAAAACTTTTCCATGGAGCCTAGCACATTTCTTTTTAACACGTAAACCAGGAATGTATTGAGATGACTGTATAATCTTTCCTTCATTTTTTTATTAAGATAGAGGAAGGAATAGGATAATACGAAAAATAGGAAACAGAAGTCCGCATTAAGAATTCAGAAATGAAGGGAAAGGATTATACGCAGTAAAAAAAAAAATCTGTTCATTAAACACAAATCATAATCTAATTATTTTAAAATATTACATTCTAAACCACCACTTTTTAAAAAGTACCTAACATGGAAGGATCTCAAAGCAATTTGGATATGTAATTAATCCCTGAGTTCTACTCTGATGTAGTAGTGTGGTTGGGAAAATGAGGCACATGCAGATTTACATTCATTATCTCTGTTCTAGCAATGTATCTACTAATACCAAAGTCTACATTTTGAGCAAGGTAGCTAAATGCTTTTGCAAACTGCCTATGGATGGTATTGACTTAAAAACATTTACTTTAAAGGGAAATAATACAGCGAGTTTTTTGGCACTATGATATTATCAGGTTCTACATTATTTTCTCACATATATATATAAATCAAAACCATCAAGCTGCATAAATATTCTATTAATTGCATCACTCTTCTAACATAGATTAAGATTTTATAAATTTTATAGAGCAAAATATAAAATTTGTATTATATATTACTTCAAAATATCATTACTTAAAATAACTTTTGTAAGAAGAAAGCTTAAATAGAAATCACATGTTTTCACTTATGGAGAAACAAGGATGGACTGTATCCATTAATACTTCTAACCATAAAAACTCATTTTTCTTTGGCAAGTTCCTTTATAAAATACAATTTATATATTAGATGCTGTCAATGTTTGAACTAGCTTTGGGTAATTCACACATCAATACAAGTTGTACTCAAAGGAATATTATGTGGAAATTTCAAAAGGTTCATAAAATAATGGAATTAAAATATACATTCATTTTGGTGCAAAAAATGGCACAGTATTCATAATATGCATTTCCACAAACTTTTTGGAGTTATATATTCACAGATCTCCAAACTTTTTCACACCAAAATAAACTTAACTTTAATTCCATTTTACACTAATTCTTTGAATTTCTCTTATATACATATATTCAAACATGTGTGTATAGATACTGTGTGTGTATATGTATGTGTGTGTATACTTCTTTTATAGGAAAAATCTTCGATAAAATACATTTTGAAAAATGTTTTAAAAAGTGCACTGGTGTTTCCACTTAATCATTGATATTTACAAGTTTAACTAATGAAACCACAGGCAATAATTCTCTTAGGCAATATTCACTGTACAAGGTTTATTAACATGTTTTTAAGAAAATGTGATAGCTGATAATTCATGTTGTGCAAACAGGTTATACAATAATTATTTAGTTACAGCAGGACCTAGGTGTCTGCAAAATTCCTTTAAGTATAAAAGTGTCCCTATTGAGAACAAATTAAATATTTTCTAAACATTTGCTATAACTGAAGCTTTCTAAATATAATTGTTTCAAGAGAAGTTAAGATATTGGAAAAGATATTTATTATCATTATTACATCTTACACAGAGGTCACAGACTTTTTCAACTTCCAGAAAAGAAGTATCCTAAAGTTTTAAGGTTATCTACTGCCAAAGAAATGCCTTCAAAAGGAAATGTAATGAGGCATTATCTCCATGGAAGAGGCCAGACTCACTTAAATTTCTTGATCAGGAGGGCATAAGTGGCAATTATTTGCTTTAAGTCATTTTATTTTTCCAGAATGACCCCAGATCATGGGAAATGATCACTGTGGTACTACAGGGTACCACATGGGACTGTGTATAATTAAATTTGAAAAGTATTTATTTGTAGAACAACCGGTGATAGTCGAATAATAGAGATTCTCCTTCTGCTCTTTGATTACAGAGAAGCTGAGGCAACTGAGTAAAGGCATCACATAGGGTTCTTTAATTCCATACTAGCCTATATATTAAATCTGCTTTAGGAAATACAAATGGAAACTTCACTTCATAGTCTCAGATCTGTTCTCTACTTCCAATTTAAGTCTTCTGGTTAATATTATCTACCCTGTCTTGGAAATCACAAACAAGCTTTTAGATAGCAAAAACTATAGAATGAATATTATGCAAACAATAAGCACATTCAAGGGCCCTGCTTTTATTAACATATCATAATATGAAAAGATGGATGCAGTGAACTAAAGTCACTTTGCATAATTAATTGTCTATCAGTTCCAAGATTTTAACATTTCTTTTGCACATAACAATAACTATCTAAAGGGACTTATAACTATTATTAAGGATTCAAAACAGTTTTTGAAAATAAATTTGAGGCCCAGAATAGGTACTTAAAGCTTTTTTTCCAAAAGCTCTGTTTTCCCAGAGCCCCAGTTACTTCATTTTCAATTTGGAACTCTAGAATAAGGTAGCCAGATAGGTATTACCCTGTCTTAATAGGAAAGGTTAAATGACTCACACAAGGTCTTGCAGTTACCTAATAACACAGAAAGTCTAAGCACAGATTACAAATAGAATGTACCTTCTTGAGGCTAAATACCCTATGGTAAGATATGGTAATTTTGCTATATGACAGCCAAATTTTATGCATGCTAAATTCCTTACTGATTGACCCATAAAACACCAACACCAATGTGTGTTTATAATGTTACAGTAATAGTGGTTTTCACTAGCTAGTAACAGAGAGGTGGGGAGTGAATTTATTCTTTACATTTTTATCTTGCTTTTCATTTTCTTACTGGAAAATCAGGCACATGCCATCTTTAAAAGTTGGCTACAAATGTAGGTCACTGGAAGCAGTACTGAGCTTTTGCATGCTTTTTCTTAGTCTTTTTATTTTGCCAAAGAAGTTCTAACTGTAGCTGCCAGAGGAGAACTTGGAATTTTAAATAAGCTCTCACAGTAGCCAGGGAGAAGAAAAAGAGTGAAACCCTGGGGTCAAACAGCAAATTTCCGGCTCAACTAGAGTGTAGTGAGAACTGAAAAGTGTATTGCTGGCCTGATATATATATATATATATATATATATATATATATATATATATATATATATATTTTTTTTAAAGAAATAACATGTTGAAAAGAAATGAAGGGAACATTCTGATTACTGCTCTCACCTCAAAGAACTCTTCTAATATATGCACTTACATGAGGGAAACATATGCCAAAACAGCTTTAAGAAAATACAAAAATTATTATCACATAGTCTAGAAAGTATAAAAATGGGTCAGAAAATATTACTTAAAAGGTACTGGGTATGCATAAAGTTTGTAAAATGAAATGATAAAAGAACCAGAAAGTGGTTTTTAATTATCTATAACATACCATGTTGCTTTTGTATTGAATCACTATAAGATTACAACTTTGGAAATGAATAAAAACATTCAAGTACAAGGGGCTGTGAAAGAGTTAGTGGACAATCTTTCTTTCTTTCTTTTTTTTTTTTTTTTGACAGAGTTGGACAGTGAGAGAGAGAGAGACAGAGAGAAAGGTCTTCCTTCCGTTGGTTCACCCCCAAATGGCCGCTACGGCCAGCACGCTGTGCAGATCCGAAGCCAGGAGCCAGGTGCTTTTCTGGTCTCCCATGTGGGTGCAGGGCCCAAGCACTTGGGCCATACTCCACTGCCTTCCCGGGCCACAGCAGAAAGCTGGACTGGAAGAGGAGCAACCAGGATGGAATCCGGCGCCCCAACCGGGACTAGAACCTGGGGTGCCGGCGTCGCAGGTGGAGGATTAGACAAGTGAGCCACGGTGCCAGCTGGAAATTGTTTCTTATCAAAAACTATCCACGATTTCAAAAATTTCTGCATCAAAATAAAGATTCCATTTTGTATCAAAAGTCCATTTTTCATAAACTTTTTGAACACTCCTGTATCTGGCTCATCAAAGGTTTTTAACTTCATTTTTATAGTTGTCATTATTTTTTGGCAGAACTAGCAAAACAAGAGTTGGATCTGAGATATTTCTGTATTCATTTCCTTCAGAAAGACCAGTCATAAGACAATGTGAGAGCAGAAAGGTATTCATTTTCAATTATGAAATATTTTCTATATATTTAATGTGGAAAGTCTCACTTTGTTTGAACTATTTGTTTGATACCATATTTAATGTTAAAAAGACACTATATGCTACATTCCTTTATAAGACATCAAAGCAGTTAAAACTCTTCTGCTGGTAACCATCTACTTGCTTGAGTACATATTTTGAAACTTTCAATTTTTTTTTTTTGGACAGGCAGAGTGGATAGTGAGAGAGACAGAGAGAAAGGTCTTCCTTTTTGCCGTTGGTTCACCCTCCAATGGCCGCTGCGGCCGGCGCATCTCGCTGATCCGAAGCCAGGAGCCAGGGGCTTCTCCTGGTCTCCCATGCGGGTGCAGGGCCCAAGGACTTGGGCCATCCTCCACTGCCTTCCCGGGCCATAGCAGAGAGCTGGCCTGAAAGAGGGGCAACCGGGATAGAATCCGGCGCCCCAACCGGGACTAGACCCGGTGTGCCAGCGCCGCAAGGCAGAGGATTAGCCTGAAACTTTCAATTTTTAAGTTTACTTAAAGCACTGAAGCCTCCAACTATATTGGATATAAAAATAACCAAAAAAATTTAAAGCACCAAGTCAGGAATTCAGCCCTTGCTGTATTCTTACATACTTCTTTCTGTGTGAACATTACTTGTTTGACACGTCATCAGAAGCAAATATTCAAATTAAGTTTTATAAAATTGACTTTGGTATATAATGAAATAGCATTTGTTTTACTTCTAAAATATTTTATTTTCTCTAATCCTATAAATATTGACATGATACATATTGCTAAAATTATGAAAAAGGTAAATGCCGTGTTTGACACAGAAGTCATGATACTGCATGAGATGCACACATCCCATTTTGGAAAGTCTGGGTTTGAGTCATAGCTCTGCCTCCAATCAGCTTCCTGCTAATGTGCACCTTGTAAAACAGATGACGCTCAAATTCTTAGGTTCCTGTTTCCCACATGTAAAACTTAGATTGAAAACCAGGTTCTTTTTTTCAGCGTGGTCCAACTTTGGGTGTTACAGGCATTTGGGAGAGAGAACTAGCATATGGAAGACCTTTCTGTCTGTCTCTTTTTCTCTTACAGATAAAACAAAACTAAAACTTTTTAAAAATTATGAAAAGATACAATATGAAAGCATTTGTAAAGAAATATTTGTATCTGAGGTGCATACTGTTTTTTTATTTCATGAAAAAAATCAGTTTGCATAAATGTTTATATATTTTAACATAAAATATAATTTTTATGATTTTTTTAGAAAACATTCAATAGAAATTTTTTTGTGGTGAATATTCCTACTATGTTTGAGATGATCAAGAAAATTCTTTTAGATAAAGTTAACTGATGAATACTTACTATACGTGTTTTAAAAATCTTTAACAACACCATGTATATTGTTCTATAGGGTTTCTAAGGGCTGTAATTTTTAAGCAGTTCATCTTAATGCTGACTTCTTGAGAAGCTTTGACTACAATAGGCATGAATATGTTTTCAAAGGATGATGGATAAATTGCTGGGTTGATATATAATATATCTTAGGCAGCTGATAGGTTTTTTATCCTTTACTTGTCTTTTAGTTATACACAGTTTTAAGATAATTATCATCTATAAGTTAGTCTTTTTCCTTTTCTTGTATCAGAAATATTTGCCTTGCTTATAGGTTCTAGAAATCCCCAAAGTATACATCATAAAATTAAAACTAAACTATTATGGCACACCCCCCCAACCCTACAGTGTATCCTAAACACTGTTAATGCCTGATTTGGTCATTCATTGCTAGACTGATAAAGACGAAAGTTTTAAGTATCACTATAATTGAATTGGACACACTGGAATTCTAATTGAATATTATATAGAAAACCTTACTTATCAATATAGTATTCAATATCACAATTTATTTATTTAAAATTATTCATTTGAGAAGGAGAGATTAGATGTATTCTCAACTGCTGGGGCTGTGCCAGGCCAAAGCTAAGAGTCAAGAGCTCAGTCTGGGTCTCCCCAAACTGGAACTGGGAGTAGAGCTAGGCCTTGAACCCAGGCACCCCAATATGTGACACAAGCATCCCAAATGGCAGCCTAACTGATAAGCCAAATGCCTACCCCTAAAAATGCTATTTGAATAAAAACAACCTGTCTTAGACTAGTCATCATGAGAATAAAATAGAATTTTAAGATGCAGGATTCAAACTTGCAGTCTTACACGCCATAAATCAAATGCTAAAGAACATGTTTTGTGGTACCAATTATAGTATCTTAGAGATACTATAATTGATCAAAGAGCAAAATATAAAGCATACTGGGAATTATGGCAGTAGATCACAGTCATTAGTTCAAAGCATCTGTGCTAGAGAGTTGAATGACAGCTGTCAGTAATTAGAGGGAAAGGGAAATGGAAGATGTTGTTCAAAGGATATAAAACTTTCAGTTATGAGACAGGTAAGTTGAGGATCTAACGTAAAGAGTAGTTAATTATACTGTATTATATACTTTAAAGTTGATAAGAGTAGATTTACGTAGTAAAAAAATAGTAACTCTGTGAGGTGATGGATGTATTAATTAGTATAATTGTGGTAATCATTTCACAATACAATATATCAAATCACACCCAAATTCCAAAAAATTAGGAGCTGGGGTGGAGAAAGCTACCGAAAACTGAACAACTTCAAAACAAATCTATGATATTTCAGATAAGAGAAACTTTTTAAAACATTAAAAAGTATACTAATTAGGGCTCTCTATGAAAAGAGAACCAATAGGATGTGTGGGGTGTGTGTGTGTGTGTGTACAATGGATCCTTCATCTGCTGGTTTACTCCCCCCATATGGCCACAACAGCCAGGTCTTGGCAAGGCTGAAGCCAGAAGATAGGAACCCCATCTTGTTCTTTCACATGGTAGCAGGGGCCCACACTTGGGCAATTCCTGCTGCCTTTCCAAGGTGTATTAGCAGGAAGTTGGATCAGAAGCTGACAGCTGGGACTCCAACCAACACTCTGATATGGGATGTTTGCATCACCAAGTGCTTGTTGCAGTGGATTTGTTCTGAGAAGAGGAGTGTGGTGGGGGCAAGAGGCGCGGAGTCACCACACAGACCCTGGGAGTCAGGTGAAAGTGGGCCAGAGGGGGGCATCCTGCAGACTCGTTTATTTCAGTTGGTACAACAGCTTATATAGCCAAGGCAGCCAATCCAGTCAAAGGGCAGTCTATGCCCTAACCAATCACATCCTGTTGCCAGGCAGTATCCGAAGCCATCCAATCACAGCCTGTTGCCAAGCAGGCTCTGATTGCCATGTGGTTTCCAAAGCCATCCAATCACAGCCTATTGCCAGGCAGGCTCTGTTGCCAGGTGGGTTTCAAAGCTATTCCTGAGTAACTGATGCTCGCTTGCCAGTGGCCATCTTGGCATGGCCTTCTCATTCCACCACAAGTGCTAGCTTAACCTGCTGTACCACAACACTGGCCCCCTTTTTTGTTTTTAAGATATTTTTTCTGGGTATAAAATTTTGAATGGACAGGTTTTTTTTTTTTTTTTTTTTTTTAATTATTTTCTTTTAGTATTTTAAAGTTACCTTCTTGCCTTCTTGTTTTCTGGTTCGCACTTCATGGAACCAAAAGTCTGCTGCCACTTTTTCTTTCCTTCTTTTTTTTTTAATCCTCAGGCCTGCCTATGAAACGTGGCTTTCCTATGCCATCTTTCAAGTTTTTTCCTTTATCACTTGTTTTGAGTAATTTGAGTAATTTGATGATATGCCTTGAAGATGTTTTCTTCAGAACTTTTAGAACTGCGGTTTGCCAAACACCTTAGAATCATGAGTATATCATTTTCATTCTTTTTGGAAGCTCTTTTCCTCTAGCTTACTGAATATTTAAAATACAACTATAATAAAAACTAATATGCTTATGTAATTATATTATGTATGCCATTTATTTGTTGTTTAAATTGATTTTTCTCCTCTTTATAATCTGCATTCTCCTGATTCTTAGCAAGCCTACTACGTTTTAATTAGAAGTCATATATTGTATATTTTACTCTGTTGGTTATCAAATATTTTGGTATTACTATTAATTACTACTAATATTAATTAACAGTTGTTCTGAGGGACAGACAACTATTTTACCTAAAAGATATGATTATTTCAGGCTTTGTTTTTAAGCTTCATTAGGAAAGACCATAGTAGTATTTTAATCTAGGAATAATTTTCCTCATCTCCAGTGCAAAACTCTTCACAATAATCTGCTGTACATGAATTCTGAGGTTTCTACTCTGGCAAATGGGAATAGTTATTATTTTTGTTTGGTTGGTTTGTTTTTAATTTGTTAAGTACACGAGGACAGCTGTGGTCCTGATTAATCCACATTGGCTAGACTTCACAGTTTGTTCAGATTTGCTGCACCTTTTTCAGAGTTTACTTTTTAAAGTCTGATCCTGTAATTTTTACCTCCCCTATAAAATTGCTCTATAAATGCCTGCAGTATCTTGCTACTTGTATTTATGACAGGATATTTATGAAAGCCCGATGAAAAAGCTACTGTCTCTTTTATAACCTCAAAAGTCTTCACATAATCTAAAGAAGGATAAGTAAAATAAAATCTTTAAAACTAACTTGCAAAAATTCAAAATATCTAAGAGAGATGTCACAGACTAGTCTGAAATAAAAATATGGTTTTCTAAAGCAAAACGTGCAAGTACATGTGCTATGTTTTAACATTACTATCTGAGTTGCTTAGACGCAAGAAAGAAAAATAAGCCATTTTATTTTAAAAGCAGGTATAGGAATTCCTATTTCTGGAAAGGTGAAAATTTCCTATGATGCTAAAAAGATGTTTGATGTAAAATCTCAGGCTCAGTATATTGTAGAATATGCTATGAAGAACTGGTATAGTTTATGACAATGATTTTAACCTTTTTTCCATAGTTTCTAGAAGGTGCATACTGTCCAGAAATTGACCAAGATAATTCAAGTGACAGAAAAAAGCAACAGAACAAATAAAACATTAAGAAAATGTTGTAAGGGCCAGCGCTGTGGCGTAGCAGGTAAGGCCGCCGCCTGCAGTGCCAGCATCCCATATGGGCGCCAGTTTGAGTCCTGGCGGCTCCACTTCTGATCCAGCTCTCTGCTATGGTCTGTGAAAGCAGTGGAAGATGTCTCAACTGCTGAACCCATGTGGAAACCTGGAAGAAACTCCTGGATCCTGGCTTCAGATCAGCTCAGCTCTAGCCACTGCGGCCAACTGAGGAGTGAACCAGCAGATGGAAGACCTCTCTCTCTCTCTCTCTCTCTCTCTCTCTGCCTCTCCTCTCTCTGCCTCTTTCAAATAAATAAATAAATAAATAAATCTTAAAAAAAAGAAAATGTTGGAAAAACTAAACAACCAAAAATGATCAAAGGGGAAAATAGGCCTTGAAAACAGAAAAAAATACAAGGATTTCTCAATTGGATTTTATGTCAATTTCAATTTTTTTAATTAATTAATTTATTTGAAAGAGTTACACAGAGAGAGGAGAGGCAGAGAGAGTGAGGTCTTCCATCCCCTGGTTCACTCCCCCAATTAGCTGCAATGGCCACAACTGTGCTGATCCAAAGCCAGGAGTCAGGAGATTCTTCAGGGTCTCCCACACAGATGCAGGGGCCCAAGGACTTGGGCCATCTTTTACTGCTTTCCCAGGCTATAGCAGAGAGCTGGATCAGAAGTGGAGGAGCCAAGACTCGAACCAGCACCCATATAGGATGCTGGCACTGCAGGCGGCGGCTTCACTTGCTACGCCACAGCGCTGGCCCCTCAATATTTTTTTAGAGGTTCATTTATTTATTTGAATGACGAAATGAAAGAGAAAAAAAGAGAGGGAGAGAGAGTGAGAGAGGTATCTTCCATCCACTGATTCACTCTCCAAATGCCTACAACAGCCAAGGCTGGGATCTCTTACCAGGTCTCCCAGGAGGTGGTTAGGAACCCAAGTCCCAGGGTCATCATCTAATGTGTCTTAGGTGCAATAGCAAGAAGTTGAATGAGAAATCGAGTAGTTGACACGCCAAGTACACACTATGATCGGGTATGAGGTATTCCAAGTAATAGCTTAAGAAATTGTGCCGCAAGACCCAATCCAGTAATACTATGTAGTAAGCAAAATCTAATCCATGTGAAGGAACAACACCAGTTTTAACTTGACTGTCAGCCTAATCTTTATGCTCTGAAACAAACTTTTGTGGAAAATTTGTTGGTGTTGTTGACAGTTATTGTAACACTATTTAGCATCCTACAAATTCACTGTAAATAACAAATTTATTTGTTATTTTGTAGACTATGTACTGAAATTACAACTATTAAATGGAGAAGTGACTTTAGATCATGGATTCTATTCAAACAATGTCTTAAGTTGGGGTCCTGTCCTAGACAAAGAAATTAAGAATTCTGAAAGTCAAAATTGTTCTAAGCTAAAAAATATGCCTGGCTTAAAGAAGATATGATATTTTAATCACACATTTTATCATTACTGCTTATTCATCTTTGTCATTCTTTAAGCAAAATAATTTTACTTAATTATTACTTCCAATTTCTATATTGTTCTTCTGGTTTATATATTTAGTATACTTGGTAATATAGTTATCAGATAATCTACAGCTGTTTTTCCTTACTTTTTTCCCAGCATTCTCTAGTATCACGACTATGTAGTATATTACTTCTTCAATACAACAATCTTTGTATTTATGAACATTTTAATTTCATTACATATATTTAGAATAAAGCTATAAAGTTTGTAGTAAAAATGCCAAATATTATAGTTCTTGGGAACCAGTATATTTTTGCTTAAGATAAATAGAAATTAAAATATTATAGATGTCATATAACTTGCTGTTTATATAGATAGATACCCCAATTATTTTTATTCCATTATTTGAAATCCTATAGTGGTGATTTCTCACATTAATCTAATCTAATTGCCCATACTAATCCCATCTAATAGTTTCAAGGTGAAGATTAAAAATTCAAGTTTCTTGGGGCCAGCGTTGTGGTGTAGCAGGTTAAAGCCCCAGCCTGCAGCGCTACATATGGGTGCCGGTTCAAGTCCTGGCTGCTCCACTTCCAATCCAGCTCTCTGGTATGGCCTGGGAAAGCAGAGGAAGATGGCCCAAGTCCTTAGGCCCCTGCAACTCCGTGGGAGACCCAGAAGAAGCTACTGGTTCCTGGCTTCATATCAGCTCAGCTCTGGCCATTGTGGTCATTTGGGGAGTAAACTAGTGGATGGAAGACCTCTCATTCTCCCTTGCTCTTCCTCTCTCTCTAATTCTTTCAACTAAATAAAATAAATCTTAAAAAAAATTTCGTTTCCTTTAAGGAATTTATTTATTATTTTTTTTTACGATTTACTTACTTATATGAAAGGCAGAGTTATATAGAGAGCAGGACAGAAACAGACAAATCTTTCATCTGTTGGCACAATGGCCAGAGCTGAGCCAAGCTGAAGTCAGTAGCCAGAAGCTTCATCTGGGTCTTTCATGTGGGTGCAGCAACCCAAGTACTTGAGCCATCTTCCAACACTTTCCCATGGAACATTAGCAGGAAGCCAAATCAGAGTGGAGCAGCTGAGACTAGAAATCTGTGCCCATATGGGATGCCATCATTGCAGGTGGCAGCTTAACCTGCTATGCCATAACACCTGCCCCAACGATTTCTTAAAAGTTAAGTCATACTTTGTGAGTCATGAAAAAAAGGCTTAGATATTTTGAAAATCTGCTTCTACATAGCAATAGTTAGAATGAAAATAGATTAATCAGGTCAAAATGAGAATGCTATAAATAGAGGTAAATAACTAAAGGATATTTTTCCTGCAGCCATGTGGGAGACCTGGAAGAAATGCCTCTCTCCTGGCTTCTTCCTGGCCCAACCATGGTAGTTGCAGACATTTGGGGAGTGAACCAGTGGATAGAAGATCCCTCTATCTGTCTCTCCTACTCTTTCTGTAACTCTGCATTTCAAATAAATTTTTAAAAAAATTTAAAAAAACCTGTATTTATGAGGTACATTGACTCTCTTCTCTTTGTATTAACAGCACATTAACATAATTGATTATAATTGTGTTGTTGTAATTACCATGCATTTGCTGTGACCCTGAGAATGTAATGTATTGATAAATTCCTAAAAAAAAAGTACAGCTCCAATAATGCATATTTTATACCTGTAAAATGTCAGCGGGGCCTTCTTTAGCAGATGCGACCAATAAAGTATGCCCGTTGATGATTCCCTCGGCCAGGAAGTACTTGAAGAGCAGGGGTGAATAAATATTGTATTTATCCTCTTCTATAAGAAAGAAGGTTACATTCAGTACAGTTTCATAGAACAAGCACTCTCCCATGTTTTTATTATTTTTCTCCCTTAGAACAAGCATGTGAGGGGGCCAAGGCATAGTCAGATAGGTTAAGGTAATTTTCAGGATAGTCAATGAGAAGTAAGAATCTTTAACACAGACTTGCTGATTCCAAAGATTATTCTCAAAGTACCACACTCTGACAGCTACAAAATTTACAGGATTATGTATGTTTATAACATAAGTGAACTGGAGAGTTTTTTTCTTACTAAGACACAGGGAATTTTCTCAGGCTATCCACCACTAAAATGACCATTACTACTTACCAACTAGTTTGTAAACTTGCATCTTAGTTCTTTCATGTTGTAATAATAAAGCACTTGATGTATGTAGCCTGATGAATAACATTATATAAGTAATATATAAAAATTGTATTACTTCCACATTCTAGTTGGAGGTTTAAAATCCAACAATAAATTAAAATGGGAGATTTTGATGTGATAGAGTTCCTAAATTATACTAAATATTTTCCTGTCTTGTGTTTTATTACATTTTCATCTCTTTTTTCCAATTTATAATGATCAAATGATTATTTCAGAGGATTCTGCTGCACAAATGAATTATATTTTTAAGATTTTACTACATAATCAAAGCAGCTTCAAATTATCATTGTTTCCTCCATTGTGCTGACAGGCTACATGCCTACAGTTTAGTATTAGGTATCTATCCTTTAGCAGTTTGAATACCATACCCAAAAAAGAAACAAGTAAACTTACTGCAGTGTCTAAAGGGAGAGTAGCCATCATCAATTTATTTAAAAAATATTAATTGAATACCTAAGCTGACAAAATAGGAGACCGACCACACCCAATGTGGGTATCACTCTGGACTTTTGCCCCATTCTGGAGCACTGTCCAGAGCTTTGTGGGCCCACCCAGAACACACCTCTGGATATCTGCCGCAGGAACAGGCATTCAACTAAGCTATAGAGATACATTTCAAGAACAAAGCCCTAATTGGTGAAAACCATCAAGTGTTTCCACAGATGCATAAAAATAAACATAGAAATACAATAAACATGAACAAGGAAAACAATATGATTCCCCCCCAAACCACAACATTTCAGTATTGTTATGTGACAATGAATAGATCGATGAAACACCTGAAAAGAAATTCTAAAGAATAGTCATATAATTACACAAAAACCAAAAGAAGCAAATATATGAGTTAAAGAAATCCATACATGACATGAATGAGAAATTCTGCCAGGAGATACAGATATTAAAAAAAAAATCAAACTTAAATATTAGAAATGAAGAATTCAGTATATCCAAAATAAAATAAAGCAAAACCTCAAACAGTGGAAAGCCTTAACAACAGACTCTGTGAAGCAGAAAAAAGAATATCAACGCTAAAAGACAAATCTTTGGCTACATCTCAGCCAGACAAGAACAATTACAAAAACTGAAAACAGTGTTTGAGATTCATGGGATACCACCAAACAACCACCTATATATGTCTTAGGCATTCCTGAAGGTATGGAATGACAGAATGGCTTAGAAAAATTACTCAATGAAGTAACAGCAGAAAGTTTCCCTAATTTGGAGAAAGATGTGGGCATCCAAGTGCAAGAATCACACAGAACCCCTAAAAGTTCTTCACCATGATATATTATGGTCAAATTTTCAAAAGCAAAACATAAGGAACAAATCTTAAAATGTACAAGAAAAAAATGCCAGATTAACTTCAAAGGATCTCCAATTAGAATGACAGATGGTTTCTCATCAGCAACCTTACAGGCTAGGAGAGAATAGAGACATAGTCTATGTCCTAAATGAAAAACCTATCAACCCAGAATACCATATCAAGGAAAAGCTCTCATTTATAAATGAAGGTGAAATAAAGACCTTCCAAAAGAAACAGAAATTGAAAAAATTTGTCACCAGCCAGTCAGCTTTACAAATGATAGTTAAAGATGGGCTACAAATAGAAACAGAGAGAGATAATTGGCATCATGAAAGAATGTGAAGGCTGGAATTCTAGTTAAAAGTAAAAAGGAAATCCAAAACAAACAATGGAATTATTTATGGAAAAATGGTAGGACTAAGTCATTGCTCATCAACAATAACCTTGCATAAAAGTGGCCTAAATTATCCAATTAAAAGACATAAAGTGTCCGAATGGCTTAAAAAACAAGACCCCCTGGGCCAGCGCCATGGCTCACTTGGTTAATCCTCCACCTGCGGTGCTGGCATCCCATATGGGTGCCAGGTTCTAGTCTTGGCTGCTCCTCTTCCAGTCCAGCTCTCTGCTGTGGCCCAGGAAGGCAGTGGAGAATGGCCCAAGTGCTTGGGCCCCTGCACCCTCATGGGAGACCAGGAGGAAGCACCTGGCTCCTGGCTTCGGATCGGCGCAGCACTGGCCCTAGCGGCCATTTGGGGGGTGAACCAACGGAAGGGAGACCTTTCTCTCTGTCTCTCTCTCATACTGTCTAATTCTACCTGTCAAGTTTAAAAAAAAAAAAAAAAAGAAAAAAACAAGACCCCTCTATATGCTGCCTACAAGAAACATACCTCACCAACAAAGATACACACATATCAGAAATTAAAGGAGGGTAAAAGATATTCCATGGACACAGAAATAAAAATGATCAGAAGTAATCATCCTAATACTACACAAAATAGATCCTAAAATAAAAACTGCTAAAAGAGACAAAGAAGGACATTAATTATTAAGGGATCAATTTAACAGGAAATGTGACTATAGTACCCAATACTAGGGAACTTGGATATTTAAAACAAACGTTAATGAATCTAAAAGGAGACATAGGCTCCAATACAATAATAGGGGGAGCTGGTGCTGTGGCCTAGTGGGTAAAGCTGCAGCCTGCAATGCTGGCATTCCATATGGACACCGGTTCTAGTTCTGGCTGCTCCACTTCTGATCCAGCTCTCTGCTATGGCCTGGGAAAGCAGTGGAAGATGGCTCAAGTCCTTGGGCCCCCGCATCCAGTGAGACCTGGAAGAAGCTTACGGCTCCTGGCTTCGGATTGGTGCAGCTCCAGCCACTGCAGCCATCTGAGGAGTGAATCAGTGGATGGAACACCTCTCTCTACCTCTCTCTCTCTCTGCTTCTGCCTCTCTGTAACTCTTTCAAATAAATAAATAAATCTTAAAAAAAATAATAATAGGGGATCTCAACAGCCTACCTGCATCAATAGACCGATGAATTAGACAAAACATCAACAAAGAAACAAAAGAGCCAATCTACACTATTGACCAAATGGATCTAATTGTTACCTATAGAACATTTCATCACACAGCTGAAGAATACACATTCTTTTCATCAGTGCATGGCACTTTCTCCAGGATAGACCGACCACATGGTAGGCCATAAAACAAGTCTCAGCAAATTCAAAAAACTTGAAATCATATCATGTATCTTTTCTGACCACAATGGAATGAGGCTGGAAATTAATAACTTAAAAATCTCTAGAAAATATGCAAACACATGGATATTGAACAATTGGTCATAAAATAAATAAAAAAAAATATCCTGGAAAGGAATGAAGAAGACACCACAACATCAAGACTTACGGGATACAGCAAAAGCAGTGTTAAGAGGAAAGTTTATTTCAATTAGTGCCTATGTTAAGAAATTGAAAAGGCTTCAAATAAATGATCTAACAATGCATCTCAAGGACCTAGACAAATTAGAACAAACCAAACCCAAAATTAGTAGGAGGAAAGAAATAATAAAAATTAGAGAACAAAATTGATAATTAAAAAAAAACACATAAAAGATCAGTGAAATGAAGAACTGTTTTTTAAAAAAATAAACAAAGTTGACAAACCACTGACTCAAGTAACCAAAAAACGAGGGAGAAGATCTATGTTAATAACATCAGAGATGAAAAGGATACTACAAACAGGTTTATGCCAACAAATTAGAAAATCTAGAAGAAATGGATAGATTTCTGGAAACATACAAAATACAAAATACCAAAATTGAGGCATGAAGAGATAGAAAACCTATATAGACCAATAACCAAGATGGAGACTGAATAAAGGCCCTCCCAACAAATTTTAAATTACGAGAATGTAAAATGCTACTGATAAAAATATCCAAAAGTTACGAAAGTCTATCTAGTTGTGTTGTTATCAGACATGATGGTTATCTTAATCAGAAAGGTCCAGAGGCCTAAAAGGGATAAATGTTTTGTAAAATCTTACATGAGATTTCAAAAATACTGTGTGGAGTAAGCCTCTTCTTATTGGTTAATGAGTTTATCATTTTATACATGGCTACTTAAAGTCTTTTGTTAGCCACAGTTTTGTATTCTCCAAACATTAAAAATCAGATTTAGTGCTCAATGAAGTTAAAACAGTGTTGGTTCTATATTTAAATGTGTCCTCTTTAAGGTTCCAAAGGACTTCTTTTTCCCTGATTTACTGTATTCAGTGCTTTGGGATAGTTCCGTAAGCAGATCAAGCCAATAATCGACTGCAGGTTCCAACTGAGTAAAGTATGGTAAATTCACATTACTAAGAGCAGGAAGTTATTCGAATAGCTGGTAATTTTTATTAATAATAATAACAGTTAAAGATTTTAAGAAGATATTACTGAAATTGCTTTATTGTTCTATCTGGTATGTTATGTTATACATGTTATATGTGTGTACATATTGCATGGTTTTGGCCCAGCCCTGCCCAGCTATTGTGGCTATTTGGGGAGTGAACCAGCACATGGAAGGTCTTTCTCTCTCTCTCTCTCTGTAGTCTGCCTTTCAAATAAATTTAAAAAACACTTTAAAAAATACATTTGAAAGTTTTGGGGGAATAGTTGAAGCAGATATTAGAAGAAAATCTATAGCTTTAAATGCTCAATTATAAAACAAAGAAAGGTGGGTAAAATCACCACCTGTAGTGCCAGTTCAAGTCCCAGCTGCTCCTCCTCCTCCTCTTCTTTTTTTTAAGATTTATCTATTTTGTTTTAAAGGTAGAGTTACAGAGAGGCAGAGGCAGAGGCAGAGGCAGAGGCAGAGGCAGAGAGAGAGAGAGAGAGAGAGAGAGAGAGAGAGAGAGAATGTCTTCCATCCTCTGGTTCGCTCCCCAGATGGCCGCAATGGCTGGAGCTGCACCGATCCGAAGTCAGGAGCCAGGAGTTTCTTCCGTGTCTCCCACGTGTGTGTAGGGGCCCAAGGATTTGGGCCATCTTCTACTGCTTTCCCAGGCTAAGGCTGGATCAGAAGTGGAGCAGCCAAGACTCGAACCGACGTCCATATGGGATGCCGGCATTGCAGCTGGCGGCTTTACCCACTATGCCACAGTGCTGGCCCACATGCTTCTCTTCTGATCCAGCTCTCTGTTATGGCCTGGGAAAGCAGTGGAAGATGGCCCAAGTCCTTGGGCCCCTCACCTGTATGGGAGACCTGGAGGAGGCTCCTGGCTTCGGGTCAGCCCAGCTTTGGCTGTTGTAGCCATCTGAGGGAATGAACCAGTAGATGGAAGACCTGTCTCTCTCTCTGCCTCTGCCTCTCTGTAACTCTGCCATAATAAATAAACAAATAAAAAGAAAACAAAGAAGGTCTAAAATCAATGATCTAAGCCTTCTTTTTTAAATGATAAACTATTAAGTGCATGTTAAATGCAGACAAAATAAATGATAAGAAATTAAAAAGAGGAAAAATCAATAAAGAAAAACTGGACTGAAAAAAAAATCAATGACAGCAAAAACTGGTTTATAAAATTAAGAAAATTGATAAATTTTTAGGTACGCTGATACAGAATAAAAAGCCACAAATTATTGACCTTAGCAATGAAATATGAGATTTAACTAAAGGTCTTACAGTCACTAAAAGCATTAAGACAAGTATTATAAACAATGCTATGCTAAAAAAATCACAATTAGAAAAATGGACAATGTCATTACAGCTTTCAGATTATCAAATATACTTAAGAAGAAATAGGAAACCAAAACATAAATATTACTCCCCAAACCCCAGCTTCAGAGAGACCTAATAAAGTGAACCAAATATTTTTAGGAAGAAATAATACCTACACCTAACAAATGCAGAAAAAAAGCAGAAGGAACAATTTCCAACTCATCCTTTTTTTTAAAAAAAATTATTTTATTTGTTTGAGAGGTAGAGTTAACATAGAGAGAAGGAGAGACAGAGAGATTCCATTTGCTGGTTCACTCTCTAAATGGTCATAACAGCCAGGGCTGGACCAGGCCCAAAGTAGGAGCTTCTTCTGGATCTCCCAGGTGATACAGGAACCCAAGCACTTGGGCTATCCTCCACCGCTTTCCCAGATGCATCAGCAGGGAGCTGGATAGAAGTAGAGCAGTCAGGACTTGAATCAGTGCCCTTATAGGATTATGGCACTGCAGGCGGAGGCTTAACCTGCTACATCACAGCGCTAGCCCCTCCAACTCACTTTATGGGCAAGTTATTACTGAGATATCAAAACCAGGTGAAGAGTTTAAAAAAGCTAAAAAACATTTTCTACATTTAATGAAGAAATTATACTAATCCTTTGTGTACTCTTTCAGAAAAGAGGAGAGGATGGAGAGAAACATTTTCAAATTTATTTTATGATTACAGGATTAGCCTAATACCAAAATGAGACCAAGACATCAGAGGAAAAGAAAGCTACAGACTGGTATGCCTCATGGACAATATAAAAATGGTTCTCTAAATATTATAAAACAAATCCAGTAATAAGTAAAACATAATAATGTATAATGCCTAAGAGGGGTTTATCATAGAAATGCCAATTTGGTATATGATTAAAAAAGATCAGTGAACTACAAAAACAAATATAAAGACACTATGATCATTTCAATAGATACAGAAAAAGCATTTGGCAAAATTTAATAGTAATTCAGAGGAAGTGTTAGCAAACTATGAAGAGAATGAAATCTATTCAACCCGAATCATAGGATGATCATATTTTTTTAAAGAAAAAACCTTGTAGGAATAATAAATCAAGGTTATTATAGTTGTAGCAGGAGAAATCAGTATATAAAAATCAGTTGTGGAGCCCAGTGTTGTGTTGTAATAGGTTAAGCCATCATCTAAGATGCTGGCATCCCATGTAGGCACCGGTCCGTGTCCCTGGTGCTCCACCTCTGATCCAGTCTCTGTTATTGAACCTGGGAAAGCAGCAGAAGATGGCCCAGGTATTTGGGCTCCTGCCACTCACATGTTGATCCAGATGAAGTTCTTGGCTTTGTTCTGTCCTAGCTCTGGTTGTTTTGGCTGTTTGGGGAGTGAACCAGCAGATGGAAGAGCTCTCACTCTCTCTCTCTCTTCCTGTCTTGCCTTCTCTTTCTGTAACTCTGACTTTCAAATAAACAGATCTTTAAAAAAATCAATTGTACTAGTACAATTACACTTATAATAAAATATGAAAATTTTGGAAAAATTTAACAAAATATGTCGTGAACTTATTCTACATTGAAAACTACAAAACATAATGAGAGTAAGGAAACCTAAATAAACAGAGAGATATTTCATATTTATGGTATGGAAGCCTCAAATCTCCAAATTAATATATAGATTTGATGGAATCCTAATGGATATCCTAATAAACCTTTTTGGAGAAACTGACAAGCTAATCATAAAATTTACATAGAAATCAATATGTTACAGAAAAACTGAATTTGAAAAAGAACATCTTTAGAGGACTTACTGAATTGAAAACTTAATATATAGTTTCATCAATCAAGTTAGTGTGAAGTTAGAAAATGATATATACTTGAATGTGAAACAATACAGTTCATAAACCTATGTCACTGATTTTTGACAAAGATAGAACATAATTGTTTTTCAATAATTGATCCTGGAATAAGTGAATATCTAAATGCAACCAACAAAAACCTCAATCTTATCTCAAACTACATTCTACCAGGAAACAATAAAAACTTTGATCTTATCTCTCATACAACTACTCAAATATTAACTAGAAACAGAACACAGATCTAAATGCAAAAGATTGAAACAAGAAACTATTAGAGGAGAACATGAGGAAAATCTTTGCATTTCTGAGGACATGAAAGTATGAATCATAACAGGAAAGATGGACAGGTGGAACTTTATCAAAAATTTTTAAATTTGTTTTTGATAGTCACCACTGAGAAAAAGGCAAGCCACAGGCAGAGAAAATGTTTGACAGACACTGGGGAGAATGTGAAACTGTAACTACTTTGGAAAACAGTGTGGCAATTTCTGATGAAGCTAAACATACCTTATCACAAGATCCAGAAATTCCACTCCGCTGTATTCACCATGAGAATAAAACATATATACCCACACAGAGATCTATAAAGAATGTTCATGATAGCTTTTTTCCCCTTGGTATTAGCCAAAAGTTTAAAAGTTGGAAAAAAGCCGAATGTCCATCAAGTGGTGAATAGAAAAACAAATGGTCTATTCATAAATAAAATGCTAATACAGAAGAAAAAGAAATGAACTATTGATACATATGCAATGACATGGATGAATGTCAAAAACATAAAAGTGGCCGGCGCCGTGGCTTAACAGGCTAATCCTCCGCCTTGTGGTGCCGGCACACCGGGTTCTAGTCCCGGTCGGGGCGCTGGATTCTATCCTGGTTGCCCCTCTTCCAGGCCAGCTCTCTGCTATGGCCCGAGAAGGCAGTGGAAGATGGCCCAAGTGCTTGGGCCCTGCACCCACATGGGAGACACCAGGAGAAGTACCTGGCTCCTGGCTTCGGATCAGTGAGATGCGCCGGCCGCAGCGGCCATTGGAGAGTGAACCAACGGCAAAAAGGAAGACCTTTCTCTCTGTCTCTCTCTCTCTCTATCCACTCTGCCTGTCAAAAAACAAACAAACAAAAACCAAAAAACAAACAAACAAAAAACACATAAAAGTAACAGACAAAAGTCAGATACAACAAAGTACATATGATATCCTTGCCTTTGTTTGTATTCTGGAGAAAGCAAAACTAAGCCCAGTGATAGAAAGACATATTAGCTTCTTGGAATCAGGAAACTCTTCAGGTACCAGGAGATTTTTTTGAAGTGATGGTAATGTTTTATATCTTCACTGTGGTAGTGGTTATATACTTTTGGAAAAAGTCACTAAAATAATGCCCTTATTAGGGGTACATTTTTATTGTATAACATTATAGTTCAATAAAGTTGACTTATAAAACAATTCGCTAAGATGCAACTAAATACCAGGTGGTAATTTGTTTATGAGCCTTTTTAGCATAGTATCTTAGAACAAATCCATAACCAAAAATATAGTCTATTTATATGAGGTTTAGTTTTATACAAAGAACATAGCTAGTTCTTTTTTTTTTTAAGATTTATTTTATTTATTTGAGAGTCAGAATTACAGAGAGATGGGGGATGGTCTTCCATCTGCTGACTCACTCCTTAAATAGACACAATGGCTGGGGCTGGGCAATGCCAGAGCCAGGAGCCAGGAGCTTCTTCAGGGTTTCCCACACAGGTGCTGGGACCCAAGCACTTGAGCTGTCCTCCACTGCCTTCCCAGGCCATCAGCAGGGAGCTGCTTTGGAACAGAAGCAGCTGGCACTTGAACCTGTGCCCATATGGGATGCTGGCACTGCAAGCAGAAGCTTAACCTGCTACGCCACAGTGCCAGCACCCAGAGGTGGTTCTTGTACATTATCCATCATAAGTTAAGTAATATCTACAAATCTTTAAGTCACAAAATGGGTATGGCATAGATTTATGAGCATTTAATGAGAATTTTAGTGTATAGGAAAAGGTTTGGAATGTCTGTGCACTGTTTAGAGCTGACAGGTGGTAAAGTAAGCAGAGACAAATGTAGCTGACATGAACAGCATTCTTTATTGATTAATATAGCTATAACAATGGAAAAACACTTTATGTAACTAAGAATTTTCCCCCAATCAACTTTAAAACAAAATAAGGTCATGTTTAAAAAGAATTGATTTTGGAGCGGATGTTGTGATGGCAGTGCATTAAGTGACCACTTGGGACATTGGCATCCATATCCAAGTGCTAGTTTTGAGTCCTGGTCCCTCTGTTTCCCATCTAGCTTCCTGCTAATGCATCTGGGAAGGTAGCAGATGCTGACCTACTTGAGTTTCTGCTACCCATATGGGAGACTGGGATCAGGTCCTGGCTCTTGGTTTTGGTCTGGCCCAACTCTGGCTGTTGCAGAAATTTGGGGAGTGAATCTGTGGATGGAAGATCTGTCTTTTGCTCTCTCTCTGTCACTCTTTCAAGTATATAAACAAATAAATAAAAAATAATCTTTTTAAAAGCCAGGTTTTACCTCAAATAATTACTATGAAATCAGTTTGCAGATGCAAACATTTAAACAGAGGGCACTATAAATGAATGATTTAAGCATCAAACTTTTAAATTTTGGACATCAACATTTTTATAATATAGAATATTTACATTAAAAAATTCACTGACCATGCCACCATCCTCACAGAATCCCTGCTAAAATTTTGTTACAATCTGTATTTTTTTCTGTGAATTTTTCTCACATGATTACAACTAATACTGAATTTTGTATCCCATTTCTTTTCACATAATCTCACATGTTTCCTAGTCTCGATAGTCTCGTAACTATTGTGTTTAAGGGTGCACAGTATTCCAGTATATTTATGTATAATAATTTACTTCTTCAACCCCTTCCACAGATTTTTCATGCTGTTTAGAGGCTTTTGTTGATATTAAGTAAAATTGTACAAAGATTCTTCAAATTCAACATTTCCAAGATGTAATTCAGTAGTTCATTATTTTCTTCCACCAAATGTGGACTTTTTCTGTTTTCAGAAAGCTAGGTTTTACCTTTGGCATCTTCTCTCCATCTCTCACAAATGTATTCCCTCCTCATCCTTAATATTCTATTGAACTTAGTTTCAAAATATATTTGGAATTTGATCATCTCCATCCATGCCAATGTCACTTCCTTAGATACACTGCCAACAACCTTGCTTGGATGACTGAAACTGTCATTATTTCTATGCATCTGCTTTGATTCTCCTTCAGTTTAGGACAGTAGCCCCACTCTACCTCCCTTTAGCTGTGCAGGACGTGTTCCAAGGTGATTCCCACCCCTGCAATGTGTGTCTGAAACAAAAAGTTAGTACTGAATCCTGTATGTGAAGATACTTCAAAAAGGTCGTGGAAAATAAAAGTAGAAAGGTTTAATATGGTGGAAAATATTTCTTAAATTCATGCACAGGGGCTGGCACTGTGGCATAGGGGTAAAGCCACTGCCTGCAGTGCCAGCATCCCATATGCCTGCCGGTTGAGTCCCAGCTGCTCCACTTCCTATCCAGCTCTCTGCTATGGCCTGGGAAAGCAGTAGAAAATGGTCCAAGTCCTTTGGCCCCTGCACCTGCGTGGGAGACAAGGAAGAAGCTTCTGGCTCCTGGCTTCAAATCGGTGCAGCTCCAGACGTTGCAGCCAACTGGGGAGTGAACCAGCGGTGGAAGACTTCTCTCTCTCTGCTTCTCCTTCCCTCTCTGTGTAACTCTGACATTCAAGCAAAATAAATAAATCTTTTACACATTTCCAAGTTCTTTCTAAAGTAGCTTCACATACTGTGTTCTCCTATACACACAGATTTACGATAAAGTTTAACTTACAATTTAGGTATAGTAAGACATTAACCCCAAGTTATGTGAATGTAATATCTCTTTCTCATGAAATATCTTATTGTACATTCACCTATTCATTTAAAGGAGACAGTATGTCTTTTTATGAGGTCATAGCTGAATTGCCAGCACACTACTCTTGTTCTTAGGACCTTTTTAAGTAACTTAAGGGTTACTGGAACACAAGCACTGTAATACAACAACAGTCAATCTGATGACCAAGAAGCCTACTAAGTGAGTTGGAGGCAGGTACAGCATACTCTGTGAATATGCTGGACATGGCATAATTCATGTCTTAGGCAGGATGGAGAAAGATGGTGTGAGATTTCATCATTCTACCCAGAATGGCATATGATTTAAAACTTAAGAATAATTTACTTCTGGAATTTTCCATTTAATGATTTTTGGACCATGATTGACCACAAGCAACTGAAACCACAGAAACTGCCAGTGGATAAGAAGGGACTAATAAAGTGATCTTTTCAAAATACAAGCCTGATGACCTCATTTCCCTACTTAGAACCCTTTGGTGGTTTCTCATTACTCTTGGGGGAGAAAGGATTTAATCCCTTTACCTAGTCTAAAGACTATGTGTGGTTGTGGCCAAAGAGCAGTGTTTAATATGTATAAGTGAAAATATTTGTGTTAAGGGGCTAGTGTTATGGTGTAGCAGGTTAAGCTACCGCCTGCAACACCGACATCCCATATGGGCAACAGTTCCTGTCCCAGTTAGTCCACTTCTGATCCAGTTCCCTGCTAATAGCCTCGGAAAAAAGCAAAAGGAGATGATCCAAGTGTCTGGGCCCCTGCCACCCACCTGAGACCTGCATGAAGCTCCTGACTCCTGGCAAGGCCTGGTCCAGTGCTGTCTGTTGTGGCCATTTTGGGAGTTAACCATCAGATGGAAGATCTTTCTCTGTCTCTAACTTGACTTTCAAAATAAATAAATAAATCTTCAAAAGATATATTTGTGTTAACAGTGGTAGAACAAAAAGTGCCACTTTTTCCCTTTAAAATTTATATGGCTGTTGTTTAACAGCTTTTCGATAAAGAAAAAAAGTTGAACTATTTGATTTGAAAAATGAAAATATTTATGAGGTTAAGGACATATATTATAATATTTATTATGGGAATGAACTATATCAGACCAGTAATGCTTAAAGTAAGTATATGCACTGTATATAATCAAAAATACAAGCTGGTTTGTGATTAATGAAGTATGATGATAAGCAATAAGACTAGATGGCAGAGTTGTCTTTTTCTACCTAGCTCTTAAATGAATGAGTGTTCTGAGTTTTTTCTTACTCTATATAACATCATTAATGATCTTATCTAAAACTCATAGCTTAAGTTGGCATTTCTGCTATAGAGATGCCCAATCTTGAGCCCATTTTTCTTTGTACTAAGCTCCTGATATCAGCAGTATTGCTAATTTTGGAATGTTTATTATTAACCAGGCATAATACTTAGCACTTGTAAATATATTTTATATAATCTTAACTTTACTTCTATGTGCTAACAGGATTTTATAATTAACTTGCTTATATAAGGAAACAAGCCATCTATTTCCCTTTCTTACTGCCAATATTCCTATGTGAACATACTAATTGGACAAATTACTTACCCATTTGCTATGGGCTTAAATTTCCTCAACTATAATATGGGATTAACAAAATTATAACTACTAATAGGATTATGACAAAATTAAATACTTGGATCATTGTGCCTTACACATACTTAAGCGATCAATAAATGTTAGTCATGGTTATTTTTGCCTTCAGCTCTTTCTTTTCTTTATATTCTTATAATTAGTCAGAAAGTCCAATGACTTCAAATTCCTAAAATCTTTAGAATCCATCAACTTCCTTCTTTCTTTCCTGCTAAGAACTTAGCTTAATTCACCATCTCTCACTGTCATCTACCTCCCACTGGCCCTATATTTCCATTCCTGATCCCTCCACACTATTCTGCACATATTCAAGAGTATTTTTTCTTTTTTTTTTTCTTTTTGACAGGCAGAGTGGATAGTGAGAGAGAGACAGAGAGAAAGGTCTTCCTTTTTGCCGTTGGTTCACCCTCCAATGGCCGCTGCAGCCAGCGCATCGTGCTGATCCGAAGCCAGGAACCAGGTACTTCTCCTGGTCTCCCATGCGGGTGCAGGGCCCAAGCACTTGGGCCATCTTCCACTGCCTTCCTGGGCCACAGCAGAGAGCTGGCCTGGAAGAGGGGCAACCGGGATAGAATCCGGTGCCCCGACCGGGACTAGAACCCGGTGTGCCAGCACCGCAAGGTGGAGGATTAACCTGTTAAGCCACGGCGCTGGCCTCAAGAGTATTTTTTCTAAAGAGTATCTAACCTTTTTTCCTTCCCCTTTTTAAACATTTAATGGCTCCTCATTGCTCTCAGGAGAAAAACCACCCAAAAACCAAGACATACAAGCCTCTCTAGATCTTGTGTTGCTGTTTCTCAACACTTCCCTTCCACATAAGATACTCCAGGAACAGCCAAGTACTTAAAGGCTACTTACTAGAACTGAACATATTGCTTCCTATCTCAGGATCATTGCATAATCATTGCATAATTCCTTTCACTAACTGGGAAACTAATTTGCTCAAATCCTCCTGGACCCAGATGATACAGTACTATCTTTGAGAAGCTTTCCTCCAGTATAAGTGAAATACTCAGTATGTGCACCATCTGAACCTCCACAGAAGCTTTTAATACACATTATTGAAATTTTCCCAGGAAGTTAAAAGATTCACATGGCAGAGAATGCATCTTATTATTATATCCCTAGCATTGGGCAGACGGGATACATGTACTAAATATTTGTAGAATTAAGGAGAACACAACAAAAACATATCCAGTTTTATAAACCAGCCACATCTAATATACTTTGGCCAAAACATAGTCTCTCATAGACACACACACACACACACACACACTATAATAGTTATCACCTCTATTTTCTCGAAGAGCCCTGTGGGGCAGGAAATACTAATAGGAAGAAGATCATCTACTTAGGGATTAGCAAAAACACTAAGCTTATCAAGCTGAAAATTACCAATTTTGTGAAACAAATTTTGAGGTTGTATAATAAGCATTTAATTAATCTATTTAGTGAATCCCCATAACACTGGGCAAGTAAAACGATAATGATGTGACAGAACTGCCAAAAAGCACATGTAATTTTGGCCTGAATTAATAGTTTAATTTCTAGGTTGAGAGATATGAAAGTGTCCTGCTCTATTCTACAGTAGTAAAGCACACTGATAATGACACAAGTTTTCTTTTCTCACTTTTAATGATACCCGGGGCTGCTTCCATTATTTTCTCACATTTCAATTAATAAAACTTGGAATAGTCAATGTTAAAGCTTTAATATTCAATTGAACACTTTTGAACGCTTTCTCCCTCCAGCACAGACCAAAGCTGTGGTTCTGTAGTGGCTGCTTCACTTTTCTTTTTTTTTTTTATTTAATTTGTGACAGGCAGAGTGGACAGTGATGGAGAGGGACAGAGAGAAAGGTCTTCCTTTGCCGTTGGTTCACCCTCCAATGGCCGCCGTGGCCGGCGCACCGTGCTGATCCCAAGGCAGAAGCCAGGTGCTTCTCCTGGTCTACCATGGGGTGCAGGGCCCAAGCACTTGGGCTATCCTCCACTGCACTCCCGGGCCATAGCAGAGAGCTGGCCTGGAAGAGGGGCAACCAGGACAGAATCTGGTGCCCCGACCGGGACTAGAACCCGGTGTGCCGGCGCTGCAAGGGGGAGGATTAGCCTGTTGAGCCGCGGCGCCAGATGTGGCTGCTTCACTTTTCTAGCTTATGTGCCTGGGAAAGCAACAGAGGATGGCCCAAGTGCACCCATGTGGGAGACCCAGAAGAAGCTCTTAGCTCCTGGCTTCAGCCTGGCCCAGCCTAGAATGCTGCAGCCATTTGGGGAGTAAAACAGCAGATGGAATAGCTCTCTCCCTCTCCCTCTTTCTCTCACCATTTCAAATAAAAATAAAAATAAAAAAGTTAAAAAAAACCCGCAATTCTCCATGACTACCTATTTCCTACTACCTTTCAAATCATTCACTCATTCAGTCATTTATTCATTATGTTATGTCCCTACAGGGTTACCATGATCACAGTTTACAAGTCTATTGAATAAAGTAGATGATTATGATCAAGTATTTCAATAAGATGTAGTAAGTGCCATGAAAAGATAAAGAATACTATAGGACAGGGCTGCTGTTGTAGTGTAGTAGGTGGAGCTGCTCTCTGTAATGCCAGCAACCCATATAGGCACTGGTTTGAGTCCTGGTTGCTCCATTTCTGATCCAGCTCCCTGTTAATGCACCTGGAAAAGCAGCAGAGGATGGCCCAAGTACCTGGGCCCCTGTACCCATGTGGGAGATCTCGACAGTGCTCCTGGATCCCGGCTTCAGCCTGGCCCAGTCCCAGCCATTGCAGCCAACAGGGGAGTGAACCAGCAGATGGAAAGAAGACCTTTTCCTGCTGTCCCCCACCGTAACTCTGCCTTTCAAATAAATTAAATAAATAAATAAATAAAAAGAATACTACAGGAGCTGGCATTGTGGTATACCAGGTAAAGTCCCTGTCTGTGAAACCAGCATCCCATATGGGTGCCAGTTTGTGCCCTGGCTACCCCACTTCTGAGCCAATTCCCTACTAATAGCCTGGGAAAAGCAACAGAAGATGGCCCAAGTATGTGTGCCCCTGCCATCCACATAGGAGACTTAGATGAGGCTCCTGGCTTTGGCCTGGCCCAGCAGGTATTTGAGGAGTAAACCAGCAGATAGCTTGTTCTCGTTAAATTATAATGAAAAACTCACACACATACACACACAATTTTTTAAAAAAAACTTATTTATTTATTTATTTGAAAGTCAGAGTTACACAGAAGGAGAGGCAGAAAGAGAGAAAGAGAGAGAGAGGTCTTCATCTGCTGGCTTACTCCCCAGTTGGCCGCAATAGTCAGAGCTGTGCTGAACCGAAGTCAGGAGCCAGAAGCCAGGAGCCAGGAGCGTTTTCCGGGTCTCCCATGAGGGCGCAGGGGCTCAAGGACTTGGGGCATCTTCTACTGCTTTCCCAGGCCACAGCAGAGAGCTGGATTGGAAGTGGAGCAGTGGGGAGTTGAACAGGTGCCCTTATGGGATGCTGGCTCTGCAGGCGGCAGCTTTACCCACTATGCCACAGCCAGCACCAAACACACACAATTTTAAAAAGAAAAAGTACTACAGAAATATTTAGGAGGAATACTGAGTATGGATACAGAAAAGGAAAGTAGCAGTTTAGGGAGGCATCATGATCCTTAAAAATATATCTAAGTGGAGATCTAAAGGATGACTAAGAGATGGGAAAATAGGCAATAAGAAAGAACATAAACAAAGATTTGGAAAAATAATAGCACTTTATTGGAATTAAAAGGTTGGGGTGATAAACACAAAGCAAGAAGAAAAGCAAGAGGTTGTGAAGATATAAGGCTGAAGTGAATCAGTCATGGTAGATGGTTAAAGCCTTGACCTTGTGTTAAAGCTTGGAACTTATTGTTAAGATCAATAGGGAGCACAGAAGGATCTTATGCCAGGATACATCATAAGATTTTCATATTAGTTCAATCCTGACAACGCTAGACAATGGACTAAGTAAGAGAAATATTAAATGCAGGGACCACTTAAGAAGCTCTTATAATTTCCATGAGAGTAGTTGATTATAGCATGAATCAGGGTAGTGTCAATAAGGAAAGAGAGAAAAAGAAAGAATTACATACTGAAGAAATAGAAAGAATTACACACTAAACTAGGGGCTTTTTGCTTTTCCTTGTTAAGCTTTTTATTTTGTGAAATATTAAGCCTTTTTATTATAATAAAAATGTTTACTATAATATTAAAATATGTCAAAAACTAAAAAAAAAGAAAGAAGGAAGGAGAATGGGAGGGAAGAGAAGAATATCATTATGTACTTAAGACTTGTATCTACAAATTATACTGAATCTGTTAATAAGTAGCATGTTGACAGCGGGGAGCATGTTGAAAGTACAATGAAAATTAAAAATTAAAAAAATAAAAGGTAAAAACTCTTCTTAACCTTTCTTAAGACACTTTTTTCCATTCCTATCAAAAACTTATATAAAGAAGAGTATACCTAGATATGCTGAAAAGATGACTCCTAGAATATTACTGAAAGGATGAGATGTAATTAACTGAATATTAGTACAGAGAATGTGGAATGTTCCCAACATGAAGAAATGATAAATGTCTAAGGTGATAGACATGCCAGTTACTCTCATCTGCTTACACATTGCACACATGCATTGAAATAGCACACTGAATCCTATACATACGCATAATAACATTTGTGGCAAAAAGTGTACTAAAAATAAAATTTAAAAAGGCAAAAACAGTCAGGATTTAATGATTACAGGATGACTATAGCATGAGAGACAAACACATCAAAAGGTCTAACTCTGGCACTCGGTTGATTCAATAATCCACAGCTCATAAGGGAGAGAGAGAGATTTAGAAAAAAGGGGTACAATTAGGAGGTAGGTGAAGATTGAACTTTTAGGGTGCCTATAAAATATTTAATGGGAAATGTTGAATAACGAGTTGAAAATGATGTCTACATTTCTCTATGTATCCTATATATACAGCAATGCCTATATATTACTGATGAGTTTTATTCCCTGGTTATTCTAGTTAGGGCAAAGATTGAGGCATTCAAGTACCAAATGTAGTGCCAGAAGTTGGAATAGGACACCACTATTTTAAGTAAAGTCAAAAGGAATTTTAAAAGTCATGAGCAAGGGCCGGCACCGTGGCTCCCTTGGTTAATCCTCCGCCTGTGGCGCTGGCATCCCATATGGGTGCCGGGTTCTAGTCCCGGTTGCTCCCATTCCAGTTCAGCTCTCTGCTCCGGGAGGGCAGTGGAGGATGGCCCATGTCCTTGGGCCCCTGCACCCACATAGGAGACAAGGAGGAAACACCTGGCTCCTGGCTTCGGATTGGTGCAGTGCGCCGGCTGTAGTGGCCATTTGGGGGGTGAACCAATGGAAGGAAGACCTTTCTCTCTCTCTCTCTCTCACTGTCTAACGCTATCTGTCAAATAAATTAAAAAAAGAAAAAAAAAAAGCCACGAGCAGAGGAGTAGAAGGCTACAATAGAATCCAAAGGGAGTAACTCAAGGAAAGCACTATTAACAACATTAATTGCTATGAAGATCATGAAGGAAGAGGACTGCGAAATATTCTCTGGATTTAGCAATGAGAAGTCATTAATTGTCTAGATATAGCAGTTGCAAAAACATAATAATATCTGTAGTAGATTGAGGAATGACTAAAATGTTACAAAAACATGTGTGAATACAGACTACACAGGAAGCTTGGCTTAAAAACAAAAACAACAGTGGTGAGGTGTAGGGCTTAAAAGTAATAACTTTCTTCCTTATTTTTAAGTTTAAAAATGGAGGGAGCATGTTGAAAGTACACAAAGAATATAACGAATAAAGAGAAGAGGTTAAAGATAATAAGAGGACAACAGACACTGCTAAATCATTGGAAGAGTGGAAGGAAATAAGATCTAAGGTACAGGGGAACAGATGATTTTCAAACAGAAGGTACAATGTACCTTTCCATTTGTGAATGAGCTGTTTTGAGGATTAATGATGAGAAGTTGGAGAGTTTTATTCTGATGTTCTGTGCAAAATAGCGCAAGTAATTCCAGAGAATTAAGATGAAAGGAGTAATCTGATGTTTGAGGACAAGAAAGTTTAAAAAGCCACTGAGATTATTGACTATGAAAAAGGGGAGACTAGAGTTATACAAAAGTCTTCTGGCTAGTGTTGAAAGCATACTTGAAGTTAGAGATCATTAGAGTCCCTACTAAATGATGAAAATAATTAAGAAGTTAGTAAACGGTTGTAATGAGAAGGTATAGAGTGTGGAACAGCCAAAGGCATGTTTAGCAGCAAAGGGATTTTTAAGATAAATTATACATCTTTAGCATAAAACAATGATTTAATTTGGAGAAATTTGATTTGAATTAGAGTCACTAACTTTGTGACCATGCAGAAGTTACTTAACCCCTCTCAAAATTTCAATTTCATTACTATACAACATAGCCCTCTCATCTAATTGTTATGAAATTAAATTATAGAATATATGACCAGCTTTTGACACAAAAAACCTCAAAAAATTCTAAGTGTTTCAGTAAAATTTTTAATGATGTGATTTTAGGATATCAGAGTTTGTTTTATATGAAGTACTTTTTTTTAAGATTTTATTTATTTATTTGAAAGGCAGAGTTACAGACAGTGAGAGAGACAGAGAGAAAGGTCTGCCCTCCGTTGGTTCACTCCCCAAATGTCTGCAATGGAGCTGTGTGGATCCGAAGCCAGAAGCTAGGAGCCTCCTCCTGGTCTCCCATGTGGGTGTAGGGGCCCAAACACCTGGGCCATCCTCCACTGCACTCCCAGGCCACAGCAGAGAGCTGGACTGGAAGAGGAGTGGCCGGGACTAGAACCGGCGCCCATATGGGATGCCAGCACTGCAGGCGGAGGATTAACTTAGTGCTCCACAGCGCTAGTATTATAGAGGAAAACTGTAAAAGTTTAGAAGGAAAAGAAATAATAGAAAATTGAGTGTAAAAAAAAATACTAAGTTTTGTGAAGATAAAAGTATTATAGGGACATAAAATCAGACGAGTTTAATTCTGAGACGACGACTAAATATGACAAGGAGATGAAGCATGATAGATTTAGTTGACCATAAACTTTAGCAAAAAATTCCAGAAGTCTCCAGTGGATACAAGATAAATACCCTGCTCTTTGTATACTGCAATTCTGGGGGCTGATATAAGGATTCTGAAGTTTTATGATTTGAATTCCACAAGTAGGTAGTGGAGGCAAGAGTCCCAGGGGAAAGAGGCCAAAATTCTCCGACTACTCTTACGCATGTGCTTTCTACTTTAGAAGGGCTTATCATCCAGCTTTTGTATAAGACTACTCTCTCGAGTCCTTTCATGCATTTGTTAATGTAGTTACCCACATGAATATTTTTCCCTTCATTTCTCCTCAATTTCTACTCATACTTTGATTCAACTCAACTCTTTTTCACACCTGTTACATTTACATACACATGTGCACATTACATAGTATTGTCATACGTTTTCCATGTGCAACCAACATCCAGTTTAAGTTTGTAAAGAGTAAAACCCAAGATTTATACTGCCTATCAGTGCTGAACACATGGTAGAAGTCTAAATGTTTGAGGCCCAAAGGTCAGGTGACTATAGTAAAGAACACCACTGATCTCAAGTTGTCCTATTTCAAGCCTTTAACAGATTATACAGTACAACTACAAAATAAATCAGTAATAAAATATAATAATACAAAACAGGGACTGGCAAGCACTTTTTAAATAAGAAAGTAAATTTTTTAGGCTTGGGGACCATATTGTCAACTATTCAATTCTGCTACTGAACCACACAGACAACGTGAAAATGAATAAGAATAACAGTGTCCCTGCAAGTCTTCATTTATAGAGCTAGATGGTCAGCCAGAAGGCTACAGTTTGCCCACTCTTGCTTGGTAAGAAAAATGTTTGAAATTTTTACTGCACAATGTAGAAGGAAAATATACGCAGGCCCTCAAAAAAGCTCACAGAAAATGGAGTTAAAAGATGTTTATTTTGGTGCATAAACATAAAGGTTTACCAAGTTGATGGGAAAGATGGAATGTGCTACCTTGAGAATTACTGAGCAACTGTTGCTAGGGTTGCAGAGGCAGAGATACATGCATTATGTGTATTGTAATAACTATTTTTCATGAACTTTTTGAGGTACCATTAGAGCTCAACACACTAAAAGAAAGACTGAAGGTAAGTGATAAGAAAGTACTATTATGGGTCTGGGGCTGTGGTGCAGTGGGTTAAAGCCAGGGCCTGCAGTGCCAGCATCCCATCTGGGCACGGGTTCGAGTCCCAGCTGCTCCACTTCTGATCCAGCTCTCTGCTGTAGCCTGGGAAAGCAGTACAAGATGGCCCAACTCCTTGGGCCCCTGCACCCACATGGGAGACCTGGAAGAAGCTCCTGGCTCCCAGGTTCAGATCAGCTCAGCTCAGCTCTGGCCACTGCGGTCATTTGAGGAGTGAACCAGCAGATGGAAGCTGTCTTTCTCTCTCTCTCTCTGGCTCTATCTCTCTCTGTAACTCTGTCTTTCAAATAAATAAAGTAAATCTTTAAAAAAAAAAAAAGAAAACACTATTACAATTTTGTAAGAACAGTTCTGAGAATGATTCATTTTTTGCTATTATGAAAAATTATAACAAATTAAAATTAGGAAAAGTAGGGTAGACATATTCTAAGGTGATCTCTATGATTCCTATCTCCTGATATTCATGCCTTTGTATAATCCCTTTGAGTGCAGCAGGACCTGGGACTTGCTCCTAACCAACAGGATGTGGCAATGGCGATGGGATAGCACTTTTGTGTAAGACCATAACATCTATCTTACTGAGAGACACTCTCTGGTTTTGAAGAAATAAGAAGACACCTTCTGAGTTGCCTTATGGAGAGGGCAGCCTCTGGCTACACTCAGCAAGAAACTGAATGCCAGCAATAATCAACTGTGGGCTTAGAAGCAGATTCTTCCCTCACCAAGTCTTCAGATGAGAACTCAGCCTTGGCTGACACCTTGGATGTGGAGGACACCTGAATCACAGAAATTTTAGGATAATAAATATATATTGTGTTTAAGACAATAAATTTGTATTAATATTGTTAAAATAGATAACTAATACCAAAGTGCAGTGATAATTATAGATAATTCCCAACATAACCATATTTTTAACTTAATGATGGGCTTATTAGGCTGCAACACTATTGTAAGACAGGAAGCATCTGTAGTCATAATTAATTGCCAAAAATGACATCATTTATCTCCTACTTCTAGAACTAAAATCATACAATTACTGTAAGAGATTATCTAAAAATTAATGCATTCATGTCACACAACTTGCATTTTAATTACTGACAATTTCTAATTAACCTGTCTGATGCTCAGTATCTTTGCAAATAGATCACAATCCACTGTTTTAAAAGAGACTTGGAAACTCTAAATATTTATATGACAACTTTATTTTTGATACATTTAAAGGTGCTCCACATTTACTCAAATACCAGACTGTCAGAAAGTAAACACAATCTCAGTGAATTCAAGAAATAAATATACTTCATGGAAAGTCTTGTTTTGATTTTTTCTTTCCTGACAACTGTTTTTTATTTATTCATTCATTCCTTTATTTGAGAGGCAAAAAGGGAAAGAGTGAAGGGGAGAGAGCAAATGGGCACACTTCCCCATCTTCTGGTTTACTCCACAAACACCCACAATGGCCCTAGGTCAGGGCTCAAACCTGGGAACTCAACCCAGATTTCTCATGTAGGTGGTAGTTAAGCCATTACCACTGCTCCCAGAGCCTGCATTAGCAGGACACTGGAGTCAACAGCCAGAGCCATTATCAAACTCATGTACTCTATCATAGGGTACAGGTGTCTTAATAGGCCTCCTAACCCCAGAGGTAGATGCTTGCCACCTTTAAAAATTGAAAATTAGGCTGGCGCCGTGGCTTAACAGGCTAATCCTCCGCCTTGAGGCGCCGGCACACCGGGTTCTAGTCCCGGTTGGGGCGCCGGATTCTATCCCGGTTGCCCCTCTTCCAGGCTAGCTCTCTGCTATGTCCCGGGAAGCCAGTGGAGGATGGCCCAAGTGCTTGGGCCCTGCACCCGCATGGGAGACCAGGAGAAGCACCTGGCTCCTGGCTTCGGATCGGCACGATGCGCCGGCCGCAGTGGCCATTAGAGGGTGAACCAACGGCAAAAGGAAGACCTTTCTCTCTGTCTCTCTCACTATCCACTCTGCCTGTCAAAAAAAATAAATAAATAAAAAAACCTTACAAGGAGGGATTCTTGCTTGTCTTAAATCAAGCAACAGCAACAAAAATAAATTAAAAAAAAAGATAAAAATTGAAAATTAATTTTTAGGCTAGCTGTAATTCTTCAATTTATTCTCCAGACAATGGTCACATTTATTTATTTATTTTGCTGCATTTAGCAGGTCTAAGGTAGACTAACTTTGGATTTTTCTGGTTGTCCACAATTATGCTGACAATGAATCTAAATATTCTACTCTGAAAGCCCATATGGGCACCAGTTCGAGACCTGGCTACTCCACTTCCGATCCAGCTCTCTGCTATGGCCTGGGAAAGCAGCAGAAGATGTCCTTGGGCCCCTGTACCGCCGTGGGAAACCTGGAAGAAGCTCCTGGCTCCCAGCTTCAGACTTGTGCAGGTCCGGCTATTAAGGCCAAGTGGAAAGTGAACCAGTGCATGGAAGACTTCTCCCTCTCTCTGCCTCTCCTTCTCTTTCTGTATAACTCTTACTTTCAAGTAAATAAATAATTTTTCTTAATAAAAGGTAGATCACATTCACTGTACAAATTATATTGATTTGTGAATGAAGAATGTACAGAACCTATTAGATGAAACGCCCAATTTTCTAATCTAATCAGATTGGTAAATATTAAAATGATATACATACAGGGTGTTAAGGGTGAGAAGCAGGGGCCAGTGCTGTGGTGTAATGTTAAGCCATTGCTTGTGGCACTGGTTTGAGTCCTGGTTACTCCATTTCGCTAATGGCCTGTGAAAGCAGTGAAACATGGCCCAAGCACTTGGGCCCCTGCACCTACTTGGGAGACTTAGAAGAAGGTCCTGGCTCCTGGCTTCAGATTAGGCCAGTTCTGGCTGTTGCAACCATTTGGGGACTGAATCAGCAGATGGAAGATCTCTGTCTGTCTCTCCCTCTGCCTATAACTCTGCTTCACAAATAAATAAATAATTTTTCTTAAAAAGGGTGAGATATGGGTAAACTGGTCTACTTATAATTAAAACATGGTTGAAACACATGGTGGTATAACTTCTTGAAAGAACATTCTAACAATGTCTAAGACAATTTAACAGGGTTCTATCAGGCATGTGTGTATCTTGGAATGTACTCTAAGGTATTCACATATTTACACAGAGGTATATACACAAAGATCACATATAAGTTTAAGCACAATAGCATTGTTTGTAACAGAAAAGTGGAATTTACTTAAATTTTTTAGTAGAGGACTATCTCAATGAATATGATTATATATTACAATGAGTTCCTATGCAATTGCTAACAAGAATGATTTACAACTATATGAATGCACATGGGTCAATTTCTATGGTATATTAAGTAGTAAAAGTGATGAATGCTCCTATGTATATTATTTACCTAAAAACAGTCTAGTAAGACCCTCAGAATAAGACTTCTTTGGGGATGGAGGCTAAGGACTTGAAAGAGCAATCTAATTTACTTTACATATCCTTTGGAAAATTACATACTTCTTTATATGAAAACTCCAAGTTATTTTTCAATAAAAATCTTCATTTTTTTATTCAGTGAAAGATAAATTTTGAAAATGTGACTCAAGGGGTCAGCACAGTGGTACAGTGGGTAAAGCTGCCGCCTGCAGCACTGTGGTACAGCGAGTAAAGCTGCTGATTGCAGTGCTGGCATCCCATATGGACACTGGTTCGAGTCCCAGCTGCTCCACTTCTCCTCCAGCTCTTTGTTATGGCCTGGGAAAGGAGTGGAAGATGGCCCAAGTCCTTGGGCTCCTACACCCATGTGGGAGAATCAGAAGAAGCTCCTGGTTCCTGGCTTAGGATCAGCCCAGCTCTGGCTGTTGTAGTCATTTAGAGAGTGAACCAGTAGATGGAATACCTCTCTCTCTCTCTCTCTCTGCCTCTGCCTCTCTGTAACTCTGCCTTTCAAATAAATAGATAATTAAAAAAAATGTTATTCAAATCACCATTTACAGAATTTGCTAATCACATTATTTTTTCCACTTAAATGTTCTTTAGGAATAACTGTCTTCAAAGTACTTACATAGAACTTTGATGAGTGACACAAATAACTTATAAGACATATTTTCCTTCACTTTCATTAAAAGTTGTTCATTATCTAGAGATTTGAGCACTAAATCCTAGGAAAATTTTCAGAAGATAATATTGTAGAGATCAAAGTAAATTATAAAGTCAGAAATAAGCAGATACTTTGCAGCCAAGAGCCACGTGGAAATTAATGTCTGGGTTGAGTGACTAAAGGGCCAAAATGATTAAATGGCATGACTTAAAAAAATTAATGAGGGACATTTTTAGTAGCAGTAAGCTACAATTATACAGACCAATTCTTTTTTTTTTTTTTTTGCAGAAAAAGATTTATTTATTTGAAAGGCAGATATATGGAGAGATCTTCCATTTGCTGGTTCACTCCTCAAAAGTCCTTAACAGCTAGGTCTGGGCCAGGCTGAAGCTGAAGCTGGGAGACAGGAACTCCATACTGGTCTCCTGCATGGCTGGCAAGGACCCAAGCACTTGGGCCATCTTCTGCTGCCTTTCCAGGTGTATTCATAGGAAGATGGGTAAAAGAGGAGTGGAGAGGACTTAAACCAGCACATTGGTGTGGGATTATCTTGTTATAAGCAGTGGCATAACCTGCTGTGGCACAATGTTGCCCCCAGACAATCTTTAAAAAATACTGTATAGCTGGGAATCTTATTAGCAGTCTCCATATATCATTTCACCATGTTAAAGACAAAACAGCTTGACTTGAAAGTAGAAATATTGACCATATAAAATGAGGGTTTTTATACTCCTGCAATATCCATCCGTACTGTATGGTCATTAAATAATAATTTTTGACATCTGAAAGTTCACTTAAAGAAAAAAATCCTCACAAATGTAGGCTTTATCTTACCATTCTATATTTTACCATTCTAAAAAGGGCATACAGCCTCTACTTTACTGGTTGTGGCTGCTCAGTAAAATAGGACAGCTCCAGGGCACAGTTACTAAAAACACGGGGTTTGGAACGATGCCAAAATTTACAAAGCCGGTTTTCTGTGAGACTGGGGAAGTTATTTCCTTCCTCTGGGCCTTATTTCCTTATGTTTAAAATGCAGATCCTATGAAGTGAGTAAACCATGAGGTTGCTGTACCAAGGAAAAAAATCATAGAAGTATATACAGCACTTAGTACAATAAATAACCTATCTAAGTATCAAAGAGAGGGCAACTCATTCACCTGGACCAAGTGGGATATATCCCCGGTATGCAGGGATGGTATGATATAGCGCATTAACAAAGTGAAGAATGAAAACCATATAATTATCTCAATAGATGCAGAGAAAACATTTGATAAAATATAACATCTTTGCATGATAAAAACCTTTAAAAAAATTGGGTATAGAAGGAACATACCTCAACATAATCAAGGCAATATATGACAAACCTATGGCCAGCACCGTACTGAATGTCAAAAGCTGGAAGTGGGGCTGGGGCTAAGCCTCTGTGGTGACAGCATCCCATATGGGTGCTGGTTTGTGTTCCTGCTGTTTCTCTTCTGATCCAGCTCTCTTCTATGGCTTGGGAAAGCAGTGGAAGATGGCTCAAGTGCTTGGGCCCCTGTACCTACGTGGGATACCCAGAGAAAGCTCCCGGCTCCTGGCTTTGGATCAGTTTAGCTCTGGCAGTTGCAGCCATTAGGGGACTGAATCAGTGGATGGAAGACTTTTTTCCCTGTTTCTCCCTCTCTTTCTCTCTCCGTAACTCTACCTCTCAAATAAATACATAAAATCTTAAAAAAAATTACTTTTATCTTTGGGGCCAGCTCTGTGGCATAGTAGGTTAAGCATCTGCCTGTGGCGTTGGCATGCCATATGAGTGCCAGTTTGAGTCCCAGCTGCTCTCTTCCATTCCAGCTTCCAGGCATGGCCTGGGAAAACAGTAGAAGATGGTCCTAATGTTTGGGATCCTGAAACCACGTGGGAGACCCAGAGGAATCTCCTAGCACCTGGTTTTAGATCAGCCCAGGTCTAGCCATCGCAGTCATTTCAGGAGTGAGCCAGTGGATATAAATCAATATCCATTCACACACAAAAAAAATCTTATATATTATATACAGAAAAAACAAAAGCTGGTAGCATTTCTATTAAGGACAAGGATGTCCATTCCTACCATTACTATTCAATATAGTTCTGAAAATTTTATCCAGAGCCATTAGACAAATAAATAAATAAAAAATCAAAGGGATATAAATGAAAAGGAAGAGGCTGAATTATCCCTGTTTGCAGATGACATGATCCTTTCATAGCAGAACCAAAAGACTCCACTAAGAGATTATTGGAACTTACAAAAGAGTTTGGCAAAATGGCAGGATATAAAATCAACACACAGTAAACCAGGGAGAGGGGCCAAGACAGCAGGATAGCAACAGGTCGTTCCAAGTCCCGCAGGACAAAACAGATAGATAGTAAGCAGAGGGGATACAAGCCATGATGGATTCACAGGAAGTTCACGCAGAAAAGCTCAGGAGTCCAGCAGAGACTGCTCTGGTCCACACTAAGAGAGCAAAGAGGAAGGAGAAGTGGTGGAGGCACAGCAAAGGTGCAGCAGAGAGGCTGAACGAGGACATTGGTGCCACTCCCCACAGTGAACGAGGTGAGAGGTTGTGAGTCCACGAAGCTGCAGATAGCTGCAGGCAGGGAAGCTTGGTGAACTGCATTTGAAGCTGCAGGCGGGAAGGAGAAATTATAGGGGAACTAGCAGAGAGGTTGGGCATGCCCCAGTCCATCTACGTCTCCCACTTCCCCACAGCTGGACCTACAGCTGGTGGGGAGAAGCCATGCTGATTGTCTACATTTTCGAGTGTAAAGAGGGGGCTGCCGCATTTGCCTCCCATACACAGGGCGATCAATTGTGGGGGTCACCTCACAACACCCTCAACCTGAGAAAGAGGATCACATTTCAAAGTGATTTCCTCCCCATCATGCATGCAGTACAATAAGGAGTATTCCTAAACATCGAAAACTCGAACTTGATTCATGCACCTGTGAGAAGTGAGCCTGGCCCCCAGTAGGTGGTGCTTAGTGCAGCAAACCTCTGCTTTCTGCCTCCAGCACGATCTAGAAGGAAACAGGGCTCCAGGACGCAGGGCTGTGTGCTTCCATTTGCAACGCACAGACACGCTGCAGCGCATACCAGAGGGACATCGCACTACAGGCACAAACTCACAAATTAGGGACAAAATCAATCAGAAATGCTGAAAAATAAAAGAAAAATCCTTAATAAGAATAAGGAAGATTCTGTGAATTCCAAAAAGGAACAACACTTCAATAATGGAGGCTGAAGAAGGGATTGAAGATATGCCAGAGGCGCCGGCGCTGTGGCTTAGCGGATAAGGCCACTGCCTACAGTGCCGGCATCCGATGCCGGCAGCTCCATTTCTGATCCAGCTCTCTGCTATGGCCTGGGAAAGCAGTAGAAGATGGCCCAAGTCCTTGGGCCCCTGCACCCAAGTGGGAGACCTGGAGGAGGCTCCTGGCTCCTGGCTTCGGATGGGCACAGCTCAGGCTATTGCGGCCATCTGGAGAGTGAACCATTGGATGGAAGATATCTCTCTCTCTGCCTCTCCATCTCTCTGTGTAACTCTGACTTTAAAGTAATAAAATAAAGTAATAAATCTTTAAAAAAGAAAAGATATGCCAGAAAAGGAATTCAGAAAATTAATAGTCAGATTACATAGAAGCAATCAGAAATAAATTCATGATCTAAATGAAAAGGACTCTCAAGAAATTGAGATATTAAAGAGAAGCCAGAACAAAATACTAGAAATGAAGAATTCAATAGACCAAATAAAAAATGCAATGGAAGGTCTTAGCAATACAGTAGACGAGACAGAAGAAAGAATATCAAAACTAGAAGACAAATTTCTGGAAATAATACAGTGAGATCAAAAACAAGAGAAAGAAGTTAGAAAATTAAAAATCATGGTTGGAGATTTACAAGATTCTATCAAACGACCCAACTTATGGATCCTAGGAATTCCGGAAGGTGTGTAGAGAAAGGATTAGAAGGCCTTCTCAATGAAATAATAACAGAGAACTTTGCCAGACTGGAGAAGAAAGAGACATCCAAGTACAAGAAGTTCACAGAATTCCCAATAGACAAGAAAAGAACTTCACCACAACGCACTGTAGCAAAACTCACCTCAGTGAAACACAAAGAACAGATCTTAAAATATGCAGGAGAGAAATGACAAATCACATTCAAAGGAAACCCAATTAGATTCACTCCAGACTTCTCATCACAAACCCTACAGGCAAGGAGACAATGGCGAGACATACTCTAAGTCTTAAGAGAAAAAAACTGTCAAACCAGCATACTGTATCCTGCAAAACTCTCATTTATGAATGAAGAAATAAGGATTTTCCACAACAAGCAGAAATTGAAAGAATTTGTAACTACTCACTCAGCACTATAAAAGTTGCTCAAGGATATGTTACACACAGAAACAGAAACATCACTACAAAAGAAGATGAATGCAGAAAATGACCCAGCAAAAGTACAAATGAAATTCAAAGTACATAAACAGGACTATTAAAGGAAACATAGCAAGGCAAAGGCAGCACTTAATAATAGTCACACTGTAAATGTAAATGGTCTCAATTCCCCAGTTAAAAGACACAGAATGAATGGATTAAAAAAGAAAATCCATCTATTTGATGCCTACAAGAAACACACCATACCAATAAAGACACATGCAGACTAAAAGTGAAAAGATGGAAAAAGATAATCCAAGCTCACAGAAACCAAAAAAGAGCTGGTGTGGCCATCCTAATCTCAGAAAAAGTAGACTTGGAAACAAAAACTATTAAAAGAGACAAAGAAGGATACTATATAATGATTAAAGGATCAATTCAACAGGAAGATTTGACTATTATAAATGTATATGCACCTAATTACAGGGCATCTGGCTATTTAAAAGCATTGTTAAGGGATTTAAAGGGAGATATAGACTCAAATACAATAGTATTGGGGGACTTCAATACCCCACTTACAGCAATGGACAGATCAAACGAACAGAAAATCAACAAGGGAAGAACAGAGTTAATCGACATCACAGACCAAATAGATCTAGCAGATATCTACAGAGCCTTCCACCCTACACCCAGAGATTATACATTTTTCTCTCTAGTGCATGGAACTTTCTCTAGGATTGACCATATGCTATCCCATAAAGTGAGTCTCAGCAAACTCAAAAAGGAGTGTTAAAAAAATCATATAAATAGCATCAAGTGCCTGGTAATAACAATAGACAAAATTGAAAAGGAGGAATGTCCAACATGGGAAGCAGTCCACAAAGCAGAGTCATAAAATGATAATCGCTTTAAGTAATACTCTGACCTCAGCATCAGCCTTTAAGGCATTCAGATGTGGCTGAAAAGCCCATAAGAGCAGTTTAGACGTGGAAAGCCAAGACACAGTGGCAAAAAATATACTGCATGAAAGATCTCTGTGAGGGAGATCCCAGTGGGAAGAGGGGCCATCAAAGAAGGATGTATTTTTCTCTGAAGGGAGGAAAGAACTTCCACTTTGCTTATAGCCTTGTCTAAATATTGATGGAGTTATTGGTTACAAAAGGCTTCCATAGCCTTGGTGGCTCATGGCAAGAGACATGGGTGATCACTGACATCATAAATAAGAATGTTAATTGTTAAATTAACAACAGAAGTCACTGTGCACTTACTCCCCATGTAGGATCTTTGCCCTTAATGAGTTTTACTATGAGAATTAACTGCAAAACTTGTTCTCAAACAGTAATTTTTACACTGTGTCTGTGTATGTGTGCAAACTGTTGAAATCTTTACTTAGTATAGAGTTGGTCGTCTGTATATAAACTTAATTAAAAATGAATATTAATGAAGAATGGAATGGGAGAGGGAGTAGGAGGTAGGACAGTAGTGGGGGTGGGAGGGTGTCTATGGGGGGAAGAACCATTATATCCCTAAAGGTGTACCTATGAAATTTGCATTCATTAAATAAAAGCTTTAAAAAAAAAAAGAAAAAGAAAGTATATATTAAAAACTTGTGAGTTTCCAGTCAAGAAAAGCTGACTATGCTCCTAAATCCATATATATGAATTAGATGAAGTTTGTTCATGTTATATCAATAAAAAATTATAAAATCAACATACAAAATCAACAGCACGGGCTGGCGCTGTGGTACAGCGAGGTAAAACCCCAGTCTACAGTAACAGCATCACATATGGGCACTGGTTCAAGGCCTGGCTGCTCCACTTCCAATCCAGCTCTCTGCTGTGGCCAGGAAAAGCAGTAGAAGACGGCCCAAGTCCTTGGGCCCCTACACCCATGTTGGAGACCAAGAAGCAGCTCCTGGCTCCTGGCTTAGGACTTGTGCAGCTCTGGCCATTGTGGCCATCTAGGGAGTGAACCAGCAGATGGAAGACCTTTCCCTCTCTCTCTCCCTCTCTGTGACTCTGGTTTTCAAATAAATAAATAAGTCTTTAAAAAAATTGATAGTGTTTGTGTACACAAACAATGCCATGGATGAGAAAGAACTTGTAAGATCAGTACTATTCACCATAGTTACAAAAAAAATGTAAATACCCTGAGATAAATTTAACCAAATAGATGAAAGAACTCTAGAATGCAAATTATAAGACTATTAGGAAGGAAACAGAAGTAGAAATAAAAAATGGAAAAATCTTCCATGTTCATGGATTGGAAGAATTAATAACAAAATGTCCATACTATCTAAGCCAATTTATAGATTCAATGTGATGCCAACCAAAACACCAAAGATGTTCTTTTCTTTTTTTTTTTTTTTTTGACAGGCAGAGTGGACAGTGAGAGAGAGACAGAGAGAAAGGTCTTCCTTTTGCCGTTGGTTCACCCTCCAATGGCCGCCGCGGTAGCGCGCTGCGGCCGGCGCACCGCGCTGTTCCGATGGCAGGAGCCAGGTGCTTCTCCTGGTCTCCCATGGGGTGCAGGACCCAAACACTTGGGCCATCCTCCACTGCACAAAGATGTTCTTTTCAAATCTGGAAAAAAACAACCCTAAAATTGATACGGACTCACAAGGGACCCTAAACAGTTAAAGAAATATTAAAAATTAAAAATAAAGTTGGGGGCCAGCGCCGTGGCTCACTTGGCTAATCCTCCGCCTTCAGCGCTGGCAGCCCGGATTCTAGTTCTGGTTGGGGGTCTGGATTCTGTCCCGGTTGCTCCTCTTCCAGTCCAGCTCTCTGCTGTGGCCTGGGAAGGCAGTGGTGGATGGCCCAAGTGTTTGGGCCTTGCACCCGCATGGGAGATGAGGAGGAAGCACCTGGCTCCCGGCTTTGGATCGGCGCAGCGCGCCGGCTGTGGCAGCCATTTGGGGGGTGAACCAACAGAAAAGGAAGGCCTTTCTCTCTGTCTCTCTGTCTCTCTCTAACTCTGCCTGTCAAAAAAAAAAAAAAAAGAAAAAAAAAGTTGGAAGTATCACAATACCAGACTTCATAGGGCAGTTATAATGAAACAGCCTAGTGTAGGCATAAGCATAGACATATGGGGCCAATGGAACAGATTAGAAACTCGATTAATTAATCCATACACCTACAAACAACTGATTTTGGACAAGCTAAAATATCTCCATGGAGCAAAGATAGCATCTTCAACAAATGCTGTTGGGAAAATTGGATCTCTGTATAAATTGGACCTCTGTATATCAGATGTATAAAATACGATACTCTATACAAAAATCAACTCACAATGTGTCAAGGATCTAGACCTAAGACCTAAACCATCAAGTTAGTAGAGGAAAACAGAGGGAAGACACTGGCACAGGCAAGGACTTCTTGCATAAGACTCCATAAGCACAGAATAAAGGCAAAAATAAACAAATGGAATTACATCAAGCTAAGAAATTCTGCACAGCAAAGGAGGCACTCAACAAAGAGACAACTGACAAAATGGGAGAAAATATCTGTAAACTATATACCTGAAAAAGGATTAATATCCAGAATAGAAAAAGTACTAAAGAAATTCAGAACAACTAAACAATCCAGTTAAGAAATGGGATAAAGATATGAACAGGCATTTTTCAAAGAATGAAATACAAATGGCCAATACAAAAAGATGCTCCACATTACTTGGTATCAGGGAAAAGCAAAAATAAACCACTATGAGGTGTCACCTCACCCCAGTTAGAATGGTTATCATCCAAAAATCAAAATTCACAAATGCTGTGTAGGATGTGGGGGGAAATGCTGATTTATGGTGAGACTTGAAACCCCAACTTTATGACAATACAAGCAATCTTTCCTTTCCAGAGAAGGAAGTAAACACAGTTGTTGGGAATGTAAACTAGTACAACCATCATGGAAGGCACTACAGATTTCCTCAGAAATCTGAAAATAGATCTAAAATATAACCTAGCCATTTCACTCCTGGGAATTTACCCAAAGAAAATGAAATCAGCATATGAAAAAGTTATGTTTATCCCCATGTTTATATCAGATCAATTCACAATGGCTAAGATATGGAGTCAACCCAGATGTTCATCAGTTGATGAATGGATAAATAACTTGTAGTATATATACATGATAGATTACTACTCAGCCATAAAAAAGAATGAAATCCTATCTTTTGCAACAAAATGGATGCAACTGGAGGCCATTATGGTTTGTGAAATAAAACAATCCCCTAAAAGGCAAATATCATATACATTCCCTGATTGTGGTAACTAATATACAGAGTATCAAAAATGTAATGCATGAGTGAAATTGATATTTTGAGATTTGATTATTGTTTATAGCACCTGTCTATACTCCTGAAGAACAACTACTTAGTACTTGTTAAAGTCTTTATTTAGTGGAGGTCTGTGATTATAAAGTAAATTGGAAGTATGTCATTGCAAAAATTAAAAGGATATTAAGAAAAGCAAGAGGGAGAAAGTGTGAGCAAGGGAGTGTAGGGTAGGAAGTATCATTATGTTCCTAAAACTACATATGTGAAATAGTTTTCTTTATAAAAAATTTAAAAACTAAAAAAAAAAATGAAAAGAGAAATGACATCTCTAGAGATCTAAGGTGATAAAAATAGCTATCAAATATTTTAAGAATGTTACATGAAAAAGTAGGTCGATTCATTTTTTTACTATATACCAGAAGTAAAACTACTAATAGATATGTCACAGGCATATGGATCAAATATTAATATGAACGCTTTGGTTATGTAGCTGTCAAGATTCATTTAAAGATTCTATGATTTGCACCAAAAAATAAGGCTAATGGAGTATAAATTGAAGTAATGCTGCTTTAAAAGGATGAACAATATGATTTATTACTTTGCTACTTTTCCTCCAATAAGACAATAAAATCTATTTGTATACAATATAGATATTAATGCATTAATTTCTCAAATTAATCAATGTAATAATCTCATTGTATATATTGAGATTACTCAAAAAATCAATTTGCATTAATTTTTGCCTTAAAAAACAGAACAGAATGAACTGTGAACATTTTTAAATTATAAGAGCTAGGTTTTCAGTTGTATATGCCTAATTTACTTCATTTCAGATGGTTTGAATTTAAATTAGAAGTTAAGGCAATTCATCTTTAATTTACCTTAACTTTGTAGGAAGCTAATAGCTTCAATATTTAATTTCAGAACAGAAAAACTCATAAAATCATTATGCACAACAGAAAACTGACCAGGAAGAGCAAAGTATGTGTTTCATACTAACCAACTAGAAGAACTGTTCCAACGGCCAAACCTCCACCTGGAAATGAAACAACATCAAGAAGAAAATTAATCTGCAGTTTACATTCTTTAGAACTTAGGCTTCATCAAGGACAGGTACTTCAGCAACTTTAAAAATGTAGTTGTGAACAACATTTTAATTACCTCTGCAATACTTTGTGCAAGGTGCTATTATAAAATAATTATACATTATATGTAATTACATACTACACATTACAATTACTTTCATAATATATTGTACTATCCTCATTTCTCCTGTGATAGAACCATGCAGAATTCAACACAACTGTGTAAGCATTCCAGTAATGTTATATTTAGCACATATTAATAAATTAACTCAGTAGCTAAGGTCTAAATGTGCACAGTAACTTTACTACAGAAATACACCATAGAAAACCAAGGTTATTATGACAGAAATTCCAGGTTGATAATTATCTTAAAATTTAGGAGATTTTGGAGAAAAGAATTAATAATAAAGCTAATTGTCAATTTTTTATTATTGTATATAATCTATATTATATCTGGAATGCTATAAATATATTTAAAATGTGGCTATTTTTTTCCTTTCAAACAAAAAAGGATATAATCACAAAACATTTTCAATATTACTAAAATTATTCTTTATTTATAAACAAAACACATGCTTATCAAAAATGGATAGAAATGTTTAAATAATGATTAATTTAAAAGAAAACTTAAAATTGTGGGGCAATAGAAGACAATGTTACCAGATTTTGTTTTTGTCTATGCACAAAACTGTGAGAGAAATAATTAGAAACCAGCAACGAATTTTCTGCCAAAACATTTTGTTGTTACAGACATCAGGTAGAATAATTTAGTATGAAAATTTCCTTTCATGGTGCGTATTTTTTTCCTAGGAAATAAGCATATTTCAAATAATCTGAAATCCAGTAACACATATGCACCCAGAATAACACGCATCATGTGGCTTATGATTTATGGTGAGACTTGAAATCAATTTTATGATGATACAAGCAATCTTTCCTTTCCAGACAAGGAAGTAAAGAACAGAAAATAGTTGTACATTTCCATACTAATGTAGCAGTGGATTTAGATTAAGATTCAATATATATTTTAATTTATAATTTAGATAATTTCTTCCATTACAGCATTTAATGCTATACCAGATCTAAACGGGATAATTTCAACCATCTTTCAGATGAAAAAATTAACATAACCTGAAATAAATATGATGAGGAATCATATGGGATCAAAATGTTTAATTTCAAAATTGAGTAACACTCAGACAAGCACTAAGTTTGTAATACATTTTGAACATTTTACATCACACTTTTTTTAAGTCTTCCATCTGCTGGTTCACTCCCCAGATGGCCACAATGGCTGGACCTGCACTGATCCAAAGCCAGGAGCCAGGAGCTTCTTCTGGGTCTCTCACTTGGGTGCAGGGACCCAAGAACTTGAGCCATCTTCTACCACTTTCCCAAGACATAGCAGAGTGCTGGATTGGAAGTGGGGCAGTTGGGACTTGAACCGGAGCCCATATAGGATGCCAGTACTGCAGGTGTTGGTTTTATCCGCTATGCCACAGTGCAGGCCCCTACGTCACACTTTTGAAATTCCTTACTTTCCCTTACATGGAAAAATAAATATTAATTGTCTAATTGCTACCTTTTATTTGTTAAAGGAGATAAAATAATATAAGCATATAAGACATTGCAGTGTCTAGGCTAGAGCAGGAACACTTACTCCATTTCATGGAATGAAGTGTTGCCGAATTCTAGAATTGAAAATAAAGCCAATTAAGATCTTTAAACTAAATTGTTGTAATTTCATCCTTTGCATACCTATGCTAAATCCACTTTACTGAAATTCTGTGTTCAGACATATATTTTCCCAACTAGAATCTGAACTTCTTTAGGGAGGAGCAATTTTGGGAGAATCATTTTTGTCTTCCTATGACCTAATGTAGAGATTGGTATTTTAAAGAACATAGCTTGGTTTTATTAACTTAATAAATGAATTTCAAATTTTTTAAAAAACTTCAGTTGTGGGGCTCATGCCGTGGCTTACTTGGTTAATTCTCCACCTGCAGCGCCGACATCCCATATGGGCGCCGGTTCTAGTCCCAGCTGCTCCTCTTCCAGTCCAGCTCTCTGCTATGGCCTGGGAAAGCAGCAGAAGATGGCCCAAGATGGCCAAGATGGCCCTTGCACCCGCGTGGGAGACCCAGAGAAGCTCTTGGCTCCTGCCTTCAGATTGGCGCAGCTCCAGCCGTTGTGGCCATCTGGGGAGTGAACCAACGGAAGGAAGACCTTTCTCTCTGTCTCTCCCTCTCACTGTCTGTAATTCCACCTCTCAAATAAATAAATAAATAAAAATCTTAAAAAAAAAAATGAAAAACAAAACAAAAAAAAGTTCAGTGGCTTTATTTCCTATGGGTAGAATTTAGGTATCTTATCTAGCCTTATATTTATGTTTATCATGTGCCCTCATATTAAGCAAAGTATTATACAAACTGGTAGTTTTCTGTAAGAATGATCCAAACAACTCTGTGTTATGGATAATTCAAACACAACTCAAAATTTTAAAAATTCAATGTGAATTAAAATTCTACTGTGTGAGGATAGACATTCAGCCTAATTAACATCCTCAGGAACCAGGTAGATGGCCCACATCAGAATATTTGGGTTCAACCATTGGTTCTGCGTTGGCTCCTGATTCCAGTTTTCTGCTAACACAGACTCAGGAAAGCAGCAATGACCGCTTAAACTACTAAGTTCCTGTCATCCATTTGGGAGACCTGGACTGAGTGCCTGGCTTTACTAGTTTTGGCTATTGTGGGCCTTTGGGGAGAGAACCAAAGGGGATCTCACTGTCATATTGCTTCTTGAATAAACAAGATTTAAAGCAACTCTAATATGTAGAAAGCTTTTAGCACGTTAACACAATCAGGACAAAGTCAACCAAATTAATATTTTTTCAGGACTTCTCTTACACTACGCTAAACTTTTCTTTTTTTCCTAATGAACTCTATTATGTAAATTCACTAGATCCAAATTTAGATTGGCTCTGATAAAGGTTGGTTATTTTGACAGGTTGTCATGTTATTAACTAATTTAAAGCTTTTTAAAATCAAGCCTTTTATGGTGAGCATTGTGGTTAAGCCTCCACCTGCAGTGCTGGCTTCCCAAACAGGTGCCAGTTCGAGTCTCGGCTGCTGCACTTCCAATCCAGTTCTCAGCTCATGCACCTGGGAAAGCAGCAACAGATGACCCAAGTGCTTGGGGTCCTATACCCATGTGGGAGACCCAGATGAAGCTCCTGGCTTTGGTCTGACCCAGCTCTGGCCATTGTGGACATTTGAGCGGTGAAAGATCTGTCAGTGCCTCTCTCCTGCTCTGCCTTTCAAATAAATAAATAAGTCTTTAAAAAAACAGAAAATATTAAGCTTTTTATCCTATGTGTATGAAGTGAAATAATCTGACATATATACATTTATAGTAGCAAAACTCCTCTATTCTTTCAAGCTTGATTTCAGTGGCCTTCTATTCTGTAATGACCTTCTATTTCTGTAAAAAAAACAAAAACAAACAAAAAAAAAAAACAAAAAAAAAAAACCACACACACACACACACACAAAAACCTTTGCAAAAGCTATTTTGATATACTATGGTTCTAGCTGTATTTTAAACTGGGAAGGTTGAGTACATTCATAATGACACATTTACCCATAAATACGTTAAGTAAAAAGAAAGAACCAAACACAACAGAATATATTGACATATTTCTTGAAATCTTGCTTTAAAATCCTTAGAAATAATTCATAGTAATTTAAGTTCAAAAGCAGCAAAAACTTCACAGTAACAGTTCCTAATTAAAAGAGAATTTGTTTTCCCATAATAGTCCACTAATACATTTTACACAGAAATCAAGAGGTAAGAAAGTTAAGAAAGAAGCAACCTCCTCTTCCCTTTCATCCTAACATTGAAAAATCACCAACACAACTTTACAGGTTGCTATATAAACAAACTCCTGACTTCACTTTCAGAACCCTTTAAAGATACTCTCAAGCTTGATATTTTAAAGCAGTAATTTCATCAAGAGTCTATGTCTTAAAAATTTTAAAATTTACTTTAGAGAGACAGAGGCAGACAGAAAGTGAATCTTCCACAAATATCTGCAACAGCCAGGCTGGAGCAGGATAGAGCTGTGATCTAGGGACTCAGGACTGAGCCATTGCCTGTTGCCTCTGGGCTGTGCATTAGCAGGTGTCTGGAATGAGAAGCGGAGCCAGGACTTGAACTCAGGTACTGTTATGTGATACAGGCACCCCAAAAAGCTTCCTGCAACAATTGACTGCCCCAAGATTCTGTCTTTAAAAATCATAAGCTTCTCATTTTGTCTTAAAGCCAGAAAAAAACTAATATTTAAGAAAGCAGTATCAGGTGCTGGCGCTGCGGTGTAGTATGCTAGGCCTCCTCCTGCAGCATTGGCATCCCATGTGGATGCTGGTTCATATCCTGGCCACTCCACTTCAGATCAAGCTCCTTTTTGATGGCCTGGGAAAGCAGTGGAAGATGGCCCAAGTGCTTGGGTCCCTGCACCCATATGGGAGATCCAGAATAAACTCCTGGCTTTGGATCTGCTCAGTACTGGCCATTGTGGCCATTTGGGGATTGAACCAGGGGATGTTCCTCTCTTTCTGTAACTCTGTTCTTCAAATACATAAATGTTAAATCTTAAAAAAAATATATATATATATATATATATATCAGAAAATTAGAGATCTTGTGTATGCCAATATCTACCTTTCTTTCTTTTCTTTTCTTTTTTTTTTTGACAGACAGAGTGGACAGTGAGAGAGAGACAGAGAGAGAGAAAGGTCTTCCTTTTGCCGTTGGTTCACCCCCCAGTGGCTGCTGCGGACGGCACATCGCGCTGATCTGTAGCCAAGAGCCAGGTGCTTCTCCTGGTCTCCCATGCGGGTGCAGGGCCCAAGCACTCCACTGCCTTCCTGGGCCATAGCAGAAAGCTGGCCTGGAAGAGGGGCAACCCGGACAGAATCCGGCGCCCCAACCGGGACTAGAACCCGGTGTGCCGGCGCTGCAAGGCAGAGGATTAGCCTATTGAGCTGCGGCGCTGGCCCCAATATCTACCTTTCTTATGATTTTTAAAATATGGAATGATGGACTTTTGTTATTTTAATTCATGTGAGGAGTAGAAAATTCAATCTTCATTTCCAAGAAAAAAATCTCTAATTTGGTCATAAATTTTGGGTAACCAAGGTCAATTAATATACTAGAATATGAAGGTCCAAAGGTGATATCTTATTTGTGAAGAAGAGCAATTGTATTTTTCTAAATTAAGAAAATAAAAAGGAAAAGTAACAAAGGAAAGTTAATATTGATTTACACTAGTCATTTTCTAGAGCTTGATATAAAGAAATAATTATATGTAAAATTATAAAGGGATTTGGGAAAAATGCAATTGAGAAAAACTATTTCATAGTCTTTTCATGGTTCACAGCAATATCTTCAAATTATATCTCAAATTATAGTTTCCATTAATAAGTCTGCTATTTTTTCTTCATTAAGCATTATGAAGTATGTTAACTCTTGACTGTGACACACTATTGGCTGGGCAAATATGGAAATCAAAATATAAACAATGAACGGTAATAACAGTTCCTTATGTTAAACCACATGTAAAAGTTTTAAATAGCAATACAAAGGAACAAGTTAAATTTTCCCTCAGCGTACATCTACCTGTTATCAGTTACTAAAATAACGGGGCCGGTGTTACTGTGCAGAGGTTAAGCCACTGTAGGAGACCCCCATCTCATCTCAGAGAGCCTGGGTTCATGTCCTGGCTCCTCTTCTGATCCAATCCTACTGCTTCCTGATAATGCACCCTGGAAGGCAGCAAATGATGGCTCAAGGACTCAAGAATCTGCCACCCATGTGGGAGAGCCAGATGGAATTCTGAGCTCCTGGCTTTGGTCTGATCCAGCTTTAGCTGTTGCAAGCATTTGGGAGTGAACCAGTATATGGGAGATCTCTCTTTTTCTGTGTGTTTCAAATAGAAACAGTTAAAAACAATAAAGTACTAAAGCCAGGATTATGTCATCCCACACCACTAAGATTTAGTAGGATAAAGGAAAGAAGTCCACCATATCAGTATTTTCTTTTTGGGCTCAATGTTAAATGGCAGCTACCCCTCAACTTTATTCCGAAGTATTCTACCTGGTACATTATTTACCTCAAATCCCTGTCATCCTCTTAACTATCAAAATACCTTAACAGCACAGGGGTTAAGCTAACAAGAATGCAAAGTTCTCCCTTTTTTCAAATATTGTTTTGGAGGATGAGGCTGGGGGATAATTCTTCCAGATTAAACACATGGTCCTAAAATGGACTGTACCTTACATCCTAGGGAAAAGGAAAAATAAAGATATTCTGTTAGAATAATTTACTTGCTATATGTTTCTTTGGTAGTTCTTGTAGGAAAAGAAATGGAATATCTGTCTAACCAAGTTCCTATCCTTTTCCAAAATACAACTGTGTTACTTATACATAGTGCCCTCAAATAACATAACTGTTCTGGAGGGGCAAGGTTGAGAACCTGAGTTAGGAAATCTATAAGCTTGAAAATATTAAATGTAGCCAACTTGGGAAATGTATGTCAAAACCTAATAATAAAGCTTTCAGCATGAAAATATTTAATATGATTACATCATGTTTTAAAAAGGCAGATTATGGAAAACTTCAAATTCTTAAAACAGAGCCAGAAATGGGAGTATGAATAACATTTAAAACCTTGAATGGTGTCTTTCTAATATATTTTGCATCTAGGCTTCAAATTACAATGATGTCACAGAGGTAGTAGCAAAATGGTACTGCACTTGTTACACACCAACCTTTTATTTTTAGGCAAATCACAATGGCATATATAGTCTTATCACTAGTATCAGAACATCCTACTTTCATTCCTTTTTGTCACAATATGGTCATATTAGGCTTGTCACAATCTGCATCAATAACATGTCAGAGCAACAATACACTCTGAGTTGCTTTTACTCATGTGTATACACATTAGCAGCCAAAAGTTTCACTTCCCAAGAATGCTTTAATGAAAAACAAATGCAAAGTGTTTGCTCCCCAGGACCATACAAGACAGAAAATCAAAATACAAGAATGTCAGTAATAAGTTAACAACTAAAATACTCCTGGACATATTTATTTTTCTAAATATGTACACATGTAAGAAATATCGCTAAGATTTAGCAAAAGTTTGTTACAGTCAAATACTAGAGTCTTCCACCTGCAAGCCAGTTTAAACTATTTTCCAAGTTTATATCTCTGTAGAAGGTACTTTAAAAGTTAGAACATTAATCTTAAATTCAATAAAGTGTCAAGACCCCCTGAAAACAGCTCTCAAAATTTTGAGACAGCTGCAACATAATGCAGAGAGCACTAACTTTGGAGCCTAAAGTCACTAATGGTTACTAATTTTGTGACTGCTTGTATCATCTCATTTTGGAGTCTATTTTCGGAGATCACACATATAACATTATTTTACCATGTCTTTTGTGTGTGTTTTTTTCCCTACATGTTATTTTTCTTTCAATCAAGAACTTATTTAGAACCTACTAAGATTCAGAAACTATGCAGGGCACACTCTTTTATTCTTATGAGAAACTGAGGCAAAATGCAAGAAATGTGATCTATTCATTTGGACACTCTTAGTACTAAGTGGAAGAAGTTACATATCCCTGTTGAATTACAAAATATAGATATACAAGTGTAAGAAATAGGAATAGCTTCCCATGTGTAGGTTTAAATATAGACTGATACCAACTGAGTCCCACAAGGAACTAACCAGATATTTTGCTAACTAGATATTTTGAATCATTTCTGTTTATAGCACACTATTACTCAGAAGGACACAAATTTGAAAAAACTAAGAGGAAATACTTAATTTTTGTAGAAATAACCAGGATCCAGTTAGAACATGAAATAACAGAATCAAGAAGCCATATTCTTGCTCATAGGCTGCTTGTCTTGTTATTTGTTCCTCTGCACTAAACCTATTTGAAAAGCCTGTCTCAGGGGAAAAATTACAGAGAAAAAAATGTCAAGTGAAGTACAAGAACAAGCAACGGCAGTTGCAATACTTCCCGAACGTGTAGAAGATTTAACAGACACATATTACAGGCTATGAAAAAAGTTCTCAAATGTCAACACAGACAAGTTTTAATAAGCAGCGTTCAGATAGAAATAAACTAATCAACAAGGTTTACTAACGGCAGATTTGTCCAATTGAATTTGGTCAACCCTTTCAAAATTAACATTTATGAAGCAAGCATATTCTTCAGCAGCCTTCTCATGGAAAATTCCAGAGACTGCAAAAGAAAGCTTAATAGCAGGCTTCTTTCCCTCGTTAAAATGTGAATGAAATGCAAACATGTCATTTGCGGCATGAACAAGCAAGCAATCTTGGGAAGCAAAATATATACAGCAAAAATAACAAATATATATATATATATGCATATATTTAATGCAGACAAGACTATCTAAATAACTAGAACAGGCTTTTAACATCCATTATCTTAAGCCAGTATGTTTTCATATTTAGAACCAGGAGATGAGTAGCCTGGCGATAAAAAAGGAGAAAATTATTTTCTCAGCATTTTCTAATGAAGCCCTTCACAAGGAATTAAAAAAAAAATACACAAAAAGTTTTGTAGATTAGGCCAAACCGTGAGCTACCCGGAGTTGACAGCGTGTACGCAAGGGACCAGGAGGAGATCCCACCTGAACGCCAATCTGTGTCTTTGCATCAGTGCTTCCCCTCGGGGTACAAGCACTTCAGGGTAAACGCACGGAGGCATCCTGTCGCAATCTGGAAAGGGGCCGGTGGGCAAAGGAGGAAAATAGAGAGCGCGGACACCAAAAACGGGCTTAGTTAACAGCGTTCAGACGTCTCCATGCAACCTTTCCTCCCCTCCATCACCGTCAGCCCAGACTATAATACTCTTCACGTCCGAAGGTTGACGGAGGTCACAGAGACATGTGGGGTCACAGTAACTCCCCGACAGGTCCCCTCCCTCAGTTTTCCCTGGATTGAGCCCATCTCAGTTCCGAACCGACCTAAGAGCTGGTCCAGGGCTGGCAGCCCGGTTGACACCAGCAGCTGTCCATTCCGTACCGACGGTCGCGTGCCTGCAATGGACACCAGTCGAGGGCCGCCGCTGTCAGTGCCGCTGGCTCTAGGACCCCTCCTCTGGAAACTGGTGACGTTGCTCTTGCTGGCTGCCGCCGCCATAGACTCAGTACCCCCGGCACCAGCGCCGCAGGTTGCCATTGCCGCCATGTTGCAGCCTCCCGCATTGACCCAATAGGAACTCTGGGAACTCAGGCAGCCGGCCTGTCAGAGCCAGTTCTAAACACCCGCCCCCTCGCTCCTAACTTGGCTCTCGTGGCCAATAGAACTCAGGCGTCTCTCCCGAGTTAACCAATCGCAAGGCGTATTGCTGAAAAGTGCGCAGTACGTAAGGACGGCGGACTTCTGCTGGGCCCAGGTGAGAAAGGCCCACCCGAGTCCTGGGTGAGGGTTTTCTGGGGTTTCCTGGGGCCAGAGGTGGGTAATAGCTTTCTTCTCGGGTTGCGTGCCGTCATTCACGTGGAGTTAAAAAGTTCGTGAAGCGAAAAACCTTCAGGTCTTACCGAGGAGCTGGTACTTGTCCCCTTTTCTGATAGTGAAGAGATACTTTCCCCTCCCTCTTTCTCTTGTGATTGCTAAGGCACAGTTCACTCCGCATTTTTCCCCCCTGAGGTCTTTTCCCGAAGGGTCGAGTTACATCCAAAGGATTGGGACGTTTACTTTAAGGAGTTGCCTGCTGAGCGTGTGGGCTTAGTTCTTCAGTACCTTGGTGGGTGGTTTGGCTTTAGACCTTAGAGCGGAAACTCTTGAACTTGGAGGCAGTTTGGGTTTTTTTTGTGTCTTGCAAGATATACCTCTCGGACAATTCTACGTGAGCAGCTTTCTTGAATTTTAATTAGTGCTCCCAGAAGTCTTGGAACGTCTTTCCAGGATCAGTGTGAATGACAAGTGTTACTCTGACAACCTTGTTCACACATTTAATTGTCGTTTGCTGTTAAAGCAGCTGCAAAAAACAAAAAATACTTAGGTTTCTACACCCTCCCGCTCAAAAAAAAACTGATAGAAGAATTAGATGTTTTCATACTTTAGTTTTCTGGTGATTTGTGATCTCTAAATGGAAGCTTTTAAAATTAAAGATTAATTTTATATGTGGAAAAATTTAGAGCCATGTTTTTGGATTTAAAATTTTCTGAAATTGAGTTGAGGGTGGGATGGGTAAGTGATTTTTAAAGGCATTCGAGACTGGCAAATATTATATAAAGTTCTCACAAATTTTGCCTGCACATCTGTGTTATTATCTCAGTGATCTCATACTTTTTTTTAAAGATTTGTTTTTATTTATTTGAAAGTCAGAATTACAGAGAGAGGTAGAGAGAGAGAAAGAGGTCTTCCATCCACTGGTTCACTCCCCAAATGGCCACAACAGCCGGAGCTGAGCTGATCTGAAGCCAGCTGATCTGAGCTTCTTCTGGGTCTCCCACGCTTGTGCAGGGACTCAAGCACTTGGTCCATCTTCTACTGCTTTCCCAGGCCACAGCAGAGAGCTGGATTGGAAGAGGAGCAGCCAGGACTCGAACTGGTGCCCATATGGGATGCCGACACTTCAGGCCAGGACTTTAACCCACTGTGCCACAGCATCAGCCCCTCTCTGATGCTTTTTAATACATCCATACCTCGGTGAAATTCTTGCCATTGAATTGTTTTAAATCTCATTGATCTGTTGAAAGCTTTTGTCTGATTCCTTTGGATAAATTGGAATTAGTATCGCTAAATGGCGACTGGTGAATTTTTTCATTTTGGGAGTTTTTTTTTTTTTTTTTTTTTAATTTTTGACAGGCAGAGTGGACAGTGAGAGAGAGAGACAGAGAGAAAGGTCTTCCTTTTGCCATTGGTTCACCCTCCAATGGCCGCCGCGGTAGGTGCGCTGCGGCCAGCGCACCGTGCTGATCCGATGGCAGGAGCCAGGTGCTTCTCCTGGTCTCCCATGGGGTGCAGGGCCCAAGGACTTGGGCCATCCTCCACTGCCTTCCCTGGCCACAGCAGAGAGCTGGCCTGGAAGAGGGGCAACCGGCACAGGATCAGTGCCCCGACCGGGACTAGAACCCGGTGTGCCGGCGCCGCAAGGCGGAGGATTAGCCTAGTGAGCCACGGCGCCGGCTTGGGAGTTTTTTAAACAACCATATTCAGAAGACAAAAACACCTTGCCATTTAATAGTATTTTCTTTGATCAAGGTTGCTTTTATTTAAAATCTTTCACCAATATAAATCTTAGTAAAATTGCTGTTCAGTGATTACTGTTTGCTTAGATCTTGTCATTTCAGATCCATAGTAATAAAAATGGTCTCATCTGGGGGAGGTAAGATTAATGTACTGAAAATGAATACATTGAATAGTATGTTCAAAATTTGTCCTATAGTAAATAACCACTAAATTACAACTAGGAAGACCAAAACAAAAAGTAGAAAAACAGTACAAATCCCATAGAAACTTCTTGTGTATTCTTGATGTAGTGAAAACTTTGAAATGCCACAAGTAATTTTATAAGCTAATTTACTACATATTCTCCTACTTCTGACTGTATTACTTAACCTTTAACTTTTCTTAAGGTGATGGTAATGGTGCTTTATTTGCTTATTACTAGAACTGAGGAATTATTTTCCAATTTTGTCTGTAATTTGGGCAGCATGACATGTACACAACAAGACATTCATGAAATAAGGATTTACCTCTGGTATAACACTATCTTAGAATACATTTTTTTTTTTTTTAACAAAGACAAAACCTTTGCTTCCAAGTGATCCCAAGTATTTTGACTTGCCTGCATATAGTAGAGTTGAATATAGACCATTAGAATAAATAAAATATTTGTGTAAAGCAAGAGTTAAAAGACTCTGTTTAGGTGTGCTGTTAACTATTTATTGAGTATGCACTAAGTTCTGGGAGGAGTGCTAAGAGCTGAGGTAATAGGAGGAAAAAAATACTTGGTCTCTGCTTTCCTAGCGTTCACAGTTGGGGGAGGTGGACCTGTAAATGGTTTAATAATGTAAACTACAAGTGATCTGGAGGGGGGGGGGGACTTGGACAGTTTCTGCTGAGCAAGAACTTTATTCTGAGTTTTCAAAGATGTAGAAGATGAAAGCATTAAGGAAAGTGAAATCCATTGTGGAGAATGGTATGGCTGCACCTTCAATACATCTTCTTTCATGCTTCTATGCAGGTAGTTCTCATGATTGGTATGGAATGCTAACAGGAGACTAGAGAAGTTAGGCAAAAGTGTGGTAGTTTTTTTTTTTTAAGGTGTGGTTTTTTTGTTTCTTAATGGAAATCATTGAATATTTTAAAGTAAAAGAATGACGATGATCATATTTGCTGTTTATGGAATGGCTAAAAGTGTGCTAAAAGAAAATGAAGTGGCTACAGGTGTGACTGGGATTAACAAAACTGATAAATACACAGATTTCTATAGGTGTAAGTGGTAAAAGTTGAGAGAAGGAATCAAGGGTGACTAAAAGTTTCCACCTGGAGCAGTTTTGTGGCTTGTTGAGGATGAATATAAAGAAGGAGCCACAGAATTTGTAGTTCTGATGTTTTAGGGGAAGGAGATCATAAATTGAGGTTTTCATCTGTTTTGAACATATTTAATTTGAGGTTGCCGTGGAATAATCAAGTACAGGCATCTCATACATTGTAGCCTATGTGAGAGAGAGATTTGAAGTTAAAAGCAGATTGAAATCATTAAATACATAGTGGCAGTTTATCCCAAGGAAATAGTTAAACTTACCAAGAAATATTTGCTTTAGAATGAGAAGAGAAAAAGAATGGTAAATAAACTTTGGAGAACATCAACATTTGACAGCTAGACAATAAAAATAATTGTTTATTTGTGCCTGTTAAAGGCAGGTTTCTCAGAGTAGGAAACTTACAAGTCAAATAATTGTTTTTAGAAGTGAATAGTACATGAAGTTGAGTATTCCATAAAAGTAGACCATTTTACCTTTTAGAAAGCCTTACTGCAAAGGGTAGCAGAGGGAGATGACAAGGATTTGAGGGTATTAGAAACAGATTCCGACAACTGGTAAAGGACCTGAATGAGGAGTCCAGTACATTGGCCCGGGATTAGTCTTTGAAGGGAAGATTCACTGACTAAAAAATATAAATAAGAAAGTTTTTTCTTTTCTTTTCAACCATTAAATCTTGGGGTCTCCAATAAGATCATTTTGTCTTTTCATTTCAAATTGCTCTAACCTCATGATTTCAGTTACCCCTTGTATACCAATGACTAACATAATTGTAGTCCAGATTGCTTTTTCTAACCTCTAGAATCATGTATCTAGGTACTTTCCCTGCATCTTGGATGTCTTTAATGGAACTTCAAATTCATAATGCCCCCTAACTGAACGTCTTTTATCTCAATAAATGATATAACCAACTGTAGAATTTATTGTTTACTCCAAGGAACCTCACTAAACTCACTTCTCTCATGCTTCATTCTACCATATCTAGTCCATTAGACCCTTGGAATTAACTTCTTAATTGATTTTCTAAATTTCTTGTTATCTAATAGACTGTATACAGTTAGCAGTATGATTTTCTTTAATAACTTTTGCCATTTTATGTTTTTATAAGCATTTCTTTCAACATATTTTCTAATTTTTGCTTTGATTTTCCTTTTGTTCTATTTTTATGACATACATGACTTCAGGACAAATGGGTACTTACATTCATTCTAATTTTAGTTATTTTTAAGTATGATTCAAAATCAGAGGACTTAAAAAAAAAAGTAACAAAGCATTGTAAGGGCACATTTGAATTAACAGTTAAGATACTGGATAAGACCTCTGTGCCCTATATCAGAATGCCTGGGTTTGATTCCCTGTTCCTGACTATATTTTCCTGCTATTGGAGTCCCTGGGAGACAGCAGTGATGGCTCAGGTAATTAGTCTTTGGCTCCTAGCCTGGGCCATTGGAGGCATTTAGGGAGTGAACCAGGAGATTGGAGATTGATAGCTCTCTCTCAAATAAATAAATTAAATTTTAAAAAAATTACAAAAGAAACTGTTGTATAAACTCATACCTCAGATTGTCTGGTATAAAGGGGTATATGTGTTAAGTAGTAAACATGCTTTGATTTAAAGGAGTTTATCAAGTAATGAGAAGCAATTGGGGCCTGTGTTATGGTATAGCGATTTAAGCCACTACTTGTGATATTCCATATCAGAGTATCAATTGCAGTCCTGGCTGCTCCACTTCCTATTCATCTTCTTGCTCATATGCCTGGGAAGGCAGTGGATGATGGCCCAAGTATTTGGGCCCACATAGGAGACCCAAATGGAGTTCCAGCTCCTTGCTTTGCCTAACGCAGCGCTGACTGTTGTGGGCATTTGGGTATTGAACCAGTAGATAGAAGATTCCACTCCCTCTCCCTCTTCCTATGCCTGTCTCTCCCTCTCTGCCTTTCAAATAAACAAATCTTAAAAAAAAAAAAAATTAATGAAATGTTTTAGTGATTAAACACTAAAATTTTAGTGGTAAAAGGAAAAGAAATTCCAGAGCCAGAATGGCCCAGCTTTGTATATATTTCAGTCTTGGATTCCTCTGTATTTGCATGTGGCCCATGTGAGAAATTAAATAACAGCTAACTGCTATTCTTTTCATGTGTCAACTCAGATCTCATAGATATAAAGCTACAAAAGCATATGTGATATTCTGATTATCATGGACATTTCTGCAGAGATGTGGTCAATTCCCCTTCAGCTTAAATAATTATGGGAACCTAGGAATAGGCCGAGTTTTCAAACTATTCCATCTGACACTTCTTACATCTATGGGTTTTGCCTGGAGAGTCCTACAATAAAGCTCTTTTCTGAAGAAATATATAATTCTTGGATCAATGGAATAATATTAGCAGAGAGCAGTATATTATTTTTATTGTACTTTCCCAGCTTATATGAATATGTTTTATGTTTATGGTTATTCTTTGGTAGGATAAGAGGAAAATTAGAGATCTTAACAAACCTTTTCAACATTAACTCAGTATCAAATTGGATCCATCTATTACACACTTAAAGAATTCTTGTTCTGTATTAATATTCTCTCTTTGAATTATGCTTTTTAGAAGACAGTTTATTCTTATTTTAAGATTTGATAGCATTGATTACATTCTTCATGTTGAATTCTTTTATAATCTCTTCCATATCTAAGATGATATGTAATTTTTCATTTTTAATGTGAGATCTTTGAATTTTCTCTCACTTCACATTATTTTTCTGATTAACTTTGAAAATTAAAAATATCCATTTTAGTGCTGTTATAGAATGAGATCTTAGATTCATGTATTAATCATTTTCATTTCCTTTTTTAAAAAAAAGATTTATTTATTTATTTGGAAGGCACAGTTAACAGAGAGAGAAAGAGGTCTTCTATCTGCTGGTTCACTCCCCAGATGGCTGCAATGGATGGAGCTGGGCTTGTCTGAAGCCAGGAGCCAGGAGATACCTCCGAGTCTCCCACGTGGGTGCAGGAGCCCAAGCACATGAACCGTCCTCTGCTGCTTTTCCAGGCCATTAGCAGGGAGCTGAATTGGAAATGGAGTAGCCAGTACTTGATCTGGCACCCATTTGGGATGCCAGTGCCACCAGCAGCAGTTTTACTTGCCATACCACAGTGCAGGCCCCTTTCATTTTTATTTCTAGTGTTACTAATTTCTGAAATTATTTCTTCTTCATGCTTCACTTATGTTTTGTTTTTCCCTGTAACACTTTTTATAGCAATAATAAAAATGAAGTTCCAGTAACCAATTATAGTAATTTTCATGTGAGCCATATCCTGCGGAACTTCATGTGTTGTTGGGAATATCCTGTATCCATGTTGTCCTGTACTATAGCAATTACGTACTTGCGGTGATTGAGCACTTGAAATGTGATGGATATGACCGAGGAACTGAACATTTATCTTGTTTAATTTTAATTGTTAAATAGTACTATAGTTTGGATGTAATTTGTCCCCCAAAGGTTCATGTGCTAGCAAGCCTAGTTTTATGTGGTGGTGTTGAGACTGATGAACCCTTAAGAGACAGGGCCTGTGGAAAGTGTCCTTGGAAGCAGTCACTTGAGGATTGTGTTCTGGGTGGTGAAATAATTCACCAGAGCAGTCAGAATGACTAGAGTTAGATTTATTGAACACACTGCAAACAGCATGGCAGGCAGAACAGCTAAAATTCTATCTATTGCTGCCATAAACTGAAAGGGAACAGTGGGGCTGGCGCCGCGGCTTACTTGGCTAATCTTACACTTGCGGCGCCAGTACCCAGGTTCTAGTCCCAGTTGGGTCACCGGATTCTGTCCCGGTTGCTCCTCTTCCAGGCCAGCTCTCTGCTGTGGCCCGGGAAGGCAGTGGAGGATGGCCCAGGTCCTTGGGCCCTGCACTGGTATGGGAAGCACCTGGCTCCTGGCTTCGGATCAGTGCAACGTGCCGGCCGTAGCATGCCGGCTGTAGCAGCCATTTGGGGGGTGAACCAACGGAAAAGGAAGACTTTTCTCTCTGTCTCTCTCTCTCACTAACTCTGCCTGTCAAAAAAAGAAAAAAAAGAATCTTTGAATCCTCTGTGTATCCCACATTTAGAAAAAAAAAAGGGAACAGTGGATAGTCAGGACAGCTAGAAAATGACTACTGTGTGGGCTAAACCCAAGAGGTATGCTTATAACTGCATACCTTCTTAGTGAGTTTTTCTTATGATCCAGTAGGGTTCCCAGGTATGCGATTTGCATTTCTGAGCATAGCTGGGGAGCCCATACTGCCCTTAGCTTTGTGCTTTCTCTGTGCTCTGGGGCAATCCTCCACAAAAGATAATGAAGCCCCCTGGTTTCATGAATGGATTAACGCTGCTCTTAAGGAGTGGATTGGGTTTCCCAAGAGTGCTTAGCTCTCTTGAGAGTAGTGGATTGTGATAAAGCAAGGCCACCCCTTGTTCTTGACTCTGATTTCCATGGCCACTTCCCTTTCTGTTCTTCTGCCATGCTGGATGGAATCAGGCAGCCCTTGCTGGCGCACCAGCTCCATGCTGCTTGAACTTTACAACCACAACAGTTGTGAGCAAAGTAAAACTCTTTAGTTTATAAAATATTCAGGTATTTCCTGAATATGTTCAGGTATTTCCTTATAGCAACACAGAATAAACAGCTACATGTGGCTAGCTGCTATGATATTAAACTGCACAGCTCTACTTCAAGATTTGACAAGCTTTTTCTATTAAAGACCAAATAGTAAATATTTTAGGCTTTATAGTTCCTGCGGTGTCTGTTGTAACTATTCAACACTGCTGTAGTAGCACAAAAGCAGCCACTGGCTACATTTAAATGAATGCACATGACAATGTCCCATTTAAACTAAAATTATTAACACAGAGAGTCTGTTGAATCTGGCTCATAGGCTCAAGTTTGATGACCTGTCCTCTGGATCAAAGATATATCTAGGGTTCTATGTATTTTGATTTCTTTTGTTCTGTAGTTTCTGGATTCTTTCAGTTCTTTTTACTTTGTGTGTATGTGTGTTGGAGGGGTGAATTTTTCAAGAGCAGAAAGAAGTCTATCTTTCTGCAGCTTTTTCCCCTGTAGTTCTTCAACTTTTCTTACAGTTTTTTTTATGTGTTTTATGTACTGGGGGAGGTGGTGGCAGACAAGCATTCCATTTTAAATCTTTAAAAACTCTGTTCTTTTAATTCTACTCTTTCATCTCTTTCAAATATCTCTTTTTTGTTGTTGTTTATTTGTTTTTGGAAGCAGTATTTTACATTGTTTTTGAAGATGTTAAATAGAATTTGTTTCTTCCTGAATTACTACTGATTTCTCCAGGGTTGCTTGTTCTAGTTGGTTATTTTCATCATGTTTGCATTTCCTTTCATGTTGGTGATCTGTGGTTGTCCATGTTGATGAAAAACAAGTTGAATAATACAGTTAACTGGAATTACTTTTCTCTTTTTTTATTTCCCCTTAATGGAGAAAAAGATTGACAGTTTCAGGTCAGTAGGACAGAATTATTAGTGTACTTTGCTTCCAGGTGGATATACAGGGACAAAGCAGACTGGTTGAGTCTTTGTCTAATAGCAGATATTTCACTGTGGGTTTGATTTGCATATCTCAGATAATTATCAGTGTTGAACAACTTTTCCTGGGCTTTTTTGCCATTGTGTACATCATCTTTGAAGAAATGTTTTTTTAAAGATTTATTTGTTTATTTGAAAGTCATAGTTATACACAGAGAGAAGGGGAGGTAGAGAGAGAGAGAGAGAGAAAGGTCTTCCATCCGCTGGTTCACTCCCCAACTGGCCACAATGGCTGGAGTTGCACCAATCTGAAGCCAGGAGCCAGGAGCTTCTTCCGGGTCTCCCATGTGGTTACAGGGGCCTAACGACTTGGGCCGTCTTCTGCTGCTTTCCCAGGCCATCGCGGAGAGCTGGATTGGAAGTGGAACAGCTGGGACTCAAACCTGCGCCCATATGGGATGCTGGCCCTGCAGGCAGTGGCTTTACCCGCTACGCCACAGCGCCAGCCTCTGAACAAATATCTTTTCACATTCTTTGTCCATTTTTGAATTTTTGTTATTGTTGAATTAAGTTCCTCAAATATTCTCGATATTAATCTTACCATGTGTGTGATATGCAAATATTATATGAGTTCCCTTTTCACTCTTTGGATAGTATCCTTTGGTACTCAGTAGCTTTTAATTTTGGTGAAGACCTATTTATTTATATTTTTTAAGATTTATTTGAAAGGTAGAGTAATAGGGGAGCGGCAAGATGGCAGAATAGGAAGGGAGCACATTGAGAGTTCGGCAAGACAGATGTTAGTAAAAGTGGAGATGCTGCAGGGTCAAGGAAGAGTAGGGGAAGAAACAGCAGAGGAAACTCTTCCGGAACTAGTGATTCACAGTGGACCTGCGTGGAGAGCATGGGAGCCCAAATTCGGCACACCAGCGCTGGAGCGCGAGGTGAGCCGAACCTCCATAGCCCGAGACACCAGCGGGCAAGCGGAAAGAGGAGACTAGAGGGAACGAGGCTTGAAACTCCGTGGGGAAAAGTTCACCAGGCTGACTAGAAGAGAGAGAGGAAAAATAAAAAAAAAAGTGACCGATACGGACACGAGTTTCTCTCTCTCCGCTCACCTCTCAAAGGCGAGCAAGACAGAGCAGGCACCATTTTGGACATACGTCATAAGCAGAGCGACCTCAGGTCCGCACTGGCCCTGAGCCTAGCAGAAAAACCTGACTCTGGGGGGAGGGCTGAAATAACAGGAGATTAGCATCTAACTTGGCAACCCAGTGGGAGACTGCAGGAGAATTGGAGCCCACACTGAGGGCAGCAGAGATTCCCTGTGTGGTCCTTGGGAAAGAGCTTCCGATCTCTGGCTCCTGTGGGTATATCATTCGCCTGCTAACTACCTCCAATTACATTCAGCTGTGCAGAATTACTTCCCTTTTGAATCAAAAAAAAAAAAAAAAAAAAAAAGAAAGAGATTTACCACGCCTAACCTGGGAGTGTCATCTTTGACACACCCTCAAACCTGAGGAACCAAACCCAGCTCTCAGTCCACACTCATCTCAAGCCTCTAAGGCTCCACTGAAAGCAGACAGTCCACTTAATATAGAGCCATAGTGTAACAAGAAAAAACACCCCAGTGAAGAAACCAAATATCTCCAACATGCCATACAACAAACGCAAAAACCGAGGTAACAAGAACAAGGAAGACACTATGATGCCCCCAAATGAAAAAGACACCCCAATTCAAGATTATGAAGATGATGAGATAGAAGAAGAAGCGGATCTCAAAAAATTGATAAGAACATTAAGAAGTTCTCAAAAACAAATTCTTGAACTACAGAAATCCTTAATGGACAAGATAGAAAAATCTCTCTCGTGAAAATGAAATATTAAGGAGGAATCAAAATGAAATGAAACAACTAGTAGAACAAGAAACCGTGGTCGTGACCAGAAATCATAATGAAATGAAGAATTCAATAGATCAAATGACAAACACATTAGAGAGCCTTAAAAACAGAATGGGCGAAGCAGAAGAGAGAATATCAGACTTAGAAGACAGAGAACAGGAAAGGAAACAGGCAAATCAAATAAAAGAAGAAGAAATTAGAAATCTAAAAAATATTGTCGGGAATCTACAGGATACTATTAAAAAACCTAATATTCGGGTTCTAGGAGTTCCTGAAGGCATGGAGAGTCAGAAAGGATTAGAAGGCATTTTCAGTGAGATACTAGCAGAAAATTTCCCAGGTTTGGAGAAGGACAGAGGCATCTTAGTACAGGAAGCTTATAGAACCCCTAATAAACATGACCAAAAGAGATCCTCACCACGACACATTGTAATCAAACTCACCACAGTGAAACATAAAGAAAAGATTCTAAAAGGTGCAAGAGAGAAACGTCAGATTACTCTTAGAGGATCTCCAATTAGACTCACAGCAGACTTCTCATCAGAAACCCTACAAGCTAGAAGGGAATGGCGAGACATAGCCCAGGTACTAAGAGAGAAAAACTGCCAGCCCAGAATATTATATCCTGCAAAGCTCTCATTTGTGAATGAAGGTGAAATTAAGACTTTTCATAGCAAACAGAAACTGAAAGAATTTGTTGCCACTCATCCTGCCCTGCAAAAGATGCTTAAAGATGTGTTACACACAGAAACACAGAAACATGGTCAGCAATATGAAAGAAGGTAAAGGAAGGAAACCTCACAGCAAAAGATCACAGGAAGCTCAGTTTCTCTTTGACATAGAATTAAACTCTGATGCTCTGTTAAAGCAATGTGTTCAAGTAATCTATTATGTTCTCTTGATGTCTGTTAAATTCTAATTGTTCAAAAACAGCTGAATTTTTATTAAGAGCTATGGGTTACTTAAATATGTGCTTATTTTCAAAGATTTGAAGAATCACCTTGTAACAATGATCAAATTTGGTCTATGTTATGTCATGATATTAAGGAATCTTATTTCAAGCAGATATTTTGGATTTTGAGCCTTCTTGGCATTCTTGACAGGCATTCAAAAAAATCAAAGTTTCAAACAATCTGGACTCTAAAATTTCCAGTGTGTGACCTGAATCTGTGTATCATATGTTTTAAACTTGTTGGTAGAAAGAAACTAAAAACATTTTATATGGTTGTGCTTAAGTTTACTGGCTAAACAAACTACACCATGTTAGATATTTAAGAGGTGTTTTCAAATACATGATTCTTAAAATTTATAGAAGGCATTGGACCTTCTGGTAAATGTTTTCTTAAGTTGTTATCTAATGGTTGAAACTGTTTGCTAAGTATTCATGTGATATTGCTATTGTCAGCAAGCGATCTAAGGTTGAAACTGTTTGCTAAGTATTCATGTAATATTGCTATTGTCAGCAAGCGATCGAAGACCTGCTCCCTCATTTCTCTATTCTAAGCCCAACTAGTTCTTTCATTTCTCTATTCTCTTCAAGGTAGGAAACTAATTCTATTATGAAGGAAACTGTAGGATGCACAATTTAATCTTTAGACCTTATAAAAGAGATGGCTAAGATTTTTCTGTAATAGCATAGCCAAAATAAGAACGTAAATAATAATCTCACAGCTAGATTCACTTCGCCATCAGCAAAGTATACAGTAAGTAGAAAAAACCTCCCTTTCAGACCAAAGGGAAAGAAAGTTTTTAAGTGAGAATATAATTTTCCTCATGGGCATTGTCTACCTTAGAAAAACTACTACAGAACTTGCCTGTGACTATAGACTTGTAGTTCAGGCCACCGAAGATTAGAGATGGGACTTGGGCACTCCCTTGACTTGCATCCTCTGGTCTGCTTTAACACAAACCAGGAGGAAAAGAAAGCTCGGCATCAGAAGCAATGGGTGGCAGGCCTATTAATGGCTGATCTGTACAGTGATCTGCCCTCAAGGAGACCCAACAGGCCAGTCCACTGCAGTGGCTTTCAAAGTGGTAAGCCTGGGCTTCAGCAGAAGTGAGCTTGTGAAGAGCCCTGGCAGCTCTGCCAAGAGTTGGATCACTGGAAATGGACCTGCCCTGGAGTCGAAGGATGCCCAGGTCAGAGCCACAGATCTTATTGGCTCTAAGCTGAAAAGCCCTTCACTCAGCCCAACTTCCAAAGTGACCACTGCAGCTGAGGGTATGGCCAAGTAGGTTCAGCAACATTGCAGGCAGAACTGTAAATTTCTTGTTCGAGATGCCCCCTGCCTTTACCTGGCCAGCTCTCCTCCCAGGCCAGCCAAGTAATGAAAGTCATCAGAGTGCCTTCCCCTAGGAGGTTCACACCTCCCTTAGGATGTACCCCATGTGAAGAGATGGATAGGTCTGGGCCTCTTAACTTACAAGGCCTAAAGCCCACCAGATTATTATCAAGCCCCTTCTATCAGGTTCTATTTGCCTCTCAATCAGAAAACTTAATTGTAGCTTAGACAGCACCTTTCTTAGCTCCTCTAATAATGACTCTGTCCTTTGTTCTAGACCCTGTCTAGCTCACTTGGGCCTCATTCCTTCGTAATCATAACCTCTACTCTACCACCTGTGTGTACTGATGGTCCTCTTCCCCACTTAATGCTGTATAATTGTTCAAACCTGGTAAAGGCCACTCTTAGGATCATTGGTTACTATGCTCACCCTGTCTTTTATGACCTTGTCTAAATATGATCAGAGTCGGCAAACTTGGAAGGTTTCCATAGCCTTGGCAACTCATGACGAGAGCCTAGGGTGGTTACTGGCGCCATAAACTAGAGTGTCAATTTGTTGGGTCAACAACAGGAGCCACTGTGCACTTGCTCCTCATGTGGGTTCTCTGTCCTTAATGTGCTGTACATTTTGATTTAATGCTATAACTAGTACTCAAACAGTATGTTTCACTTTGTGTTTCTATGTGGGTGCAAACTGTTGAAATCTTTATACTAAATTGATCTTCTGTATATAAAGAGAATTGAAAATGAATCTTGATGCAAATGGAGGGGAGAGGGAGGGGGAGAGGGGAGGGTTGTGGGTGGGAGGGAAGTTATGGGAGGGGGAAGCCATTGTAATCCATAAGCTATACACTGGAAATTTATATTCATTAAATAAAAGTTAAAAATAAAAAAAAAGAAAGGTAGAGTAATAGAAAGAATCGATCTTCTGTTCTTTGGTTCAGTTCCCAAATAGCCAAAATGGCTGGGGCTGGACCAGGCTGAACTGCGTTTCCCATGTTGGTGGCAGAGGCCCAAGCATTTGGATCAGCCTCTGCTTTTTTCAGCCCCAGTATCAAGGAGCTGAATCAGAAGTGGAGCAGCCAGGCCTTGAACCAGTGCCCATATGTAATGCCAGTGTCACAGGTCACGGCTTAACCTGTTGTGCTGCAAAGCAGCCTCTATCTTTTTTTTTTTTTTTATTTCTTATCATCCCCAAGAAATCACTCCCAAAATCAAATGTCATGAGCTTTTGCTCTGTTTTTTTTTTTTTTTCCTAAAAGTATTGCTGTTTTAACTTTTACATTTAGGTTTCTTATCCTTTCTTTTTTTTTTTTTTTAAGATTTAATTATTTATTTTTTGAAAATCAGAGCTACAGCAAGAAAGAGGAAGAGACAGAGGGATCTTCAGAATGCTAGTTTACTCCTCAGATGGCCACAACAGCAAGCTGTGGGCCAGTGATCCTTTTTGAGCTAATTTTTATATTTGGTGTAAGGTAAGGCTATACTTTCATTTTTTGCATGTTAGTATTGAGTTTTATCAACATCCTCTTTTGAAAACATTGTTCTTCCCCATTGAATGATCTTGATATTGTTGCAAATCATTTGACCATTTATTTGTCTTTCATTGGTCTATAGTTCTGTCATCGTGCCAGTACCGCATTGTGCTGGTTCCTGTAATGTTGTATTAAATTTTGTAATGAGAAAGTGTGTGTCTTCAACTTTCTTCTTCATCCTTGTTCTGGCTATGCCAGTGTCAATCCTTTGACATTCATTTTGAATTTTTGGATGGGTTTTCCATTCCGAAAACAAAACAAAAAAGAAAACTTTGGCATTTTGACAGAAATTGTAATGAATCTATCAGTCACTTTTGAAAAGCATTATCAACTTAAGAATATTAAGTCTTGGGCTGGCACTATGGCATGTTAGGTTAAGCTTCTGTCTACAGTGCGGTTTGAGTCCCTGCTGTTCCACTTCCTATCCTGCTCCCTGCTAATGCACCGGGGAAAGCAGTGAATATGGCCCAAGAAGAATCTCCTGACTCCTGGTTTTGGATCGACCTATCTCTGGCTGTGCAGCCATCTGGAGAATGAACTAGTGGATGGAAGATCTTTCTATTTCTCACTCTTTCTCTAACTCTTCCTCTGAAATAAATAAATCTTTTCTTAAAAAATAAGCATATTAAGTCTTCTCATTTATGAACATGTGAAATCTTTTAGAATGACTTTCATTGGTATTTTGTAGTTTTTAGTGTGCTAGGCTATACCTCCTTAATTAATTTTATTTTTTAGCATTTTATTCTTTTTGATGCTTTATAAAAGTAACTGCTTTGTTGGTGTATAGAAATACAACTGATTTTCATGTGCTTATATTATGTCTTGCACATTTGTCAAATTTGGTTATTAGTTTTAACAGGTTATTTTGTGATTATTTTGAGTTTTCTATATATTATATCATGCCATCTGTGAAAAGAGATGATTTTACTTTTTTCTATCCAGTTTGGATATCTTTTTCTTACCTAATTGCTGTAAAATGCTATGTTGAATACAAGTTGCAAAAGTGGGAAAAGGTAGCCGGCGCCGCGGCTCACTAGGCTAATCCTCTGCCTTGCAGCGCCGGCACACCGGGTTCTAGTCCCGGTCGGGGCACCGATCCTGTCCCGGTTGCCCCTCTTCCAGGCCAGCTCTCTGCTGTGGCCAGGGAGTGCAGTGGAGGATGGCCCAAGTGCTTGGGCCCTGCACCCCATGGGAGACCAGGAGAAGCACCTGGCTCCTGCCATCAGATCAGCGCGGTGCACCGGCCGCAGCGCGCCTACCGCGGCGGCCATTGGAGGGTGAACCAACGGCAAAAGGAAGACCTTTCTCTCTGTCTCTCACTGTCCACTCTGCCTGTCAAAAAAAAAAAAAAAAAAAAAAAGAAAAGAAACCCCCAAAAAAGTGGGAAAAGCTTTCAGTTTTTCATCATTGAATATGGTTATCTGTGGGTTTTTCATATATCCATATAATGTTGAACATTCTTCATTCTGTTCCTAGTTTGCTGAGTGTTTCCTCAAAGGGTATTAAATTTTGTCAAATGATTTTTCTTTGTTGAGATTGTCATATTTTTCCCTTTTATTTTCTCAGTGTGGTATATTATATTGATTTTCATGATGAACCATCCTTGTTTTATAGAAATAAATTCCACATGATCATGGGATATAATTCTTTTGAGAAGGATTCATGTTAGTTATTGTTTTTCCATGTGGCAGAATGTACTAGTGAAGCCAGTTGGTGTAGTACTTTATTTGGGGATGTATGCTCACATTTTTAATGCATACAGTATATGCAAACAATTGTATGTTATTTCCCTATGTTATATGTTAATCATTTCATTTAATTCTTGTGTAATGATTAACAAGCTTAGCTCAGTGTGTTAGTTTCTCAGGGAAGCTTCAATTGAAAAATCACTACAACCTTGGTGGTTTAAAACAATAGAAATTTGTTCTCTCATAGTTATGAAAGTCAAGAGTCTCAAATCAACATGTCAATAGGGATGATTCTTTTTGCATGATGAGAGAGAAACTGTCCCGTTCCTTTCTCCTGGCTGCTATTGATTGCTGGCAATCCTTGATATTCCATACTGAGATTGCCTTGCTCATATTGTAGTTCTGTGTGTCCTTTTGTGCCTTTTACAAGATATACTCATTTGATTTAGGGCCTACCTAACTCACTATGACCACATTTTGATCCTTATCTTAAATATATCTTTTTTTTTTATTGCAAAGCAAGGTTTATTTCACTGCTTAACATTTATAATTCACCCTGATCAGAAACAAAAATACTTTTTTTCAAAAGTGCATGTAAGCGTGTATGTTTTCCTTTACATGCCTACTAAAAATTCCTTATTTTATTTTTTAAATGACAAAAAAGAAACCAAAAAATATAAGTTAGTAATTAACATTGATAGTAATCTCGATACAAATAGAATATTTGAATAAGGTCAATAGATATTTGGTTGGTTTATTGTTCACTAGTGTTAAATATAAATCTTTAAAGACTTTGTTTTCAAACAAGGTCACATTCCAAAGTTCTAGATGGACATGAATTTTGGGGAATACTACTTAACCCACTACAGTTCACTTTATGGACCCCTAAAATACACTTCCCCCCCTATGCAAAATATTTTAATCCCAGCCAGTGCCAGGGCTACATAGGCTAATCCTCCGCCTGCGGCGCCAGCACACCGGGTTCTAGTCCCAGTCAGGGCCCCTGATTCTGTCCGGTTGCCCTCTTCCAGGCCAGCTCTCTGCTGTAGCCCGGGAAGGCAGTGGAGGATGGCCCAAGTGCTTGGGCCCTGCACCCGCATGGGAGACCAGGAGAAGCACCTGGCTCCTGCCATCGGAACAGCGCGGTGCGCCGGCCGCAGCGCGCTACCGCGGCGGCCATTAGAGGGTGAACCAACGGCAAAAGGAAGACCTGTCTGTCTGTCTGTCTCTCTCTCTCACTGTCCACTCTGCCTGTCAAAAAAAAAAAAAAAGTTCCAAAAACAGACTTGGTTTTAAGGCGTGGGAAAATTTCTCTGAAGCTTGATTTTCTGTCCTGTAGGTTCTTATGTGTAGTTCCACCCTCATTGGTAGAACTGGTATCTACCTTTGTATTCAGGAGTCTGTTCCTGAAATCATTTTTCTGTTTTCTTGAAGAATAGCATGTAGTTGCAGTTGAGCAATTATATTAGCTTGTTTCCTGTTTGTATAATTTTGGGAATTCAATAGCATTTTAATTTTGTATCATCTCTAACCTTTTCAGACCAATATAACAGAGTTCTGCTAGTTTCAAAATGTTTGTGGAAAATATGTTATCATTAAAAACCTGTGCATGGATTCCAAAATGTTTTGCACTAAAATGAATTTATTTTTTAATTCCATTTTCCATGAACTTTTTGAAGTACCCTGAGATTTGTAGTATATCAAGGTAATCTATGTCATTAGACCAAAGGGTTCCCCACAAAGCCTTCTTGGATAAGCTCACCTCTATATTTGGCTTCTCCTGATGTGGTTCATTAGGTACCTCTTCAAGTCTCTTCAGAAAAGGTTTCTCAGCTCATCCTTGGCCATGTAACTAGAGTATGCTTTGACATGTGTTATAGTTTTGATAGACTGAGAATTTTCCAGATTATCAGGTCCTGGTTCATTTTGCTTAAAAGTTTTCCCATCAGTTTGTCTTTTTTCTCGTATATTTTACTGTTGGCAGCAACAATAAACCAGTCTGCACCTTTAACACTTTTTTGAAATTTTCTTAGTGGTGCATCCAAGTTCATTACTTAACAGTTCTGTTTTATACCTTACATTATAAAACATTTCAGCCAATTTTTCTGTCACTTTGTAAAAGGTATTGCCTTTCCTCCATGGTCCAGTACCGTTTCCTTATTTTCTTCTTGAAACCATACCAGATGCAGAGTCATATTTTCACTAACATGCTTTCATGACAATACATGTTTCTCTAAGGCTGTAGCTTTTTCTGGCATTGTCTTCCACTTCCCTCTGAGCCTTCATCAGAATTGCTTAACATCCCTATTTTTACCAACAGCCTCTTTTATTTTATTTATTTAATTAATTAATTAGAGATGGAGATCTTCCATCTCTATAGAACTAATGCAGGGGTTCATCCTTATTTTTACCAACAGCCTCTTTTATTTAATTAATTAATTAGAGATGGAGATCTTCCATCTGATGGTTTACTCCCCAGATGGCCATAACGGCCAGGGTGGGCCAGGCCAAAGCCAGAACTAGGAACTTCATACAGGTCTCTTATATGGTGACAGGGTCAGACACTTGGGTCATCTTCTGCGTTTCCCAGGCCATTAGGGAACTAGATTGGAAATGAAGCAGCTAGCGTTGCAGGTGGCAGCTTTACCCACTACTCTACAATGCCGACCCTACCAACAACCTCTTTTAGACAATCTAAGCTTTTTCTGTTATCAGTTACCTGTTAGACAATACCCTACTTCCTGTTACCAATATCTGCATTAGTTCTTTTTTTTTTTTTTTTTAATTTGACAGGTAGAGTTACAGACAGTGAGAGATAGAGATAGAGAGAGAGAGAGAGAAAGGTCTTCCTTCCATTGGTTCACTCCCCAAATGGCCACCATAGCCAGGGCTGCACCAATCCGAAGCCAGGAGCCAGGTGCTTCCTCCTAGTCTCCCACGCGAGTGCAGGGGCCCAAGCACCGGGCCATTCTCCACTGTCCTCCCAGGCCACAGCAGAGAGCTGGATTGGAAGAGGAGCAACTGGGACTACAACCCGGTGCCCATATGGGATGCTGGCGCCGCAGGTGGAGGATTAACAAAGTGAGCCACGCTGTCGGCCTCTGCATTAGTTCTGTAGGACTGCCATGACAAACTTCCTCAGACTTGGTGGCTTAACAAAACAGAAATTTATTTTCTTGGTTTTGGGGTTCAGATGTTGAAAATAAGGATGTCAGTAGGATATTGTTCATTACACAGACTCTAGGGGAGAATATTTCCTTTCTTCTTCCAGCTCCTGCTGTTCTTTGTCTCATGACAGCGTAACTCCAATCTTTGCCTCCATTTGTACATTGTTAGCTTCTCTGTATGTCCTTTTCTGTCTTTTATAAGGATATTTTCATTGGGTTTAGGACCTTCTCTAATCTAATATGATCTCTTATTTATCTGCAAAGACTCTTTCTATATAGGTCATGATCTGATGTTCCAAGTAAACAAATTTGTGGATAAGAGGAGGAGGTTCTTATTCGACCCATTACAATCTCTTTTTAGGTCATTATATTTATATATAACCAGTATTAATACATAAACTCTTTATGGATTTTCAAAATTAAAAGCTTATGTAAAATTATTTTTTTTTCCCAAAAGGTTTATTTATTTCACAGGCAGTTACATACACACATACACACACACACACACAGAGAGAATGAGAATCTTTCATCTGCTGATTCATTCCCCTACCTTCCACAATGTCTAGGACTGGGCTAAACTGAAGCCAGGAGCCTGGAATTCCACTGGGTCTCTCACATAATGTCTATAAATGGGTGAAAGAATATATTCAAGGGCTGGCATCACGCTCAATAGGCTAATCCTCTGCCTGTGGCGCCGGCATACCGGGTTCTAGTCCTGGTCAAGGAGCTGGATTCTGTCCCCATTGCTCTTCTTCTAGTCCAGCTCTTTGCTGTGGCCTGGGAGTGCAGTGGAGGATGGCCCAAGTCCTTGGGCCCTGCACCCGCATGGGAGACCAGGAGAAGCACCTGGTTCCTGGCTTTGGATCAGCGAGGTGCGCGGGCCGCAGGGTGCGTGGCCGCAGCGGCCATTGGAGGGTGAACCAACGGGAAAGGAAGACCTTTCTCTCTGTCTCTCTGTCTCTGTCTCTCTCTCACTGTCTAACTCTGCTTGTCAAAAAAAAAAAAAAAGAATATATTCAAGCCTATTATTGTTACACCAAGAAAACTTACTTCTAAAGGTTTTAAGATAAAAGGGGGAAATGTGGTTGGTTCAATAAAGGAACAGATTAAATAAAACATATAAAAAAAGTGAAATGTGCCAAAGCAATAGGAGATGAGGTGAGGGGAAGACTGTAAAGAAAATTAAAAATGAGAAATAATTCAATGAATAGTTTTCTGTTAAAAGATAGGAAACTAATATATTTGGTTTCTTGCAGCTTCAGTCAAATTAATGATATATTAGAGTCACTGTAGTCTTGATATTCAGTCAAGTCAAACTGCTTGTGTCATTTCCCAGAAGAAAATAGTAGGAACTAGTTTATGTATTATTCATTATGTAAATTAAAATGAACATATTATTTATATACTAATAATTCACTAATGTGGTTGTATATGTTATATAAGGTCTGTGCAATGATATTTATCTATGCATTGCTTAAAGATGGGAATACATTGAAAAATGATTTGTTGGGTGACTTCATTGTGAGAACATCATGGAGAATTCTTACACAAATTAAGATATTTATGACATTATTAAGCCATATAATTTTATGGAACCACCATTGTATGTGAAGCCTGACATTAACCAAAATGCCATCATGTATTTGACTGTATTTGAAGGTGAATATTCACATGCTATTATCTTCTTTTACAAGTAGAAATTTTTTTTTTTTGATGTGGATACTGAAAAGTCACACATAGTGAAAACAAATGCAAACTAAATTGCAAACACACATGGTCTAAACATGTATAAATTAACATTTCAAATAAAAGTAGAGATGAGGCATTTCCCCCCCTCAGTTATAAGAACTGATGTTGAATTATTATAGTTCAATATTCAGCAGGTTTTGGCCCTTAAGTCTGTATCAGAAATATTATTTTGCCTTTGAATTTTGCCTTTCACGATAATGTTCATCCCTCATATTTAATAAATATCTGATAAACAGTATTACACACCAGTACTATAAAGTATTTCTCCACTGCCTCTTGATTCTTAAAATTAACCTCTTATATTCATGCTGGCCTGTAGAAGTAAATGTTTATGTCGTCTCTGTTGCTTGCCAATTGTCTTGGTCTAGAAGAATTTGGTATATCAAAAGTCAGAAGTGTCCCTGGTTGACCTATCAACTCTTTGACCACAATTCTTTCCACATTGAATAATGTTTTATAAAATGCTATATTATCCAAATATGACTTCTCTGGTGCTTCTCTGGTTGACAAAGAATTTTAATATTCTCATATTTTTAAAAATTATTTTGTCTAAAGTGTCATCTGATATCAGAATTTGAAATCCCATTGACCCACTAAGAGAGACAGATGTGTCTTGACAATTCAGAGACATTTAGTCATATTACATTCTAATTCATCTCAGCCTGGATGAAAGAAACCTTTACCTAATATGATTTTGATTTCCTGCTTTAGGAATCCTGAAACCATGGATCAATTACATATTCTTTGAGACATGCTTTAGATGTTTTTTCTGGAAGCACTGCTACTACCCTAAAAAATTGAATGTATTATAAAACAGATCCATGGTAAGTGGGCATTTTTTCTTCTGTCAGTTTCATGTTCAAGTTAAATCTTGTGACTGTTGTAATGCTGCTCCCTGCTGGACAGTGTATAATTTTCTGAAGTTGGTACTTAATAGATGGGCAAATAACTGGTTAGCTGGATCCTACTAAGGAGCGAATCCTCAGCTACTTTCACATAAAATATATAATATACAACAAAAGGAACTCTATTATCATAATTGTGCTACACTGTTGCCATCATACTGATATCTGGAGCCTAATGAAAGCAGTCTGATTTCTAAGCTTTTTAGTGTGCTTCCTGGTTGGTGGCACCTAAGTTATAGCAAACATGCATTGATGGATACTTGTGAGTGGTGACTGTTTTAGGACTTCTAAAATACAAGCTTTTTTGTGTGCAAATAATTTTACCGTTATAGTGATGACATATTTTGTTGTAATTTCAATTCTCTGTACTTTTGTTTTTTAAAAAAGGAAATATTTAAAACTCTTTCATTTTAATTTCAATTAGATAATATTTTTATCTACTTTTAAATGAATCACTATACTAGTATAGTGATCTTCAAGTATAACTTGTATTTTTGTCCTGTGATCCCATACTGTGTTTTCTATATTACACAGTTAACCATACTTACACAGTGACCCTGGGGTGGACTTAAAGTGTAGTGTCTGTGACCACCTATCACGGACCTCACATTGCATATATATACAGGTGTTCTCAAAGTTGATTTATAATTTGCAAGAATTAGAAGTGTGTTTCTTCTTATATTCAAGTTAAACACTGAATTTTTTGGAGTGCAGCTGCACAAAATTTTTGCTTGGATATACATTGGAAATTTTCCTTTTAGGTAGGTATGTATTGCCTTGAACATAAGAAAAAGTGACAGAAATAACATTGAATGGCTAAGCAAACATCTAGTATAACCTGTTAGATGCTATAGAGGCCTGGTATTTTGTGGGTGTGTGTATGTGTGTGTGGTCACTGGGAAAGTGTGTGAAATCTGTACTTAATTAGGATTTTTGGAGAATTAGGCATAGTAATTTGTGTCTTTATTATTAAAATATTCTAACAAAAATTAGAAATATAGGCCAAGAAAATAAAATTGTTTGCAAAAAAAGAAACCTCTCTTTTCTGTAAAAATATATTAATGGTTTTTTAGAAAATATATCATTTTATACTGTTAGGCTTTAAAATATGATGTTATATGAAATATATTTGTATAATACAAGGAATAATTATGTAGCAAATATCTATGTCACTATAAAGCATTACTGTCATCCCAGAAACTACAAAGCATTGCTGTCATCCAAGAAACCCTTATTTTTTTCAGGGTAACCAATATTATACCTTTATGATAGTTAAATATCTAATTTTCTATATAACTTTATCATTTTCATAGGTATTCTTAAATAGTATGCTTAGTTTTGTTTTTAATCTTGCGGAATCTTATTTATTTCTTTTTTTTCTTTTTTTATTTTGACAGGCAGAGTGGACAGTGAGAGAGAGAGGGACAGAGAGAAAGGTCTTCCTTTGCCATTGGTTCACCCTCCAATGGCTGTCGCGGCTGGCGCGCTGCGCTTATCCGAAGGCAGGAGCCAGGTGCTTCTCCTGGTCTCCCATGCGGGTGCAGGGCCCAAGCACTTGGGCCATCCTCCACTGCCTTCCCGGGCCATAGCAGAGAGCTGGCCTGGAAGAGGGGCAACCGGGACAGAATCCGGCACCCTGACCGGGACTAGAACCCGGTGTGCCGGCTCTGCAAGGCGGAGGATTAGCCTGTTGAGCCACGGTGCCAGCCTATTTTATTTCTTTACTAAATATCTTGAAGAGCCATCATGTCATTGTGTGTAGTTTTATTCCATTCAGTTTCATTATTATGACATAAATATGCCAGAATTTATTCTACTGTTGTTGGATAGTTTGGGTTGTATCTGCTCTTTGGCTATTATAAACAACTTTGACATGAATGTTCTTTTACAAATATCCTGATTACATATCACTTTTTTTTTTATCATCTGTGAGATGACAAATGATTCATTTAGATTCAGTGATTCAATTTAGAAAATATTTAATATCACAGGTACTTGATTACAGTGTTATTTTAAGAGAATTTAAATTACTCCATAAGAAATTTGTCATATCTTGAGAGTAACAAATATTAAAAACTGAAAAAAGTTCTGAAATGATTGTAATTTCCTTTTCTTTAAGGACTTAAATGTAGGATAAAGGGATATAAGTTTGAGGTAGTTTAAATATGGAATATGTATGGATAGAGTATAGTATAGATACGGAGTTTAATGAACTCTTTGTTTTACTTTGTTAGCACTGTCATTGTGTTTATTAGCATGTCAGGCTTTCTATAACCCTTCTATGGAGGTCTAGAGAGATTGAGTCACTTGAACAAGGTCATTTAGCAAGTTGGAGCTAGAAACCAGACCAACCTGTCTACTTGGCAGTTTTATCTTAAAGCAAACAAAGTAAAATCAGCACGTTTTCTTGAGTGTGTCCAGTCATTTAAGAGGAAATTTGACTTAATTTCAGTTCTTTCTTATGGCTCAGAGTTGTCATTACGTATATCAGTCATTTGCAGAATTAAAATAAAGTGATTTCCTCAGAAACACTGTCTACGACTGATGGACTGTTTTCTCCTAAATTTTCCCAGACTGATAGGTGAGCTTTTTTTTCCTAAGAGCTTCTTGTGATGTGATTTTTTTTTTATTGCTTCATTTTACCTTTCTCAAGTAATTCTTATCTTTTATTCTCAGTGCATTCCATTAAGTTATAGTTAAAATCAAGCATTTGCCTAACGGTATGCAGTATTTAGGTGAACTCTTTCTTACGTTATGGTTCTATCCGATCTATTGAGTAAAGACCTATAACATATGACAACTTTTCAAAATTTCCTTTATACCAGCAGCTACTGAAATGGTCTCTCAATAACTGAAATGCAATATAAATTGCATATATTCTGGTTTATCCTTATTTGGGAAGTAAACATGATCATTTAAATGTTTCTTACTAAAAAGTTATCATCCATTTGGAACTGGATTTATTTAAGGATTCCTTCAAATAGGAAGTCCAATGGACTTATGTATTTGTTTTCTAATTGTTAAGTATTTGATAGGATGAGAACTGAGATAAAAATAATGCATTAGATGACATTGCTTATTACAAATGGCCATCAGAAAGATTAAATAACCTCTGAAATAATAGATTTTTAAGGAAAATATAGAAAGCATATACATGTTTTAAGAAAATATTTGTTTAATAGAAATTTACATTTTTTAAAAGATTGATTTATTTGAGAGGTAGAGTGATAGAGAGAGGGAGAGACAAAGAAAGATCTTCCATCTGCTGTTCATTCCCCAAATGTCTGCAATGGCTACAGCCAAACCTGTGTGAAGCTGGGAGCTTCTTTTAGGTGTCCCACATGGGTGCAAGGGCTATCTTCGACTGCATTCCCAGGCCATAAGCAGAGAACTGGATCAGAAGAGGAGCCACAAGCATGAGCCAGATGCCCATATTGGATGCCAGTGCCATAGGCAGAGGCTTAGTCTACTATACCACAGCTCTGGCTCCATGAAATACATTTGACTACTTGCCTCATTATAAACTCTCAAATATGAATTGAAAAATCAGGAGTAGGGAATAATTTGTTTTCAGATCACAAAAGAAATTCAGAAGAAAAATAGACATTTGCTGTCCTACCACATTAGTCATCAATATGATGATTTACTGTATTGATGAGGACGTTTTGAATTTGAAAATTTGTTTTTATTTATTTTAGGATTTATTTATTTATTATTTGAAAGAGACAGAGAAACAGTTAGAGGAAGATCTTTCATTTGCTGGTTTGTTGCCCAAATACCTGCAATAGGAAGACCTGGGCCAGGCCAAAGCCCAGAGCCAGGAACTCCATTTGGGTCTCCTACATGGGTGTCAGATATCTAAGTACTTAGGCCATCACTGTTGCCTCCCATGCACATTTGTAGGAAGCTGGATCAGAAATCAGTAGTTGGAGCTTGAACCAGGCACTATGATAAATGGAATGTGGGCATCCTAAGTGGAGGCTTAACCTGCTCTGTCACAATGCCCACCATTAAAAATTAATTTGCTTTTAATCTAATTAATGAATTTTACAAATGCATTTGTGAAAAAGTAAAGAGTCCTGTAGTTTATTGATCTGATATGTCTATATAGTAGAAGTGCAAATTGACAATTCTATTCTAGAAAAAGAACAATGCATGTAACTTTTGTCACAGTACCAATCTGGGAATTTATTACAGATATACCTGTATACTTACAAAGTAACATATATATATATATGTATATGTATATGTGTGTATATATATATATATATATATATATATATATATATATGAGTTTTCATCCTGGCTTTGTAAAAACAAAAGTTTGGAAACACCTTTAATGTCTATCTAGGGTAATGATTAAATGAACTATAATATAGCTATACAATGAGATACTTAACAGTTACAATAAAGGGCAAAAACAAAAACAAATCAGCAATATGCAGATGCAGTTTGGAAAGTTTTCCTGCATGAATTGTTATTTGAAAAAATAGTACAAAACAGAGCGTATATGAAATCACTTTTTGTGTAAAGTGGTACAAGAAAAATCATTTATATTTGCATAAGGACCATCTGGAAGAGTACACAAAACTATCCTATGTAAGGATGGGGAAGAAACTGAGGTACATGGGACTTTTACTGTATATCTTTTAGATGAATTTTTGAGTATTAACATACATTAATTAACATGTGTTCCTGTCTAAAAATTATTTATGAAATAAGAGTGAAAGAAAGGGGGTAAGTCTACTTTATTTACTTTAAAATTGGCCATCTTTGTTCATTTATCCCAAATCTGGCAGATAGTAAGCAAGGAATAAATATTTGTTACACAAATAAGCAATGAACTCTATATTCTTTGAGTGATCTTTCTTACATTTCTATACCATAGTTAAAATGATTTATGATTTATAATACTTTTCCCCCTCATTTTGAAAAGTTATTTTCAGAAATAAAGTAAGAAATGAAATGTGACTAGCATTGTGATGCAACAGGTTAAGCTGCTGCCTGCAATGCCAGCACCCCATATGGGTTCTGGTTCAAGTCTCAACTGCTCCACTTCCCAATCCAGCTCCCTGCTATTGTACCTGGAAAAGCGGCAGAAGATGACCAAGTGCTTGGGCCCCTGCCACCCACATGGGAGACCCAAATGGAGTTTCAGGCTGTTGGCTTTGGCTTGGTCCAGCCCTGGCTGTTGTGGCCATTTGGAGAGTGGACTAGCAGATAGAAGATCTCTCACTGTTTATCTCCCTCAATTAAATAAATAAATCTTAAAAAAAAAAACAAAACAAAAAAAACAAGGGAAGGTATTTAAGTGGGATATAGTGAGATATATAAGGTGTATAGTTTTTTTAAAAAAAGATTTTTATTTAAAAGTCAGAGTTACAGAGAGAGGAGGAGAGATAGAGGGAGAGAGAGAAATCTTGCATCTGCTGGTTTACTCCCCAAATGGCCACAGTGAAGCCAGAAACCCTGAACTTCTTCCAGGTGTAGGGGCCCAAGCACTTGGGCAATCTTCTGCTACTTTTCCCAAGCTGTTAGCAGGGACCTGGATCAGAAGTGGAGCAGCTTAGACTTGAACTAGCACCTACATGGGATGCCAGTGTTGCCGGCAGAGGTTCAACCTACTGTACCACAATGCCAACCCCTGTAGTTTCTAATTATCATGAAATTTTACCAATTTGTGTGATACTGATTTAAAGGGTAAATTTCATTTTCTTCAACTACATTGAAAAAGTAAAATCAAAATTTTCAATGAATATTAAATTAGGTAATCGATTTCTATGATTAACAAATAAAAGCTTAATGAAATGTGAAGGCAAGAGAGAAAATGGCAAACATACATCTCCATACTGCCTTATCCTCTCTGCTACTTTAGTTTCCTGCATAAGGGCAAATTTTCGGACTCGAAATTTTAAAAGCTCTGTTATGTTAGCAGCATCAGGTACTTTTTTTTGACAGGCAGAGTTAGACAGTGAGAGAGAGAGAGAGACAGAGAGAAAGGTCTTCCTTTTCCGTTGGTTCACCCCTCAAGTGGCTGCTGTGGCCGGCGCACTGCGCTGATCCGAAGCCAGGAGCCAGGTTCCTCTCCTGGTCTCCCATGCAGGTACAGGGCCCAAAGACCTGGGCCATCCTCCACTGCCTTCCTGAGTCACAGCAGAGAGCTGGACTGGAAGTGGAGCATTGGGGACAGAATCCGGCGCCCCGACTGGGACTAGAACCCGGGGTGCTGGTGCTACAGGCGGAGGATTAGCCTAGTGAGGCGCGGTGCCAGCCAGCATCAGGTACTTTTAACACAAAGACTAGACATCTATTAATATATTGGGAGGCAAGGGAAGATAATAGTGTGATGATTTTTAGCAGTCCAGGAAGTTATCTATTATTCAGATAGGTATAATAAGAACCCTCATTCTTTCTTTAGAATATACACGTCATTTGATCATTCTTTCTTTATTTTTATTGATTTTGAAAAAAGAATTATTTATTTATTTGAAAACGACAATGATAGGGAGAGAGACAGAAAGAGAGAGAGGGTCAGAAAGAAGGGGGAGATTGGGTAGGAAGGAACAAAGAGAGAGAGAGAGAGAGAGAGAGAGAGAAGAAAATAGAGGTATCAATCCTCCATCTATTGATCACTTCCCAAATGGCTACAACAGCCCAGGCTGCGTCTGGCTAAAGCCAGGAAACAGGACTCCATCCAGGTCTCCCAGATGGTTTGCAGGAACCCCCATACCTGGGCCATCATCCACTGCTTTCCCATGTGCATTAGCAGAAAGCTGTATTAGAAGCAGAATAGCAGGGACTTGAACCTGCACTCTAATAAGGAATGCAAGTGTTACAATACTGGCCCCCTAAATTTCTCATGACAAGGATTTTACTCCCTCTGTGGTTTTGCGTGTAAAGCTGCCTTTTAATAAGAGTGTTACCCTCCTATATAAGAAGAAAAGTACAGTATTATAAGTAGGTAGTTTAAGTTTTCATAAGCAAAATATACTGATGTGAGTAGATAGAGCCCAGATAAAGCAAAAAACTCATCAACATTCTAAAAGGTACTTTCAGGCTTCTTTCCAGTCACTGGATCTGCTTTTCCCACAAGGATTACCACTACCTTGACTTTAAATAGCATAGATTAATTTTGTTTTCTGTTTTATATATAAATTATGTGGTATATATTTTTGTGTCTGATTTCCTTTGTTCATTATGTCTTGAGATTCATTCACACTGTTGCATGTAGTTGTAGTTTGTTTATTTTCATTGCTACATTCCATTAGGTGACTATGTTATAATTAGTCTTTATCAATTCTATAAGGGGATGTTTGAGTGGTTTGCATATAATGAATGCTACTATGAATATTCTAGTACATGCCTTCTGAATAATATATGATCATGTTTTTTTCCATCATATATATGGAGTAAAATGACTAGATCATTAATGTTTGCATGTACATGGCCTTCAAATGTTTTTGCATCAAAATAAGCTTTTACTTTTTAATTCTGTTTTCCATGAATTTTTTAAGTGCTCACATATGTATCCAGCTTCAATTAATACTGTCAAATTTTTTTTAAAGATTTATGTATTTATTTGAAAGGCAGAGGCAGAGAGAGAGAGAGAGAGAGAGAGAGAGAGAGAGAGAAAGAAAGAGGTCTTCTATCTGCTGATTCACTCCCCAGCTGGCCATAACAGCTGGAGCTGTACCGATCTGAAGCCGGGAGCCAGGAGCTTCTTCTGGGTCTCCCACATGGGTGCAGGGGCCCAAGCACTTGGGCCATCTTCTACTGCTTCCCAGCCCATAGCAGAGAGCTGGATTGGAAGTGGAGCAGCCGGAACTCAAACCGACGCCCATATGAGATGCTGGCACTGCAGGTGTCGGCTTTACCCACTAGGCCACACCACCAGCCACTGTCAAATGGTTTTAAAGTTATTGTACTAGTTCACCTTTATAGCAGGTGAGAATTCTAGTTGATCAACATGCTTTATCAGCATTTGAATTTTACTCATCTTTTTCATTTTTCAAATTCTGTTAGGTATAATAGTTTAATTTTTAGTTTTCTGACATTTATGGTAGTTGAGCACTTTTCATATGTATATTGGCTATTTGATTATCCATTTGGGAAAGTGCTTGTTCACCTTTTTTGCTTATTTTTCTGTTGGCCTGTTTATCTTTTTCTGGTTTGTAGGAGTTCTTTATATAACAATATGAGTCCTTTATTTAGTGTAAGTGTTGCAACTATTTGTCCCACTCTGAGGTTTACCTTTTCATTCTCTTAATAGTGATTTTTATGTTTAGTGATCTTTTTATCTTTTAAAGATATATTTATCTACTCCAAGTAGGTTTTGTGTTCTTAGTTTCCTTCTAAAAATGCTTTTATTTTTTACATATGTAATTTTAGACTGTATTTTCATGTTAGGCAATTTTGCTGAGCTTTAGTACTCAAGAATCTCTATGTAGAATCAAATAAAAACCAAACTGAAACAAAACAAAACGCAAAAAAAGAAGATGGACTTTAAGTTAATGACCATATGATGTACTTCTGCAGAATTTCTACTTAAGAAAACAGTGTGTTTATACATGTTACCTTGTATGCAGCTTTAATATACTGCTTGTTTTATCAATTTGTTTGCCTTTAATAAGAGTCTACTATATTATTCATGGACAAATTTCTGTGATGAGACAATGATTTTTATGATTTTCAATATTTTAAACAATTCTAATATTCATAAGTATGTTAATGTAATATACAAAATTTTGTATTCTCAGACAAAATTACTGTTACTCCATTGTAACATAAGTTGCTCGTTCAAGCTTAGAATATGAAATATATAATTTTTTAATTGAAGGGAAATTATGTTTTAACTTTTGTTACTAAAGCAATGTAGATTACTGAGTATTATATTCAAAAATTATTTTTAAGCTTCTTTTAAATTATTTTAAGTAGAACTTCTTGTGATCACCCATTTGTATGCAAGTTCTGAGCATTTATGAGGGCTTCAGTTATACTTTTTATTGTTGGAAATATTTCACCATATGTTCTCATCATGTGCATTATTTTCATTTTAGGAAAATGTGTTTATATACCCTGCTATTTTACTTTATATTGACCATAATGTACATTATTAACTTTGTGATTACTATATTACTTAATTTTATATTTATATCTCATAATGAGGATAACTATTTTGAATAATGAGGAAATGTATTTTGTCTCTGATCACAGTACTGAAATTAAAGAAAGGTGATTGAATTTGACTCTTCACTAAGCATTTAGATATTTTTCACTTGTCAACTACCTTTTTTAGTTTAAAGCATCAAATTAAGTATTATTTTATTCTAGCTTTTATTTTAATTCATGCATTTAAAAACTGAAATTCAGATAAAAGATAGTTTCAAAATAAATTCAGTATATTATTTATGAGTGGAGCAACACATTAGCATTGGGTTCACAATAGATCATATCGCTTTTATTCCATCTTACAAGCTTAGCAGCACAAACAGAATAATCAACATATTATTTGGCTGTCATCTGCTGAACAGAAACCAGAGATCACAAGGAGGTTTTCCCTAGCTGTGGTGATGGCCTTTTTGTTCCAAGCCCCCATCTGGGAGGGCCATGGTGTGTTATCATATGGAACGCGGGGTTTTCTGTAATCTGCTTAGCTGCACTGCAGTTTGAATCTTCATTCCATGTTTGTGTAATTTATAATTTTAATGAGACCATGGCTCTTGTGGGCTTTGAAATATATTAAAAGCTCTTTTGTGCATATGCTTTTGTTCTTGCTTAATAGGCTCAGTGTATTTAAAACTGATGAATTTTTATTCATGATTTGGATGTCTGGAGATTAACTTAGACTGAATTTCATTGCACTCATCTATTGATTGTTAGAAAGTTATTTTTTTTTGTTACTGTTATTTTGTTTTGCTTGTGTGTCTGTGTGTATGAATGTCTGTGTGATAGTTATAACCAGCAAAGAAGTAAGCTTATATAATTTTAAAAGGCAAGAAAAAAGTGGCATAAAAATTGGTTTAAACTTGTTCATCTTATTGATACTCATAATTCATCTCTAATCATAATATTTTATATAAATATTAAAATAATATCTGCAAAAACAACTTTTAAATAGGTTTATTCCTTAAGTACTTTTGTTGTATTGGAATCATCTTCCTGTGTATGACAAAAGTAGACTTTGTATTTTAATTGTATAATATCATTTGTCTGTAGTCATTCTAAATGAGTCATTACATTTCTTGAACTAAATTAGGCATATGTTATATGTATTTTAGCTATTTTCAGTTTTCCTTATTTTTACAAAACCCTTTTTATTAAAAGATTTTAAAAACTCCATTTATATGATGAAGACTAATGGAAAAGCTGCTACTAATAACTTATAAAAATTAATCCTTTTTAATTTGCTGCTATTCTGAAATATACCAAATGCTTCAAATCTCTATAGGTATTAATGAAATATATTTTCAAAATTTGTATATAAACAATTGTATTGCACCATTGGAAAAAAATCATAGCCCTTTCTCTGTTGAGCTCAATGAAGGGGTTATACTCAAACTTTACTAGTTTTTTATGAAGTTACACAAAAGACAATAAAAAAATCCCTATATTTACCACTCTAAAGCATTTTGTAACTATAACACAGCATTCTTTTTTGGTATTTGATGGTCAGCAATTTGGCAGGTACCACCTTCTCCCCCCACTACCCTAAAGCTAGAAATATGAAACAGAGACTAAAATGACAGGATTTTATACCTTCTTTGCTAAGCTTATCCAACAGATTTGGCACTGGAATGTTTATTCTTCCATAATAATCCTCTGCTTCAGTATTTTTTTTAGTTTGTACAATTCTATTTAGCAAAAGAACATATTATTGAAAATATACCTGCTAAAGCAGTGCTGTCGAATAGAAATGTAATGTGAATTACTTGTATTTTAGTTGCCCAACTATATCTTAAAATACAGTCTTTTTAACAGTAATCTGTAAAAACTATTAATAAAAACACTTTTTTTATTGTCTTCAAATCCAGTGTATACTTTATTGTGATAGTACATTTCAATTTGCACTAGTCACATTTTGAGTGGTAAGCAGCCTTAGGAGGCAGTGGCTATCTCATTGGGCTGTACAACTCTAAAAAAAGTATCATTACAAAATATGTATTTTTTGCATTTCTCACTGTTTATCCAGTAATTTCTTAGTAATTTTAACCAGAGAAAATTTTGTGCAATGTTGTTGAAATTACAAATGGAGCTTTTTATAGCTCTGTCACTGATATCATTGGTAAATATCTGCTTAATACATAAAACCAGAATTATGTCACCTGACTCCTGAGTACCCATCAGATACTTTATAAACATGCTTAAAGATATTCTAATAATGAGACAATGACTAATGTAATGGATGTAGATGTTCTTTAAAAATTGTAGGTACATCAAATTTGCTAAATAAGTTGTATTTTGAGTACACTTAGGGGCTTAGTTTTACAATAATCCCATGGCAAGTCTGTATATATGTATACATTTAGAAAGCTGAGAACTCTGTCCACATCCTTAGAAATATCTGGACAGCTGTTTCTATGAAAATATATGAATCTCCCTTTTCAAATAAGCTTGCTTAGAGCTAGTGTAGGTATAAACTTTTTGGAGGAAAAAGCTGATCCTAAAGTATTCTGTCTATAGGATTCTGAACATTTAAAATGTTCTGCATGTATTCAAATAAGATAAAAAATTACTTCACTGATCTGTAACTTTAAAAACAGTAATTCATAAAACCTTGAATTACAATTGATGTGAGTTTATTCAAATGTTTTGTGTAGTAATGAAATGATTAAAGTGAGTTGTATAAAATTCTGCAGGTGTACCTACTTTATAAAAAGTGTAGACCTTCATGTGTAAGTGATCTTCATGTTCAACTATGGTTTAGAGAAAACCATATATTCATGAGATCTCTGAATTTTTCATATTTTCTAAATTTTGAGGTATATAACTTAATTTTTGTATAGATATCAGCAAATGCTTATATTCTTTGACTCATTTAAATATTTATTGACTACTCCTAGTGACTTCTTGCATTTGAAGTGTTGGCACAAAATGTTAAACTATTCTTTAAACAATACCTCTAGTTTCTTGGAGATGATAAATCCGTCCATTGATTTCCTAATTTTATTATGTACACAGTCAATTGTAATCCAAGATTACAGCAAACAAGATGTTAATTTCTAGACATAATCTATGTACATTTCAATTACAGAGCATGATTGTTAGAGAAGCACAGAATAAAAAGGAATAACATTTGTGCTATCCTCACAGGAGCTGTCAATAAAAGATGTAATAGGGGATTTAGGAATCTGGAAATGGCCCACTAATTTATGTGAATCTATTTTATTTCAGCTAGAAAGACCAAGCTCTTTTTCGTCTGCACTGCATATTGCAGAGCACAGGCTGTCTATACAAAACCAGGCGGCTGCATATGGATAGTCCCTTGATATCATTCACTTGCTGTGTAATCTTATTATGCAAAGTTCTAATCTTCACCTAGAATGAATGCCTCTGGGTCAGAATATAGTCATATCAGGGTTTTTGAGGTCATGTTTTGTGATCCTTAGCTTATTCTTCTAAGTAGGGCTGGGATTTAAAGGGTATTCCCCAGACACTAGCAGAGATAGACAGCAGAACCTGCTGCCTTTTTGGAAGACAAGACCAACATGAGGTCCCTGGTAGGATTAAACTTGATTTGTAGCTGTAGGATTTTTTAACAGATGTATTATTGGACAGGGAATAGGGGGCCACCAGCACAGCAAAATTGAATCATGACTGGCATTCTCAGGGAGTTTGCTGCCTGCTAAAACAGCAGCTGCATGTGGATTTGACTTCTTTCAGGTGAAGCGACTTCCAGTCATTTGGAAAGGATGGGATGAAAAGGAACCTTGGTGATAATTTTGATGTCTGCAAGATTTAGTACCAGTGTAATGGGATTATCGGTAACACCTTCACTGCAGAAAAAGCCACCTGGTGCTATAACTGGCAGCAACTGAGAACTAATCCTTTCCCATCTCTTGGATGTCATTCATGAAGCTCAAAGCGATTTCTACCCTGCTAACTGTGATTAATTTTATAAACAACAACAAAAAATCAGGTGATCAAGGCAAAGAATGCAATTTTATTAATTAAAATATGTAGCTTACTTTAAACTACGTGATTTAAAATTATGTAAGACATATGGTAACTCTAAACCATATAATTAGAAATTTATTAAACTAAGTTTATTAATGATGTCTTTTGTACTTTTTTAATAGTTGAGTGACATGTAGCACTTGCTGTTGGTAAAGATTAATATTTGAGATTAAATATTAAATACTTTTATACTCTTCTGGAAATAAGGCCATTATCAAAATGTGGGTATAAGGAACTGAAATAATTTGTTACATATTTTATCTGTTTATGACTTTTTATCGTTGTTAATGAAACATTTTTGGTGAATAAAGCATTAAAAACATAAATTATATAGGTAGATAGATTTGATAATTAAGGTTATTTTGACCCAAACAGCTGATGAAAGGATTCTTCTGGAAGGTGATCATAGCATGTAAGAGCCCTAGATTAGTTAATACTAATACAGACTTACTTATTTTTAAGAATCAGTCATTCTTAGTCAAGTTTTTCTTGAGCTGATGATGTTTATTTGCTGTGAAATCAATGCATTAGTTAATTTTTTTATATTTTATCTCAGCTTAAAACTTTATCAAGTACTTTGTTTAGAGGTGTTAATTATTTTAATATTCTTCTCTTACACAATCCAGAATAAACTGAGAGAAAATGAAGTGAAATTATCCCATCAGTCACCCAAACAGTATGCAACATAACTGCCAAGACTAGAAAAGATAATTAGTATTGTCAGTGTTATGATCCTAGAGTACTTAATTTAAAAATATTTATTCATAGAACTTCATTTTTATCTTACTGTATTTTTTGATTTAGTAGCTTTATATTTTTAAAAGTAGATTCTAAAAGTTCATGTTTTAGAAATTTAAAATTTTAGCTAAATGTACACTACTCAAAGACTTAATTGAATTCATAAGAATAATCTAATTGTCCCTGTTAAACATATTAATGTGTATTAATGTGCTTTTAGCCTCTGTTGACATATAGTACCTATTTTCTATATACTTTGATATAACATCTTTACTAAAAAGACAGATAAATATCTAATAAATCAAATAAAACAATAAATTTTTATATAGTTCTTTCTTCAAATCTCCCTTAGAATACTTGTTATTATTCTTAATAAGTTTGACTTAAATGCTCCTAGGCTGTTGTATTCCAAAATGTATTTCTTCATTTTTGGTACATTTTAAATTGATGAATAGTAAAGTTTAATGGTATTTCTATTGAACTGCGTTATGCTAGTTTATAAAGGATTTCTTTAGCTTTCTATTTGTAATTTTACTAGTTGAAAAATTGCCTATTTGAAATTCTGCTATCATGATGAAAAGAACCATCCATGAAATAAGTGGACTGAAATCTCTTGTCTTCATTAATAGTTGTTTTGTGTTTTATTTCAAGTTATTTTATCAGTGGTTTATTATCATAGGATAGTTTTCTAAGGTAGTCAATGATACAGATTTATTTTTTAAGCAGTGTTCCTTTAAAAACATTATTGGTATGGCAACTTTTATTAAACATAGTCAGTTTTTACTTCTCTACTTTTTGGGGATAGTTTTTTTTTTTTTTCCCTCCATCTTGAGCATCATTCTTTGATTGGAGATGGTTATCTCCTTTGGACAATCCCAAATAAACTGCTTATAATTAAATTCAACATAAAACTCTAAGGTCTTAAAGATATACATTCTTTTCACATACATATAGTTATTTGAATTTGATACCTTATTGATACCTTGTAAGACATTTGGCTTGTCTTCGAAAGTGAGATACTCATTTGCAGCCCAGGTGATGGGGTGTCAATGAAAGTTTAGGGTAGCATTTTTGGAGTTAAGAGAATGGAACATAAAGTGAGAGAAACCAGAAGAAAATTGTTGAGAATAAATTTGATGTAACAAAAGAGCAGCATGAGAATCATAAGAATACTTGTTTACTTAAGAGATGATAAATTTATTTCTATAAACAGTTTATAAGACTATCTCTAAAGAACTATGCATGAACTTCAGGTGTGCACATGATAATGTGCCTATTATAATGCTAAATGATATTTATTACCTTTGAATTAATATCCTTCCACTATTGCTCTCTTACTCTGAAATAGATGGGTCATATGGTGATGGGGGAATAATTGGTGAATAAATGGGGTTGGTTTTAGTATTTCACTCTTGAAGCTGGTGCTTGTGTTATATTAAAAGTGCCAACTGCTTACTTTCTTTGTAAACATACAATGAGTTTTGATTTTAGACGTATGTAAAAAGTGAACTTCAGAAAATAATATTGTATTAATTAAATGCATTGTTATACTACCATTATAAAGTTCTCTTGATGAAAATTCATAGAATTATACAAAAATTAACGTATAAAAAAGTGAGTGATTAAATTTTATCAAGTTTCTGAAAATGCTCAGTGCTCTGAAATCACAGCACAAAGTCCTCTACTAGGCTTCTTTCTGGGGAACTTATTAAAGCTACAGATTCTGTGGCCTTGCTCCCAGAAATTCTCATACATTAGCTCTGTGATGGCAGCCTGGGATTTAGATTTTGAATTTGTACTTTGATTGGTATTGGGTTTTCAGGTTATTTTGACACTGAAGTCAGATTTAAAACAGTGTTCATTGCTTTAAACCTTAAAGTGACTGCAGTTATTTCTTCTGGGAATGAAACAAAATGAACAGGTTTTAATAAAATCTTCATAGATGATGGAGATCAGAGTACATTGAATTTGCAGTTTTAGGAAATAAAAAATACCCTCTGAGTCTTACAGTAGATTTAACATTTATAGATTTGAACAGTTCATGAGCAGGTCTGAAGGTGATTTTGAAATTGCAGGAATTTGAATTACTTTGATGGAGAGGTGACTGTGTGAGTGTGAATTATTTAGCTATTGAGCAGAGTACACTCTGCAACATCCATGTATTAATGAGTCTTTGTTGTTTTCTACTTGTCACAATAACTTCCATTTAAGGTCTGAAATGGACATATCTTTCATGTACTTTATATGCATCATAATGAGAGGAAAATGTATTTTTTGTAAGTATTCTTAAATTTGAAAATCACAAAGGCCTCAGAACTGTCAACATTTATTTTTTCTCGTCTAAGTGAAGGTAAGGGTAACAAAACTGTGATGTGGAAATTTGTTTTCTGCTTCACCATTTACTTGTTTCTGCTCTCCTTAATGCGAGTATTTTTTTAATGCTAATGTGTTATCTATCAGATCAAAAAAATTGTGATATGAACTACTTTTCTGACTGGCTGCTTACACTTTAGAATGAATGAGTTTTTGTAAATATGTGGTGTCAGCTAACATTTGACAATTATAGTTTTTTCTTCATTCTGAAACAAAATGTTTTATATTATTTTAAAAAATTCCAGACATGAGAAACAACCAGATGGATGTTTCCTTTGTGACTTTGGCTATTCCTATACATACTAGTGAAAATTATAAAATGATGTAACTACTTTCAAAAACAATTTGGTAATTCCTCAAAAATTTAAAGACAGTATCACCTTGTGACCCAACAATTCCATTCCTAAGGTTATACCTAAGAGAATTGAAAACATGTATCCATGTGAAATTTGCATAACAATGTTCATAGCAGCATTATTCATAATATCCCCAAAAGAAAAAACAGTCTGAATGTCTATCAACTGATGAATAATAAACAAAAATGGTATATTCACACATTAGAATATTATTCATCCATAAAAAGGTGGTATATTGATATATGTAACAAATGAGCCTTTACATGATGGTCAGTGAAAGAAACCAATCACAAAATACCTATATTATATGATTGCATTTTTATGAAAATCTAGGAAAGGAAAATCCATAATGATATGGTTGCCAGGAGCTAGAATGAAGAGAAGGAAAGGTTGGAAAATGAATGCCATTGTATACAGGGTTTCCTTTTGAGGTGAGAAAAATATTCTGGAATAAGATAATCATGTTGATTGGAAAACGTTGTGAATAAACTAAATACTGAAATATATATATTTTCAAAGGCTGAATTTCATGTTATGTGAATTATATTTAATTTTTGTTTAAAAAAGATTTTTGCACTCCAGGGTAAATAAGTTCTAAATGATGTTACATTCTTCCTATGAAAGTTAAGGGGTTTTGTTTTGTGTTGCTTTCCCTTAGCAAAATGATAGTGTCTGAGCAGGATATTTTTTGTAAAAGCTGATTTATTTCAGTTTTGTCTTTATTCTCATTGGATGACTTTGCTATAGTCCTCAACATTACCAACCTTGGAAGGTTTTGAATTCTAACCTCTGTATCCCTAACATTGTGTGTTTTTCTATGATTGTTAACATCCCCACGATCCAGATCTCTCGCCTTTTGCCTACTTCTTTCTGCAAGGATTCTGGAAGTCTGACTCCTGTCAGGTGGTAATTTAGGAGCTGTCTATTTCCTAGATGAGAGATTGTATGAACACTTGAGATTTCATTCTCTGTATGATTTCATCCTCACATTCTGTCTACCTTGATGGCCAAAGATTCCAGCCTCTTTCCTAGCCAAAGGGGCTTCCAGTACTGCTAAAATTCTTTTATTTTCCTGTGCTGTGAAAGTCCAGTGCCTTAACTGAAAAGGCCAGGTACGTGTGGCATGCTCCTGCATTCTTCTCTTCTCTCATAGATCCCCAGTCCTCAAGCCCTAACTGGTGCTTATTGCTTTTGAACAGTTCTTTTGTGCATTTTATCCCAATTCCATAGTTGTTCTTACTGTTTTCACCAAGATAGCCTGTTAGAAACTCCTCTGTCACAAATGGCATTAAAGTTGTCTCCTTGCTTTCTTTACTTCTATGCTCGATCATCTTTGTATCTATTTAGCCTTTCATCAGTAGTCCTGCCTCATTGTTAGTCTTTTTCCTTTTGGAATTGTTACCATCGACTCTCAGACATGTGCTATAATGTTTCTGTGTTTTAAAAAAACATGCTTAACCCACATTCTTCCTACTATTTTACTGTGGTGGTTCTCAACTGGAGCAATTTTGTATCCCAGAGGACATCTGGCAATGTCTGGAGACATTTTAATTAGTCACAATTAGAGAGGAGACTGTTAGCATCTAGAGGTCAGGGGTGCTGCTACAACTCTGTCATGGGTGACATGGCTACCTTAGTAGAGCTGCCTGACCCTACAATGTCAGTACTGCTGAGACTGAGAAACTTTGACCTACTGTTTTGCTGGCCTTTAAAGCCAAACTTTATTCAAAAGAGTTGGTTGGGTATGTTTTCTCCATTTCAATATCCCTATTTCATATATTTTTGAAGTTTGTTTTTCCATGTAATAGTTTACATGATGTTTAAAGATCAAATAGTGCTACAAAGCTTGTAAAGAAAACAACAGCATCCTCCCAGCCCTTTGAACTGAGTTTTATAGTTTTGGATGGTTAGTTATAGATAGAAGGAAGGTGTCTTTTCCTGGATAAAATGACAAAATTAGCGGAGAGTAACTCTTGGTAATTCTTCCTTCCTTATGCCTATAAACTTGGAGGCAGCAGCTAAGGTTGTTAGATAGTAAATCTCTTATTTAAATTACTATTCTAGTTTTCTGTTTTTTTTTTTTCAGTAGAATATAATCTTGACTGAGACAGAAATTAGATTTTTAAGGTTTCCCATGAAAGATGAGGGTGTTGTGGCACAGTGGGTTAAGCCACAGCTTGTGACTCCTTTGAGTCTTGGCTACTCTGCTGCCAATCCAGCTTCTTGCTGATACATCCTGGAGGCAGCAGATGATGGCTCAAGTGCTTGACCCCTGCCACCCATGTAGGAGACCTGGATGGAATTCTTGGCTTTTGCCTGGCCCAGCCTTGGCTGTTGAAGACATTTGGGGAGTGAATCAGCATGGAAGATCTCTCTCTCTTTCTCCCCTCTCCTCCCTCTCCCTCCCCTCTTCTCTCGTTCCGTGTCTTGTGTCTCTTCTCCCTCCTCTCTCTTTTCCTTCTGCCGTCCCTCTTTCTTCCTACTTCCTTCTTTCTCTCCCTCTCTTCCTCACTTTGCTTCTCAAGTAGATGAAGATAAATAAACATTAAAAAAAAATAAGATTTCCCATAAGCATTCCAGTCTTAAACACATGATTTTAGATATTTCAGAAATATACCACTTGTTTTTAAAGATTTATTTATTTGTAAAGGAGAGAGAGAGAGAAAATAAATCTGGTTCACTTCCTAAAATGGCTGCAATGGCCAGAGCTGGGCCAGGCTGAAGTCAGGAGCCAGGGGCTTCATCTTGGTTTCCCATGTGTGTACAGGGGTCCAAGTACTTGGGCCATCTGCTGCTGCTTTCCCAGGTGTATTACCAGGGAGCTGGGTCAGAAATGGAGCAGCTGGGACTCCAACTGGCAACCATATGGAATGTTGCTTAACTGCTATACCACCATGCCTGTCTCAGAAATACACTAAATTTAACATGGCCAAATTGGCCTCTTGGTTTTCTGCCCCACATGTGGATGTGGGTTTACCCGTGTAGGTAAGCCTCTGCCCTGGTGCTTGTCCAATGATATGGGAGTCATCTTTGTTTCTTTATTTTTCTTGCTGTTTATGCTGCTTCTAAAATTTCTCAAATCTACCCATTTCTCTCCATCTCTTCTGCCATCACTGTAGTTGATCTATCCTTACCTCTTGCCTACCCAGCTAACCTCTATGAGTTTCTGTGCCCCGGCTCCACTTCTTTCTCTACATAGCATTGAGCATAACATAACATAGCATCATGTTATTTTCCTACTTAAAATAATTCCATTGGTTCCCCATTACCCTTAGAACAAAGTTTGAAATTCTACAAGACCTTGAATGATCTTGCCTGTCTTTCCAGTGTCATTGTATGGCTTTCACAAAGTTAAGCACATGCATGCTGTTCTATCTGCCCTAACTACATCTTATGTAGTTATTCTGTTATTTTCTGGAACCCAACTTCAATAGCATTTTCTTTAGAGAAATCTTTCCTCATTTATGCTAAAGAAAATATGTCTCACCTATATTATCCATCACTTTACCGTATTTTTAAAAGAAATTGATATTTTTTGTTCATTTTGTGTGTGTGTGTAACTTCTGCGATACTAAATTAAAAGCTCTAGGAGAGTAGACCTCATATTCACTATTGTATTTCCAAGACTTAACATAGTATTTCATACATAATAGTAGCTTCATAAATATGTTTTGAATGAAAGACTGTGAAGACACTGCCTTTCTCCCTTGTTTATTTGTTAGAAGTTTTATTCTTCAAAAATATTTTAAAAAATACAGTACACATTCACAAGCACTCATATTGAACAATGACCATTTGCCACATTAACTTTCTTTCTCTACCCATATATACATGTATGTGTCTATACATGTGCATGTAAATGTGTGTATATAATTGACTATATTTATGAAAATTAATAGAAATGAGTTATATAAAGGATGTTGCGGACATGACATTCATCTCTAAATAATCCAGTGTTTATTTCCTATATACAAGGTCATCCTTTTATATCACATGTTATTATTAAGAAATTTAACTTTGAAATAAAAATATATTTTTATGTATAATGTTCAGATTTTCCCTGTTAACCTCCATATCTTTTCTAGCATGTTTTTTTCTTTCACTTCAGGAATCAATGAAGCATTTCATAGTGTATTTGGTTGTGATATACTCCTGTATTCTTGTAATTTAGAATAGTGCCCTTGCCATTCTTCCTTACATTAAATTTATGGTTTTTACTTGTTTAAGCAAGTTGTCTTGTAGCATATCTACTATATGAATGTGTCTGATTGTTCATGTTAGACTGTTTTGGTGAGAATGGTGCACTGGCAAGAAGTTGGAATTGGAGGCAGAGCTGGGACTTGAACCCAGGCATTCTGATAAGGGATGCAAGCATCTCAAGTGGATTTTTAACCAGTGCGCCAAATGCCTACCCTCTTGTACTTCTTTTTTGTTTCTTTAAATATTATATATTAATAGATTTTTGCTTAATGTATGGTCTGATACCTTATTATTTTTGAGTTACTGTCCTAAATTTGGCCAGTGAAAGATACCTTAGAATGGTTTCCCTGTTTCTGTCAGTCTTTGAGCAGTGGCTGTCTTAGCAGCACAAGACTGCTGCGTCTTACACTATTTCTTTTGGTAAAGAATTACATTGGGAAAACAAAAACTGGGTGCCAAGTATGCTCATTCTTACTGCCATACCTTTGGTTTCAATGGCCTTTTCAAAGTAGACAGAACTAAGATGATCTTTCATATAGGTAGGCAGACAGATAAAGATATACATATTTATTTATGTTGATAAGTTTCTATCTCCATTTCATCTCTTACCTCCTTATATTTCTTCTTTCTCTCATAGTGAGAATCTCAGTTCCCATCAACTTAATATGTTTATTTTACATACTATCCAAAATACACATAAAATACTACAAACAACAGACTCACTAAGTTCAAGATCTGTTGCAATTTTCTTCTTGTTCTTAGAATGTTTATTAAGCTGTGTTCAAAGATACTTAAGTGTCTTTTCTGTATGATAGTGATAGCAATGTGATTGTAGATAGGTTCATTTTTTTGTTTTCAATTTTAGCATTTACTTTTTTTTTAACTTCTTGAATATAGAAGATATTTATATGGCTCTGAAATACATATTAAAGTATACTCAGAAATCACATTTCTATTCCTATTCCTTCTGTGGTATTTCTCTTCACTGCCCTTATAAATGGAACCATTTTCATTTTTTCTGATGTATTTTTTTCTATACTCGATCTTAGCCAAAAGGCTGAGATGCAATTGATGTATTTTTTCTTTTTTCATTTGGAAAAAACTTTCTTTTCCCTTCTCTGAGAGACATGGTAACCTACACACACACACACACACACACACTGCACCTTTTTTTTTTTATGAGAGTATCCTAGAATTCATATCAGCTCATTCTTTTTTTTTAATGTCAGCTTTTCGCTCGTTCTTATTACAGATCTATAGTTAGAATACAACTTTGTTTTAGATGCATTAGTTTACTCAACCTGTTTCCAATGGATGTGTATTTGGCTTCTTTCAAATTTTACTATTTCAGATTATGCTAATATAAACAACTTCCTGTACATGGAATTTGAATGTTGGAGTTGTATCTAGTAGGGTAAATTCCTAATTGTGAGATTGTTGGGGAAGAGAGTAAAATGTGCCTGCTATTATTGCTGTATTGTCCTCCTGAAAGATCACACCATTTTGCTTGACCATTGTGATTGTTGTGAGATGCCTATTTATGAAAACTCCTTTATTAACATTGAATATTGTAAACTTCATATAAGAATTGTTTTTTAATATGTGTTATATCGTATCATTAGGGTCTCTGGAAAATAGCTGATACACTGAAATTATGATAATTCAAGGGAGGCTTATTAACTGGGACTACATAAAGCTGTGGATTGGACAATAGAATTTTCAAGGATGGTTCTGGAATCAGCATCAATGGAGCAATTTCCAGCTTTAGGCTCTAAGGCACCAGGGAAGGGAGAGGTTACTGGAGCACAGAGGGAAAGAGATTCCTGTAGAGCCAACAGCCTTTGGAGATGCAGTGACCTTTGATCCAAAGACATAACCAACCTGAGAAGACTCCACAGGGTAAAAAGGGAAATGTATAATCCTTCCTTTGACCTTCTGCTGGGGTTCTATCAAAGCATACAAGAGTGCCTTGGTGAAGTTCATAGGGTCAGTTTTCCAAGGGCAGAGAGCAGAATATATCTGAAGGGGCAAAGAGAAGATAGCCAACACACATATGGACAAATAGGTTCATGGACCCTTTGAAATAACTATATAAACCAGAGGTTTGAAACCTAGTCTTACTTAATCACTTTTTCTAGGGGAGCTAATGAGCACCAGTAGTGTGTATGGTTTATTTGTCTTATATAAATGCTACTTTTTACTCTGAGATTTCTCTTCAAAAAAATCCATCAATTTTTATTGTTAATTTCAATAATATTTCTCAACAGTGTTCCTTATGTTACTTTGAAAATATAAGTCCACATGGATAGTCTTTATTCTCAGTTTCCTCTCTAAATACCTTAATAGCTGTCTTCATCATAAAAGACTAACTTTAGACACTTCAGATTCCATCCTGCTGCTAATATCTGCAGGGAATTGTCAAAGAACAAAATTTTAACTAATTGAATTTTAGCCATCTAATTGGCCTTTATTCATTGACCAAGCAGCTTCTGGTCTAGAAAATAGAAATGCTACTTCCTGTGGCAGAACAGTCCACTTATAAGGCAACTTTAATGGAAACAAGGAAACAGCAAAGTACAAAAAGTGCATTGATTACCATGAGGTTATTTTCTTTGTGTGAGTTTAAATTGTGTTCTGACTCCAGTTGCCTGGGCTCCCTTTGACTCATTTCTGTGAATCTCATGATTTTCTTTTAAAATCTGACCTCCTTGGGCATTTGGTTATCATCTCTCTCCTGATTTCAAGGAAGATCAGATCTTAAAGTAAACAACCTAGGTTTTGGTTTGGGAATGTGGAATTTTAGCATGAGTGATTCTAGTTTGGGCCTATTCTTCTCCTTTTATAATGTTATGAAACAGTCACATTACAAACATTGTATTTGAAGTTGGCATTGTTTGAGGGATAAAAACAGTTTTACGGCCCAATTAACTTCTGATTTGGGGTGAATTATAAGTCTCAGTGAATTAGAGCCATTGTATAGTTATAGTCTTTTTGTTTTTTATTTACTCAGTTGTGTTAAAAAAAAAACAATTTTTATTTATTTGAGACATAGAGCCAGAGAGAGGGATATCCACCTGTATAAGCCATCACTGCTGCCTCCCAGCATGCACATTATCAGGAAGCTGGAAACCGCACTGGAGCCTAGACTTGAACCAGGTGCTCTGATGTGGGATATGGGTATCCCAACCAGCAGCTTAGCTACTAAGTCAAACACTTGCCCTGATCTTTGTAACTAATTATTGTTAGCCAGGTGGATTGTCTTGTATACTTAAGAGGATTTAAACTTTGTCCGATGGCTAATTGATTTGCTGTCTAGTTTCATCTTTCATCTGTATTCATATCTTCTTCAGTTAACTACATTTTAATTTTAGTTTTAAAATGTGATATTCATTTCACAAGTTTTTAGGATTTATTCCCATAGATTACATTTTTGAAACTAAGCTTTATAGTTGAAGCAAAGTAGTGTTTACACAGCCTAGTTAACATTACAGATAATTTTTATTCTATACTATTTGGTTATTTCTCTTAGGAGTTTGAATTATCAGAGTTTCAGTTATGAATCATTTTAAAGGGCAGTTTTATTAAATTGTTGACAAATAAATTGTGGTTTGTAAAATGCGTCAGTAATCTCTATACCTGACTCCTACTGATGGAAGACAGACTTTTATTGAAATTATCTTAGATTTTAATAAATAGACTTTTACATATGTAATGGACAGTTATTCAATTATTTTCTTCTTTCAGTGAATATGAACATTAGTATTTCTTTTCATTAGCTGAACATTCAGTGGCCTCTGATCATCATTTTGAACTTTTTATTTATTAAAAAATATTTATTTATTTATTTTTGAAAGAGAGAGAAAGATCTTCGATCTGCTGCTTCACTCCCCAAATGGCCACAATGGCTGAGGTTGGGCCAGGTTGAAGCCAGGAGCCAGGAGCTTCATCTGGGTCTCCCATGTGGGTGCAGGGGCCCAAGGACTTGGGTTACCCTCTACTGCTTTTCCAGGTGCATTAGTAAGGAGCTGGATAGGAAGTGGAGCAGCTGAGACTCAAAGTGGCACTCATGGGATGCCAGAGTTGTAGGCCAGTGCTTAACCCATTAGGCCTGCCCCCATTCGAACTTTGTAACCATTCTGTTATACTGAAAATGTAGGGAGTATAGATCTGGGTTCAGTATTCATCCACCGATTCAGTCAGATAAGCCTTCTATTTATTAACTTCTTTATCAGATTCTAACATTTGTAAGAAGAACAAAGCACAGTCATTGCCATCAGAAAAATGTGTGGTGTTAAATAAAAGAAACAGGTATAATAAAATATTGGGTGGTAGGTATTTTTTTTAAACACCTGAGATATCCATCAGTATCAAAGAATATGACTTCTTTAAAAAAAAAGATTAATTTTATTTATTTGAAAGGCAGAGCCACAAAGAGTGAGAGGGCGAGACAGACATCTTCCATCTGCTATGTCACTCCCCAAATGTCTCCAGTGGCCAGAGGTGAAGCCAAGAGCCAAGAGCCTCATCTGGGTCTCCCACGTGTCTCCCAGACACATTAGCAAGGGAGCTAGATAGACATATCAGCAAGCAGAACTGCCAGGAGTCAAACTGGTGGCCATATGGGATGCCGCTATGCCACAGTACCAGCCCCTAGTGTAAGTATTATAATCAGTGTTATGCTTAAAGTTGGTGAGTCTCATGAAATATCAATAAATAAATAAAGAACATCGTTTGGTGTAGTGCCAAGGAAGATTTGCCTGGTGTGAACTTTTGATTCCACAAAGTTAGAGGACTCACGCTTTTTTTTTTTTTTTTTAATTTTTATTTATTTATTTTTTGACAGGCAGAGTGGAGAGAGAGAGAGAAAGGTCTTCCTTTTGCCGTTGGTTCACCCTCCAATGGCCGCCGCGGCCGGCGCACCGCGCTGATCCGAAGGCAGGAGCCAGGTGCTTCTCCTGGTCTCCCATGGTGTGCAGGGCCCAAGCACTTGGGCCATCCTCCGCTGCACTCCCGGGCCATAGCAGAGAGCTGGCCTGGAAGAGGGGCAACGGGGACAGAATCTGGCGCCCCGACTGGAACTAGAACCCGGTGTGCCGGTGCCACAAGGCAGAGGATTAGCCTAGTGAGCCGCGGCACCGGCCAAGAGGACTCTTAAAAGAACGCTCCCACTTCAGACGCCAGTTTCAAGTCCAAGTGTCCTGTACTTCTGGCTGACCATATGTAAATTGGGGATTCCCACAATCCTTTCACTGGTTTGGATAATTTGCTAGAGTGGCTCACAGAAGTTAGGGAGACACTGTACCAGTATTTACCAGTTTATTATGAAGGAGACATAATAAATAGTCAAATAGGAACATAGTGCCAGGTCCTGCAGAGTACCCAATGTCGGAATTTCTGTCCTAATGGAGGTAGGATGTGACTCTTGGCACAAGGATACATTCCAACAACTTGGACACTCATCAAATCTCAAATCTCGTTTTTGTTCAAGAATTTTTATGGAGCTTAATCTGTCATCCTAGTCCTTCGGTGGCTTCCTGGGGGCTAGTAAATGAGGCTTGTTAAGTGCCAACTTTCTAGTCACTTGGTCTTTTTAATGAGCACCTCCATTCTGGGGCTATCTAGGTGCTCAATCCTAAGCCATATCATTGGAATAAATTCAGTTGTGTTTAAAGGGGTAAATTATGAATAAGACCTCCTTTAGGCCAAGAAATATCAAGGGTTTTAGGAGTTCAGTGCCAACAACCTGGGACAAGGCTCAAATATATTTATTATTCCATAGCTATCATGAAAAATATCCGGGGCATAGATGTTGACATGAGTATTCACTGGTTAAAATTTGCTTGAGGGGCTGACACTGTGGCATAGTGGGTAAAGCTGCTGCTTGCAGCACTGGCATCCATATGGGCACTGACTCACATCCTGGCTGCTCCACTTTCCATCCCGCTCCCTGCTAATGGCCTGGGAAAGCAGGGGGAGATGGCCCAAATACTTGAGCCCCTGCAACCATATGGGAGACCCAGAAGAAGCTCCTTGCTTTGGATCGGCTTAGCTCCAGCCTTTGTGACCATTTGGGAGTGGACTGGCAGATGGAAGATCTTCTCTCTCTGTTTCTTCCCCCCTTTCTCTGTAACTCTGCCTTTCAAATAAATAAGTAAATCTTTAAAAAAGTTTACTTGAAGAGCAGATAAATATAATTAGTTCATGTGAGAACATCAGAGAAAATCAGGTTGGAAACAGAATGAGAGGGGAACAGTGTACCAAGGATCTTTGAAATTAGTCTGAGTATACTCTAAGGAATCATTTCGGTTATGGGAGCAGGGTATTGGGAGTTAGTAGGGACAGGCATCGTGGTGCAGTAGGGTGGGTGCCTGCTTGAGATGCCTGCATCCCACATCAGAGTGCTGGTACTTCCATTTCTGACCCATCTTCCTGCTAGTGCACCCAGGAAGGCAGCAGAAGATGACTCAAGTGCTGGGCCTCTGCTACCCACAGGAAAGACCCACATGGATTTCCTGGCTCCTGGCTCCTGGTTCCAGCCTGGCCCAGCCGGAAAATGGAAAATCTCTCTCTCACTTCCTCCCTGCTCCCTCTGCCTTTCAAGTAGTAAAAAAAATGAATAAATAAATAAACATTTTTTTAAAAATGGGAACCATTGTAACATATGGTCAAGTTCTTGGAAATTTGCGATTTTGAACAGGTTACCGCACTGAGGCTCCTTTTTCTTGTCAGTTGAATGGTAATGATATCTACCTTACTGAAATCAATATGTAAAGCTTGATATATTAAATATTGATATATTTTAGCAAATTTAGTGAGAACAATGTATAGTAACCTAGTCCTAAGACTCAGGCTATTGTTGAGAAATGGTTGTAATAGGTCAATAGAAAAGGAGGGACAGATAACTAGGAGTATTTAAATGAATACTATTAATATTTTAAACTTATATTGCTTAAAAAATCTTTATACTGTTCTTTATGTTGTTTCATATTCATGCATTCATTTATTATCAAGTTAATAGCTGACAACTGAATTTAATTTTATAGTTTATAGAACATTTTGACATATCTTGTTGAATTCTCAGAACTATTCTATGTGATATTATTTCCATCTTTTAAGCCTCTTAAAGGTTAAATAATTCATTGATGATCATACAACATGTTAATGAAAGAACAGCTTTAAAACTTGAATCTCCATACATCTACTCTAGTGGTTGCAACATTATATCATAGTATATGACAAGAACTGATGAGAATAGCAAGGAGCAAATATGCAAAACTATTATTAATATTCTCACAGAGTATCTTTTTTAAAGAAATCTTCCTTAATACAAAGAAGTAAGCAAAAACTAACCAAGATATGGAAAAGAACAGACTGATTTAGAGTTTGTTAGTTATCTAATTTATTTATAAGCCTAGTGATACTTGAATATAATCTCATTTGGTAGATCAAAAAACTTGGTGGCTATAGTTTACTATTTAAAAATATCTGTAGCAGAAATGAAAATAAGCTCTTGCTTTTCTGAATAAATTGTATTAGGCATTTAGACATTTTGGGTGATTGTAAAATATTTTACAGTAGAGTTATTTCTTAAATGTTTTTGAATAGAATTAATAATGAAACTTTTTCAAATTTACCATCAGGCTGATGGTGACAGAGTCTACATGGAACTATGCTTCGAGGTGTGCTGGGAAAAACCTTTCGACTTGCTGGCTATACAATTCAGTATGGCTGTATAATTTATTGTACTTTTGAATATGTTGGTGGTGTTTTTATGGTAAGTTTTTGTATACAAGATACTGATTTTAAATATACTTTTTTTAAAGTGAAGGAAATGTATTTGCTGCTCATTACAGTTCTAGTTATTTTAATGAGTAAAGTGAATGTTAAAACATAAGAATCTATTGAGAAAGAATTGGCACTGATACAAAATATAAAAACACTTAAAATATTTTCTGTATTATGTTTCTATCAGGGGCACAAAATGTCTTCTTAATAGTCTCTTTATTGGAGGACATTTGCTATTTTCCAACATATGTTTGAGGTTGTATATAGTTATTAACTGTGAGATACCTGTCTGTGAGATACCTGTTAGAAACCCATTGTACAGGCCGGCGCCATGGCTCAACAGGCTAATCCTCCGCCTTGCGGCGCCATATTTAACTCTCATTTAAACACTTGATTCTTCTACTAATGTCAATATTAAAGTGGTAAAGTTGACCCCCCCATCCCCTTCCTCTGCCATGCCCACCAGTGCTTGTTCTTAATATGGTGTGATGAGCCTACCATGTATGGCTGTTCAAACTTTTGTTCATGTAAATGAATGAATAAGTTGATGGACTATCTGGTAAATGGGTTTTTTGTTGTTGTTATTGTTATTGCTGTTACTTTTTTAGGCTTATTCTAACAGATTGACAGTTATACAACCTCACAATGAGCTGGAGTAGTACAAATGAATATATTTAACTGAGGCTGCCCTTCTTGATTTTTGAAAGTTACGTTATTACTTCCAGAGATAGCAAACACAGACATTCATTGTATGAGTATTCTTTCTTATTTCTGCCAGAGTTTTGGGCAAAAAGCTTTATTTACAATAAGTAGAGAAAATGGACACTGTTGTACTTAGATTTTAAAGTGTCAGTGATCATTCTGGTTTTGAGATACATATGCATATATATGTAAATTAATTATTGAGACATACAAATATGGGAATCTTTAAAGTATGTCTCATTGTGGCAGCATTTGGCAGTATGAAATATAAGTTGCAGTCTTATCAAATGAGTAAATTGTTCTCTTGTAAGAGGAAGAAGGGCAACAGCTCATTGAGAATAGTATAATGCCATTTAATAAATTAGCATCATATGCGCCAGATGATATTGATGATAGCAAGAAAGTGCATCATTCATCAACAACTATATGTTATCAGCTTTATGCTGAGCATTGTTCTTGGGCTTGTATATACAGCTGGAAAAGTCCTTGCACTCATGGACCTTATATTCTACAGGTGACCAAAACTTGGAAACATAGATAATGGTATTGTATTCATGAAACATAATGTCATAGCAGTAAAACATTTATAATATATTTGTCCGTGTTTCTAGACTTGGTGACTACTCTGGGGTTGAACTTAATTGCCAACTTACTGTGAATCATCCTCCAGGCCTGAACAGGACATTTGCTTGATTTTCTTTCTTTTAAGGCTACTCAGATGTTTTCTCTTATATTTTAAAGAGGTTTTTGAAATCAAGTTACAAAATTACCTCTCTTTTCAGTGTTTTGGACCATCAATGGAACCTACAATTCAAAATTCAGATATTGTCTTTGCAGAAAATCTTAGTCGACATTTTTATGGTATCCACAGGTAAATTTCTGTCATGGATGTAATTAAATTTATAGTGAAAATACACGAATAAATTGTGTCTCTTATGTAGTTTATCTTTAAAAACTCTTTTATTATAACCAAATGCATAATCAGCTAAATAAAATTTGGAGCCAAATATTTTCTCTCAGTTTGGGAAATTTTAGTAATTTCTCTAAACATACACAGTCCCTTAAATCATGGTATCTCTTGTATTATTCAGAACACTTCACAATCCCTTTTGTAATATGTATGTAAGTCTACTTTTTTATTTTTTATCCTAGGATGTTTGGAGTCATGAATGAGGGACTGCATTACATATCCAAATCAGTGTTTTGTTTTGAAAAAAAATTTAATTGTTATTTTATTAATGGCTGTCTTATTTATTCCCACTATAAAACCTGTGATGACCATTTTATGATTTTTAGATTACAGCATTGTATATATTTGAGACGGGATTTTTATCTATTATGATCTCCTTATTACTTACATTAATTAACTACTTGGCAAATATTGCCAATAAGCCTTTTAAAACCCTGTTCCAAAAAAAAACCCTGTTCCAAGGGCCGGCGCCATGGCTCAATAGCCTGCAGCGCTGGCACACCAGGTTCTAGTCCCAGTTGGGGCGCCAGATTCTGTCCTGGTTGCTCCTCTTCCAGGCCAGCTTTCTGCTGTGGCCTGGGAGTGCTTGGGCCCTGCACCCCATGGGAGACCAGGAGAAGCACCTGGCTCCTGCCTTCGGATCAGCGCGGTGTGCTGGTTTCAGCGCGCCAGCTGCGGCGGCCATTGGAGGGTAAACCAACGGCAAAGGAAGATCTTTCTGTCTGTCTCTCTCACTCTCCACTCTGCCTGTCCAAAATAAAATAAAAAAAGTTTGCAGAGAAGGGCCAGCACTGTGTGTAGCGGGTAAAGTCACTTCTTGCAGTGTTGGCATCCCATATGGGCACCAATTAGAGACCGAGCTGCTCCACGTCTGATCCAGATCCAGCTCTCTGCTAAAGCCTGGGAAAGCAGAAGAAGATGGCCCAAGTGCTTGGGCCCCTGCATGGGAGACCAGGAAGAAATTCCTGGCTCCTGGCTTTGGATTGGCCCAGCTCTGCCTGTTTCAGCCATTTGGGGAGTAAACCAGCAGATGGAAGATCTCTCTCTCTCTCTCTCTCTCTCTTTCTCTCTGCCTTTGCATCTCTGTAACTCTGCCTTTCAAATAAACAAACAAATAAAAATGTGCAGCACTCTGGCCTCAGAATCAGCCCTTAAGGCATTCAGATCTAGCAAAACAAAACAAAACAAAAAAAACCACCCTGTTCCAAATGGTGGTTCCAATCCTTGTGATACTGTTTAATTAACTCTATGAGCATAATTTCTTACAAATGGATGTCAAGTATTAGTAATTTAATGTACTCCTCAAAGGAGACCTCTCTGATTTCCAAACATTTTGAGTCTTGTTTTAAAAAATAATTCTGAAAAAAAAAAAAATCACCAGCTTTTATCTCAGTAAGCTGCAGTTTTTCCTCCCTCAAGGATAAGTACATTTATATCAAGATAAGTAGGTTCAGCTATTCCTTTTTCATTGTTCAAAGCCTGTTTTACATTATTGAAAAATTGTTGAGATCGGTGTTATAGCTAAATGGGTTAAGCTGCAGCATGCAATACTGTCATCCCATATGGCTACCGGTTCAAGCCCAGTTGCTCCACTTATGGTCCAGCTCCCTGCTAATGCACCTGGGAAAGCAACAGAAGATGGCCCAGGTGATTTCTTCCCTGGCCTTATGGGTGATTTTTTTTTTAAATCATAAGTGAGCCAGACAGGATGGAGAATTGTAAATCAGGTCTTTTGTTGAATTTATCTCCACCTTGTTGATTGACAGTTTGGTCCCCAAGATTGTACTTAAAAACCCAAATACTGTGTGGCCATTTGGGTTTTCCTCTCTTGGAAGCCCCCTTCCATGCCAGTCCGGCTGGAGGTCTTTGACTCTAATACATCTATGTAAATCTCAAACAAACAAACAAACAAAACCTGTATCGTCTAGCTTAATACCTAGGTAATTCTTTTTCAGATCTTTTACCTGTAATCATTTCAAGACACCTAAGTGTAGATATGGGGTTAAGATAAAACTTACACAATAGGCTGTGTTCTGACTTCCTTTTCTTTTTAACTTATATCAAAATAACCTAGTACAGCCTTATGTTGACTGACTTAGCCTCACTGGGGCCTGAAGACAAGATGCTGTGTTCCATGCCAATGACATGATTTTATTCCTGGAATCAGTCCTTGAGCATCATTAAAAAGAGCCCAATTTTTTGCTGAGTAGTTTTTGAATCAACATTTCACTATTGTCTTTTTTATTCTTTATACTCTTTTCATTCATGTGAATAATATGAGTAATTACATTCAGTAAATTAATTAAGATGCTTTGAAGGGGATCAGCACTGTGGCGTGGCAGGTAAAGCTTCTGCCTGCAACACTGGCATCCTGTATGGTCACTTGTTTGTGACCCAGCTGCTCTACTTTTGATCCAGCTCCCTGGTAATGGCCTGCGAAAAGCAGTGGAAGATGGTTCAAGTATTTGAGTTCCTGCCACCCACATGGGAGACCCAGATATAACTCCTGGCTCCTGGCTTTGGCCTGGCTCAGCTCTGGCCCTTGTGGTCATTTGAGGAGTGAATCAGTGGATGGAAGACTTTTCTTTCTTTCTCTCTCTCTCTCTCTCTCTCTCTCTCTCTCTCTGTCTCTCTCTGTCTCTCTCTCTGTCTCTCTCTGTCTCTCCTTCTCTCTTTGTAACTCTGAATTTCAAAGTAACTAAATCTGAAAAAAAAAATAATAAAGTAAAAGAGGTAACCCCTAAAAATATTTTTTTAAAAAAGATGCTTTGAATTCTTTTAAAACTCTATTCATCCAGGGGTTCCAGTAGGTTGCAGGACAACTAAAATCTGACATTTATATGAAACATACAAAAGTAACTCTTGGAACCAAAGTAGCCAGTTAGTAACTTCTACTTTAAAAATACTATTTTGCTCTTTGTCTTATTTGCAGTGCAGAACTCTAAGATTTTGGGGCAATCTCTGACCCCGTTTCTAGAGGTAGACAAGCCTCCCATTTAGGCAAGAATAAAAGCCTGCATGTGTGGCATTTAAAACACCTGAATCTTTTCAGTCAAGTGCACAGAACTTAAGACAATCATGGTCTCTTATTACAACAAATAGTTAATGAGCACCCAATTTTAAAATGTGTACATTACAGATAATAAGAGAAATGAGCCACTGATACTGATTTTTAAAAGCTTACCATCTCTCACACATTCAAATGGCCTTTGGCAGAATAAAGGTTCCATACTCTTGGTCTAGACATGTATTTTCATCTAAGTTCTATGAATGTATCTTGTTAGACAACCAAATGTATATATATAGTCTATATTAACAATGCTGGTGCAAGTATCTGGGTCCCTGCCACCCATGGGGGAGACCCAGATGAACCTCCTGGCTCCTGGCTTTGGCCTGCTCCAGCCCTGGCCATTGTGGCTATCAGTGGAGTGAACCAGTAAGTACAAGATCGCTCTCTTTCTCTCTCTCTCTCTGTAACTCTTACTTCCAAATAAATAAGTAAATATTTAAAAAAAATTATTACTCTGATTACTGTTTTTTTTGTATTTCCTGTAAAAATTCTTATGAAAGTGTACTTTTTATTACCTTCTATAAGAATCCTTCTTAGGAATTCCCCTTTGATTTAGACGTTAGGAAAAATTTTCTTACCTCCCAAACTAAATACAATTTTTCTTTATTTTATGATTTTCACAAATTAATTTAACTTCTCTCTCAAAGTTTCAAATCCATTTTAACACAGATCACAATAGTTAAGTTTCAATTTAATCAGGTATTCCTTTTTATTTTTATTGGCTTTTGATATTATTTTGACATATACATCTTTTATTATAAATAGCATGAAATTGTTTCTGGAATTACATGCAGTTAATAGATAAATATGTTAAATACTTTCAAATATGTGATTTATGCAGCTTTAAGCATTTTATTTGCTTCTTTCAATTTTCTCTTCAAATGTAAGTCCTTTTGACTATACTATAGATTATAGGGGTTATATAACTTATACTATTGTTCCATTCTTTAGGCTTTAGGAAATAATAGATAATGTTTCTACCTCTTTATTGTACATTAGAGTTGATTAGTGCTGTGTGAAATTTGTTTTTAAAAATCTTCTTATTAAAGATTTATTTATTTATTTGAAAGGCAGAGTTAAAGATAAAGAGAGCAAGAAAGGAAGAGAGATCTTCCTTTTATGGATTCAGTCCCCCAGTGGTTGCAACAGCTAGGTCTGTGCCACGTGGCAGGGGCCCACGTACTTGGGTCTTAATCTGCTGCCTTCCCAGATGCATCAGCAGGAAACTGGACCTGAAGTAGAGGAGGTGGGACTTGAACCAGCCCTCCAATGCTGGATGATGGCATTGCAAGAAGTGGCTTACCACTGTGCCACAGTGTCGGCCCCATGCAGAAAAATTTATTTTGTTCATTTGTGGTATTATATGTAATTGTTTTTCCATAATTTTTGTGCTAAAACTTTGCACAGAGAAGTAATATATAGTTAATATAATACAAATAAATAATTTTGTGGAATTTTCAGAAAGCATAAAACCTTCTAAGAGTTATCAGAAGTTTTAGATAGCTCTCTTTATTACTCTAATTGTTGGACTTTGACCCACAAAAGTCCATCAGAAAAGTTTTCAAAGCTAGAAATTGTATAGGAGGGTCAGTACATGAGAAGATAAAGGATATGACTTTTTTGTCTTAAAAAAGAATTAAAGCAGTGTCATGCATGTGTTTATGCTTAATTAATAACACTTGACATTTCTTTGACTTTTTCCCCCTCAGAGGTGACATTGTGATTGTAAAAAGCCCAAGTGACCCAAGCTCAAATATTTGTAAAAGAGTGATTGGTTTGGAAGGAGACAAAATCCTCACTACTAGTCCATCAGATTTCTTTAAAAGCCATAGTTACGTAAGTAACATTTCAAGATGTTATTCATTGGTTTCATAGTTAATTAACATTAACTGAATATACTGACAAAAGAAAATAATTTTTATTCATATTTTCAATCTAAGAAAAAAATGTTGCATCAATAGAATTTAAGTGTGATTATATGAAGAACAATTTGACTATTATATGAACATTTCCTTTTAAAACCTATATAGACAATCTCAGTAATAACTGTTACAGGCAAGAGTCATTAGTTGTTGCTACAATATTGGATAAAAATTTGAGGAGAAATAGATATTCTCATAGTCTCAGAGAATTTCTCCTAGGATGTTTATTATAAAGGGAAAAATAGTAACATCCTAGCAGAGAACTTGTCAAAGACTACATTAATCAAGAAATTAGTGTTAATTTCACCATTTAACAAGTCATGTATCCATATAATGTAGCTCCTGAATTGAAGCACCAAAAGAGTCATGTCACTTTTGTGGTATTCTTGTGAAAAATATGTACAACCTCAATTTAATCATGAGAAAGCATCTGACAAAACCTAATCAAGGGTTAATCTACGATATGACTGATCAGTGCCCTTCGGAGATGGCATGTTCATGAACAACAAGGAAAGACTGAGGAACTGTTCAGATTGGAGAAGGTAAAAAAGACCTGATAGCTAAAAGCAGTCCGGGATCCTGGCAGAGAGTTTCTCTACTGATTGATTAATAGGAATTCTGGCAAAATCAAGATTTGCTGTTTGATTTTTAAAAAAACTATTTAAGTTTTTAGAATAGAAATTGTATAGGTCAATTTGTACATAGAAAAAGTGTGGAATGAGCAGTAGAATGGAGAGTGAAGAACAGATGTCATGTGTTTGCGCCTTTCGTCTGTCACATGGTTGCTGTGACAGAGCAAATGGGTGAGGGCCTGGTCTTTTGTTGGTTTACTCAGCATTTACTCTTCTAACTTTAGTAATAATTACAGCTTAATTTCCTAGTTTATTACTAAAAGGATAATTTAAGTTACTAATACAGTGTTAACCAGCTTACATCCATATTTACCCTTACTGTAAACAAATAGCTGAAGAGTTATTTACTTATCTGTTATTTACTTATTATTGATAATGGAATATGATTCAGCAGTGCAGTGTTGTAATGTTTATTATTACAATGGTAAATACACATTATTTTTAAAAGCTTTTTTTAAAAAAAGATTTATTTATTTATTTGAAAGTCAGAGAAAGAGGGAGAGACAGAGAGAACTTCCATCTGTTGGTTCACTTCCCAGATGGTTGCAATGACTAGGGCTGGGCCAGACTGAAGCCAGGAGCCAGAAGCTTCTTCTAGGTCTTCCAGGGCCAAAATACTTGGGTCATCTTTCACTGCTTTTCCCAGGCTATTATTAGAGAGCTGAAACAGAAGTGGGGCAGCCGGGACTCGAACCGGTTATTAATGTTAGCTGATGATGATAATGTAAATGGTAATAGTATGATGTCAGGTAGCTTACTTTTTTATCATGGCCTTCATCATGGACACTATATCTTTTTATTCTTTAGATATGTCACATTTTCCGTATGGTTTCCTTGTCATATAACCTATAATTTTATGAAATATTTTTGTCACTTTAAAAATCATTTATTTTCGTTTTTATTTTAAAGGTAGAGAGACAGATGTCTTCCATTTGCTGGTTCATTACCCAAATGCCTACAATAGCTAGGGCTGGGCTAAGCTGAAGTCAGGAGCCAGCAATTCAGTCTGGGTCCCCATGTGGGTTACAAAGGACCTAAGCACTTGAGCCATCATCTGCTTTCTCCCATGGTACACAGTGGCAAGAAGCTGGATTGGAACTGGAGTAGTCAGGACTAGAACTAGGCACTTTGGTATGGGATGTAGATGTCCCAAGTGGTGATGTAACTGCTGTGCCACAGCCTGCTTTCAAGTTGTTTTTGCAGCACATATATACTGGAGAATAGAAACACTTTTGTCAGAACAATAGAACGAATGATAGCATCCTCTGTCTACAGATGGATTGAAACATCATTGTTGTTATTTTCTTGTTATGAGTTATTAGAGGAAGAATATCAAGACAGTGGGGTTCAAAGTCTCAGCTAAATAATCAGGATAACCAGAGGACTGTGGCATATAGATAGTTAAAATATTCTATTCAAGGACAATATTTGTTTAATTTTGAAATGCTTGATGAGTGGAAAAATTAGAGGACATTCCCATTTTGTTCAAGGTGTATTCCATTCCTTTTGGTTTCGCCTGTTTAAAAATGTACAAAACCTAATGGTAATAATGCTTCTCAACATTTAATATGTACTTATTCTGTACTGTTGAAACTCTTTACAAAGGTAAACTTATTTAATCATCACATTAGCAACCCAGTGAGGCAGGTAATAGTGGTACTTGGTAGAAAAACCAAACAACAGGGGTGTTAAATAAATTTCTCAATTTCAGACTAAGAAGAATTGAGATTCAGAGATACATAACTGATTATTTCTAGTCCTATCTCATCAAGTTGCAGTTCCTTACAACGTATTTGTCTGTTCAGGGGCAGTATTTCTCTGAAAGGCGAAGTGTTTTTGAGGGCTTCCCTCTTGCCAGTATTCCTAACCTAGATTGTTCAAGCCATAAGAACTGTGTAGCTATTACAGAAAATCACTTTAACAAAAGTGTTCCATTAATCAAGGTGATTTATAACAAAAATCCATCCAAGTTTGGAGTACCCTGAAAAGATACCCATAGCATTTGCAGGTTCTACCCCTCTAGAGGGTTCCCTTTTTCAGCTATCTCAGAAGCACACTGGTGCTATTTGTTATGAAATGGGTTTCTTCTTCTTACCTATTTATCCCCTTAGGAAAGTTATTATTGCTTATATGATGAAGGCCTTCCTTTATTATTCAGATCATGATTGACTCACATAGTTAAGATGATAAGTATTAAATGTGATTTGAATTGCAGACCCAAAAAAATAATTTATTATTCTTATATGTAGGGTGCATTGGAAAGCAACATATCAAAACTGTAGTTGGTACACAGTCTATAGAGTTTAGCATATGAAAGAAATAGCATTGTTTTTAAGTTGGCAAGAAAGAGTATATAAACAGATCATTGGTTAAATGATGTGGAATCATTTTATTCATTCCAGAATTCGAAAAGTCCTTATGGCGAACAACACTTATACACCAGATTTATTTTTTTCCAGTAGGTATTTGGAAACTAAGTAGTTCTGTCAAGGTGCTAATGTATTGAGTTTTGCTTATTTTGGTGTTACTGAAGCTAATAATTCTTCCCTTAGTTATGAGCTGAATATTGGTTATTAGCTTAAGTTGTGACTCTTAAACATACAGTAATCAGCGTAAACATCTTAGACTCTTTGTGCATATACTGCAGGAATTCTTCACTTTGTTGCTGGAAGCTACTATTTAACAAAAAATAATTCAATTGGAAGTAGAAGCATTTAGCAAGTGAGAAATAAAGTAAATTAGCATTCTCCTGTTGGTTTGCACAGTAAGGCAAGATGCAAAATAAAAGTCTTTAATTTGATCTCCATTTTTTTAGGGATTATAGAGCTAGGAATTAGTTTACTAAAGTTTTGTTGGAAAGCTAATGAAGAGAAGAAGAAAAACACTTTTTAATATTTGTAATGATACTACTGTGTGATAGTCCAAGGGTATAATTTTAGTTCTCAGTGTAACTATGCTATAGTTAGGCATTTTTAAATACCGTAAATTTCTATCAGCAAACATGCTGTAAAATCTGCCATCTAAACAGACTCCCTTGACATGCATTGCCCTATAGGAAAGAATTAAGTATACTTGTTACCTCCACTCTGAGCTCCATATTTTCTTGAACTATTTTCACCTAGGCTTTGGTCCCTACCACCTTACTGAAGCAGTTCTTGTCAAAATCCCCAGGAACTTATCTGTTGTCTCTCCTGTGGTCAACTCTTTGTCCTTATCTTACTGAAACCCAATTTCACTTAGTTTTGTGAACACTAGGATTTCTTCCTTTCTATTTTTTCTGAATCTCCTTTGTTGTTTTTACTCCTCATTATCCAAATATTTGAGCCACTCAGGGTTTGTGTTTTACTCTCTCTCTCTTTTTTTTTTTTTTTTTTTAATATTTACCTATCTCTCTGTCTGTCTGTCTGAAAGGCAGAGTGACAGAGATGAAGAAGCAGAAAGAGATCTGCCATCCACTGGTTCATGCCCCAAATGGCCAAAACAGCCAAGGCTGGGCCAGGCCAAAGCCAGGAGCAAGGAACTCCATCCAGGTCTCCCATGTGATTAGCAGGGATCCAAGCATTTGGGCCTGCTGCTTCCCAGTGCATTAGCAGGAAGCAGCATTGGAAGTAGAGCAGCTGGGACTTTAGCCAGCACTCCAATATGGGATGCTGCTGTCACAACCAGTGGTTTAACCTGCTGCATCAAAATGCCAGCCCCTAAGGATTGGTATTTTAAGCAGCTCTTGTTTATATGTACTTACGAATTGGATGACATCCTGTCTCATAGTTTTAAGTACCATCTAATTTATCCCAAATTTATAGTAAGTGCATCTTCTCCCCTGAACTCCAGAATCATATATCTAATATGTATTTAATATCTTTGCTTTAGTGGATAACAGTCATCTCAAACTTAATATGCATGTGTCCAAAACTAATACCCCCATTCTCTTTCTCAGACTGGCTTCTTCTACAAACTTCTTAGTTCCATTCTTCTGCTGGTTCAGGCCATAAACCTCAGAGATTTCTTTGACTCTCTTCCATTTTCACCCTACATGGAATCAATTAGCAAATCATGATGCTTATAATTTTTAACTGTATCAGAATCAGACCGTGTCTTGCCACTGTCACTGATATCATCTGTTGCATCCAGCACTGCAGGGTGTCAGGTTAACCCGAAAGAGGTAGTTAAGGAAGCAGACTCAGATGAAAGATCTTAATATGGAGAAACCAGCAGACACTCTGCCCACTGCCAAAGGAGATAGAAGCAGAGGCCCAGATGTCTGGTTACTCTGGTTACTCCAAGTATTTATTAGCAATAGTGATGTGATCGATTAATCATAAAAAATGTGCAGTTTCGTGAAAACAGGATTTCACAAGGAAGGAGTTTAAACGTAGTGAAACAGGGAACAATGGGGAGTTTGGGTGTTTACAGGAAGGACTTGTTTGCTTGGAAGCTGGGAGAAGAGGACAAGCACAATGTGGAGGGGTCCTGAGGGGGGCTCATTATTAACTGGGGCAAAAAGGCCACTTGCTATTTACTGGTCCCTCAGCATTTCCTTAGCTGCCTCAGCATCATGTCAAATGACCTTTGCCATTGACATAACTCCACTGATCACCTTTGCAATCTGGCCAACCATGCCTTCAGCAGAATTCAGGCTATGTGGTGGTCTCAAAAATTCAGGCCTTTGGCTGACACCGCGGCTCAGCAGGCTAATCCTCCGCCTAGTGGCGCCAGCACACCGGGTTCTAGTCCCGGTCGGGGCGCCGGATTCTGTCCCGGTTGCCCCTCTTCCAGGCCAGCTCTCTGCTGTGGCCCGGGAAGGCAGTGGAGGACGGCCCAAGTGCTTGTGCCCTGCACCTCATGGGAGACCAGGAGAAGCACCTGGCTCCTGCCTTTGGATCAGCGCGGTGCGCCGGCCGCAGTGTGCCGGCCGCGGCGGCCATTGGAGGGTGAACCAATGGCAAAAGGAAGACCTTTCTCTCTGTCTCTCTCTCTCACTGTCCACTCTGCCTGTCAAAAAAAAAAAAAAAAAAAAAAAAAAAATTCAGGCCTCTAACAGAATTCAGGCCATGTGGTGGTCCCTGATAATCATCCTGACTCAATGCGAACTCATCTTTCTTATTTTGTGGCAATAATTACTGAAATTCTCTTTGTGCATACTCTTCCCAGTTTTTTGCTTCCCTATCCTTTCCGCTGATACTCCCCACACAGTAACTGAAGTGATCCTCTGTGATGATGCTATTAAAGAGCAAGTATATTCCTCATGCTCAAAGGCCCAATTACTCTCCGTCTCATTTGTAATGAAAGTCTAGACCTTAAAGTGGTCTACAAATCTTACAAGGTCTGCTTCCTTCTTCTGCTGCCTCCTTTTTCTTTTTCTTTCTTTTTTTTTTTGTTTTTATATTTAAAGTTTTATTTAAAGACCAGCATGTTCATTCACTTGCATTTTGTTTGTGTCTGATTTCGCTAGAATGGCAGAGTTTAATAGTTGTGACAGAAATTATATGACCTGCAAAGTCTAGACTAATTGACTCTCTGGTCCTTTACTGGGAACATTTGCTGAACCCTGCTCTACAATAAGTTTCCTTTTAAAAAAATATTTACTTATTTATTTGAAAGGCAGAGTTACATAGAGAGGGAAGGAGAGACAAAGAGAGACAGAGACAGAGAGACAGAGAGGATGTTTCATCTGCTGGTTCACTCCCCAAGTGGCTGCAATGGCTGGAGCTGGGCAGGTCCAAAGCCAAGAGACAGGAGCTTCTTCTGGGTCTTCCATGTGCATGGAAGGGGCCCAAGGATTTGGACCATCTTCTGCTGCTTTCCCAGCCACATTAGTGAAGTGCTGGATTGGAAATGGAGCAGCCAGGACTTGCACTGGTGCCCATATGGGATGCTCGCTTTGCAGGTGGCCTTTACCTATTATGCCACAATGCCGGCCCCAATAAAAGGTTTTTGATGGCAAGGACTCCCAGAATGTACATTGACTGGGCATCCAATAGGTATTTTAAAAGTACTCAAAGGGTAGAACAATATATATATGAAAGGTATGACTTTTTTTATAGTTTCTATTCTAATTCTACTTTAGTTTATTCTACTTTCTATTGCCAACTTGCTTCTGAGTAAGGACATGATATTACAAATTTTCAGAAAGGTGACTTTTCTTGTAGTTCACCATTCTGAATGCTAGCAGTGAATTTGCCACATCTGTGGTCACTCTAGTCTTCGTAGACTTGAAAGCTAAGCTACTTGTAATGGAAAGGCTATCTGACCACTGTGTACTAGGAGAGCAGGGTGCTGCTTGTTTCTTTCTCTAAGGGACTCCTATTTGGGCTGCATGATATTTTTCAGTGTAGAATAAAAATCTTCCTGACTTTGAATTGACTTATTACTTTAAAGTACTGAATTTTGTCTAAAATAATTCTCCTAAAGGAGTGGTTGATTTGAGATACTCTGGACTTTGCCCTGGTCTCATTTCGAGGGAAGGTTTGGTGCCTCAGAAATGCCATGGTAGTTTTGTAATGATGAAGGTTAGATTGCCATTAAAACATTCAGTACCTGCTAATTAGTTTGTTTGGTAATGAGAGTTCTCTACATTTCAGTAGAAATATATGTGTCTTCTGGACTTCTTTAAATAGTATTCCGGTACTTTGTTCTTTTGACCCTTTTATTGGTTGACAGATTAATGATGGTTAAGTTATCTGTGGTTTGTAAACTTTTCCCTTAAGTATAAACTTCTGCTTTCCACTGGTTGTTCATTATAAAATGAAGAATAATTTTTTAAAATTTTCCAAATAATTAAAACTTTACTGAGTTTTAGTTTCTGAACCAAAGCACATCCTTGTATTGAAAATTGACTTATTAATAGGATTTAATTATGGGAATTTATTATATTACTGTGGTTAGAGCACAGCAGTTTTTACATTGTTGATGGAAATGTCTACTTATTAGAAAAATTATTTTTTAACTTTAAATGTACCAAAATATCAGTCTGTTTAAATATTTTTGGTTGTCCTTGAAACTATAGATGTCAGTGTTAGACACAGAAAGAGAAATGTTTTTACTAAATGAGGTCTATTACTATAAAAGGGTGATGTTAGATGAATAAGAAATGTGGAATTTTTTATATTTTTATTTTTCTTTGTGAATTACAGGGTATATTAATAACAACATTATCATTATTGGCAGGAATGTAAGAAATAGGGTCAATTTTTCATTTTAGAGAGAACTAATTTAATGCATTCAGTATACAATGGTGGTATAGTGTTTTTAAAAGAACCTTAGAAGTGCAACAATATGGCAATAATAAGGTTGGCTTACAATATATTATAAAATATTTAAGTAAAACTGGTTGGCAATCTGAAAAAAAATCTCACTAATTAGACAGCATTAGAAAATGGTCACATTATATTGTTAACACTAACAGTCCTTTAATGTGTACTTTGTATTTAGGATATAGTTCAAATCCCTGAATATCCTAATGCTGTTTTTCTGTTTGTTTAAATGTCATTTACCTTAGCTAAATGTCACAACCATCTGGTCTTCTATTACCACTTGTATTATAAACAGAAAAAGTACTTCTGTGTAGGGAGAGGAGTCATCAGATTGAAAGGGCTTGTTTATTATAAGCTGCTGATACACTAGATCCGTATGTCATTTAAATAGAAGAACTACCTAATAATGTCACTTATTACAACTAGGATATCTAAACAAGGGACTCGCTTTTTGCAGACTATGGTGATAAAAACCTGTGCTACACACTCATTTCTCAGCAACGGTTCCCAGGATAATCAGTCACAGCATAGTGCTAATGCCTTGATTGCAGCTGATGTGGAGGAAATTTGTTTACTCTTTTGCTAAAGTGAAGTTCGCTGCGGAGATGACGTGACTTTTTCATCCTATAGCTAACACAATTCTGAAGATAAATTTGACTTATTGTTTACAAGTTTGAGGTGTTTTTGTTCAGATGTTAACATGAAACAATCACCTGGGAGGACCCCAAACTCAAGGATTTTCTTATGTGTTCTCTGAACGTTTTCAGAATCTGAGCTTAATTTAACAATAATATGTAGTGATAGAATTTTATTTTGTACTACTATTTTCATTATATAGATATATATGTATATATATATATATAAAGTTTATCATTTCTACTGAGTTTAGGAGGTGGTCCTACAATTAGTTAACGTTTTTCAGCATAAAATATTCAGACCACTCAAAATTCGAAAATCAGTATCATTGGTGTACATCTTGTGAGGCAGAATGTAATTCAGTAAATATTTGTTTTCATCTTCAAGCTCTCTATCTGTACTTTGAATTTGCCTACACCTAATTGGAAAAATTAACAAAGGTTGAAATTGTAACACTGCTGCTCAATGTAAGCATCTGAACCAGCCTCCAAACTCTGTTGCTAATGAAGAGAATATATTCCAAGCATATGTGGTTTCTTAATCTGATATAATCATTTTACCAGCTCTGCTGGAAAAGCTGCCGTTGTTTAGGGGAATATGTTAAGATGTCTTTTGGAAAAGGCAACTAAATGAAATTCCTATGTAACCACTTTGTTTAACTAAAATTTGACAGGTTAAGCTTGGTTTCTGTGACCTGCATAATCTTAGCACATAAAAATATATTTATTATACCAAACTATTCTCTGACTTAAACAGGAATAGGAAAGAGGAATAAGAAATATAAAAGTAGGTATACATGTCATAAAACAGTGGAAGATACTAAATTAATATGAAAATATTGGCCTAACAAGTCATTGTATTGCTAAACTAGACATGTGAGAATGTTTTCCTCCTGGGTTAGAATTCTCATTTTAAGAAAATATATAAAAATATATAAATCATTTAGCATGACACAGTTAGTGCCTGAATTCTCACTGAACATACACACAAGGCCAATAGAGAAAGGAAATGAAACAGTATCTAAGAGAGTACTAAGTAAAAGTCTCAAGGTATAATTCAAGAGTCTAATCTACCTTCTTCCTGTTCATACTGTGTATGAATCTCTAAGGCAGGAAGTATTAGAGAAACCTGTCATCTGAGGAGACTTGAAATTTGACCCCCTCTCCCTATATAAAGAAAGTCAAATTATGTCTAGGGACATAGACTAAGGACTTCAGACCTCATACCAATCTCAGCATTCAGACATCTTCTTTAAGAGACTGCTTCAGGAACAGCCCAACCACTGGACTTGCGGGGTAGGGGACACTGTGCAGAAAGGTAGGATGGGAAAGGAGACTGTAGGCAAATTTGCCAGTTGTTAACTTCTGAAGTTGTCATTTTTACTTATGCATGCTATCAGTTAATTCCATAAACATTTACTGAACACTTACTTGGGGGCCAGCACTACATGAAGGTATATAAGTTCTTGCCTTCAGTAATGTGCAACAGAAATTTCTGAAATAATGAAAATATTCTATATATGTGCTGTCCAGTAGGGTGATAGCTAGGCACATGTAGCTAACTGAATACATGAAATGTGGCTAGAGTGCCTGAGAAACTGGAATTCTTAATTTTTAATATAATTTCTAAACTTTAATAGCCACATGAGTGACTAGTTACTACTGTATCGGATAGCGCAGCTTTAGAAATTCTCATTCAAGCTGCAGGATCAGTGAATAACAATATGGCATAACAGAATTATGTACAGAGTGCTATGAACAGACCCAAGGATGTTATCCAGAGTGGGCAGATAGGATTATCTGCCTGGGGACTGAGCTGCAGTTTTAAAGGGTAAGTAGGAGCTGGCCAAGACTGGCAGCATATTATGAAGGTGAAAGTAACAGTGTGGCATTGTGTGTTAGGGGAACTGTCAAAAATAAGTTCCTATGTAGGGAATATGCATGAAAGGAGATAAAAATAAAAGGGGTAAGCAGGGCTCTTACAGTTCTTTCTGTGTCTCAAGCAGGGAATAACATGGCTAGACTTAATCCTTCAAAGATAAGTCTCATATTAGTGTGGACTAACAGGATGGGTTGGAGCAGGAGAGACTGGAGACAGAGACCAGTTAATAGGCTTAATTTAGACACAATTGAGATTACCACTGAGAATGGAAACAAGTATCAAAATTTTAGAAAAATTAAGGAAATTTATAAACAAGATCTTATAAACAAGATCTAACGCTGGAACCGCTATCTTTAAAATGAAACTCAAGTTTCAGCTTTAGCAATAAGGGTAGGTGAAATAATAAAATAAGGATATGGGGAACATGCAAATTTGGGAAATAGAAGACCTTTTCAATTTTGGGCAAGTGAAGTCTAATAATAAGCCTAAGATTATATTTTAAATTAACACAGTGGCAATTAAATTATTATAGCAAAATACAGTGGCAAAAATACTGTGCTTTACCAAAATGATGTCTGGATGCCTTGCTGTTCCCTTTTTTAAGGCCACATAGTATGTTTTCATGATCTCTTAGTCAAAACAGTGTTTTCATGCTTTCAGCCCTGCACATCAATCTACTTTTTTGAAGCTACCCTTTGAATCATGCATCATCACAAAAAATTCCATCTGTCATCCACCTGCACAATATACAATTTTATATTCACAAAGCTAGATTTCATTCTAAATAATGTGCAGGGTTTGCAATGTTAGAATTGTTTTTTGATGAATAAAAACAGACGTCTTCTTTAAGTGTCAGGAATAAGACTTTTGTTGGAAATGTATTATGCAGTGTGTATTTGCTTTACTATTAGAACTGTTTAGAACTATTTTTCTGAGTGCACAAGAAAACTCATTATTTTAGTACTTAACCATATTCTGTTACACTCTGAAATACTGTATGTTGCATTAAGTTATTCTTATCTTAGATTATGATAACGAGTATATTTTTTAAAAAATATTTATTTATTTATTTGAGAGGCAAGGTGACAGAGAGAGAGAGAGAGAGAGAGAGAGAGAGAATGAATCTTCCATCCACTGGTTCATTCCCCAAATAGAGAGAGAGAGAGAGAGAGAGAGAGAGAGAATCTTCCATCCACTGGTTCATTCCCCAAATGGCTGCAATGGCCAGGGCTGGTTAAAGCCAAACCCAGAGCCTGCAACTATATCTGGGTCTCCCAATGTAGGTGGCAGGGGCCCAAGTACTTGGGCCATAATCTGCTGCTTTCCCAGGTACATGAGTAGAAAAGTGGATAGGAAGCAGAGCAGACAATTGGAGCTCCAATAGGAGGTGCTGATGTCTACAGTGGCAGCTTAACCCACTGTGCCACAACATCGGCCCCAACAAAAGTGTATTAAAGTGGAAGCCAGAGATAATTTTAGAATGAGAATATAAAATACGTCTTTTAAATACTAATCCCCAAACAAGGCAGGTAACATTGTGTTTACAAATAGAACAAAAAGGAAGTCAGAGGGTAAGATGATTCACTGTCTGATAAGACTGGGATCTTAATGTTGGATGACCTGGATGGAAAACCCTATGCTGCACCTTCAAAGTCCTTCCTTCACTTTCTGAATAGTTGGTAAATGAAGTAGATGCTTCATAAAGAAAGACCTAAATATTCAATATTTAATAAATATTGCTTGATGAAGATGCCTGTTAAAGGACTAAAATGTTAGTCTTTACTATTAATTTGGGATGATTTTATCTGAATTTAATTGAACCAGAGTAATTCATATGGTACTTATTCACAATTATTGTACATATTGGATTCAATTCAAAGACTCAGTTATAACCATACCTGTGTAATTGAATACAGTGTAAAAACAAAAGAACTAAGACTAGGTAAATTTGCAAAGTGCAGTTCACTTTGCAGAGAACTGGGTAGGCAGACTGCTTAGGAAAGCAGGAACAAAGAAAGCCCAGTAGGTCTCATTCACTACCGCAGCTGGGGCAACTGCTAGGAAGTTCTCTTAGAGTGTTTACAGGATGCCAGGAGCATGTGTTACTGCATTTGGTTCTCACAGTATTTCTGTAAGGTAATTTATTTGTCCTAGTTGAATAGATGAGGTTTAAATAGCATGTACAAGTGCTTAACTGGAGGTTTGCATAGCTGCATTGGGACCTCAGGACTATGACTCTGTGAACTGTATCTTAAACCACTATCCTTAACATTTCAGAGATTACTCACTCAGATTGGATGAAAGTATTGAATACTTATGGAGAAGATGGAGCTTAGCCTGCAATATCTGTAAGAATGAGGAAGTCAAGTCTTAGACTAAGCAGGGAGCTACTCAGTAATGAAAGAGAAGCTGTTAATAAAAAGCCTATCTTCCAGTCACATCCCTGTGTTGCCTACTGAAACTTCTTTATAGATTCCTCTTTTGCAATGATTGGCTGTATCCTAAGGTGGCAGGCATCAGTTTCATTTTTTTTTTTCCACTTTATTTGAAAGATAGAAACACAAGAGAGGGAAAAAGAGAGACATCTTCCATCCACTGATTGACTCCCTCAATGCCAGCTAAAGCCAAGGCTGGGTCAGGCTGGGTTTCCACTTGTGTGGCAGGGACCCAAGTACTTAATTTAACATCTGCTGCCTCCCAGGGTGCACATTAATAGAAAGCTGGATTGGAACTGGAATTGGCAGGACTGGAACTAGGTACTCCTATTTGAGAAATGGGCATTCCAAGTGGTGTCTTAAATGTTGGGACAAGTGCCTACCCTTGAATCATTTTTAAGTAGAGAAGGACAGTAACAGTCCCCAAGACAGATATGGATAACATAGTAGTAAGGCAGAATTTTTTTTTAAACTTTTATTTAGTAAATATAAATTTCCAAAGTACAGTTTATGGATTACAATGGCTTTTCACCCCCATAACTTCCCTCCCACCCGCACCCCTCCCATCTCCCGCTCCCTCTCTCATTCCATTCACATCAAGATTCATTTTCAATTATCTTTATATACAGATCGATTCAGTATATACTAAGTAAAGATTTCATCAGTTTGCACCCACACAGAAACACAAAGTGTAAAAATACTGTTTTAGTACTAGTTATAGCATCACTTCACATTAGACAACACATTAAGGACAGATCCCACATAAGATGTAAGTACACAGTGACTCCTGTTGTTGACTTAACAATTTGGCACTCTTGTTTATGGCGTCAGTAATCTCCCTAGGCTCTAGTCATGAGTTGCCAAGGCTATGGAAACCTTTTGAGTTCACCGACTTCAGTCTTATTTAGACAAGGGCATAGTCAAAGTGGAAGTTCTCTCCTCCCTTCAGAGAAAGGTACCTCCTTCTTTGATGGCCCGTTCTTTCTACTGGGATCGCACTCGCAGAGACCTTTCATTTAGGTCCTCTTTTTTTTTTTTTTTTTTTGCCAGAGTGTCTTGGTTTTCCATGCCTGAAATACTCTCATGGGCTCTTGAGCCAGATCCGAATGCCTTAAGCACTGATTCTGAGGCCAGAGTGTTGTTTAGGACATCTGCCATTCTATGAGTCGGCTGTGTATCCCACTTCCCATGTTGGATCATTCTCTCCCTTTTTTATTCTATCAGTTAGTATTATCAGACACTAGTCTTGTTTGTGTGATCCCTTTGACTCTTAGACCTATCAGTGTGATCAACTGTGAACTGAAATTGATCACTTGGACTAGTGAGATGGCATTGGTACATGCCACCTTGATGGGATGGAATTGGAATCCCCTGGCACGTTTCTAACTCTACCATTTGGGGCAAGTCAGATTGAGCATGTCCCAAATTGTACATCTAACTTTAAATGAGAAGAAAAAGAAGCAGGGCTGCGTAGAAATAGTACCTATTGAAATAATCAGTGTGTTGTTCTGGGCCTGTTTCTTATAATCCTTTGTCACGCATTTCATTTGCAAGCACTTCAGGCTACCAGATATTCCACTGTCTTAATTATCTCAGGTGGGCAGAATGTGGACAGAGAGAATGTCAACAAAAATAGTGTATTAGTGAAACTGTTCCCTGCGTTTGCTGTCAGAGATACTAATAACTGGTACTTGAGACACTTTCATTACTTTTTTAAAAATTAAAGATTATTAATGTTTTCTCAGTTTTGTGTTTTTTAAAAGTTCTAATTTTTTTATAATTCTTTTTTTTTGCATATGTTTGTTTATGGCTTTTGCTGCTATTGCATGAAGGTAAACAATTATTTACTCATGATGTTTCTAATTTTGTTACATGATTTGAACAAACACTTGCTTTTATATAGTCTTTTTAAATAAATTAATAAATGAATTTATTTTCCAAATATTGTCTCGTAGTTATACATAGAGTCTCAAGTCATGATTAAGCAATATGCATTAGTTACATGGTGGTGTAGAAATCTGATTGTATGTCATTGATGGAGAGATATAATCATGTGTGCAAAATGAAATACTTCTGAGACTTAACTGCCACTGAAGTATCACTTCCATTTGCTTTTATGAAAAACAAAAGAAAAAGGCTTTATCTGCTTTCATTAAAAGGGTATGCCTTTTTTCATAGAGGAAAAGGAAAATCTAATCTTATAAAAAAGGTATTCCAAAAACTTTCCTCTTTGCCTTTATGATTTGGTTTCTTTAATAAGTATCCTTTCTTTTTTCTTTTGCAGTCATTTAGAAGAACACATAAAGAAGTAAGAGCAATAGGTAGGGCCAGTGTGCAAATGCACACTTCACCCTTGCTAATTTTAAACTATAAAGTATATGGCAAATAGGCTGTTAGTTAAAAATCAGTCTGTTCTTAGAATTTTATTTGTTGAAACTTTTGAAAGGTCAAACACAAATATCTTAGTTTTTAGTCAGAACTTTTTCTTAAGTAGATGTTCTTTGCTTAATCAAACAAATGAGTTTGATTACAGTTTAGTAAACGTGTTATTTGATATTGAGGACTCATTCATCAGATTTCACTTGAATCAAGAAAGGTAACACCTGTGGTTGCCTCACAAAAAGCCTCTTTTGTTAAATGGACACCCGCAGGCCATGAGGCAATTACATTTGTTGCTTGTACTAAAAAGGAGGCACTTAATTAGACCTCAGTAAATATAGCTGAGAACTGGAGGCTTGATTCTTTTGTCCAGCCCTGAGATTAGGTTTTATCATGGCTCAGGAAGTAAACTAGTAAGTAGTAAGAAAAAAACAAGAATGATTTAAGGATTCTTTTAATGCTTTAAAATTTAGCTGTAAAGTGAGTTATGTCTGAAGGACCAAAATTCATATTTGAGCAAAAGTAAGGACAATTTATATTGGCTTTCATTGAAAACAGTTTCATGCATTCATTCAGGATGGCACGACAGACTTGTATAAAAGAAAAACAATCTAAGTATTAAAAGTTTTGAATGAGAAGTAATAAATAAAGACTTGGAATTAGGATTTCCATTTTTGGCCAGTTCTAAAACATTTATTATAAATGTGTTTATTGGAGTGCTTTTCAGCTTCAGTTGTAAAGCATCATAGCTTAAAATTTTTTTAATCTACCTTTGTATCTTGTACACTACAGCTATAAATTTTTTAATCTGGTTTGAATTTTCAACTCAGTGATAACCAACAGATTAACAGACAATAACCATGTTTTGTGTTAGAACATTTTTATTCTGTTCTTTGCCTCTTTCCATACTAAGAAAGTCAGGTTTTGCATTTCAGACCGAAACCAAAAGTGTGTTATATTTCATGATTGCTTAAATAAATGAGTTCTTGGTTAGATTAATACTTCAGTAATGGAGAGATTTGGTGACAGTACTGATGTCATTTAGTTGTACTATGAGGAAGGGCCTACTATATGGATTTGAAGCTAGGTCATTCTCTTTTCACATGACAATAGACAAAGCAAAAATTAAAAAATTCAACAAAGCTCTAATTAACCTGCATCATCATGGACAATGTTCCCTTTTTAAAAAGTACAACTGTCTGAGGCCAGCACTGTAGCATAGTAGGTTAAGCCTCCACTCATGGCGCAGGCATCCCATATGGGCACAGGTTCTAATCCCGGCTGTTCCACTTCTAATCCAGCTCCCTGCTTATGTGCCTGGGAAAACAGGGGAAGATAGCCCTAGTGCTTGGGCCCCTGTACCCACATGGGAGACCCAGAAGAAGCTCCTGGCTCCTGGTTTCAGATTGGCTCAGCTCTGGCCCTTGCAGCCATATGGGGAGTGAACCAGTGGATGGAAGACTGCTCTTTCTGTCTCTCCCTCAGTCTGTGACTCTTCCTCTCAAATAAATCAATCTTAAAAAAAAGAAAAAAAAACCAGTATCACTGAATGAGTTAAGACATATGTATATGCCTATATGTATGTATATATTTATATAATTAATGTAAATAATAGGAACATCATAAAAATGTAAACTTTGGAATTTATACTTTTTTTAATCTATATACCTTGCCCTGCAACTTACTTTTCTATTGATTATGTCATCAAAATCTATTACTTTTTTTAAACCAACTATCCACTATTATATAAATCAGCTTTAAATTTAGTCTTTACCTACTGAGAAACATTTATAATGCTGCCAGTTTTGAGATGCAGACAATACCATAATGAATTTCCTTGTATAGTACCTCATGGCATGTGGAGTATGGTGAATGTTTTCTAGAGAGTCTGATAGGGAAATAGTAAAACAAAAACACAAAGGAGATACATTGCTGGGGATGCAAGAGGAGATGCCAAAGCACACTTCACATACCAAATTTTAGTGCTCCCCAAGATGATTCTTTTCATATTGTTATTGTTGTGAGGAATTCAACAAAAGCAAGGCTTGATCCAAGTTCTTGGCTCCACCTCAGAATATACTCAAGGAGGAGATATATATAAGGTGGGTAGGAGTTGAAACCGATAGCACATACTCAGACATGAGCACAGGCAACCTTCCTTCTCAAAGGAAGGGCTGCTGCCTCTTTTAAAGTTGGGGGTCTTCCTTTTATAGGGTAGGCGGTGGTGCTTGGGGGCAGGACTTAACTGAATATTCAAAGGAGTCAGAGTTTGGATGGAGCTTGGGTACTGCTCACTCATGCCTCTTTGGGCATCCAGAAGTGTCGTGGTATCTAGTACGCATAGAGCTCAGGTACATGATGAGGAGTGGCTGTGCTAAGCCTACAGACAGACTGGATATTTCCAGCCATCTGTGGGAATGAGTTGGGTGTATGTGCAGCTACTGTCTGCCTACATCATTATGAAGTAAGCATTTAAATGTTTATCTATTTGAAAAGCAAAGTTGCATATAGGGAGAGAAAGGAATCTTTCATTTGCTGATTCATTGGGCGGGGCCAGGCCAAAGCCTGGAGCCCAGAACTCCATCTGGGTCTCCAGGGTGGGTGGGAGGACTTAAGTACCTGCATCATCATCTGCTACCTCTCGGGATGGGATGTACCTTATCAGTAAGCTGGATGGGAAGTGGAACAGCTGGGATTTGAACCAGGCACTCTGAAAAGGGTTGTGGGCATCCCAAGTGGCAGCTTAATCCACTGTGCCGCAACACTCACCCCATGAAGTATGATTTTAAAAACAAAAACCTTTAAAATTAGGTCATCTGAATGTCTGCTTCTGGCAATGATGGAGTCACTGGTGATGGACTTGCCCTCCTGCCATTAATATACATGAAACAGCTTTTCTCATACACCAGACAAGACTCATTCCTGAAAAAAGAAAATAAAGTAAACTTATACTTTCCCCAACTGCTTTCTTAAGGCAGTTTTCAACTACAGTGGGGTAAGAGAAAGTTCAAACAAAACATGGGTGGTCTTCAAGAGTTGAAGAGGCAGATATTGGGAAAAGGGATGTTTACATGGTAGGAACATATGGATCAGACTACCAGGAAGGAAAGATCTTTTTCAACATTTACATAGGAATTCACTTGGCTTTTGGGCTGAATATTAAATTGTTCTTATTTGTCATGACAGTCAGTGGGACTGAAGAGAGAATGATTACTGGAGAGGTATCAGACAGACAATTTCCAGAGCTCATCATCTTCCTAGATTGGAGAGACATATTTATATCTAGTCAGCATGGACAGATCTTGGTGAATGTCCAGAGCAGTCAGTGCAGACTGGGAAAGGAGCATGCCTTAGCAGTGGAGCTCAAATAGTCCTTAAAGTAAAATGGAAGACAGAGACTAACCTAACAAGCTTAAAAGCAAGACTCAGAAGGAATAAGGTGATCTGTAGTTAACTGCCTCTGCCAAAACCCAAGTTCCTCACCATTTAGTATTCTCTATAGAAGGCCATCAAATTCACTCAGCAGATAAATGTCTGTCTTAATCACAAATGGCTAAGATGGGTGAGGAAATGGAAAACATAACCCATATAATCAGAAGTGAATCAGTTAAACAGATCCAGACATGACAGGGGATGGGTTCAGAACTCTGAAACACTAATTCTAAATTAGTGAAGGCTCTAGAGGAAAAAAGAAAAGATGAGGAAAGAAATGGTAAAGACTGACACAAAAGCCAGGCAGATAACGAGATGTTATACTCCAGGGTCCCAAGCAAAGCGGACTTGGAGAATCTGGTGTGGGCAGACAAGTTTAGGGAAAACTTCATGGAGCGATTGAATGTATAAACCATGGGCCCTGGTTTGTGATCAAGGAGATGGGCAAAGAGCTACCTAGATGGTTAGTATGTTGCCTTATTTGTTTGTGGAATGTTTTAGTTTTTGCTTTTCATTGGTGTCTCTAACTTCATTTTACTTACGCATAACTTGCTTTTCTTAGAATTCAGTAATAAGTGTATTTTAAGCACAAACTATGGAAATTTAAACATGAAAGACTTGTAGTTTTTCCCAAATGAATACTTTGGAATATATTAATTACTTAGGGCTTTTCCAAATTCACTCTTTTGTTCTCATTTTCCTACTTCAGCAGTCTAATGCTTCATTACACATAAGTCTATTTATTATATAGGCAGGAACTAGTCTTGCTGTTGGCCCTAGGATCTACAACTAGTTCCACTAATAAAAATGAGTGGTCTTATGCTGATACAACCTTTCAGTGAATTTACATCCTTTTTCTACAAAGAGATTTGTAACATTTAAGTGTATTGAAGGGCAAAGAATTAACCTGAAGGTTTCTGACAAATATTTCTACATATATGACATTCCACAATCTTATAGTCTCCTATATAAAGTCAAATTAATGTTTTATATGCTTTTTTGAACTTAATTTTTTTTTTTAAAATAACTGGGGACTAGCGTTATGGTGCAGTGGGATAAGCCACTGCTTGGAATGCTGACATCCTATATGGGCACCGGTTTGTGTCCTGGTTGCTCCACTTCTGATCCAGCTCCATGCTAAATGGCCTGGTAAAAACAGTGGAAAATGACCCAAGTGTTTGGGCGCCTGCATACTTGTGGGAGGCCCAGATGGAGCTCCTGGCTCGCAGTTTTGGCCTTGCTCAGCCCTGGCCATTGAGGACATCTGGAGAGTGAACCAGTGTATGGAAGACCTTTCCCTCTGTCTCTCTGTAGTTCTGATGTTCAAATAAAGAAATAAATAAGTCTAAAAATATTATGGGGGCTGGCACTGTAGAAGAGTGGGCTAAGCCTCTGCTTGCAGCGCCAGTGTCCCATATGGGCACCGGTTCCAATCCCAGCTGCTACTATTCCAATCCAGCTCTATCCTATGGCCTGGGAAAGCAGTAGAATATGGTCCAAGGGCTTGGGCCCCTGCACCTGCATGAGAGACCTGGAAGAAGCTCCTGGCTCCTGGCTTTGGATTGGCTCAGCTGCGGCTGTTGCAGCCATTTGGGGAGTGACCCAGTGGATAGAAGACCTTTCTCTCTGTCTGTAACTCTACTTCTCAAATAGATAAATAAAATCTTTAAAAAAAAGAAAAAAAAAAAAAAGGACCATCCTCAGGGCAGGGAGGCCTGTTTTGGTAAAAAAAAAATAACTTTTGGCATTAAAAAATGGTTTCATTAAACTTCTCCATAATAGACCATTTTTTATCAGAACAATAACTCAGCCTTATTGAATAATGACATATAATACTTTTAAGCTATTTCAAAAAATGTTACCAGAGAGTAATCTTTTAAGTTTCTAACTGAACAGATATTAGTGTGCAAATATTTCATGTTGAAGAAAGCATGCTTTTACTGTGTTCTGTTCTAAATATGGTTATGATTGTCACTGAGTAAAATTTTAAATTTATTTAGCAGTTAATACATATAGGAGATAGGGTCTTCTCATCTAGGCGGAGGACACTATCATTAATTTTACAACTGATGATTTTATAATAGGTCCTTCTGCTTCTTGATGGTCATTATCAGAGTATAATGCATTGAAGATATGGCCTGTACAAAGGCAGAACAGAGATCTTAATTAGAATTCTGACAAGCCCACTCCAATAAAATGATGAGATTATTTGTAATTGATGTCACAGTCAATTACCATTTGGTTCATCATGAGCATTCTAATAGGTCTGGCCTTGGTATTGGCCCCAGGATGTTGCTGAGTGAGTGGCTGCCCTGCTTATGCTGTGACTGAGACAGGAGGGCACATTTTCAGTCAGCATCCTCATGACCTCTTTTGAAGTCTATTAAATTAATGACCCTGTCATACTGTTTTGATCTCTTAGAGCTTCTCTTTGGGGTTTGTATAACAAAAGTAATGTTTGGGAACCATTTGACAAAAAAACATATTATCATTTAAAAAGTTGAAATCTTTGGTATTCAGAAGTTATTTTATTATGTAAGAAATAAATTTAAATCTCAAGATTTGTATATATTTTTATAAGAGACCTTTAGGACACTTCATCCTACCTTCAAATGACATTTTTAAATGACCCAAACTAGGTTTTATCATCTCTAAATGGCTGCTTATTTTCATTAATTCTAGGTGCCAACAGGTCATGTTTGGTTAGAAGGTGATAATCTACAGAGATCTACAGATTCCAGGTACTATGGACCTATTCCATATGGACTAATAAGAGGACGAATCTTATTTAAGGTACAGTTTTCTGCTTACAAATGTAAGCTTACTGTTCATTGTATTGTTTCTCTCCAAATGATTTTTGAAATCTTCAGCTACTAGTGGGCTTCCCTGTTAGAATGACGACATCTTATGAACATGTGGGCCTCTTCTTAATAGCTATAGGCAAAACATTACAGCCCCCTTTCCCTGTACTAGAATAAAGAGAGGTAATTGAGAATAATTTTTTGTTACAATGATAAGGTTCAGGCTTTATCATTAGTCTACAAAACCTTCAATTTTAATTTCTAAAAAATCTAATTCTGTTTTGTATAAATTTTATAGCTACATTCAATTTATATCCTGGACACATTTTAATAGGCATTTGTGGATGAGCAGTTTAGGTTCGAACTACCCATAATGGAGCATACCCCCATTAAGTACAGTGGGTAATGGACTTACCTTCGTTATAGTGACCATAGGCTATAGGGTTCTTCTTCTTATTTTTTAAGTTTTATTTATTTGAAAGGCAGAGTGATGGAAAGAGAGGGAGATAGAGAGGGAGATCTTTCACCCACTGGTTTATTCCCCAAATGCCAGCACATACCACACGCATTTATTTTCTTCTATAATGTTTAAATGTTCACGATTAGAGGTTTTTTTTTTTTTTTTTTTTTTTTTTTTTTTTTTTTTTTTTTTTTGACAGGCAGAGTGGATAGTGAGAGAGACAGAGAGAAAGGTCTTCCTTTTTGCCGTTGGTTCACCCTCCAATGGCCGCTGCGGCTGGCGCATTGTGCTGATCTGAAGCCAGGAGCCAGGTGCTTCTGGTCTCCCATGCGGGTGCAGGGCCCAAGGTCTTGGGCCATCCTCCACTGCATTCCCGGGCCATAGCAGAGAGCTGGCCTGGAAGAGGGGCAACCAGGATAGAATCCGGCGCCCCGACCGGGACTAGAACCCGGTGTGCCGGCGCCGCAAGGTGGAGGATTAGCCTGTTAAGCCAAGGCGCCGGCCTAAGAGGTGTTTTTTTTTTTTTTTTTTTTAAGATTTATTTGAAAGTGTTACAGAGAAGAATAGACAGACTGATTGATCATTCCTTGTCCCTCCCCCTCTCCTGCCCCCCCCCCCACTGGTTCATTCCCCAAATGTCTGCAACAGCCAGGGCTAGGCCAGGCTGAAACCAGGAGCCAGAAGCTTCATCCGGGTCTCCCATGTGGGTGCAAGGGCCCGATCACCTGGGCCATCTTCCACTGCTTTCCCAGGCACATTAGCAGGATCTGGATCAGAAGTGGAGCAGCTGGGACTTAAAGCTGTGCTCATACAGATATCAGCACAACAGGCAGCAGCTTAACCCCTGTGCTAAAACACTGGCCCCACAGAGTTTAAATATATAATATATAAGTTTATTTCCTAAAGACTTACTCTGATGCAGAAAATTTTATTCTTGACTGATGAATAAGTGGCATAGAGAAAAGGGATGAATAGAAAAAGGGAATATGATTATTGTATAACATAACTTTCATTAATTGTCTTCAATCACATTTTGATTTTACAGATTTGGCCTCTGAGTGATTTTGGATTTCTACGTGACAGCCCTAATGGCCACAGATTTTCTGATGATTAGAAAGCATTTATTCTTTGACTTTATATTGTACCCTCTTCAAGTGAATTTGTTATTGCCATTGAAACCATATACTTACCAATAAACCATTTACTATTCAGTTTTATTTATTTTGAATTGTCAGATGTAAACAACAAGCAACATACACTCTGCAAACAATATCAGTTCAAAACATATGGATAAAAATGTAATCTAAAGTTATCTAAATGTTGAGAGATATAAAAATATTCTGAAGGGAAAACCTGGATGAATACCTCACCTTGGAACCGTCAGTTTTACAGCTACGATGCAAGTAATCGGCTCTGCTCTGCTTGGACATGTTTCATACTTCAGCTACTCTTTTAGCAGAGTAGTGACTCTTACAATCATCTGTCATGTGACATGCCTGGCCCACTCATCTGGAGTATGAATGTTTCAGTGATCCCATAAAGTTTTGTTTTTTTGTTTTTTTGTTTTTTTTTTGACAGGCAGAGTGGACAGTGAGAGAGAGAGACAGAGAGAAAGGTCTTCCTTTTGCCGTTGGTTCACCCTCCAATGGCCGCTGTGGCCGGTGCACCACGCTGATCCGAAGCCAGGAGCCAGGTGCTTCTCCTGGTGTCTCCCTTGTGGGTGAAGGGCCCAAGGACTTGGGCCATCCTCCACTGCCTTCCTGGGCCATAGCAGAAAGCTGGCCTGGAAGAGGGGCAACCGGGATAGAATCCAGCGCCCCAACCGGGACTAGAACCTGGTGTGCTGGCACCGCAAGGTGGAGGATTAGCCTGTTAAGCCACGGCGCTGGCCCCATAAATTCTTTAAATGAGTTCTGACTTACACTATCCACAGAATATTAAATACATAGAAAAAGAAATCTGTAAGGGGTATGACCTTTACATCTGCTATTTTCAATAATAATATAAAAGTATGTTTCATTATACTACCAATGCACTGGTTATTTATTTATAAATATTTCTTAATACTCTGAAATTCTAAGAGGAAAGTAATATACCTGTTTCAGATTTGCTTTTATAGCTTTCTTTTCCTAAATTACTTTTAAAATTCAAAATGGCAGTGTTCACAGGCTTTGGAAATAAAGGGTCATGATTGGAGTCAGTCTTCTGCCCCCATAGCTATTTTTCAGTTCTACAGTTGACATTTTGCCGCCTTTTTTTTTTTTTTTTTTTTTTTTTTGACAGGCAGAGTGGACAGTGAGAGAGAGAGACAGAGAGAAAGGTCTTCCTTTTGCCGTTGGTTCACCCACCAATGGCCGCCGCGGTAGCGCGCTGCGGCCGGCGTACCGCGCTGATCCGATGGCAGGAGCCAGGTGCTTCTCCTGGTCTCCCATGGGGTGCAGGGCCCAAGCACTTGGGCCATCCTCCACTGCACTCCCGGGCCACAGCAGAGAGCTGGCCTGGAAGAGGGGCAACCGGGACAGGATCGGTGCCCCGACCAGGACTAGAACCCGGTGTGCTGGCGCCGCAAGGCGGAGGATTAGCCTAGTGAGCCGCGGCACCGGCTAACATTTTGCCTTCTTTATTGACCTTGAAATACCTTCATAGATATCTACATCTAGCTTTCATTATTGGAGAAATCTCATATGTTACTCAGATTCTAGTTTGGGTGTAATGACCGTAGACTTTGAGATAGGTATACAACAGGCCTACATAGTTTTAGCAGTTCTTAGGTTAGAAACTTAGTAATTACAAAAGAATACAATACTGAAAAGAGGAGACATACTAGGGGAAAGAAAATTCTTATTTGACACAAAGGAGTAAACAAAATAATAAAGTTCTCAGATAGGAATTCATAAAATATAATTCAAGTCCTGTCTGTGACAACCTGTATATATAAATTATAAATACATACAAATTAGTAAGTTAATTTTTTATTTATCTAAGTTGCCCTTTTCTTGACAATATTATATTGTCTTTGCAAATAATAGGTCTGACAACAAAAGAATCCATTTCCTTGAATGAACCACGCTCAAATAGCCTCTCATCGTTTCAGAATATACAATTAAAGAATTCCAAATGGTAAACAATTTTAGCTCTAATGAAGGAGTTCTATAATTAGTGAACATGTATCACAAGAAATCAGGTTAGCTTGTTCAGCTTCCTCTTTGGAAATAATGTATTTTCCACCACATCGGCAACTCCAAGAAAAAGAATGATCGTCTGGAAAGAGAACAAAATAATGCTTTAAGTAGCATCCTTTAAAAATGCAAAGTTTATTCCATAGAAATTGCAAAAACAAAAGAAAGAAGCTCGGGAAATATAACATTATTTAATGGACAGCTGGAAGAAAATTCTTACAGAGGGGCAATCTTTCTAAAAAATTCCCTACCAAAGAATTTTTACATGTACAGCAGACGGACTGGAGCTGTGACTCAACAGTCCAGAGTTTTTGAAGGGAAAGGGAGTGCTCAGAAGCAACCTAAGTCTCAAAGTTTCATGTCTTCAGCAATGTGTTTGTCCAAAATGTTACCATGAAGGAAAAAGAAAAACAGCCCTGCATAGCTCTTTTTATAAGGAAACATGATGTTCATGCCTGGAGTCCCTTTTAGAGAAAATTCTGACAACTGAGCTGTTTATTATAAAGTTCAATATCTGGATACTTTCTGTTTGGGTGTCATATTATTTCCAGAATCAAGACTGAAACATATAAATACAAAGTCATGGTTTTTTTACCCGACCTGTGTGGGATGTGTGGGTATGGCTGGTTTTCCCAAATAATGTCTGAACCAACAGAAAAATCTCAGCTCAGAAGGCCAAATGAGGCAATGTAGTACAACATTTAGTCTCCTAATGATGGAAATTTAAGTCCGTGGTCTTCCTGGGAAGCTGAAATTCTTGTGCCCTTTGACTGAAAGAATCACTGATCATTTTGGTCATTCCATTTTACTGTCTCCTAGCAGTGGCTGTCGAAGAAAAATAAGAACCACATCATTTATTTTCCCACTGTAATTTTTTGTTAGAGATAAATGAAGTCTGGAAAGATGCATGATTTCCTGTTATCAAATACCTTCTTTCAATTCTGAAACCTCATTAGCATTTACAACACATCAATGTAGAAAAAGAAAAAAGAAAAATTCATCTTCCTTGTACTTACTCTCTATCAAGTTCAGCCTTAGAAAAAGTAACAATTAAATAAGCCAAAATTTTGTGCTGCTTTTCTCAGTAAGGAAAACATGAATTCATTCACCTGATCCCGCTTTTTATTTTTTGCAATGTATATTTTCTCCATAAATAAAAATAATTTACATTCAAAAATACAAATAAATATCTTCCCTATCAAAGCCACCATCTATATACTATAATGTGTTTTTAAAGACAATTGTTTTATTATTAAGTTATCTAAAAATGTACATATTCTATCCATTGATTTTCACAAGCTAAATCTCTCCTTCTTTTATTACCACTTCAGTGAACATTCAGAAGCAATTGGAGGTGACATGTACTTGGTAAATGACACAGAGAACACCATGGGCTACCGTTGAGTTTTGTCATAGATGATTCCAAATATTAATGCTAACTAAAAGTTCACATCTTATTAAAGTTTCTCCTTTCAATATTCCATCATCAAGCCATTAAAAAGTATTATCACAGAAATCCATTTTAATTGAAATTTACTGCTTTTTACTTTAACATTTATTTATTTACTTATTTTAAAGGCAGAGTTTGCAAAACACAAGGAGAGAGTGAGCTTGCATCTGCTAGTTAACTCCCCAAATGGCCACAACAGCAGGGTTTGGGTACTTGTGCCTGCCTTCTTCCGCTGGTTTCCTAGGTGCATTATTAGCAGGGAGCTGGATCGGAAGTGGAGCAGCCAAGAAAAGAACCAGCATCCATATGGGATGCCTGTGTTGGAGGCAGTGTCTTAAAACCACTAAAAATGAATGAATGACAGCCAACAAAATAACCAAGCTATTATAATAGCTTAAGTGAAGGACAAAGATTAGCTCAGGTCTGATTTTTAAGCATAAAAAAAGGCATCATTTCACATTACCCCCTAATTGGGCAGCTGACAATTTGACTATGTCCATTATGTAGGGTTTTATCAATGTTTCTCCATTACAGATCATCATTTTCCAAGGTCATTCTAAAAATGATCCAGGGGCCAGTGCTGTGGCGCAGTAGGTTGATCCTCTGCCTGCGGCGCCGGTTCTAGTCCAGCTGCTCCTCTTCCAGTCCAGCTCTCTGCTATGGCCTGGGAAAGCAGTAGAAGATGGCCCAAGTCCTTGGGCCCCTGCACCCTCCTGGGAGATTGGGAAGAAGTACCTGGCTCCTGACTTCGGATCGGCCAACCTCTGGCCGTTGCAGCTATTTCGGAAGTGAAACAACAGAAGGAAGACCTTTCTCACTGTAACTCTACCTCTCAAATAAGTAAAGAGCATCTTTAAAAAAAATTACCCAGAATGAATACTTAAATGATTTTTTTACTTGTCCAGTTGGTCATACTTTTTGTTTAATGTCATTTTCCAAGACTGATATTTTAATGGCAAGAAATGTTCAAAACTTATATGATTTTCTAAAGTTATTCCTCCAAAAATAATTGTTTTATGTAGCTGTTGCTCAGTATGCTCTCTCATGAGAATAAGGATTATTTCCATCTTCATAAATATAAAATGTTAATTTAAATAAAAATCAAGGATGTTAAATGAAGTGTATCTGCTTATTACCACTTTATTGCTTATGGTTGGGATTTGTTTTTTAAAAGGAGGGAGAAGGGCCAGTGTTGTGGTGTAGTGGGTGGAGCCTCTGCCTGCAACACCAGCATCCCTTATGGGTGCCGGTATGAGTCTCAGTTGCTCCACTTCTGATCTAGCTCCCTGCTAATGCCCATAGGAAAGAAGTAGAGGACGGCCCACTGCACCCACATGGGAAGCTTGGCTCTCCAACGTTGAGGCTATTTGGGGAGTGAGCCAGTGGATGGAAGATTCTGTCTTTCCTCCTGTCTCTAACGCTGCCTTTCAAAGAAATTAAAAAAGAAAGAAAGAAAGGGAAGGAGAGAATGTGAGCGAGATTAACAGAGAACTCCCATCTTCTGGTACACTACCCAAATGCCTGCAATGGCCAGGGCTGGGGCTGAAGCCTGGAGTGAGGGGAACACATTTTATGTATCCCATGTGGTGGAGGAATCTATTTGAGGCATCACCAGTGCCTCCAAGGTCTGTATTAGCAGGAGGCTGGAGTCAAGAGCCCTCAGGGATTGAACTCAGGTATTAACAGATGTCAAAACTGTCATCTTAGTCACTAGGCCAATGCCTGCCCCTCTTTACTATCAAGTCTACCCCAAGTCCCATGGACAATCACACATTTACAACAGCTCTTGAGGAGTTCATCTTGTACATTTCCCTTAATGTGTTGGCATATTCACTTGTATCTGAAAATCTGTGTACTTAGTGACTGAACAGATACACAAACCACCAATCCATATTTTTTATTTAAAACAAAATCTTAAAATTATAGTATTTTTAAAAGGTTTGTAAAAAAGAAAAATTAAACCAATTTACAGTACTTTCACCTTATCAGGAATCATTAAACAAACTAGTTTTATCAAATACAGCAAGAACAGGAGATTAAACATATATACTCACACATATGGATTGATAAAGAGGCAGAATATATTTAAAAATATATTTAGTTTAGCAGATCTTCCTAATAAATGACATATTCTAATCTATCCTCTCCACAAACTGTCGGTGAAAAACCTGTATCTCCAGTGTGTTGTCTTCATAGCAGGAACTTGCAGTTTGCTCTAATGAGACTCACTACCAACGCAAACTCTAGTTACACAAAACCTCAAGGTTTTTAAATTATTCACAGTAGATAAAAATTTCTCTCATTTGAGTGGTGGGAGGCAGAGTGGCTACATAGGCAAAAACGTGTTTACCTTCTAAATCTGGTTTTGATTCAGTTTTTAAGAGTACCATGTTAAGAATTTGTCATCAAAGAACTAAACTTGGTTTCAAAAAGGCTGGCTCTGTTTCCCTTCTACCCATTCTCATCATTAGTAAATTTCTATAAACCTTCAGGGAATTTGTACCCTGAGCTGAACAATAAAGGGCTACGAGTATATAAAAATTCGAGGAAACAGTTGAGATTTTCTTCATCTGTGCAGGGAAATGTACTCATAGCTTCTATTTTAGCAAAAGGTATTTTCTTAATTTAATGTCTAACCAGAACAATTCGAGACCATCAGCAGGATAGAAAAATCACATTTGATTCACATTTTTAAAAATTCTAGTAATAGAAAGACATGACTTTATGTTGAGTCAAGGAGGATGACAGGTTTTTTTTTCCTCCTAAGACACAGTAAAAATTCAAGCCTCCAAGTAGAACAGTGTAATATTAAGAGCACTGCCCTGATAGATTATGATTCTGTTATGAGTTAAGTAGGCCTTCTTTTTTTTTTTCTTTCTTTTTTTTTTTTTTTTTTTGGCAGGCAGAGTGGACAGTGAGAGAGAGACAGAGAGAAAGGTCTTCCTTTACCGTTGGTTCACCCTCCAATGGCCACCACGGCCAGTGCGCTGCGGCTGGCGCACCACGCTGATCTGAAGCCTGGAGCCAGGTGCTTCTCCTGGTCTCCCATGCAGGTCCCCAAAACTCAAGGGGATGTTTACACTCTGATGTTTTTACATTAATGGCTGATGAACTAAGGGTGCAGGCTTGATCTAATTATGGTGGCCAAAAGCTATGCTTGCAGCCGGCACCACGGCTCACTAGGCTAATCCTCCACCTGCGGCGCCGGCACCCCGGGTTCTAGTCCCGGTCGGGGCACCGGATTCTATCCCGGTTGCTCCTCTTCCAGTCCAGCTCTCTGCTGTGGCCAGGGAGTGCAGTGGAGGATGGCCCAGGTGCTTGGGCCCTGCACCCGCATGGGAGACCAGGAGAAGCACCTGGCTCCTGGCTTTGGATCAGTGCAGTGCGCCGGCCACAGCAGCCATTGGGGGTTGAACCAACGGAAAAGGAAGACCTTTCTCTCTGTCTCTCTCTCTCACTGTTCACTCTGCCTGTCAAAAGAAAAAAAAAAAAAAAAGCTATGCTTGCAGGGAGGTCTTTGGGTCATTGAGAGCATGTCCTTTAGGGCAGTTGTTGTGCGACTGTTGCTTATTTTATCTGAGTTCTCAGTTCCATCTGCTTCTTGGCTCACTATATGATCATTCCTCCACACTCGCCATGATCAACCTCCAGTGGATGCCTGTTTACAAGGCTACCTGGTCCTTACGCATAACCTACAAACTTTAAGAGGAAATAAACCTGTTCTTTCTCCATAAGCTCCTCTCAGATATTTTTGTTAAAATAATGAAAACTGGATTAATATACCACCTACAGAGAAAATAAAAGTTCTCGTAGGAATTAGTCTCAGTCATCAACAAGGAGAATGGTAAGGATTATCTTCTCGGACTTTACTTAAATTATACAGAGGGTAAGGCAATAACCAATGTGGTTAAAAGCAAAAAAGGACTGTTATATACCTAACATCTACTTAAACTGGATAAATAACTGGAAGTCAGTCATAGAGATATTAGTACATGAACTTAGGAAATAAAACTAGACCAAGCAAAAATACTCATATGTATATGGAAGGCAAAGGTATTATTTCTTTATAAAATTTCCAAATAGTGTATGAGGGTTTTTTTTCCCCTTATAAAAAAATCCCCCTGCCCCCAAAAAAATCCCTAATATTTTTCTTCATTCTAGACAACAGACAGAAAAATTCCAACCTTCATTCCAAGACATTTCTTCAAGATATACTTGGGCATCTACTGGTCCCACATTTCTTAGGTCATCTTCTGTAAAATAGAAAATTAAGCATTTAGTTCTTATCCTTTAATTGTAACCATGAAGAATGCTGGCAACTCCACACTGGTCATTACAATTCTAGTTTACTTACCATTTAAAAATTTAGCTTATCAATATTTTTTTCCACCTACTTGAAAGGCAGAGTGAGAAAGAGAGAAAAAGAAATCTTCCACCTGCTGGTTGATTCCCCAAATGCCTGCAACAGCCAGAGCTTGGCCAGGTCAAAGCTAGGTACCTGAAACTCTACTCCATCCAAGTCTCCCACATGGGTGGCTGGGGCTCAAGCACTTAAACCAACATCTGCTCCCTCCCAGGAAGAATCAGCAGGAAGGTGGATCAGAAGTGGAACAGCCAAGATTTGAACTCATACTCTTGATATGGGATGTAGGCTTTCCAAACTGCAGCTTAATTGACTTTACCACAAACTCATGCTCCAGCCTACCACTTTTAACAGCAGTGTTAAGGATATCTGATTTTTAAGCTAGCCAAAAAGTCTAGCACATACCACTATTTTAAAACTTCAACAATCAAAAGCTATCCCATTTTCACAATATGCATCACGCAAGAGCGTGAAGTCCATTTGTTGATTCTTTGTGATCAGTTAGTGACCTGTGTTTTTGTAAGGGACAGAAAGCCTTGGCAGATAGACTATCTGAAGCTAAGAAGGCAGAGTGGAGTTGGGTAAAAATAAGTAACTTGAGCCTTAGTTGTAAGCTTTCTAACCTTGAGTGCATCTGTTTTTCCAAGACAGGAGTCATCCCTTCCTTCAGGAGGGTTGCTATGGATATTCCTCCAAAATTCATGTTGAAGCCCTAACCCTCAATGTGCATGTACTTGGAAACAGGGTTTTCAGAATGTCATTAAGTCTAAATGAAGTCACTGTGAGTTGGATCTTGATCTGAAAGGATCTGTAGCTTTACAAGAATAGAGAGAGTGGCCTCTTTGCTCCACATGCGCCCGTACACAGAAGAAAGGCCATGTGAGGACACAGCAAGGAGGCGGCTGTCTGCAAGCTAGGAAGAGGGTCCTCATCAGGAACTGAATTGGCCAATCCCTTGACTTGGACTTCTCAGCCTCCACAACTGTGAGAAAGAAATTTTGGATAAGGCTGGTATTTCATTACAACAACTCAGTCGTGTATTTTGTTATGGTGGCTCCAACAGACTAATAAAATAAAGCAATTTTAGCCTGATCAAATAGGATCAGGCTACAACTGCCTTAAATAAAGCAGCACTGTCCAAATGTAAGCAGATGCTAGTCATCGATCTTTAATTGCTTGCAATAGGATAATAAGAAACTTAAAAGGAGAATTACTTTAATATTTCAATAACCCCACAATACAATTTTTTTTGGTGTTGTTTTTGATGCTGCGCTGTGATTTCCATGGGCTACTGTTTTTCCTACAGAAGGAAGGTCCAAGGAAGCCTGGAATTCCACCTACATTTAGAAAGACTACAGTCTAGGTAGTAGAAGAATGCTCTCTAGTTTGAAATAAGTGTACTTTAGGGCAAGAAAGCAACTATAGTTTGGGAGCACTTTTTTGCTTTTCAAGGAATGTTATATTTTCTGTATGCTTGTACATTTCTTCCAGAAGTCAATGCTTAAAAATAAACTACTGAAAACTAACCCCCCAATGAAAATTTCTTCAGCTGTCTCACTAGTCTCTTGTTCACTTGCTGAGAATGCTTTCCTTTGTTCTGTTGTGTGAATGCCTGCAATTTAATTATATTTAATAACTGCCTGCTCAAAATTTATTGGTGAGTTACACAATTTTAAAATAGATGAAGAGATTATCCAATATTTTGAACTCACCATATTTTCTTATTAAGCTATGCCAAATATTAACCCATTTCATATTTACTGGGTACCACTAATCTATTAGACGCTCCCTAAAATCAAAAGATAAAGACTTTGTCCAGTGGCTGGATTTGGTTCCTGCACTTCTATACACTTACTGAATAGCTTATGTAGATTGTATCAGTATATAATGTCTGAATAAAATGGAACAATTTAATTTCCACATTCTGCATCTTCCAATTTTTCCCAACTTAAAAAATGTATAAGTCTTGTGGATGGGGGAAAAGTCTTAATGACATTTTAGTTTCATAGAAGGACCAGGACAGTTTGCTAACGTGAGTAAATTAAACACTGTTTTAGATTTGAGGAATGGGGCCAGTTGGCACTCAACAGATACTGTTCAGGAGAAGGTTGCCTATTTTCCAGGATGTCTTACCCAGATCTTAATTTTAAAATCAATTAAAGGAAATTAGGGCAAAGATAATGACAGTATGAATCAGCTTTCTTAATCTGTTTTGAACATCTATAAAAAATTAATTGTACAAAAAGACAACCCATTCATATAAACCTGCTATACCATTTTTATTGAAAAATAACTTGCAAATGTAACTGTCAAGCAAGTCAGCTTCCTATTGTTCTGCTTCTCTACTGGGAAGCTGTTGTTATTCTCACCTAGTTAGTTTTTCATGTGCAACCATTTCTATTTTTCACTTACTCAAAAAACTGGCTTTTACATTTTTATTATTCTTTTCTTTTTTATCTCTATGCGCAGGAGCTTTAGAATAACTACTTATTTATTGGTTTGAAAGATTTGCTTAATATGTCATGGTAAGAGGAAAATAGACATAAACATGGTTAGTATCTTGCCCAAGGTCAGAGTTAAAAGGAGGATATTAAAATATTCTCATATTCTGGGACTGTCTAAACATATGTAGATTGACCTGATTATTTAACACGATGTACACGCAACCCAACTTTCTGTGAGGATTTTGTTTTAAAAATCAATTATGTGACATAATTATGATGCCCCATGACATGAAATGTAGAAGGTGAAACTACTCTATAGACTTCTGTTGAGAGAATTCACAAGGGGCCTTCTAGTCAAATGGGTATGTTTGCTGTGAAAATCCATCAAGCTATACTCTTAGATATGTACATTTCTCTGTAAGTATATTATACTTCAATAAAAGTTTTAAATTAGGTCATGAATGTGTTGAGACTGCAATAGCTACATTTTAAAACAGAAATATGAAAGAAAAGTTATAGGAAAGAAACGTGTCATAAGAAAGGGTATTCTCTGAAAGGACGGTAATTTAACCAACTTCTGAAAAAGGCTGGGGTGATTAACTCCAAGGAAAATTGGATCCCTGGAGAACTGTATAATGAGCAGACGGAGTACATACAAGTAAAAGGTGAATCTAAATGTGGGCGGTGGGGGGTAACCAAGACCCTTTGTTGAGAGGCAGGTGTCCAGGGCTGGGGCAACAGCAAATTCCCTCCCCCTCTACAACCCCCAGTACAATTACAAGGAAGGAGCACAAACAAATCAATGTTGTTTTTTTCCCCTTTTAAACAATAATCTCTGCTTGTCCACTATTGTGGTTATAATTAGAAAACGTAATTCTTCCCCATCTACTGAAAGTAACTCACAGGAACCTTGTAATTAGCTTTGTTAATTGTCTACTAATCAGGCAGGGCATCTTCAAAACAGATAAGTTAATTTTGTAGTATTACATATTATAAATATTTTTGCTCATTGCAATGAAACATAATGCAACTCCTATCTCCAAGTTCTCCAGTTAACGTGACACCACTAAAAATGTTGAGATATAAATTGACTTAGTGATTTAATTAAGGAATCAGATCCAAGATCTGAAATCTGGATTCTTTGCTACAGAATGGTGAAAACCATTTAAAACAAATACACTACAGCCATGTGGAAAGAAAAAGCATTGCCTGCCATTTGATGTACTCTATCTTGAGTCCAATGACATGACATGATTCCTGAGTCTTTTGCAGAAAATGGGTTCAACTTTTTCTAAGGTATCTTAGAACATCCTGTGTTGTACTCACACATTTAGCAAAACAAGGAGACAAGAAATACTTTGAAATGGAGTTACATATAGAAAGCAGTGCATTAAAGAGGTTCCTCAGGAATATAATGCTAAAATCAAATAATTTATGTGGTTACTTGAAAAAGAATCTTTCAACCTTTAGAAGTATAGGCCCTTCTGACCTTGTGTTCTATTGGATTTGTCTGACAACAAGAGGTGAAAGAATTCTGTGGCTCATTGTCTCAACAGTGGGATCTAAGAAAACAGTGGCAGGACTCATCAGAGAGGTTTATGAGCCTGCAATTCAAAGAGATTAAAAGGAAAATCTACGGAGATTCTTTCACACTGAAGAATAACATTAAATAACTATTAGCAGCTTGGTTCAGTAAAGCTTACTAGAGCTCTCGCTGGGTCATTCACAACTTTCTAAAAGAGGAAAGGTTTTTTTCAGCTCCATTTGGGAATCAATAAATATTTCTTACTTCTTACAAGACAATGGAATTCCAGTCCTTTAAACTTCCTCCTAATGACAGTAAAATTTCTAAAACAACTCTGTTTAATGTCTACATAACGACAGTTCTATTCCCAAGAAATGCCTTCCAACTGTGGCTACAATTTTAAAAAACAGTATAAATAAAAAATAAATAGCATCAACAAAAAGTTAAAGGGATGAGAAATTTTAACTTTATTCAGATGGCTGAGAAATTCTTTCAGCAGAATACTGGCCAAAAGATCCAGTCCACCTCATCTGCAGCTCTGTCCATACTGTCTTGTGTGGCAGTCAATATCATGTTACTCACAGTGTCATCATGGCACATAGCAATAAGCTCACTGTATTTACTTTTACGGCATTTCAAAGGTTCAAAGTTTGCTTAAACCTTACAGAAATCTGCGTGTATAAGTTAAAACAGCAGTGTTTTCCTTCAGGTCTAACTCATTTTTTGGCTGTCTTAAAACCAAGCAATTTAATTTTAAACAATCACCTCATTCTTAAAAATTATTTCACTATATGTAATTAAAGTTTTCATATAGGAAGTAACTCAAAGGTAATCTGTTTCTCCTTAACATATCTCTGTTCTTAGAAAAGTCTTTACTTTGATAAGAAATTGAAAATAAGGCAATATTTAATTTGAAATGTATTTATTAAATCATACAGCCCTGTTGTCTCTTCCCAGATCAGAGTAAAGAGTCACAATTACAAGGCTTCCCACACTGAAGAAAAATTACAAACTTAGAGCTTAATTATGAACTTAAAGAACTGTGGAGCTTATATAAATCCAGTGCTTAAGAAAGGAACTAAATTAAACTCAGAAACTGAATTCCTTCTGTTTTACAGGTGGAGCAGCAACAGAAGTACGACTGGCCTCTTGTTCTGACCCTCAAAAATGCCTCATCCCTTGGGGCCTATGCTGTGCCACAGCGGGTTAGGCCCCTGCCTGCAGTGCTGGCGTCTCATGTGGGTACCAGTTCAAGCCCTGGCTGTTCTGCTTTGGATCTAGCTCTCTACTGTGCCCTGGGAAAGCTGTAGAAGATGGCCTAGGTTCTTGGGACCCTGCACCCGCATGGGAGGTTCCTGGTTTCTGGCTCCTGGCTTCAGATCAGCCGAGCTGAGCTCTGGCTGTTGAGGCCATTTGGGGAGTGGGCCAGTGGATAGAGGATCGATCTCTCTCTCTCTCTCTCTTTTCCTTTGCCTCTCTGTAGCTCTGCCTTTCAAATAAATAGATAAATCGTTTTTAAAAAAATGAACTATCAGTATGGGCAATGACATACATAAGTTTCAAAATCATTTAAAAAAATGCCTCTCCCCTTCCATTCACATCAAGATTCATTTTCAATTCTCTTTATATACAGAAGGTCAGTTTAGCATATATTAAGTAAAGAGGGAACGGGAGAGGGGAGGGTTGCGGGTGGGAGGGAAGTTATGGGGGGGAAACCATTGTAATCAATAAGCTGTACTTTGGAAATTTATATTCATTAAATAAAAGTTAAAAAAAAATAAAAAATAAATAAATATGTATGGTATAAATCCTAGTTAGTCTTTCTTTCCAATCATTTACATTCTTTCATCCGTTTTTAGCTTTTCTATATTCCACCTTTTCAATTTTCTAAGCTAGAAGTGTGCTTCCTTATCAGTTTGTTGATATTTTTATAATTACATTTATCCTACCAGTTATATTAATTCTGCCAATTTATCCTTTACACCAGAAGTTTAACTCATTTTCATATTCTTTGATGATTTTCCTTAACATTTTGAAGTTTTATTTTATTTGACAAATATTAATTTTGCATATTTGAGGAGTATAATATGATGTTTTGATTCATATATACATTGTAGAAGAACTTGATCAATAAAATGCCTCACCCCTGCCTATCTAGAACCAATACTAGTAGACTGCACACAACCATTCAAAGCTTGAAAGCCTAGCATAGTGATGCTAACCGTGACATAGAGTTAGAGAGAATGGCTTTGAATCCCTGCTATCAGTTACTAGCTATGTGACCTTAGTCAAACTGCTTAAATTCTGAGCCTTAGACTCTTTCTCTGGAACATAGATATTAATGAAGATTATAGCACTATTTTTACTTATTATTTCACAAAGTTGTATTGATCTGTCATTATCAGACCATAAGAAAATGACTAAAAACCAGTCTATGATTAGTGGGGGGAAAAAAGCTCAAGTTCCATAGCATAGAAAGGCAGCAATTCCTCTCTGTGAAGTTTGTATACATTGCTATTGTCTGTCCCATTAAAACTGACCCATTATTATCAAAGCCACATTTTTTTTTAGTCCCTCCAAAGTATCAAACTCAGAACCAAAAGATAGGAACCAGAGAAAAAAAGTTCAAAATAATAAATTTTGTGGATTAAATTCAGAGGGTAGACATGATGATGGGGTAGAATATCAAGAAGGCTTAGAGGTTGGTAGGGACAGAAGGACGAGGGCCTGCACTGCGACCTTGGACAGAGAAAAAGCTGTGAAGAATCAGAAGGGGAGGGTGCTATGAGCAATGACAAACGTTATTAACAAATGCGTCTGAGAGCCCCTACATGAACCAGAAGACAGGATCCACTTCAGGTCTACAATAGGTGACGAAGCTGGAAAATGTAATGGGGGCGAGCTTCAAAGCTTCTCTCTCATTTAAATTCCAGGTGAATGGTTAAGTGCTGCGTGGGGAGGGAGAACGGTTATAAAGGTTCTTTAATAGAAGAGTGAGAATAAAGAAAGCTAGACTGATCAAAATGTAAAAGACCAGGAGCAGGCAGCAATAAAGAAGGCAAGGCCAATTATGAAAATTATATGGATATGTGTTATAATCTGGAGTGGACTACTGTGGTACCTTTGAGAATAAAATGATCACAATGTCAACAATATTTCTGATTCACTAGTTGTAAATATAGAAAATTATAAGTAACTTGGGTGTGATTTGAGGCCCAAGTTTCAAGTCTGATGAAAAATAAGCAGTGAAAAAGCTGACCCATCTGTTTTAGACTCTGAATTCACAGGATCCTCCTCAGGTAGAAACTGGGAAAAGTTAAAGTTGAAAACAAAAACTTCCTAAAATTCTACACTTTTCTATTATTAAATCAGAACCTTGAACTGTGTTTCAGAATTATCCCTACAGTCTTGCCAACAGGTTTCTATAACCTTATTTGAAGATAACAAAATTTTCATTCAAAATCAGTGAGAAATAACCTTAAAATACATTTTCATTTCAAAAAAAGTTATTTGCATTCAAGTAAAAGTAAAATCATGTGAGTAGTCATCTTCTTGTGACAAATAAGATGGGGCTTAGGGGCCCTCACACAAAGTTTTCTGTATACTCTCTTCTCCCTCTCAAGATAATGCCAGTCCCAAACTGTCTACATGGATTTTCTGCATCATTTCACGTACTTACTTTTCCCAGAAACAGTCACCAAAAAAACATACCCCCGATGCTTATCTTCACGTTTTACCTGAAGCAAATTTTTACAGCCAATTTTGAAATTCCTAAAATCAAATGGAAATACTAATATGACCATAAATGGAAACTCTCATCTGACAAACACAAGTATTTTCTAAGGGTCAGTTCTAGGACATAATTTATGCACTGGTCTTAAGTAATTATTAACCCAAATTCATATCATCTACATTTCACAGTATGTTATTCCCCTGCTTTTGGAGTTAATCGGTCTTCAATATGTTTTGCAGGAAGAATTCGTATTTTAAGATATTTATCGATTCAGTTATATGAAACATAAATCTTATTGCTCATTTGGTCTAAGATTTGTTTATCTTCTACTCACAAATATTTATCTTAACAAAGGGCTGAAATGAATTGTACAAAACAACACAGAAATGACCTGTTATTGTACCTAACTAAGGAGACTGCCTGATGAACTGTACATACACATGCTCCCTTCACAGGTCTGACCCAACTTTGGGTATCCACGTACTTGGCTAACTGTGGAGAACAAAGGTTCCACATTACCAAAATGTTTCACTAAAACAGACTAATACCCTAATATACATTACCAATGAGGATTTTAAACAAAACCTACTCTAAAAAAATGTTATTTAATCTGATTAACCTCATTTGAAGGTTTGTTCCTCTTTAGGTCACCCAGAAGTAACTCAACTTACGAGTGTCACTCTGTAGAGTTACCAAGACATCACAGATCTGTTTTACTGTCATACTACAAAGCTACTGAATCATGATCCCTATTATTTTCCCATGATATACTTCTGATATGTTTTTTTAATGTGCTTAATATATGAGAACATTCCCCACAAGGTTTATAAAGGCAACAAAACCTATTCAACAGATTTTGTTCAAGTGAACATTTTATAAATCCCATAAGGGTTTTCCAAAGTGCTCATCTTGTTGAAATGCAAAGCCTAGTCTTGAATAACTACATCCCTTTTCAGAGGAACCCTGGAAGCAGCCTTTGGAAGCATCTTAGAAAACAATAAGGTAAATATGCCAACTGAAACTAACTAATTAAATTCACTAGTTAACATTGTTTTTGAAATATGTAATCTCTGTGAAGTGAATATTACTAATCCTTTTCTTAGGTTTGCTTTTCTACAGCCTAGTCAATGTGCCCTAAAATATCAACTAAAGAGTAGAAAAGAGGAAATAAGAAAGAAAAAAACTTGTCTATTTTACTTTAAGTTATCTGCCCTAGACTGTTACTTCTTGTGTATTATGAAGAACCCATCTGATAATTTCTTTGAAGAAGCAAAGAAATATGGATATCAAGCACTCCTTTAAATTATCTTTTTGATAGGAAAATGGCTATGGGCAGTATTGATGAGATTTGTATTACAACAGAGCACCAGCTTTGAGCTGTGAGATATGAGAAAGCATTCAACATCAGACAAGAAAGCATCTCTCCTACCTCCTTCCCAAGTGTTTCAGACCTCATTTATTTTATACTGTAAATTAATTGTGGGCAGGAAACAAACATTTTTAAAGCACATCCTAATGAAAAGAAAGTTTTACAATGAACTATCACCACATGCAAGAAGAGTTCTGTACAACAAAGCTATTTCCATGTCCCCAGGGGGTGACCCAGAAAAAAAGAGTGCTTTGACCTTGTTCTAACAAATTCTCTCTCTCTTGGTAACCTATCCTGGTCTTTAACAAATTAACACTCTCAGAGGTTTGCCTTCTATCAAATCTAAATCCTCACCATTAAAAGTTCAAGTTCATTTTCTTTTTTTAAGGAGCCAGTTACTGAAGGTGGATCAAGAAAAAAATATTAAACAGAAATAACAACACAAAAGTAGGTTGATTATGAGATTTTTGAAAAATAGCTCTGGTATAAAAGGTTCAAAATAACAAGCCAACCTCCATTTAAAATTGAAATAAAGCACTCATTCTTAACTTTTCATAGCCTCTGGGAAAAAATGAAATATTTAGGGGACAGTGTTGTGGTACAGCAAGTTTAAGCCATTGCCTGTGACCCCCATTATCCTGTGAGTGCTGGTTTGAGACCAGGCTGCTCTATTTCTGACCCAACTCCCTGCTAATGTGCCTGGGAAAGCAGTGAAAGATAACCCAAGTATGTGGGTCCCCGTTACTCATGTGGAAGGCATGGATGGAGTTCCAGGCTCTTGGCTTTAGTCTGGCCCAGTCCTCTCCATTGCAGCCATTTGGAGAATGAACCAGCAGATGGAAGATCTCTGTAACTGTGTGTGTAACTCTGCTTTTCAAACAGTTATTTATTTATTTTTTTTTAAAGAAATATTTAATGCTTAGATCTAAGGAACTAAAATGGCATGAGAAGCTATTTCTGCTGTCCTAGAACAGCTCAATTCAGTAATCACCTGCTTGAGAAATCTGCAAGGCAGACTGATATCATATAAATTCCAAGCTATTTATTTGAGTCATGAATCAGGCCCAACTCTCAGTTTATTTGGCTTGTCTAAACTACTAACCCATGAGTCCCCTGTGATTCAGTGGCCACAGCTGCTTCCATTAAAAGCTTAAAAGCTTAAAACCAAGGACTCAAAGTTTAAAAGAAATCCAATGTTACAAGGACTTCTCAAAGAGAAAGTCTTGAATATGTTGATTATTTGTTCTTCTAACATCTCTTAAAACCCTTCTTGTATGTAACTCTATGCTCACGTTTGACTTATTTTGCTATTTCTTTCCATTTCGGGTATATCCCACCTTATACCCTCGCAATAGAGAATATTTTATGATGTTTGACCTCTCCCTACACCATTTCTCTTTGGACAGCAGGCTTCTAGTCAATTTCACTAATATCTAATAGTATAATGTAATATGTAATAGTATACAGGCTGTGGAGTGGTAGAAATGATGAGTGACAGTGAAAGTATATACCTTATCCTCTTTAGGATGCAGTGTTGTGTGGGGATTTTTTTTGTTTGTTTGTTTTTGGTAAGATTTATCTATTTATTTATTTGAAAGACAGAGAGGGAGAGACAGAGAAATCTTCCATTGACTAATTTACCCCTCAAACGGCCAAAACAGCCAGCTCTGGGCCAGACTGAAGCCAGGAGCCAGGAGCCAGGAACCCCATCCTGATCTTCTATATGTGTAACAGGAGCCCATGTACTTTGACCACCTTGTGCTGCCTTCCCTGCATTAGCTGGGAGCTTGATCAGAAGGGGAGCAGCTTGGGGCTCAAATGGACACTCTGATATGGGATGTCAATGTCACAAGTGGCAGTTTAACCTGATGCTCCACAATGCTGGCCTCTAGGGTACAGTTTTGTGTGAATTACTCTTATCTTTTTTTTTTTTTTTAAAGATTTATATATTTATTTGGAAGGCTGAGTTATACAGAGAGAGGAGAGGCAGAGAGAGAGAGGTTTTCCATCTGTTGGTTTACTCCCCAATTGGCCACAATGGCTGGAGCTGCACCAATCAGAAGGCAGGAGCCAGGACTTCTTCTGGGTCTCCCACGTGGGTACAGAGGCCCAAGGACTTGGGCCATTTTCCACTGCTTTCCCAGGCCATAGCAGAGAGCTGGATCAGAAGTGGAGCAGCCATGACTCGAACCAGCACCCATAGGGGATGCTGGCACTGCAGGCTGTGGCCTTACCCGCTATGCCACAGTGCTGGCCCCAGAATTACTCTTATATTAAGCAAACTGGCACCCCTCTTAATAAAGACTAGTAAACATGTGCAAAAATCACCTACAGTAGAGTCTGCTAGCTTTGGGAATACAGGTTACTTTTCACATACAACACATTCATGTGTATTAGTTCCAATTCTTTCACAGAAATTCTATTATGTGAATGAAGGTTAAAAAGGTGTTATCTATGGGGAGAAAGTCTATATTCTTCTGTCAGAAGTAAAAACATTTACTAAAGAAATACATTAGAAACATTAGGAAGATGTTTATATGTGAGGGGACTTCAAAAAGTTCATGGAAAAATAGAATTAAAACATGCTTTTGTATTGATGCCAATATTTCTGAAATCCATGCATAGTTTTTCCATAATACTCTTAAGAATTCATTTTCCATGAACTTTCTAAAGTACTCTTATTTACACAAAACAGAAGTACAGCCTAATAGTCAAGGCATATTTAAAAATTAATGCAAATTTTTTGTAATGGTACATTTACCAAGTTCTTAATATTTTTTAAAAAGGCCATTAGCTTAAAAAAAAAAAAGGCCTTAGAGCTTCTTAGTACTATAAGTCACTAATAAAAACAGATATTTAAGTATATAAACAAATTGCTTATTAAGTCTTTTTACATAAAGGAATCAGACATTGTCTATAGGAAATAATCTATTTTATCCATACAATACCCTTTAGATGTTCTACAAATATCACTGGCTTTATCCTGCAGTTCTGTGTTTCAGATATAAAGCCTGTTCTCAAATCAAATTTTCATAACCGTTGTAGAAAGAGCCTTAAAACCACTTTGTGAGGTTTGACGATGCGCCAGCGTATGGCATGAGAGAGGCTTCAATAATCAACTACAGGGACAGCAAGCTTTTATCCACACGTCCCAGTCAATGCCGACTGAGGCTCATGTGCCACTGGGGAGAGCAATTGAGTGTTTTCCCCACAGGCTGTAACTGATTATTGACTCCCCCCATTAGCATGTGTGGTGTATATTGAAGGTCCAAACAGAAGGCTGAGGGACTCCAGTCCCAAGGCCAGTGCTGAAAGACAGCCTATCACTTCCTGTAACTGCAGTCCATGTGTGACAAACCTGACCTACATTTCTCCCTTTCTTTCTCACAACAGCTTGACACTATTTTAAGAAGCTATTTTCTGAAAAGCATAAAAGAAATTGCCTTTAAGACTGCTTAAACGATGTGCATCCTAAAGTATCGTTTACAACGATCTTATATAGAATAGTTTATTCTGCGGCCATCATGAAACTCAGCCTAAAAATGAACTCAAAGATAGCAAAGAGCTTTACAAAGTTATAGGACAGAATAGGATAGGATACAACCTATATAGTATCTTCTTTTAGAAGGTCATTTATGATAGTAGCCTCAAAAGTACTATTAGGATTTTAATGTGTACATAGGTAAATTTAATAAAAACTATAAAACACATTAATTAGGAATGTATAATTAAACATTTTTCAATAGTTATAAAAAGTAGCTTTCATGGATTCAAAGGAATCAATATCCTAGTAGTTCTTTTAACTTCTCAATGGATACACAATAATCATTATGAAGAATAGGGCATAATTAAAAACAGTGACAGTGTGGAGGTGTAAAGGTGGCAATAACTGGGTGCAAATGCTGGAAAATGCTCCCGATGATGGCTGCAGACTGCGCTTCACATAGATGCCCATGGACTGGGGCTCCAAACCCAAGAACCTACCATGCCGCTGCAGGTCATACTCTTTTTTTGTCTCTTCATTCCCTAGGATTTTCCACGCCTGATCAATTTCGATGAACTTCTGTAAACATTCCTCCACTGTTCCTGCTGGAACATCTGTATTTTGTTTATCTGGATGATACTGCCAATCAAAAATAAAGGGAGTGGTGAGTACTGAATTGAGTAGGGATAGGTTTAAGGGCGGGCGGGGGGGGGGGTCCACAATTGCAAATCTTAGCTTCAGTTAAGAGAAAAGATAACGAGAAGAAGAAAACTAAGATGCCAATGTAGTAAGACAACAGTGTTTGGCACAGGAGACAACTGCCAGGTTAATTAGACCATTGGAGTAGCTATAAATCTACCAATGACATGATCTGTCACAACGTGCAAAGACAGCGTTTTCTGGATAATTTGCTCATGGAATCATTGGTCTCATGGACAATTTACCTAGAGAGGATGACTAACACAAATAGAAATAGGTACGTGCAGACTAGCAGGACACGAAAAGGGAAGAACACAAACTGCAGAGCATAGAACTTTCCTGATATAATGTGCTTGGCTAGAGATTATCACAACAAAACAGACTGCTAGGTTTTCTTCATGAAATTACATCATACAATGATTTAAGATAGAAATGTAACTAATTAGAAAAATAAAAACACTTTTCATCTTCTTCCTCAGCCCTGAATATGCACATGTGGCTCACTGGATATCTCTCTTGTACTGTCCCCTTTCTTATTTTCTCTGATGTTCTCTGTGGTTCTTCCTTCTCTTTTTACCTAGGAGTTCTTCAGAAAGGATCACAACATCATTTGCTTTTCAGCAATTAATCTCTCCATAACAAACAAAATGAGGAAAGTTTAAATTTAGGGCTATTTCACTTAAGTAATATGGGTTAACAGTAGCAGATATTCAGATATGTAATTTTTCCACTCTCAGTTAAATAGGGAACCATTTAATAGTTTTTATTTAGAATTTTAAACAGTAATTATTCTAATAGTTTTATCCAATAGATTATAGAACATATTTTAATTTCAAAAAGAAGTTTAGATGATTGGGAAGCAGTTTATTTTGTATTCTTTTATTCAAGTTTTGATAATAAAACAGGCAAATAACCATATTACCATTTCATGACATATCAATGTGGTTGTTCACATACTCTTCAAATAATGATATGATCATTTAAATTCTTTTATTGATTGCTTTACAGAAATTAAAAGTACACAAAAAATTACAAGTACCATACCATTTTATTATCCAAGTAGCTAAGGCCAAAGCTACTCAATAAGTTGTGGCAAGTAACATGAACCAAATGACTTCAATTTCCAATGGAGAATTCAGAAAGTATGGACGTTTTTCATTATATTGTGGAGTATTGCCTTTAATAATGAAGTCAACTTCTTAATGAACTTCCCCACACTACTGATGATACTTATGAATAGAGCAAAAGGTATTGTGATATTTCAATACACAGAACTGGAAAACATTATACATGATGGGAGGGTTTAACAATAAGAATTAAGCTCTACTTTCCCTTTGGCAAACTACTCCTCCCATGACAGATCCATATCATGACTGAAAAACAGAAAAGGAAACTAAAGCTTTACTGATTCATCTTCTTATGTCCACAATTCACTAAATGATACTCAAAAAAGTATTCCGATTCTGAGATTTTAATAATCCCTGAAGTTGGGATAGTCAAGAAGCATGCCAAAGTCAAAATAGAGTTGGCTGTATTAAAGTTCACTATCTGATCCATTCCTAAGACTATGTGAAGACCATCTGTGTAAATGTTATTCCATGCAACATACTCAGCTATGCCATCAGTATACATTTAAGATAGAGTTACATGTGAAAACTCTTAATCTCAACCTGTCACAAGTGTTAAGTAAAGCACAGGAAGAAACATTCTAAACATCCAGAGTGGGAGCACAGATTAAAAGAAAAGTAATTTCTATTAGGCCATTATATAAAGTCTACTTGGTACAACAAATAGAAAAGGTTAGACCTAATCATCTGATTAAGAAAGTTCTACAAAATCAGGAATTAGTTCCTGTTTTCCCCAAATTAAAATCTCTAGCTGAGGGCTGGTGCTGTGGCGCAGTGGGTTAACGCCCTGGCCTGAATCAGCGGCATCCCATATGGGAGCCAGTTCGAGACCCGGCTGCTCCACTTCCGATCCAGCTCTCTGCTATGGCCTAGGAAAGCAGTAGAGGATGGCCCAAGTCCTTAGGCCTCCGTACCCACCTGGGAGACCCAGAGGAAGCTCCTGACTCCTGGCTTCCGACTGCTGCAGCTCCAGCCATTGCGGCCAATTGGGGAGTGAACCAGCAGATGGAAGACCTCTCTCTCTCTCTCTCTGCCTCTCCTCTCTCTGTGTAACTCTGACTTTCAAATACATAAATAAACCTTAAAAAAAAAACCTGTAGCTAAATTTATTGAGTCATATATATTCTCTGATAGTCAAAGTACAATTCAATCTCTTCCTAATTACCATTTTCTGATTGCTATTTGAAATGATTAGCTCTGAAGCTTTGAAGTCTATTCAGTTGTGCTACTAAAATTTAATATCATTCCATAACATCCATTAAATAGCTATATTGCATTTAGAAATGGCAATTATAACAATACAATGTCATTTAGTATGCTGAACGCCTCAGTCCAATCTGTTGGTAACAACTGCCAGAAAAAATGAAAATTGTAATAGCCTGGGGTAATCTGATAGCGGGCCCCCAAATATATCAAATCCTAATCCCTGGTTCTTGTAAATGTTACTCTATCTGGAAAAAAAGGCAATCTGCAGATGTGATTAAGATAAAGATCTTGCATTAAGTAAACTAAAAATAGATCTTTGTAAAAATTAAGAGTGGGAATGGGAGAAGGAGGAGGGAGAAGGGTTGGGGCATGGGAGAGTAGGGTGGAAAGTATCACTATACCCCCAAATCTGTATATATGAAATACATGAAACTTGCATAACTTAAATAAAATTTGAAAAAATTAATAAAAATTAAAGATAAAGATCTTGAAATGGGGAGATTATTCAGGAGGCCCACATGCAAATCAAAATGTTCTTAAAAGAAAAGAGGCAGAGGGGGATTTGACACACACAGAGAACATGACATGAAGATACTCTCCTGGAAGACTGAAGTGATGCGGCCACAAGTCAAGAAACACCACCAGTCATCAGCAGCTGGAAGAAACCAGGAATGGATTTTCCCGAGTCTCCAGAGGGACTGCAGCCCTGCCAACACCTTGATCTTGGCCCAGTTATACTAATTTTGGTCTCTGGTCTCTAGAACTGTGCAAGTATAAAATTCTTTTAAGTCACTGAGTTTGTGTCAAATTTTGTAGCAACAAGAAATCAAAACACAGTCCAAATATTTCTATGCTGGAACACAAGAGACATTAGAACTTTTTAAGAAGTTTGAATTACGAGGCCTAGTAATAAAATGGTTGCAATATTATGCATATTTTTAGCATTAAAATCTGAAGTAATTTTCTGTTGCTAATGGGAAACAAGTCCCTAAAGATTTAAAGACTTGTCAATCCCAAAGTGAATATTAATTTTCCCTATTTCTAAATATGATACTTCCTTTGTGAGGCAGCCTCAATCATTTGTTATCACCATAAAAAGACAAGTTATTTTTTCTCTTGTCAAAATTTACTTTATTCCTTGTCCTTCTTTCCTATGATCCCCACTACCCAAACCTTCCCACTTTTGAGATTCCAAAGCTACCCAAATATCATTCATTCACTTACTCTGTATTCTAGGGGTTTGCCAGCTGAATCTTATGGATAACAAAGAGTTCTGAGGACAATATTCACCAGTGAAGTAGAGAAAAGATCCTTTAATTAACAGAATAGATATTCTAAAATTAATGTTGCAAAGTTCATTTATTTTGACTGACTTCCATTTTCTTTTAGCATCAAAATGAAATTCATTTGGTTTGAGCTGCAAGAACTTACTACCTTGGAAGCAATGGACTAAAAATTAAGAAATCAGCAAGTCCTGGAACAATTAGAAAATAAAATTTTAAGAAATTACCATTAACAGGATCATAAAAAATATTAAACAAAACAAAAACTATAGAATCACTCTGGAAAAACTAATGGTAGGATGCATGACTTTTACATTTTTTAAAACTACAAAATAGCACTAAGATAAATCAAAAAGGACATAAACAAATGGAAAGAAAGAACATATCCATGAATAGAAGGATTCATGTCCATTTCCACTAAACTGATACATTAATAAAACCCCTCCCAAAATTCCAGCAGATTACTTTAAAGAAATGGGTAAGGCAATGTGCTACTATTTACATTTCAAGACTTACTATAAAGTTACAGCAATCAAGACTATACTTCTGGTCTGAAGATACACAAATAGATCAGTGGAATGGAATAGAGAGTCCAGAAGTAGACAGACTGTACATATATGGTCAATTGACTTTCAACAAAGAAGTCATAGCAAGTCAATGAGGAAAGAAGAACATTTATATAACAAATGGTTTTGAAACTACTGGATAACCATCTGGAAAAAATACAACTGCATTCCGTATCTCATTTCACACACAAAAGTTAATTCAGGATGAATCACAGACATAAAAGTAAAACTTCTAGAAGGAAACATACCTTTACCGCATAGAGTAGGCACAGACGGCTTTGACAGAAAACAAAAAGCACAAAGTATATGACACAAAATTGATAAACTGAATTTCATAAAATTTTGAAATTTTCTGCTCATCAAAAACCACCAAAAAAACAAACAGACAACCAACAGACTGGGAAAAAATATTACTGCATAAATATCAGGACTTTTATTCATAATATACAAAAAAAAGTCCTATTAGTGACAAAAAGACAAAAAAAACTCTGAACAGATACATTTCTAAATAAAATAAAACTGATGGAAAAACACTGTGGAAAAAACTCGAGTTTTTTCCATCAGTTATTAGGAAAATATGAATTACCATCACAATGAGATACTAGTATATACCTAATAAAATAGTGGAAATAAAAAAGATTGTGGGCTGATGAGGCATAGTAGGTTAAGCCGCTACCTGCAATGCCAGAACCCATATCCACACAAGTGCTGGTTCCAACTATGGCTGCTTCGTTTTTGATCCAGTTCCCTGCTAATGTGTCTGGGAAGGCAGCAAAAGATGGCCCAAGTACTTGAACCCTTGCCACCCATGGGGGAAACCTGGATTGATCGATCTCTCTCTCTCTTTCTCTCCCCTCTAACTCTGCCTTTCAAACAAATAAGATAAATCCAAAAAAAAAAAAAAAAACAAAACAACAAAACAAACAAGCAAACAAACAAAAAAACAAAGACTGGGGACACTAAATGTTGGTCAGGATATGAAAACACTGGAGTTCTTATACACTTGGTAGTTTGTAATAAATTTACCGCCATTCCATGATTAAGAAATTATACTATTAGATATTTACCTAAGAGAAATAAAACAAAAACACATATCGACAAAAGACTCATAAGAGTATTATGTATTAACAGTATTATTTGCAGCAGCAAAATTTGGAACCACAAATACCATCAACAGAGGACTGGCTAAACAAATTTGATTAAATCCCATATAAAGAAATACTACTGAATGATAAAGAAGAAAAAAAAAACTACACATTCACAAGAGCATAAATGAGTATCTAAAGCATGTTGAGTAAAAGAATAAAAGAGTTCATACCATATGCCTGCATTGATACAAAATCCAAATTCCAGTAAATCTATTGCATTGTGATAGAAATCAAAGTTGCTTTCCAGATGGGAATACAAGATGGGAATAAAGTAAAGTGGCACGGGGACACTTTCTATAGGAATGGAAATATTTTGTGGTGGTTACATTGTATGAAAACTCACCAAACCTGATACTTAATAACTGTTTTTTTTTTCAATGACCATATTTCAACAAAAAATACATTTAGAGATGTCAAAATTTTTAAAAAAGGAATTTAGTAAATCTTTCAAAGATTTGGGGGAAAAATGAGAAATTTATCCCAATACTAATGAGGAGAAGAGTGCAATAAAACATTGAAAATTAACCAAAAAACTACTACAAATTAGCAAAAAGTTTGCATTATGTTATAATTTATTGAAACATAGTATTATTACTATGTGCACTGTCAACTCCAAAAACTTAAAAACAATTTAAAAAGTTAAGTGTTGCTGAATCGGAAACTAAAGAACATCCAAAATCAAACTATCATAAACATGTCACAACACTAAAAATACTGAGAATGACAGGATCTGCGATTAACAGTACAAAAATGTCAATTCTCAAAGTTTTAGCAAACTGATATTTTACTATTCTCAAATGACTTGACACTTATAACTTATGATTAATGTAATTTCCTCACATTTTTGGGACAGTTTTCAATTACATGAACTCATGTTCTTTAAATTCCCAAGCCATTTATTGAGGGTGAGAAAAATTAACACAAACAAAAAATTAAGAAACTGTCTTAATGTGAAAAAAGAGAATCACTCATGATATTACAAAAGATATACAAGAAATGATATTAATAGTTTATCAGTATTAGTATGTGTTGTGCTTGCTAATGAGTAATTATCTAATTGATAATTAACACTTTAATTATGAAATCTTAGCTGAGATTTTATGGCAATGGCTTGTCCAATGTGGAATATTTTGTTTTCATTTTAGATTCTCTCCACATAGTAAGTCTAAACACTTTCTAAATTAGTAACTCTGGAGTGACTGTCACAATGTGTCACCCCAATTCTACTCAAAACGTGTCCTCAGATTTGCCACATCAGCATCATCCGAGCGTTTGTTAGAAAACTAATTCTTGGACTCAATCCCAAACTTTCAGAAGGGGAATTTAGAATCTGTGTTTCACCAGACTCTCCAGGCAATTGTCATGCATGCTAAAGTGGAGAAGCACACTGTTAGCCTCTACTGCTTAGATCAGGGAAATTAAGTGGAAGTCAGAAAATTAGTGCTTCATAGAGATTTTTCTATGACAGATGCATCTCTCCAAGCATGCATACCCAACAAAAAGGGGGGAAAATGCTATGTTAACCTGCTGAATTTTTTCTAAGAGAGAGGTATAATTTTTATCAGGCTACTGAACACTGACATAAACATAAGTTTTTCAATTAGAAGAGAAAAAATTAAAATACGCAAGAATTGTAAAAACAGCATATGCAGTCTAAAATTTTAATAACTTCTAAAAGGTTTTGATGAAGATTTATTATTCAATTGCTTGAAATGATCTTTTTACTGGCTAGGCAATTTATGAAATAGAAATTAAATGGTATTTCTTTCAAGTAAATATGAGTTTTTTTGTTTTTTAAACAATTATTTATTTTCATCTATATGGAAGGCAGAGCAACAGAAAGAAAGAGAGATATTTTCCATATAGTGATTCATTTCCCAAATGCTTGGAACAGCCAGGCTGTGCCAGGCTGAAGCTAGGAGCATGGAACTCCATCTGGGTCATCCATGTGGGTGGCAGGGCCCTAGCCCTTAGCCATCTTTTGCTGCCTTGCAGAATGCATTAGAAGGAAGCTGGGTGGGAAGCAGAGAAGCAGGGACTGAAACTGGCACTCCCATAAGGAAGCAGGGGTCTTAAGCAGTGGGTTAATCTGCTGTGCCACACACCCTCCCTGTATGATTTTATGGGAAACTGCCCACATACATTAATCCTTTATTACAAAGTTCTGATTTTGATATTTTGATATATAAAATATTGCTTGCAAAAAAGACAATCAACTATAAATCAGGTTATAGAACAATGACAAGACTTTTGACAGGTAAATGCTGGTTAGCTTCCAAGGCTTACTTCCTTGTTGCATCATACAGAAATTCCTATTTTTCTTAGGACCTTCAGACACACATAGGCTCATTTCTACCTAGCTACCTTAATATTCCTCTCCTCAAGAGAAGTAACCCCTAATCTTAAGGGGGTAACATGGATAAAGGTCCACCTTCTGTATTTTCTTCAAATCTTACATATGTATTTAGTCCAGCTAATAAGTTTTAAGTGGAACTTATTGCTTAATGAATTATGGTCATATTCTTTACCCTTACGAGTAAAATGCTACAATAAATGTACTTCCACCTACCATTCCAGCTGTATATATTGTCATATAATGTTAGATAGACACTGATTACAAACACTGTACCTTAATTCTATCTGTATCTGTACAGAGATTAACACACTGCCTCTTTGCAAAAGTGTCCTCTATAAATACTTCTGGACATGTAACATGTTCCCCCAAAAGCAAAAAACCTGAAACTGACTGATTTTAGTCAGCCCTGGATGGGTGGATGGATAAATTTTAGGTTTAATCTGAGGTTTTGCATTTTGTATCTTTTTTCTCATCCTCTTTCCTAGCAAACAAGTATTTACCATGTCATTCTATTCAGCTGACACTGTGAATGGAAATAATATAGGAAAGTGCTTTTATCCCACAGCTTTAAAATTTTCAAACTTTGGGACAAGATCCATAACAGTATATTTGAAAGGGAAAAAAAAAAAAAAAAAAGGATTTGTAGCTGCTATAGTTTGAATGTCTATCTCCTCCCAAACTCATGCTGAAATTTGACTGTCACTGTAACAATATTAGATGGGACCCCTGAGAAGTGACTGGGACATGATGGCTCTTCCCTCCCCAATGGATTAACATCATTAACACGAGTGGGTTCGTTATGAAAAAGAGAGTTTGTCCCCCTTCTGTGCTCTTCTCTCCTTTTCTGCCTCTTCACTTTCTTCTGCCATGGGATGGTACAGCAAGAAAGCCCTTGCCAGATGCCAGCCCTTCAATCTTGGACATTTTTTCTTCTAGAACTGTAGAGCCAATTTATTTCTGTTCATTGTAACTTATCCAGTCTGAAAGTTCTGTTACAGCAGCACAAAACACACTAAATGGAAGCTGTCAGACTGAAATATGAGCAAAGTCATATTATTCAAAAAATCCCTAATGTCCCTTTCTTTGCCCTCCAACTCTTCTTGAAGGGAAAGTGTTACTGTTTCAACATGCCAATACCACCAAAAAGGGAGTAAGTGTCAAAACATCAGAAGATCTTATCAATATCTCAACATAAAGACGGTTGGAGAATATTTTTAGTTTTGCAAAACAAAACAAAACAAAAAACAAAAACAAACTACAGCAAACAGAGAATAGGACAGAGGGAAACTGTCAAACAGTTTCATTCAATTACTGTCTGGCCAACCCCCAGTATGACCACTGTTGAATTTCTATGATATCACAGTGGACATAAATTTCAGACAGATTATATTGCCAAATACCACTGAGGAACTTAAACAAGCAACACACACAGGAACACTGAATAAAAGCTTAATGTGAGTTATTTTCATTTAGAATTCTCATGTTTTAGAGGTGTGGTCATCACTGTATTTTAAGGTACTCGTCACCTCGAAATACAGTTAAAATACATTAAAGAAATGTCCTCCAGGGACCGGCGCTGTGGCACAGTGGGTTACTGCCCTGGCCTGAAGCTCCGGCACCCCATATGGGCGCTGGTTTGAGACCCAGCTGCTCCACTTCCCATCCAGCTCTGGGCTATGGCCTGGGAGGGCAGTGGAAGATGGCCCAAGTCCTTGGGCCCCTGCACCATCGTGGGAGACCTGGAAGAAGCTCCTGGCTCCTGGCTTCAGAACGGAACAGCTCCGGCCACTTGGGGAGTGAACCATCGGATGGAAGACTTATCTCTCTCTTTCTCTGCCTTTCCTCTCTCTATGGAACTCTGACTTTTGAAAATAAATCTTTAAAAAAAAAAGAAAAAGAAATGTCCTCCAAAGAGGACACTTGCTGTGAAATAAAACTGAAAAGGTTAAGTTGAGTAAATTATGAGTGGTAAGACATTAATACATCAGATCATAATATCTGACAGCATTCTTCAGTGTTCTTCATGAAAAACTACTTGTGATTTGCAAAAGAATTATTATATTTCAATAAAACCAGATTCTTATTCTTTTATAATTTTATATAAACCAAGAATCTTTTCTTTCAAAATACTTAGCATATTCTTAATCCCTTTCCTCTCAAAATAAGACAAAGAAAAAACTGAAGTTTCAGCCACTGAAACTTAATTCCAAATAACTCCATGTCTTTGCTCTTATCCTTCAAACACTGTTAGTCCTATTTGGCCCTTACCAACACTCTCTAACTCTTCCCCTTTTCATCTGAATCTCTCACATAGCAACCTCACCCTGCTCTAAAATATTGCCCAGCAGCGCTGAAGGACACTAGTCCCAAGTCATGATCAGTTTCTGAAGAAGCCAAGGTTCATTTCTGAGGCCTTGCTTTCCTTCCACCTCTGAAAGAGGTTAGAGGCCTGAGTTTTTCTCTCTCAGGCTCACCCTGCTATGGTGTCACCACTGCCACCAACACTAGGAGTCAAGAATCAAGTATGGCTAGAACGAGGCCAGTCATGGGCATAAGGGCTCTCAGCACTGGGTCCTGGAGGTTTCTAGAAGGAAAGGATGCAGACAATGGGAACTCTCATGTTAAACAGAAGCTGAACTAAGTTTGGCTGTAGGAGATCACAGTTCCCCTCTGACATTTGGCAATGCAACAAGCTTCCATAATAACCTTTCATAGAAGAGTCTATCTTGGAAGGACATGGATGAATAAATTGGAAAAGAGTAAAATCACTGCCCAATATTCCTCAGGTATAGGAGGTCTTCCTACTAATCTCCTTGGTCTTATTTGTTGTAATTATCAATGAAGACTATCCTCTTAAATTACAAAAGTTCCTTATTTGCATCAAAACCAAACCAGTTAAGAAAACTAGAAATTGTTAAGTATATATATTCCTTTAAAAAGACAAGGAAAAGTCCTCTGTTCCTAAATAGGTTTGCCCTAGTTGATTACTATCTTCACTACACAAAAAGTATTTATCTTTCTACTTATGCTCTGCTACAGCATTGAATTATTTGTATTCCTTTTTTTAAAGATTTATTTATTTATTTGAAAGGCAGAGTTACAAGGAGGCAAAGGCAGAGAGAGAGGAGGGGAGGGTCTTCTATCTGTTGGCCCACTCCCCATATGGATACAACGGCTGGAGCTGCATCTATCCAAAGTCAGGAGCCAGGAGCTTTTCCTGGGTCTCTCCCATGGGTGCAGGGAGCCCAAGGGCTTGGGCTATCTTCCACTGCTTTCCCAGGCCACAGCAGAAAGCTGGATTGGAAGTGGAGCAGCTGGGACTCGAACTGGTGCCCATATGGGATTCCGGCAATGCAGACAGTGGCTTTACCCACTACACCACAGCACCAGTCCCCTGCATTTATTTTTTAATTTTTAAATTTATTTTCATTTTATTTGAAAGGCAGAGAGAGAGAGAGAGAGAGCGTGAGTGAGAGATATCATTCATCTCCTGATTTACTCCCTGAATGGCCACAACAGCCAGGGCTGGGCCAGGCTAAAGTCAGAACCCAAAACTCAATCCAGGTCTCCCACATGAGTGGTGGGGACTTAAGTACTCGAGCAATCATCTGTTGCTTCACAGAGAACATACCAGCAGGAAGCTGGAATCAGAAACACAGCTGAGACTCAAAACCAGGTACTCTTATACAGCATGCAGGTGCCCAAGCAACATCTTAAATGGTGTGCTAAATACCCATCCATACCCATGTTTATTAACAGCTTATAATTAGAAGACCCTTAAAAAATAACATGAGTACTCATTATTATTATTTAAAGATTTATTTATTTTATTTGAAAGGCAGAATTACAGAGAGGCAGAGGCAGAGGCAGAGGCAGAGGCAGAGAGAGAGAGAGAGAGAGAGAGAGAGAGAGAGAGGTCTTCCATCAGCTGGTTCACTCCCCAATTGGCTGCAATGGCCAGAACTGTGCAATCTGAAGCCAGGAGCCAGGAGCTTCCTCCAGGTCTCCCACGTGGGTGCAGGGGCCCAAGGACTTGGGCCATCTTCAACTGCTTTCCCAGGCCATAGCAAGAGAGCTGGATCGGTGGAGCAGCCAGGCACCCATATGGGATGCTGGCACCACAGGTGGTAGCTTTACCCGCTTTGCTACAGTGCCGGCCCCTTCTTTTATTATTTATTTGGGAAAGAGAGAGAGAGAAGAGAAAGAAAGAGAGAAGAGAGAGATGAGCTACGGGTTTACATCCCAAATTTCTGCAATAGCTAAGGCTGGGCCAGGCCAAAACCAGGAACTGGGAACTCATCTTGGTCTCGTGTAGGTGGTAAAAACTCAAAACTTGAGCCATTACCTGCTGCCTTCCAGGGTAGGAGGGTAAGAATTAGCAGGAAAGTAGAATCATGAATGGAGCTGGGGCTTAAACCCAAGTACTCTGATATGCAGACATCCTAAACAGTGCTTTAACTGCTTCTAAATACCTGCCTCTTGCACAACTTTTAGCCAAAACTTTCTTTTATATTTGAGACAAAATATAAGTGATGTTATTCAAATGAGTAATAAGCTAAAGATTGCTTTCAGAGTCAGACAAAAATCTGTGTGAGTAGGTCACAACTGATCCTGCAGATGGGTCTTACATTATCATAACTCATTAATTTAAATGAAATTATTTAAAAGAATAAAAGGTGTTATAAAGAAGTGGGTTAAACTCCTGCTTGTTATGTCAGCATCCCATATTGGAGTGCCAGCTGGAATCCTGGCTGCTATACTTCTGGTCCAGCTTCCTGCTAACGTACCTGGGAAGGCAACGAAGATGGCCCAAGTACTTGGGCCCGTGCCACAAATATGGGAGATCAGGATGGAGTTCTTGGCTTCTGGCTTCAGCATGGGCTAGATCTGGCTGTTGTGGCTATCTGGGGTATGCACCAGCGGACAGAGATCTTTCTTTTTCTCTCTGCATCTCCTTCTTTACTCTGCTTTTCAAATAAATAAATAAATTTTTAAAAAAGTTAAAGTTACTTTTGCTTCAAAAGTCACTAGGTTTTTTTTTCTTTTATTATTATTATTATTATTATTATTATTATTATTATTATTTGACAGATAGAGTTAGACAGTGAGACAGAGAGACAGAGAGAAAAGTCTTCCCTCCGTTGGTTCACTCCCCAAATAGCCACCATGACTGGCGCTACGCCAATCCAAAACCAGGAGCCAGGTGCTTCTTTCTGGTCTCCCATGCAGGTGCAGGGACCTAAGCACTTGGGCCATTCTCCAATGCCTTCCCGGGCCACAGCAGAGAGCTGGACTGGAAGAGGAGCAACCGGGACTAGAATCAGCACCCATAAGGGATGCCGGTGCTGCAGGCGGAGGATTAACCCAGTACACCACTGCACCGGCCCCAAAAGTCACTAGGATTTTAAATAAAAATTTATATTTTTATTTTCTCCCAAACCATTAATCTTACAAGTTTGATTGTTTAAAAAAAAAAAAAAACACTAACTAAATTAAGCTATACCAATTCACATACTATGAATTTCATCCTCTTAAGGTATACAATTCAGGCAGGGGTTTCTAGGATAATCACAGCTTTCACAAGTATCACCACTATCTACTTTCAGAGTTTTTAAATCATCCCCCAAAATAAACCCTGTCCTCATCAGTAGTCATTCTTATTTTCTTCCCCTTCCCCCAGCAACCTTTAATTAATTTACTTTTTGTCTCTGTGGATTTGCTTATTCTGAACAGGAAATATATACATTCATGCACACATTCACAGATAACTAACTGAAAAGCAAATTTGTGATTTTTAAGTATTTATAAAAACTACCTTTTCAGTTTGAGAAGGTTTGTGAAAAGCTAAGAACTTAAAAGAATATATACACAAAAATAAGCTTTCCTAAGCTTATTTTCAAAGCTCACACTTTGGTGCCATAACATAAATAGTGGTCCTTATTAAGGAATTATTGTGAAAAGTCTTATAAGCTTATTTACAATGGAATTCTGCATATAACAGAGTCCTGTGATCCTTAGTGAGAGCCTTAGAGTGAGGCTTCAGTGTGATCACATCAGCAACCATCCTGACAGAACAATGTGAAGAAATGTACATATCTTTTTGTCTACTAGAATTTCTAATGATGACTTACCTTCTCCAAAAGAGCCATTTTACAGTAATATTTTTAAGAGACTTGTTGGTATCTGAATGTATTTTTTAAACTTCTGTGAAATGCCACTGTCACACTGACTACTTCTGAGATCCAATGAAGAAGCTCATTCGGAAATGACTGGTGGCTCCAAGAAGGAACAAAAGAAGAGAAAAAAGAAGAAAGTGGGGGTGGGGGGGTGGGGGTGGGGAGGGGCAGGAGAATGGAAGGCGGCGGCAAAGGAAGGGAAAGAGAAGGAAGTGGTGGAGAAAGGAGAGATGGTGGGAGAAGGGGGTTAGGAGAACAGAAGGAGAAACGAGAAGAAAAGGAAGGGTGAGGGGAAAAAGAGGGCAGAGTCTAAAGAACACGGAAAGAAAGCAAAGCTTTGAAATTCTATGGTAGGTACTGATGTTTTCCAAATAAAGAATTAAGAGACAGATCTGCAGGAACTGAACACACAAAATGAATAAATGTAAGAACAGCGTGATATGTGGTTGAGGAATTCAGTCCATGGCAAAATCTTTTCTAAATGAAGACTGAACTCTGCAATATACTTGCACTGTAATATGTACTAACTTTAAATACAATCTTGCACCAATTCCTTTTACTAATAACATACTTCTTTTTTTTCTTTTGACGATATCCAAGTATAGCATGACACATTTCTTTATTATTGTGTAACTGGGCTTCAAAAAGTTCATAGAGGAATGGAAACAAAAGATAATGTGTTTTTCCCATTTTATAGTACTCTCATAAATAAGCTATGAAAGCAATTTAAAATTTTGTGCAGTGAGCTACATAAAAGCCAATGTAAGTGTAAAGCCAGGCACCCCACCCAAATCTTATCAAATTAAGTCTTTGATGACATACTCAACATGAGCTACACAAAGAATTCCAAGGTAAACATTGCCTCCAATCTCCAAAAAATGGTAATTAGTGTACTGGCTCACTTCACTTGCTCTCTGGGTTCAGGGAGGACATGATTTTTATGTAATTAAAGACTTGACTGAAGCCAAACTACAGTCATCCATGCTAAATAAGAGTGGTGATGTACATGTCCAGATCCTACAGGGCTGTTCTCCTACTGCAACTCGGAGCACTGCTCTGTGGCCACCAAGGCCATCAGGTGCTAAGTAGGCGGTGTGTTCTGTCAACGCCCTCGTGCTCCTCCGTTATTAACTGATCATTCTACCATATTAATGATACTACTACACAGGCTTTGATTCCCTGAAGTGCTTTTCCTCTGAGAAAGTAAAGAAGATAAAAGGAAGATTGTCAGAGATTAACTTTGCCTATCTCATATGCAAATCAATCCTGAAACTGTTTACTAAAAGAGTTGTTTATTTCTTTAATTTGCAGAAATATTGCTTTGGATCCAAAATGCACAAAATTTCCTTAAACAAAAAATAATTTCCATTGGTTTTACTTTAAAAGGTGTGGAAACTACAATGGGAATTAAATGTATACTAAAAGCAAAAAATTAACAGTGGAATTAAATACACAAGGCTGGAGAGGAGGTAACAATCCTTAATTCTAACTATTTAATGATGACAAAAATTCACCTGTAGTGAAACTCAATAAACAAAATAGGTGTCTTTAAGACTGACAAGAACTGATGGGTAAAAAAAGAAAAACAAAGCATTTAACAACTCTAGTTAAATTCAATGAACTTAATATACTCTTTTTGAAATAAAGGCATCTTAGGAAACAAAGAAAACACATATTCTCTGAGATAATTTTTGGTTTTCATTATTGCAAATCACTGTTATTATGAAACAATCATTAAATAGTGAGGAAGTGCTGTTAAGATGGTACAGAAATAATTCTCTAATGAATATCTGTTTAAGGAGGAAAGAAAGACACACATTGACTGACATGGCTGTGCTTTGCTGCTGCTCTGTTTATTTTCTATTATTACCTACTTACTTCCAATAAGATCATGTTACAAAAAGTTAGGTATAAAAGTACCACACTTGTGTCTTTTACACTTTGACACTGCATTCAGATTATGAAAGCTGAAAAAAAAAATTACAAAGGTAAAGTCAAGTATAACACACTACTGCCACCTAATGCTTAGCAAAATATTGCCTAATAAAAAGCAGTCAACCATTTATCATTTTATCTAACAGCTAAATAATTAAAACATGCTTTTAAAAAAAATCTTTAAATTTTTGGGATTTAGAAGGAGAACATATAATCCGTGAGAAAGATTGTCAGTCCAAAATGTGTTTATCCATCAAAGTACATTTATTTACTAGCTTGCTAAAGCCCGACACTGTACCAATCAATGAGTAGACAATGGTGAACAAAACAGGATCCATGCCCCTGTTGGATGCATAGTCTAATGGAAAAGAAAAGGAATGTGAACATTTAATTATGCAATGGGAAGGATGACAGCATGAAAAAGTTGTTCATTTAGAGTAAATCAGGAAAAGTTTTGTAATGAAGGTTGTATCTGACTGCATTTTGAAGAATGGGTCTTGAAGGATGAATAGGAGCTTGCCTATAGAGTAACTGTGGGGGAAAGGGAGGGAAAGGACATTCCAGGAAGAGAGAAACAGTAAACACAAGATAAGAATGTACTAAATATAGATTAAATTTATGTATAACAGAACTGTAAGACAGACTAAGAATGAGTAAAGGATAGTTGGATAAGGAAAGCTAGCAGATGAAGTTGGAAAGTTACTGGCTGCAGATCATGTAGGAACTTTTTGCTGTGCTAAGAACAGACTTGTCCTTACTTGAAACGCCATATGGTCTTGCATGATGGGGACATAATCGTAATCTTATTTCACAGAAAGAAATCTGAACTGATGAGAAGATAGGATGGGTGGGCAGACTGGCAATAAGGAAACTACAGCACACAGCACAGCTGAGGAACTGTGCTTAGCATGCTGAGGGTCAGAGATACCGGACAGACAAAGAGAAAGGCAGGACGCTGCTTCAACTTATTTTGAGTTCTGAACTCTTCTGAGCATCTGATAAGTAGTTTGGGGGATGGGAACGGCATTGTGGTGGAGCAGGTTAAGCCACCGCTTGTAATGCCAATGTGTCATCCCATATCTGAACATAGGGGTTCAAGTCCTGGCTGTTCTGATTCTGACCCAGTTTCTTGCCAATGTTTTTTTCTTGGGAAGGCAGTGGAGATGGCTCAAGTGGTTGGCCACTTGCCACCCCTGTGGGGGACCCAGACTGAATTCCTGGCTCCTGGCTTCAGCCTGGCACAAACTGGATGTTGCAGACACCTGGGGAGTGAACCAGTACATGGAAAATTGATCACAATGTCAATTGCTCTCTTCCTCCCCTCTACCACCAGTCTTTCAAATAAATAAATAATTTTTTAAAAATATGGGATGGTGATGGTGAGGAGAAACACACATAATTTTGCATATAGTTGAGGAGCTAACAGAACCCTACAAACACTTGGGTCTCAGACTAAGACTCCCTGATTTGGTGGTCAGTGAAGAAGGTCAAAGATAAACTGAAGAATGGTAACTCTAAGATCAGTAAAAGGAAAAAATGTTAAAATAGAGAAGTAGTCAGCAACAAGATAATCAGGAAAAAAACAGGTTCCACAGAAACTCAGAGAAGTAGTTTTAAGGACAATGGAAGATCTATCCACTACAGTAACAAATGCCACAATAAATCTGCTACATTTGACCAGTTGGGAATACTGGCAACTTTAGTAGGTACCATTTAGGAGAATGGTAGTGGTGAAAGACAGTGGACTGAGGCATCAATGGGTAGTCAATATTTGGCAATAAAGAAGAGAGGAGTGACAACTAAAAGCTCAATGAAGAATTTTTTTGAAAGACATCTTACTTAGTGAGCAGAAAAATCAATGAAATGAGAGAATTAAAGATATTAAATTGATAAAAAATATAAAAAACTTGGGACAGACATTTGGCATAGGGTTCAGACAACCATTTGGAACACTTATAGCCCATATCAGAGTGCCTGGATTCAGGCTTGGCTATATTTCTTTATTTTTTTAAAAAATATTTATTTATTTATCTGAAAAGCAGAGTTAGAAAGAGGCAAAGGCAGAGAGAGAGAGACGTCTTCCATCTGCTTGTTTACTCCCCAGACAACCCCAAGAGCCAGAGCTGCACCAATCCAAAGCCAGGAGGCAGGAGCTTCCTCTGGGTCTCCCACACAAGTGCAAGGGCCCAAGGATTTGGGCCATCTTCTACTGCTTTCCTAGGCAATAGCAGGGAGCTAGATTGGCAGTGGAGCAGCCGGGACTCAAACCGGCACCTATATTGGATGCCGGCACTGCAGGCAGCAGCTCTACCCGGTACGCCACAGTGCCGGCCCCTGGCTATGCTTCTGATTCCAGAGTCCCGCTAACGTGCATCCTGGAAGGCAGCAGATGCTAGTTCAAGTTGGTTGGGTCCTAGATGCTCATTTGGTATATGTGGATTGAGTTCTAGGCTTCTAGCTCTTGGTCCCACCTAGTGCCAGCTTGTAAGCATCTGGAGAATGAACCAGTAGACAATCTTTTTCTTTTTCTTCCTTTCAAATAAATAAATAAATAAGCAAATAAAAAGCTAAAATTATTTAAAAATATGAAATATTTGAGTTGTGATTCCTGCTCTATTATCTCCAATCATGTGAACTTAGAAGAGTTACTCAGGGGGTCTGCACTGTGGCACAGCGAGCTAAGCCTCCACCTGAGGCACTGGCATCCCATATGGGAGTGCCAGTTGAAGTCTCAGTTTTTTTGGTTCCAAACCAAAAAAATAACATACATGTGAGGACAGTGGAAACTGTCCCAATTACTTCTGTCCCTGCCCCTAAGTGGGAGACCAGGATGGAATTCTTGGCTCCTGGCTTCAACTTGGCCTAGTCTTCACTGTTGGAGTCATTTTGGAAGTGAACCCGATGAGGGAGGTAGTGTCTGTCTGTCTGTCTATCTCTCTCTCTCATATCCCCTCCCCTCCCCATGCCACTCTGCCTTTGAAATAAATCTTTTTTAAAGGTTACTTAACTGTATAAGATTTCCTTACTTGAACAATGGACAGACTGCTTGCTATATTAGCCACTCGTGAGAACAAGTACCTTTGTTCATACTATTCACTACTACATCCAGAGTACCTAGCATAGTGCCTGACATAAGTAATGCATTCTGAATAATAATAATAAAAAAAGTCCATATGGCTCACAATGTTTTTAAAAAAACACATTGTGTGAGTGAATATATTTTGGACAAAATTTAATGTTTTTAAAAAACATTGTAGGGGCTGGCATTGTGGTGTAGCGGGTAAAGCTGTCACCTGCAGCGTCGGCATCCCATATGGGCACCAGTTCAAGTACTGGATGTTTCACTTCCAATTCAGCTCTGTGCTATGGCCTGGGGAAGCAGCAGCAGAAGGACCAAGTCCTTGGGCTCCTGCACCCATGTTCGAGAACTGGAGGAAGCTCCTGCCTCCTGGGTTCAGATCAGGCCAGCTCCAGCCATTGCGGCCATTTGGGGAGTGAATCAGCGAATGGAAGACTTCACACTCTCTCTCTGCCTCTGTCTCTCTGTAACTCTGCCTTTCAAATAAATAAATAAATCTTAAATAAACAAACAAAAAAACCCAATATTTGGCCATAGTAAGTCCTTTAATATAAATATTGCCAATTCTTATTAGTCACAGATTCTGCATCTACAAATTCACCTACTTGCTAAAATTTATTTGTAACTCTAAAGCCAACACTTGGATTTTCCCATGATTATCACAGACATATAAGACTGGTGAAGTATTTGAGATGCCCAACATGCACATTCTCAGCTGAGGTTGAACAAGGCAACTTTGCCTTCATGTTCCAGCTGTCATACTGCAAATGTGTCTGTTCCACAAGATACTTATTGTCATGTTTTTCACATTTGTATGCTTTTTCTTGGTAATTGTCCTGCTTCAAATGCACCCAAGCAGACTGCATGCAATGCTATCTAGTGTTCTTTAGGGCGAGAAGCCTGTGATGTACACTATGGGGAAAACACATATTTAGGTAAGCTTCATTCAGGCATAAGTAAAAGTGCTGCCAGCCCTAAATTCAATGGTAATAAATCAACAATATACATTCAGTGAAGTGTCTTTATGCAGAAACATGCATAAAGCATGGCCACGGGTTAATGACTTAATGAAAATGTTGTGACCTGTGGCCCAGAGGAACATAAGTCTGTATTTCCTCCAGAAGCAATGGTTCAATATATGCTGATTTAGTTTTTGTGACAGCTTTATAGGACACAATTGCATAAAATAACAAGCATGGACTATAAACTCTGCAAATATAAATAATACCATTAGTTTTCACCTTGTCTTAGTTCATTTTGTGCTGATAAAAGAGACTGGAGGGCCGGCGCCATGGCTCACTTGGTTAATCCTCCATCTGCGGCGCCAGCATCCCATATGGGCACTGGGTTCTAGTCCCAGTTGCTCCTCTTCCAGTCCAGCTCTCTGCTGTGGCCCAGGAGGGCAGTGGAGGATGGCCCAAGTGCTTGGGCCCCTGCACCTGCATGGGAGACCAGGAAGAATCACCTGGCTTCTGGCTTCGGATCAGCGCAGCGCCAGCCATAGTGGCCATTTGGGGAGTGAACCAGTGGACGGAAAAACTTTCTGTTTCTATCTCTCTGTCTATAACTCTGTCAAATAAAAAAAAAGAGAGAGAAAGAGAGAGAGAGAGAGAGAGACTGGGTTAAAAAAAAAATTATTGGCTTATTGTTCTGAAGGATGGGAAGTCCAAGATCCATGTTCAGGTAGGCTAGGGCCTAATTTCTCTGCTTCCACGATAATGACTTGCAGCTCCATTCTCTGAGGAGGAGAGGAATGCTGGATCCCTCTGCATGAAGACAGAAGGGCCACAAGAAAGCAAGAGAAGGCAGAACTTGCACTTATTCCACTTATGAGAAAAGAACCCTTACTGACTAACCACCTCTTAAGACCTACCTCTAAATACTGTTAAAATGAGAATAAAATTTCAACATAAGTTTTAGACAGTACAGTCCAGCTTTAGCTTAAAGCACATCTTGCTCCCTTTAGGGAGTTCTCTTGATCCCTTTTCTTTTGCCACACTCCAGGAACTCCTTAGTTAAGAGGATCTGCATATAAGGACCCTACACATCCCCTCCAAAGTTATGCCCCAACCGCTCCTTCTTGGGGTTCAGGACATAGCCTGTCTAAGCAGCCTCAGGTTAAGAGAAAGCTTAGACTATACTGAAGCCTCTGGTTGGGGTGGGAAGAGAAGGAATGCAGGACAAGTAGTGGCTTTCCATGTACTACCTCATTTTGACATAAAACCCAAGGGCCCTGTTTTAGTCTGTTTGGGCTGCTACAACCAAAATATTATAGGCTGGGTGCCATTAGACCACAAACATTCAAATTTCTCATTGTTCTGAAGGCTAGTAAGTCCTAGATTAAGGAGCCAGCTGATTTATTATCCAGTGAGGACCTACTTTCTGTTTCACATGCTGGTATCTTTTTGTGTCCTTCTATGATAGAAAGGGGTGAGGGAACTTTCTGGGTTCTCTTTAATAAGGACACCAATCTCATCCAGAAGGACTCTACCCACATGGCGTACACTCATAAAGGCTCTACCTCCTAATATCAGATTGTAAGTCAGATTTCAACATGTGAATGGGGGTGAGGGGAGGGCACAAACATTCAGTTCACAAGACTTCAATTTGATCCTTACCTTCCAAAGTCAATAAGAAGGCATGTTTGTCATGAAAGCATTTTCAAAGAAGGACATCAGCACATATTAAAAAATATGTGTTAGCTTGATTTATAACCTTTAAACATTTAAGCTTTCCGTATGTTGAGCCCCTGTATTTGCTTTGTACCTAAAAATATTAGGAATGGGACTTACTAGTATTACATTATTAATATCACCTCACAATCCTGTCAACATAGAGAAAAAAAGGAAGAAAAAGTTCAGGAAACTTCCTCATATTTTTAGTGACATTTCTTTTTAGTTTATTTAACTTGGAAAAGAAACAACTCTTTCATTAATAATTTAACTTAAAATAAGATTTACCTTACTTTGTCCTAAGGAGGATCAGAGTCAATCATATGGCACAACAAGGAGTGATTAATTTTTACATTCCTAAAATCTTCAAACATTTTAACACAAAATAAACCAAGAGATAGCTTCTAATACTCATTTATCTCAGGTACTTTTGCCGGTACATTCCTCTAATATGTGCATAAGATGGCATTCATGAAACAGGAATATTTAAATAGTCATCAGAGTTTGAGGAAGTTCTGGAAGCAAAAAGATCACTAAAAGAGTAGATTTAAAATTTACTGAATGAATCTGATATCATGGCTCAAACAAAACATGACTGGAGAAACTAGCTTTTCTAGCCTTTTTTCTTAGGCAATAATAAACTGCTCCAACTGAATATTTCATTTTAACATTTACTTTCTAAAAACCTAATGCTAAGATTCTAGGATGTTTTGTAATATTTTGAAATAATTTTTAAAATTACAACATAGTATGCAAGAGTCACTATGATTATGAAGCAGTCATATCCAAACTAATTGATGCATTACAATTTTTTAGTTTTTGCTCAGTCCCTGGCTCAAAATTTACTCCCTCTCTAATTTCTAAAGAAACTAGACTGTCTCTTCCCTAAGGCAGTCATAGAAATTCTAATCTTCCCTGCCTTTCTCTGACCTTTCTTGCTTTCTGGTGATGATAAGACTCCCATTCCAGGAGTCCTGCACTAGATCCAAGAGGAAAGATTCTGCAGAGGGGCCAACAAGAATCTGGAAAGGTCTTACTGGTTTCCCCACTCAGTCTTCATAAAAACTCAAAGCACTCAGTCTCCATAAAAAGGACCCAAAAGGACGGTAGCAGAACACCTGGAGGTTCCAGGAATGTGGGGCCCTGAAGAGCACGTGGAAGCTCTGAATCCCTTCTCCCGCACCTATCCTATGCATCCCCTCATGTTTATTTCTTGCAATATTCTTTAAAATAATAAACAAGGAAACATAAACATCTTCCTAAGTTTTGTAAGCCACTTAAGCTAATTAGCTGACCACAAGAAGGCAGTTGTGGGAACCCTGATTTATAGCTGTTCACTCAGAAGCACAGGTAAAACAATCCAGGGCCTGGGGCTGACATTCAATGTGGGTGGGGCAGTCACTGAAACTGGGCTCTCATTCTGCGGGATGTGACAGTATCTCCACACAGATTGTGCTGGAATTAAAATGAACTAGAGGACATCCAGCTGGTGTCTGCTGCAGAGTGGCCTGACTGCCACTGGGAAAAAAATCCTTGCCCCTTTTGAGGTCACAGAAGTCTCCTGAATTGATTGTTGTGCTATGAGAGTGCAGAAGAACAACTATTCACTGAGGCTTAAACTTTTTTATAGATTTATTTTATTTATTTGAAAGGCAGTTACAGAGAGAGGGAGGAAGGAAGAGGGGGGAAGAGAGAGAGAGAGAATCTTCCATCTACTGGCTCACTCCCCAGATGGCCACAATGGTCAGGGCTGGGTCTGACTGAAGCCAGGAAACAGGAACTTCTTTTGGGTTTCCCACATGGGTGGCAGGTGCTCAAGCAGCGGAGCCATCTTTTGCAGCTTTCCCAAGCCATTAGCAGGGAGCTGGATCAGAAGTAGAGAAGCTGGGACTTGACTAAGTATCCATGTGGGATACCAGTATTGCAGGCAGCAGCTTTACCAACTACACCACTATGCCAGCCCTTGCACTAGGCTTTTTTTTTTTTTTTTTAAGATTTCTATTTTATTTGAAAGGCAGAATTGCAGAGAGAGAAGGAGAAATAAAGAGAGTGACATCTTCCACCTGCTGGTTCATTCCCCAAGTGGCTACAATGGCTAGAGCTGGGCCAAACTGCAGCCAGGAGCCAGGAGCTTCTTCCGGGTCTCCCACATGGGTACAGGGGCCCAAGCACTTGGGCCACCTTCCACTGCTTTCCAAGGTGCATTAGCAGGGAGCTGGATTGGAAGTGGAGCAGTTGGGAATCCAACCAGTGCCCATATGGGATGTTGGCACCATAGGCAGTGGCTTACCCACTATGCCACAGCATCAGCCCTTACATTGAGGTGTTTGTTTCTTTTTTTAAAGCCCCTGCCCTCTTTTATGCTTTGATTTTCATGACTATTCCTCTTAAGAAAAAGTTTTGTTTGAAGCAATAAACATGGAATTATGTGCATATAATCCCTATTTTCTTTCTCATATATGTTTAACTTTTTTTTTCTTTAAAGATTTATTTATTTATTTGAGAGGGAGAGTTACTGACAGAGAGAGGGAGAGACAGAGACAAAGGTCTTCCATCTGCTGGTTCATTCCCCAAATGTCCTCAACAGCTGGAGCTGGGTCTATCTGAAGCCAGGAGCTTCTTCCAGGTCTCCCATGAAGGTTGCAGGAGTCCAAGGCCATCTTCTATTACTTTCCCAGGGCATAGTAAGAGAGCTAGATCGAAAGAGGAGCAGCCAGGATATGAACTGGTGCTCATATAGGATGCTGGTGCCACATGTCAAGGCTCAGCCTACTACATCACAGTGCTGGCCCCTATGTTTAACTTTCTAACGCATTTATGTGTTAGATCCCAATATTCTCTTCTTCCACAGCTTAAAACTCTCAAAATGCCTTCAGACTAGCCATTGAAAATCTCAAGCAAAAATGTTCCACACTCTTGGCTGAATTATTAAAAATGAACTGTAACATTTGTGTAGCCTCTGAGGACAGGTGTAGACAAAACATTGGTTCAAAGATGTTGCAGGTCAAATTATTTCACATGCTGTGACTCTACTGTCATTAGTTCACATGGGTCAAGGACTATCTAACATTATCACTGAACCTATAAGAAATAACAGAAAAGGGAAAACATATAGCATACAATATAAAGAGGCCAATGAAAAGGAGTTTTCTTCTTAAACCTATTCTATTTGATCAAAACCCAGTGAGATTGAACCAATGATTGTAATTGTGGATATATTATATACCTACAGAGAACATGAAGTTCATGCTACCAAAAACAGAAAAGTAATCAAGACAGAATATCTGCCTTCACGCTTGACTGAGAGGAAGCCACAGGCATAAGTATTACAGTAGACAGTGGGATAACAGAGTTGGAACATGTGATCACTGGAAAACACAGGGAGGAGACACTTTTTAAAAATTATGAATTGGCCAGCGCCGTGGCTTAACAGGCTAATCCTCCGGCGCCGGCACACCGGGTTCTAGTCCCGGTTGGGGCGCCGGATTCTATCCCGGTTGCCCCTCTTCCAGGCCAGCTCTCTGCTATGGCCCGGGAAGGCAGTGGAGGATGGCCCAAGTCCTTGGGCCCTGCACCTGCATGGGAGACCAGGAGAAGCACCTGGCTCCTGGCTTCGGATCAGCAAGATGCGTCGGCCACAGAGGCCATTGGAGGGTGAACCAACAGCAAAAAGGAAGACCTTTCTCTCTGTCTCTCTCTCTCACTATCCACTCTGCCTGTCAAAAAAAAAATATATATATATATATATATATATATATATATATGAATTAAGGGACAGCTTCAGGAAGAAATTATCTGAACTTTGCCTTAAGTGGAGGTGGGTTTCCTCCAATTGAATAGGAAGGTATTGGGGACAAAATCATTCTAACCAACCTTCCTACCAATAGTTATTTGTAGTTATTTGAGAATAACTACAAAACCTACATAAAAGATATTTTAAAAAAATTTTAAACGCATCAAGGACAAAAACTGAAAGGTGCTTTTGACCCAAGGGTACATCACACTTGACTTGGGGCCACACATCAGAGAGACTCTAACTGAGGAAGAGAGAACAGGTTATGGAATAGAAAACATGAAAGCTGGAGATGAGTTCATTGCCTAGTTATGCAGAGGAGATTCTGTTATATTAGGATAAAGGCCAAGTCTATTATGGGCAGGATATGTTCTCTCACTTAACATATCTGCTGGCCCTTATCCTTCTTTTTTCAAAATACAGGAACCCAGAGGGCACTTCTCTTTTATAAATTACAAGCAAAACTTGCTGTGCAATGTTGCTCTCTCATTCTTACAATTTAGTAATAGTAGTAATTTTCCAACATGTGACTGAACATTTATAGGAGAAGAGTAGGGTTTTTTTTATTTTTTATTTTAAGTGAACAAACCCAAGATTTTATAAAGTTCTGACTTTGGGCCAGAACATAAAGTGTCCCATATATACACATATACAAACTCCAATTCCTAGCCGCGTAAGTCCTCCATATCTAAAAATGGCTTTTAGACTTTAAGTTTAAAAAGGCAAAAATGTGCAATGCACTTGTAGTTACACTTTTGAATTAAGGAACAATACACATTAGGTTAGACAACAGCCAAGGATGGTACTAACCTACTTAGATTACGTACATGATCTTTGGGTATTCATGATTATCAGTTTGACTGTACCTCACCTGATGAGCAACTTTATTTTCTAAGTTACCCAGGAAATGTATTTAACCATTTACAAAATGAAACAAATTCTAACACACATTTTACAAAACCATGGTCTTATTTACCTGCATATTCTTCCACAAGACTGGTATACATTTAAAAATATTGCTCAAAAACGTAGAAAATGTATTATTTCTTCCCTTGACCATCTATGTATCTAAATATTTTACTGAACAGATGTATAATTGAATAAACAAATACAAAAACTTTAATATATAGTTCTCTGCTATTTAGCACTATAAAAAACAAAATGATTAAAATATAGTTAGTTATTAAGGAGCTAAATGTAAGAAATTTGCAAACCAGTACAGCAGTGAACAGTTCCTTGTACAAAAGTCCATTAAGAAACAGTCAAGTCAATGTTGTAACAGATTACATAAAAATATGGGGGGGCAGCACTGTGGTGTAGCAGGTAAAGCTGCAGCCTACAGTGCTGGCATCCCGTGTAGGCATGGGTTCAAGACCCAGCTCCTCCACTTCCAATTCAGATCTGTGCTATGTCCTGGAAAGCAATGGAATATGGCCCAAGTGCTTGGGCCCCTGCATCCACTTGGGAGACCCAGAAGAAGCTCCTGGCTCCTGGCTTCAAATTTGCTCAGCTCCGCTATTGCGGCCATTTGGGGAGGGAACCAGGATCTCTCTGCCTCTGCCTCACTGTAACTCTGCTGTTCAAATAAATAAATAAATTTAAAAAACAAACAAACAAACAAACAAGCAAAACACAGCATTTTGCGTTGTAGCTTATCCCCAGGCCTTCTGTGGTGAGACAACACCAAATGAAGCCCAAAGGCCTGTATCATAAGGCAAGGGCGTGCAGAGCTTGGTTATAGCCTGTATCACCAGAAGCTGAGTGTGGGCCTAGTGCATACTCCTAAGACTATGCAGGGGCCTTTAGTTGTTAGACCCAGCTTAGTGTAACTCTGGGCAGCGAAGGCCTCTACCAACCCTCTGCCAACCTTGGACAAAGAGTTAGAAGTAAGAAGAAAGGTTCTAGTCATTTCTGATTAGGGCAGGAAAGTGAACAAGATTGTACCCTAGAACTCAGTGCTAGGCTGGTAAAACCTAACACTAGAAAAATTCTAATGATCCCTATCTCCAAACCACTGCCTCTTGGCAGAGCTGTTAGGCCTGTCCTGGTGTAGGGTGGAAACCTGTACCCCAGTTAATTAGATTTATATTATGGTCAAATTCATGGATGGTTGCAACAGCCATGGGGCAGGAGTGCACCTCGATAGCAGACAGCCCATGACAGCATGAGCCTTAGTCCTTCCCTTGTACTGTGGCTCTGAATGTGATCCAGAACTGAAGCTTTTTCACAGGATTGCCCTCCTACTCCTCTTCCAACACCAGACAGCACGACACACTCGGGGGAAGAAATGGGAGGTGGACATCAAGTTACTGATAGGAGCCTTGTCCTGATTCTACCACAGTGAGGCCCAGAGCTGGACAGAAGCCTGCAGAACCTGACCACATGCTGCTAACTATGGATTAGATCATCTTGACTTAAGCCAATCCCAGACAGAGGTTTGTGGGGATGTGCTACTTTTTTAGACACTTCCCCTAGTTCGTTCAGAACACACCAACTGCAGATTTGGCACAGTGTGAAGCAAGAGCATCCTCTAGTATTGCAATGACAAGACAACAACAGCAGACTTGTGACAAACTTGGCCGTGGGGCACCACCTGGTGCTGAAACAGCAGAAGTCTCCTCAGGCTCAGAGAAAATAAGACTTTTTAACTCTCAGAAGTGTAGACAAAAACAAAGCTAGATTACAAAGTCTGGAAATAAATACCCAGTTCTTCAATGCATAGATGATGTACTATACCAAAAGCATTAAGAACTTTCAGGGACATATGACTTCACCCAAAGAACAAACCAAGCAAGGTTCCAGAAACTGACCATATAGCAACTGATATTTGCAAACTTTCAGTTTTAAGGAAACTCAATGAGCTTTAAGAAAATATAGATAATTCAATATTCTAACTAAAAAGTAAATTGAACCAATTTTTAAAAATTCAAGTAGAAATCTTTGAGCATAAAGTACAATAAGCAAAATTAAAGACAAAATAGACAGCACCAATAGCAGAACAGGCCTAACAGAAGGAGAAATTAGTGAACTCCAAAGCAGACTATTTTAAAATATGCAATCAGAGGAGAAAGAGAGAGAGAGAGAGAGAGAGAGAGAGAGAGAGAATTAGCTATAGGAACTTTGGGATGTATTAAAAGAGCAAATAAGTTACTGGGATTCAAAAGGGATTTGAGAATGGCAAAGAAATAAAAAGCTTATTTAAAGAGATAATACCAGAAAACTTCCCAAACCTAGAGAAAGATATAATTATCCAAGCAAAAGAAGGTCAGAGTCACCAGTGTGATTCAATTCAATGAAGTCTACAACAGGACATACTCTAATGAAGTTCTCTAAGGTTAAAGATAAACAAAAGGATTCTTAAAACAGCAAGGGGAAATAAATAAATAGCACATAATTTTATCCCAATTCACCTGGCTGTAGACTTCCAGGTAGAAACCCTACAGGCCAGGAAAGAGTAGGGAGATATTCATAGCACTGAAGGGAAAAAACTGCCCACCCAGAATACTGTACCAAGCAAAGCTATCTTTTGATATGAAGGAGAGATAAAAACATTCCCAGGTAAACAAAAGCTGAAAGGAGTTACTCTACTTCACCTATCTTACAAGAAACAATAAACAGAGTTTTTCAATGGAAAGAAAGTGATGCTAATGAATAAGAAGGAAATGACAGAAAGTTGACAACTCATTGGCAGGACTAATTCCATACAATTCAGAATGCTCTAGTAGTATAACATAAACCATTCTAAAAACAAAACAATTATAACTAGTAACCACACAAATATATTAAGAGGTAGGCAAAAGAGAAATATGTACACATAAAATAGGGAATCAAAAATTAAAAATGAGGGGAGAAGGGAGGTATAAGTGTAGAGTTGTGCATCAGCATTTTTTATTTTCTCTTATCTTTATGATATATGTTACGTTGCTATCACTTCACCATAAAAAGATGACAGAAGACAGATATGTTTTCTTGATTTGAACATTATACAATCTGTACATATATCAAGATATCACATGGTATCTTATAAATATGAATATTTTTATATATCAGTTAAAAATTTAAAAATAAAAGGGTCTAGTATCTGAAGCTTCATGAATACAATCTGTTACTATAATATAATAAGAAAATATATTTGGTCTCTTTCCTCAGTTCCTGCCACACAGCTACTAAAACTGTTGGAATCTCTGGATTCCAAGAGGAGTGTTTTCGGTGCGTTAACGATCAGTGGCTGTGGGCCCCAGTAGCTTCAGGATGGGTACTGGTCACCAGAATAGCCAAGGCAGGACTGCAAGACAGGCTGAAGGATGAGCCGATCATGAGCTGCCGTTGAGTTAATCAACCATTCTCAAATAATAAAGTCATTATAAAAGCCCAAAATGACAAGGTGTAGAGAGCACCAGGTTAGTGAACAGTTAATACATCCATGTGCCCAAATGATGATTCATCCCAAATCCACAGGGACAGAAGTCTCTGTGCTCGAGATCCTTCCAGTTCTAGCAGTTCATTCATGTTCTTTAAAATATCCTCTATAACAAATCGGTAAACTTAAGAAAACGGAGACATTCTAGCAAACTAATGGAATCTGAGAGGGCAGGGGTACAGTCATGGGAACCCTGAATTATTGCTAGTTGGTCAGAAGCACAGTTCATCCCACTACTAGGCATATATTCAAGAGACATGAACACACTATCAACAGATACCTATACTACCATGTTTATAGCAACACTATTCACAATAGCCAAAATATGGAATCAACCAAGTTATCCACCATCAGATGAGTGGATAAAGAAAATATGGTATATGTAAATGGAGTATTATTCAGCTATTCTTTTTAGAATGGAATTTTACCATTTGCATCAAAATGGATGCAACTGGACAGCAACTACATTTTCTCCCTTATGTGTGGGAGCTAAATAAAAAAAAAAAATCAAACAAAAACAAAAAAAAGGGGGAAGAAATGCCTATATCAGTATTGTTGTCAACACAGTTATACTTACCTGTGTATATATACATTTAAATTTTCTAATTTTAATTTTTAATTAGTTTTTAACAGATTCAATGTGATTTGTAGACACAATTCTAAGACCATGATACCCCTCACTCCCTCCTTCCTATCCTCTTTCCTCCTCCTTTGTGTTTTCAGTTTTTGAAATAACATTTTTTAAAATTACATTCAGTAAAAAGGTGTAACACTTCACCAAATAAGAAGTTTAACAAGTAAAAAGCAAAAAGACCCTAGTTTAGTGGGAATATAGACAAGAGCTATAAATAATAATTGAATGGAAAAATGACCATTTCATCCATATACAATAAATTTTAAAGTAATTGCATTTCCCTGATGGTGAGTGATGTTGAATATTTTTTCATATATTTGTTGGCTATTTTATTTCTTCTTTTGAAAACTGTCTAAGTCCTTTGCACATTTCTCAACTGGATTGGCTATTTTTATATGAATGGTATACTACCATAGTTTTAATGATTTGCAATTATTTTAATATTCGCTGTATATGAGTCAATGGACATTTATTCATAAATTATTTATAGCCCATGCCTATATTCCTTTTTACTTTTTGCTTATAGAACTCTATTTAGTAGAACATCAAATCTTTGGGTATAATGGAAATTAAAAATATGTACTCTCAAAAATCAAAAGCAGAAGAAAGGAAGGGGAGAGAAGGAAGGAGGGAACGAAGGAAAATATCATTCTTAGAATTATATCTATGAACTACATGGAATCTGCTCTCTTTGTATTACTATCACATTAATAAAAGAATTTATGAGAACTGCATTGTAGTAATCATCATGCATTTGCTGAGACTCTAATGTATTAATAAATTCCTTTAAAAAATTCAAAGTAGGGGCCGGTGCTATGGTGTAGCAGGTAAAGCCACTGCCAGCAGTGCCAGCATCCCATATGGGCACTGGTTCGAGTCCCGGCTGCTCCACTTCCTATCCAGCTTTCTGCTATGGCCTGGGAAAGCAGTACAAGATGGCCCAAGTCCTTGGGCCCCTGCACCCGCGTGGGAGACCCAGAGGAAGCTCTTGGCTCCTAGTTTCAGATAGGCTCAGCTTCGGCCATTGTAGCCATCTGGGGAGTGAACCAGCAGATGGAAGACCTCTCTCTCTCTGGGGAGTGAACCAGCAGATGGAAGACCTCTCTCCCTCCCTCTCTCTCTCTCTCTCTCTCTCTCTGCCTCTCCTTCTCTCTGCGTGTAAATCTGTCAAATAAATAAATCTTTTAAAAAAGTTCTTGATGTGAATGGAAGGGGAGAGGAGGCGGGAAAGGGGAGGGTTGCAGGTGGGAGGGAAGTTTGGCAGGGGGAAGCCATTGTAATCCATAAGCTGTACTTTGGAAATTTATATTCATTAAATAAAAGTTTAAAAAAAAATTCACAGTAAAAAAAAGCACAGTCCACAAACTGAGGCCTGCAACTGACACCTGCAGTTGAGGACAGAATCTTTAATCTGTGGGACCTGACATTAATTCCAGGTAGACAGTATTACAATTGCATTATGACATCCAGCTGGTAGCTGCTGGAAAACCACTTGATGTCTAAAACACAATAGTAAGTGAGATGTGGGAGTAGGAAAAACACTTTGGCTTCTCTTATTCTAAAATACACTAATATGTAAATATTATGTATTCATATATTCATGAGTATCTGAATATATATATGCATATATATGCAATATGAACATATAATATATATAGCAATGATCAGATAATAGAAAGCACATATCAAAAATATATAATCTTACCATTTTGAACATTTTATCTCAATAATAAAAATTAAATTTGTGTGATGTCACTATGCTATATTTTTATATGGCCCTACATAGCCCTCTAACTGTATCTTGTACAAAATTTTTAGTGATGATGATAAATTATATTAAGGCACAACATGTAAGAAAGAAGCTGGCTAAATTCTTCACTTTCAGTATTTCATTTAATCTTTCTTTTCTATTGAGTAGCACTAACCTGCAAATGAGGAATAGGTTAAAATAGGTTAAGTCACTCCTAGGTAAACCCGATCATAAATGGCACAGGTGAGAGTAAAAATTAAATCATAGTAACTCACAGCCAGACACCATGACGTACAGCCTCCCTATAAAACTTCATTTACAATTTAAATACTGTATGTATCACAACATTCATTAAATAGATAATAGAATTCAAATACCTGTGTCTTCCCCCTAGCAATAAACTCGACTTCCACAACATCTAGACTAGTGCCTAGAAATATAGTAGATATTAAGCCTAACAAATGTTGAGTGGATGAATAAATGAGTTACTAAAGACAATCTCAGATTCTAACAATTCTTATTAATATGTCTGAATCTACTATTTAATTTGAAAAGTGTAATTCTTTTTTTCTTTTTTGGTAAAGATTTATTTATTTATTTATTTGAGAGGTAGAGTTACAGAGAGAGGGAGGGAGAGACAGAGAGAGGTCTTCCTCCGCTGATTCACCCAAATGGCCTCAAAGGCTGGAGTTGGGCTGAACCAAAGTCAGGAGCCAGGAGTTTCTTCTGGGTTTCCACGTGGGTACAGGGGTCCAAGCACTTGGGCCATCTTCTGCTTTCCCAGCCCATAGCAGAGAGCTGGATTGGAAGAGGAGCAGCCAAGACTAGAACCAGCACCCATGTGGAATGCCGGCACTGCAGGCGGCGACTTTACCTGCTATGCCACAGGGCCGGCCATGAAAAGTAAAATTCTAGAGGAAAATATTATAGAATGCATTCGGGGATTTTAAAAATTGTATTTTTAAATATCTTGAGATAGCTAAAAAGTAATGGCTGGGTTAAGTTATTTCAAGGAAAAAGTTATGTCTTTGCCAGACACTTAATTCTATACTCTGCACCAAGGATAAAGCTAAATTAATAGTCAATTTCAAGATTCTGACAGAATGAAAAGAGGTTTTATATTCTATTACTGAGTTTAAGAATTTATTTAACTTTAAATTAGTAGATAACATGAGCATACCAGAATTAACTATATTTGTGACACAGAAAATAATTCAAGCATACATGTATGTATAATATAAATTACTACAATTCTTACGAATAAATGAATTGGAAAATAAAAGAAAAATTAGTCAAAACACAAATAATCTTAACAAGTAAAAGATTAATGAGCTAAAAACTAGGATCTACTTGAAGGCAAAATATAAAGGTGCTTAATATCTTGCATGGTATGGTTCTACATATAAAAGTTACTATTTTTAATCATTCGGGGCGCCGGATTCTATCCCGGTTGCCCCTCTTCCAGGCCAGCTCTCCGCTATGGCCCAGGAAGGCAGTGGAGGATGGCCCAAGTCCTTGGGCCCTGCACCCGCATGGGAGACCAGGAGAAGCACCTGGCTCTTGGCTTCGGATCAGCGAGATGCGCCGGCCACAGTGGCCATTGGAGGGTGAACCAACGGCAAAAAGGAAGACCTTTCTCTCTGTCTCTCTCTCTCACTATCCACTCTGTCAAAAAAAAAAAAAAAAAAAAGTTACTATTTTTAATCATAAAAACACCCATGCAACTCACTTGTGATAGATCTCAAAGGCATAAGCCAGACTTCTTACACATCTTTTTGGTGAAAGCATATTATAAGATAGTATTCTAATAATGTTTACCATTCAAGAGTGGATAGAGGAATAAATTAAACTTAATTGATTTGCTTCATTAAAGGCCAAATAAAGTATAAGATATTTTTTAAGCCTAAAATGATGCCTAAAGAAATCTATAGTGTCAGAAAGCAGATCCATGGTTGCTTAGGAAAGGGGGAGCCTAAAAGCATTTTCCAGGATGATGAAAATGTCCTCCACTGTGATATGGTGGATGGTGGTTATATTTCTACAGATGTATCTAGTCAAAACTCATTGAAATGTACTAAAAAGGTAAACTTTGGTATGCATAAATTATATTTCAAAAATTTAATTTTTAAACAAATGCCTAGGTGGCCAGTGTTGGGGCACAGCATCTTAAGCCACCACCTCTGATGCCAGTATAATGAGTCCTGGCTATTCCACTTGGGATCCAGTTCCCTACTAATGTACCTTGGAAAGTAGCAGAGGATGGCCCAAGTACTTGGGCCCCTGCCACCCACATGGGAGACCAAGATGGAGCTTCAGGCTCCTGGCTCAGCTTGGGCCAGTCTGGCTCTTGTAGTCATTTGGGCAGTGAATTAGTGGATGGAAGATCTCTTTCTCTCTGTCTCTTCCCCTCTGTGTAACTCTGCACTTCAAATAAATAAATCTTTATTAACAAAAGAAAGAAAAATGTCTATTACTTTAAAATTTGATTGCTACTATGGTTTTGTCAAATGCATAGTTTGCAAATATTTTCTACCATTCCCTCTTGAAACGCAATAACTTGGATATTGGCTCTTCTAATGCTATCCCAAAAATTCCTATAATATTTATTCATTCCTCTTGGGAGACAGGAATCCATTTACTTGAGCCATTGCCACCGCCTCCCACGGTCTGTACTAGCAGGAAGCTGGAATCAGCAGCTGAACCCAGGAATCAAACCTAGGAACTCCAAATGTGATATAATGTTCACTACAATTAAAAAGCTCCCAGATATTTCACAAAATTTCTCTGAAGGCCAATGTATCTTTCCTGTAATTAAGATCACTTGGCTTTTCAAGAGCTATATAGAGAATTGCTTTGGGGGCACACATTTGGCAAAACTGTTAAAAAGATGCTGCTTAGGACAGCTGCGTCCCATATCTGAAGGCCTAGGTTTGAGTTCCAGCTTCACTCTTGATCCCAGATTTCTGGAAAGTCCCTTGGAAGACAACAGGTGATGGTTCAAGTACTTAGGTCAGTAACACCCACATGGGGACCTCGATTGAATTCCCTTCAGCTTTGCCCCGCCCTATTGTGTGTATTTAGGGACATGAACTAGTAGATGGAAGATAGCTCTGTATGTGTGTGTTTGTGTGTCTGTCATTTCCTTTCAAACACAGCTTGAAAAAATATTTATTTACCTATTTATTTATTCACATTCAAAAAGCAGACAGACAGAAACACAGAGAGAGAGAGAGAGAGAGAGACACCTTCCACCCTCTCTTTGACTCCCAAATGCTCACAACAGCCAGGGCTGAGATGGGCCAAAGCCAGGAGTCTGGAACTGAATCCAGTTTCCCATATAGGTGGTAGGGACCTAAGCAGTACTTGAGTCAATCACTGCTTCCTAGAGTGTGCACTCCTGGGAAGCTGGAATTGGGAGCATAGCCAGGACTCAACCCCAGGTACTGCCACACACGGTATGTGCCAAGCATCATCTTAACCACTGGCCAAATGCCTAGCCCTATGCCTCTGCTTTTCAAATAAATAAATGATTTTAAACAAAAATTAAAAAGAAGAGTTTTCTTTGCTGCTCTCTTTTCCAACATGGTAATTTTTCTCCGACGATAGTACAGGCACCTTTCTATTTTATTTATTTATTTTTCAAGCCATTAAAATGTATTACAGAACTGGCTTAATACTCATCTGTGTATAACCCCTTATAATCAAGAGATCTTCTGAATGCCCACATAACTTTTAAGTGCTGTGAGTATCAACATTAAGAATAAGAGCATACTGCAAACATGGATTTTCGTTAAGATTATGGAACATTTTATAACAGCTACATGTAATTTACCAATATAATAATTCTTTTCCAATTGAAAGATATCCCATAATCACCATCAATGGGAAAATACATCTAATTTTCAATTTGAGAAAAATTTTGGAGAGAAGCTTTATCTTCAAATTGTATAAATAGCAATTTTCACACAGAAAGCTGCAAAAATATGGGAATAATATAACTAATCATTCTGGAGTTTGAACATTCCAAAGTAATCTATGATTGTCAAGTTGTTATTACCGGAAAACTAAAAATATTTTTAAAATTTCATAAAAGGAAAAAAGAGCGATACATTTTTATTAATAAGTAAACTCTATTAATACAACACTGGTGGGATTTTATTTTTATATAGTGGTTAGGCAACAAACTTAATGGTACCTGAAATACATGCTTTTAAGGCTAATTCTAAACTTTACATTTATACATGTATCTTTTAAAGTATTTTTAAAATAATGTCATAATTAGTCAATAGATTTTTTTTTTCTTAGACTTAGGACCTTCAATAAGCACTACACTTAAAAAACAGAAAAAAGGGGGGCTGGTGCCGTGGTGCAGTAGGTAAATCCTCCACCTTGCGGCACTGGCATCCCATATGCGCACTGGTTCTAGTCCCTGCTGCCCCTCTTCTGATCCAGCTCTCTGCTGTGGCCTGGGAAAGCAGTAGAGGATGGCTCAAGTGCTCTGGTCCCTGCCCCCACACAGGAGACCAGGAAGAAACAACTGGCTCCTGGCTTCGGATCAGCACAGCTCCAGCTATTGCAGCCATCTGGGGAGTGAACCAATGGAAGGAAGACCTTTCTATCTGTCTCTCCTTCTCACTGTCTGTAACTCTACCTCTCAAATAAATAAATAAAATCTTTAAAAAAAAACTGAAAAAAGTATTTACTAAATCAGCATGTACTGTAAACTTAGCAGCCTATGATTTGGTGATAGTTTATCCCAACAACTAATTAAGTAGGAGGTATTAAATTCAAAGTCTTCTGAACTTGGAAAAGTACATATAATAAATGTGTCTTTCACAAAATTAGGCACAGAATGGTATTAGTCAAATGTAATTTTGTTGTCCAACTGTTTTGTGACATTATTGAAAAACAGATTTAAAAGAACACGGTAATTCAAATTGGAGAACAAAAATATGAACTTTAGAAGCCAATTTTTGTAAAAAAAAGATATATCAAATAAATAATATGGTTTTCCCTTATAATTTTCACTTTCTTAAATCTGTTAGAAACCCAAAACTTATCAAACAAAAAAAGAGTAAGAGAAATGAGTTTCACTCCATAAGCCCTATATGTAATCTAGATCCCTTCAAAAGTAAAATAGTAATTATATCTGGCCTTCCATAAAACTTCATTAACTGCATGAATGAGGTGCTCTGAGGAAATCAAGAAAAATGAAAGTGTTGCCATTAAACAGTAAACTCTTGAGAATGGCAATTATGGAAAGAGGCATGATACAAAGGGACAGTCTAGAATAAGAGGATATATGATCAAGCTTAGATTTTAATCCCTACTAATTTTGTATTTCTAATAAGCCAGTTAACCACAACTGTTAGTTTTCTCAACTACAACTGCAGGGATAACATTACCTCTCGTACAGGATGGCTGAGAGGATAAAACCAGAAAAGATGTGAAAGCACTTGTATACTGCAAAGTCCAATCCTTGTGCTACTAATTACATACTTACCACTATATACTTCCTTGCCTTATTAAACAGAATACACCTGTAATTTAACTCACAGCCATAACTATGAACATAAATTACTGTGGTAAAATCTAATAGTGGGACCACTGCAACTCTGAGTAAAGGAGGCCATAATGCCATTACACTAATTGTTTTGGTGCCTCCTTATGCTCTTGTTGCCTTCTGCACAGTTGTTGGCTGAAATTTCTTCTTGGCATCAGTATACATAGCTACCAACCAGAATAACGCTTGTTCAGTTCTCTCTCCTGCAATTTGCTGCTTCACTTCCTTTTTTACCCTTCTTTCAACTGAAAACTTTTTTTCTAGTTCATAGAGGAAAAAAAAGACCCCACAGGAACAATTAACTTTTTGCCACCAAACGAGCAAATGAACTAGTTAGTTACAGTACCCAGTGTTTCTTCCTTCTCTTAACTAAAGGTAATCTTTCTACGTAGGCTTGCGAACCCACCTCCTTCTGCCTCTGTCAGTTATTCTCTCTCCCCTGTAACTTCAATCTCAAGCTTTCTCTTGGCTTTTCCCCCTAGAATGAAAATATGCTCAGGTCTCTCTCAACCTCTAAAAGAAAAACAGGAAAGAAACTTCAACTTTTTATCCCATTCTACACACCCTCATTCTCCTTAGCGGTATCTCCCATGTCCTAGACAAGTATCATGACACACACTACTGTGTCAGGTAGGAAATGAGCAGATCAGAGAGAACACCAAATGCAAAGACACACTGCCAAGGAAGGATGAACGGACCTCTAAAGGAACATGAACATTGTTCACAGCTTCCGCTAAAAGACAAACTGATACTGCCATTTATCCATCTTCTCTCTCAAAATTCCATTATAATAACTGCAAAGAGAAAATACCTGTTTTAAAAGGTAAAAGTACAACTGCCTAAGAACAAATAGGATAGAAGAGAAAAAACAGGTGAGAAGCATCAAAATCCGAGGAGATGGAAAACTGTTCCATAAGTGGTAACCAATTCAGTCTACTGGAAAAACCAGAAACCTAAACCCAAAGTGAGACAGAACAATAAGAAGGAGTTAATTCACAAAAAGGCCAGAGCCACTGTAGGCATTAAACACCGTTAAGAGTGAGGTGAAACAGCCCATTTATAGAAGAAAATTTGAATAATTACACCATTGGCTGTCCTCCTCACAATAAAGCCAGGCACCCACTCTCTTCTACCACAGTAAAAGACTAAAGGCTGGGCATTTGCCATTTGACATAGCAGTTCAATTGCTCCTTGAGGCATCCCAATCCATACTAGAGTGCCTGATTTGAGTTCCAGTTCCTCCACTTCCGATAAAGCTTCCTGCTAATGCACCCGGAACACACCTGGGAGACAGGAGATGATGGTGCAAGTACCTGGGTCTCTGCCACCTTCATAGGAAACCTGTATTGAGTTCTAGGCTCCTGGCTTTGGCCAGGCGCAGCCCCCACTGTTGCAAGCATTTGCATGAACTAGGGAATGGAAAGATTTCAGTCTGCCTTTCAAATAAAATGGAAACAAACAAACAGAAAAAAACCTTAGAGGTTTTTTGTGTGATGGAAAAAGAGACATTCTGGATTCAGGAACATCGGGATCAACTCTGAAGGGTAGGATGCAAGGGGGAGCTGAAAACAAAGGGAAAAGGGAATGCGAGACACATAGAACAGCAGGAAACTAGATAATTGTTCACTTTTTTAATAAGTCAAAATGAAGACTAGAAATTGATTACCAGTTTTAACAACATGGATCTCAGCAGTGACCTTGACAAGAGCAGTTGTGGTGGATTGGTGGAAACAAAACTTCTCTGGAATAGTTTTAAGAGAGATGGGAAGAAAGTAATGAGAGAAATGAAGTAGAGACAATTCCTTGAACATTTTGCTTCAAAAAAGAAAAAAAATATTGGGAACCAACTGGCAGATCAGTCAAGGAAAATACAGATATAAAACACAAGTTATCAACATTACAAATAAAAGGGAAACTGTAACTGCATATCCTAGACACTAACAGGATAATAAGGATACATTATTAAAAACATTATTGGGGGATGTCGCTGTGGCATAGCAGGTAAAGCTGCCACCTGCAGTCCTGGCATCCTGTATGGGCACTGGTTCCAGTCTCTTTCTCTGTCTATCCCTGTCTCTGTAGTTTTCCTTTCAAATAAATAAACTTCTTTTTTAAAAAAAGAAAAATCATGGGGGCAGTGCTCTAAAGCCATCGCCTGCAGTGCCAGATCCCATATGGGCGGTGGATCAAATCCCGGCTGCTCCACTTCCAATCCAGCTCTCTGCTATGGCCTGGAAAAGCAGCAGAAGATGGCCAAAGTACCTGAGTCCCTGCACCGGAAAGTGGGACCCGGAAGAAGCTTCTGGCTCCTGGTTTGGATCGGCACAGTTCTGGCCATTGCAACCAACTAGAGAGTGAACCTGCGTATGGAAGACTTCTCTCTCTCTTTCTGCCTCTGCCTCTCTGTAACTCTGCCTTTTAAATAAATAAATAAATCTTAAAAAAAAGAAAATCATTATGACAATTACACATTTTAACAGAAATTAGACAAATTTTTGAAAAATACAAGTTACCCACACTGACAAAATGGGAAACTGAAAATATGAAGAACTCTGTGTTCTTTAAAGAAATTAAATCTGTAACTACAAAATTTACCAAAGAAAACTCTAGGCCTAGGTGAATTCCCCAATGAATTCTATTACCTATTTAAGTAGGAAAAAAATAGCAATCTTACATAAGCTGTTTTAGAAAAGGAGAAAAATGGGATAACTTCTCAGCTCATTTTTTGGGACCAGCATAACCAAGATACTAAATTTAAATATGAACATTACAAGAAAATAGAATTACATTTCAATATTCAGTATGAACCTGCATATAAAAAACATTAACAAAATAATAGCTACTAGAATCCTACAATAAATTAAAAAGCATAATGGCTCATGTACAAGCAAAGTTTCTTTATCCTGCAAATGCAAAGTAGCCTTATCATTAGAAAAATCAATGCAATTCACCACACTAGCAAATTAAAGGAAGAAAATCAGTAATGCAAATAAAAGCATCTAACAAATTCTAAAACTGATTTATCACGAAAACTCTTAGCAGAGTAGTAATAGGAAATATTAGTAACAGTAATAGAAAAAAACTCTCCAACTTGAAAGAGGACATTTAAAGAACACATAGCTAACAGTATACTTAATGGTAAACTATTGAAGATTCTTCCTCTAGAATCAAGAACAAGTCAAGAATACTTTCTCTTACCATTTTAACTGAACATTATAATAGAAACATATATTCAGCACATTAAGGCAAGAAAAGGAAATAAAAGGCATACAGATTAGAAAGACAGAATCAAAGCTCTCTTTATTTATAGATGATATAACTGCAGTGGTAGAAAATTCTAAGAAATCTATAAAAACAGCTATGAGCATTAAAATCAAGATTTTCAATATCATGAAATACAAAACCAGTATATAAAAGCTATACTATCAATCAGCTGAAAAATTCTATTTACAATGAAACTAAAAATATCAAATCCCTACAAATCCAATGAAAGATGTATAAGACCTCTATACTGAAAATTACATAACACTGCTGAGAAAAATTAAAGATGACTTAAGTGAGAACTTTTTTTTTTTTTTTTTGGTAAAAACTCAAAAGCTGATTCCAAAATTTTCTGTGGAACTACAATCAAACTAGAATAACCAAAACAAACTTGAAAGGAAGAATAAATTAAAGAACTTGCATTACATGACTTTGAGACTGACCATAACCCTACAGTAATCAAGGAGATATTAGTAAAAGGACAAATATATCAAATACAGTCTATAGATAGACTGACATCACCATGACAATCCAAAGGAGAAACTCAAAAAATACTGGGACAACTGGATATCCAAAATGAAAAACATGACCTCCCATTTTATAATACATAGAAAAACAAGGCCTAAATGTAAGAAAGAAAACAAAAAGCTTCTAGAAGAAATCATAGAAGCGTGACCTTAGAGAAGACACATGGAGCACTAACTAAACAAACAAAAATTTGAAAATTATATTTCATCAAAGATAAAAGTCTCTGTGCATCAAAAACATTATTAAGAAAAGGACCTACTAAGCCACACAGACTAGAGATAATATATGCAATCTATATACAGGATCAAGAATACACATAATTTTCTCTTTAAAAAGACACTTCACAAAATAAAATTATACGAATGGTCAAGAATCACATTTTTAATTTTTATTTTTTATTTTATTTTTATTTTTTTTGACAGGCAGAGTGGACAGTGAGAGAGAGAGAGACAGAGAGAAAGGTCTTCCTTTTGCCGTTGGTTCACCCTCCAATGGCCACCGCAGTAGCGCGCTGCGGCCGGCGCACCGCGCTGATCCGATGGCAGGAGCCAGGTGCTTCTCCTGGTCTCCCATGCGGGTGCAGGGCCCAAAGACTTGGGCCATCCTCCACTGCACTCCCGGGCCACAGCAGAGAGCTGGCCTGGAAGAGGGGCAACCGGGACAGGATCGGTGCCCTGACCAGGACTAGAACCCGGTGTGCCGGCGCCGCAAGGCGGAGGATTAGCCTAGTGAGCCGCGGCGCCGGCCAAGAATCACATTTTTTAAAAAACGTTCAATGTCTTTAGTCATCAGAGAAATACAACCAATAACAACAACAAAATTCCAAAATCCAAGCCTACAATGGTACATCACTACAAACACAGTACACTATTGTAGTGATTCTCTGTGGAATGGTGACTTTGGCAATTCTGACACCCAAAAGTCATTTCTGATGTTACTTGCATCTAGGATGCTGCTAGTAATTTACAATTCACAGAACGCCCACACAGCAGGCGATCATCCTGCCCAAAACGTCAATGGTATCAAAACTGAGAAAATCTGATAAATGAAAATGAAAGGTCAATAGCATCAAGTGTTGGCAAAGATGTAGAACAGGAAGTCTGATGTATTACCAATAGGGATATAAAGTGGTTCATCCAGTTTGGTGTTTGACAGATTGCTATCATGTTAAGTACAGATGACTTTTCATTGTCCAATTAAAGGTCAACATGTCTTACAAAGTTCTGCATGATTGGAACAGTCTACTTTCCCAGCCTCATTTCATAATCAACTAATATACCAGAATAACTTACTAGTAGAAAAATCTCCAATAAAATCTATTTGATTTTATTCACAGAAATCTTAAGAATTCTGACACAGAATATACCTTAAGGCATTTAGTCTAACATTTTACCTAGGGCAGTAATATTAGTATTTTTATGATGGTGAAACATCTAGTATCTCCCACAATGAATCCTAATAGTTTCAGTAAAATATTACAGATATTTGAAATAATCTAGAAAAACAACTAATATTATATAATAATGGTTCTTTATTCATTTGGAAACTGAAGATCTTATAGAGATACAGACATTGGTCTAATAAACATCACAATATAGATTGAAAATATGACAGTTCAGAAAAACACTATTATATAAAAGGTACTTCAAAAACTTAGTGGAAAATAGAATTAAAATCTAAATTTAGGGGCTGGAGTTGTGGCACAGCAAGTTAACCCACTGCCTATAATGCCAGCATCCCATATTAGCAGTGGTTCAAGCTCCAGGTGCTCTACTTCCAATCCAGCTCCCTGTTAATGGACCTGGAAAAGCAGCAGAAAATAGCTCAGGGACTTGGGACTCTGCCAATAATGCAAGAAACCCAGATGGAGTTTCAGGCTCCTGGCTTCAGCCGGGCCAGCCCCAGCTGTTGTGGCCATTGGGGGAGTGAGCAAATAGATGTAACATCTCTCACTCTCACTCTGTAACTCTGCCTTTCAGATAAATAATTTTTTTTTTTTTTTAAGTGAGTTTAGGGGCCGGCGCTGTGGTGCAGCAGATTAACGCCCTGGCCTGAAGCGCCGGTGTCATAGCACCGGTTCTAGTCCCAGCTGCTCCTCTTCCCATCCAGCTCTTTGCTATGGCCTGGGATAGCAGAAGATGGCCCAACTTCTTGGGCCCCTGCACCCACGTGGGAGACCTGGAGGAAGCTCCTGGCTCCTGGCTTCAGATTGGTGCAGCTCCGGCCGTTGCAGCTATCTGGGGAGTGAACCATTGGACCGAAGACCTCTCTCTGCCTCTCCTCTCTCTGTGTAACTCTTTCAAATACATAAACACATCTTTTTTTAAAAAAAAAAAAAAGTGAGTTTATTTTGGCACAAAAAAAAATCTGAGATTTAAGCATACAAAGAGTCTTCAAAAAGTTCATAGAACCACTGCAGCTGAGGGTATGGTCAAGTAGAGTCAGCAACATTGCAGGCAGAACTGTAAATTTCTTGTTAGAGATGCCACCTGCCTTTTCCTGGCCAGCTCTCCTCCCAGGCCAGCCAAGTAATGAAAGTCAACAGAGTGCCTTCCCCTAGGAGGTTCACACCTCCCTTAGGATATACCCCATGTGAAGAGATAGATAGGTCTGGGCCTCTTAACTTACAAGGCCTAAAGCCCACCAGATTATTATCAAGCCCCTTCTATCAGGTTCTATTTGCCTCTCAATCAGAAAAATTACTTGTAGCTTAGACAGCACCTTTCTTAGCTCCTCTAATAATGACTCTGTCCTTTGTTCTAGACCCTGTCTAGCGCACTTGGGCCTCATTCCTTTGTCATCATAACCTCTACTCTACCACCAATGGCTCTACTCCCAACCCGTGTGTACTGATGGTCCTCTTCCCCACTTAATGCTGTATAATTGTTCAAACCTGGTAAATGCCACTCTTAGAATCATTGGTTACTATCCTCACTCAATCTTTTATGACCTTGTCTAAATATGATCAGAGTCGGCAAACTGGGAAGGCTTCCATAGCCTTGGCAACTCATGACGAGAGCCTAGGGTGGTTACTGGCGCCATAAACTAGAGTGTCAATTTGTTGGGTCAACAACAGGAGCCACTGTGCACTTGCTCCTCATGTGGGATCTCTGTCCTTAATGTGCTGTACATTGTGATTTAATGCTATAACTAGTACTCAAACAGTATGTTTCACTTTGTGTTTCTACGTGGGTGCAAACTGTTGAAATCTTTATACTAAATTGATCTTCTGTATATAAAGAGAATTGAAAATGAATCTTGATGCAAATGGAAGGGGAGAGGGAGCGGGAGAGGGGAGGGTTGCGGGTGGGAGGGAAGTTATGGGAGGGGGAAGCCATTGTAATCCATAAGCTGTACACTGGAAATTTATACTCATTAAATAAAAGTTAAAAAAAAAGTTCATAGAATATGCATATTATTAAAAACCTATGCTGGACTTCAAATATTTTGTACCAAATAAACTTATATTCCATTTTCCACAAACGTTTGAAAGTAAGCTCATATTTGTAATATAATTTATTTCAAAAAAGGCTGGAGTCAGCTGAAAAATTGTATAAATGGCCTAAATCAGCACGAGCCAATGGAAATATAAGTTATTAATGGAGGATACATATGCAATGTTAAAAAAGTAGGGGTGATGTGATGCAGTAGGCTAGGTTGCTGATTGAGACACCTGCATCCCATATTTGAGTGCTGATTCAAGTTCTGGCCACTCCATGCTTTCAATCCAGTTTCCTGCTAGCATACCTGAAGACAGTAGTTGGAGGCCCAAGTGTTAGAGTTCTGCCACCCATGTGGGAGACCCAGTTCAGTTCCTGGCTTCTGGCTTTGTTCTCGCCTAGTCCTGGCAGTTATGGGTATTTGAGAAGTGAACGAGCAAATGGAAGATATTTGTTTCTCCCTTTCTGTCACTCTACCTTTCACATAAATAAATAGACCTTTTAAAAATAAGTAAGTAGGGGCCAGCGCCGTGGCTCACTGGGTTAATCTGCCTGCGGTGCCGGCATCCCATGTGGGCACCAGGTTCTTGTCCTGGTTGCTCCTTTTCCATTCCAGCTCTCTGCTGTGGCCTGGGAGGGCAGTGGAGGATGGCCCAAGTGCCTGGGCCCTGCACCCACATGGGAGACCAGGAGGAAGCACCTGGCTCCTGGCTTTGGATTGGTGTAGCTCTGGCCGTTGCAGCCATTTGGAGAGTGAACCAATGGAAGGAAGACCTTTCTCTCTTTCTGTCACTGTCTAACTCTGTCAAAAAAAAAAAAAAAAAAAAAGTAAATAAAAAGCAGGTATAAGAAATTTTGAAAATATACACAAATAAAACATACTTTGTGTATATAACAGCTGGTATATTTAAAATAATCATTTCAACATGTTATCAACATAAAAAAACTTTACATTAGTTTAGCTCTTTTTGTACTAAGTCTTCAAAATCTAGTGCATACTCGACACTTATAGCACATTTCAATTTGGACTATCCAGATTTCAAATGCTCAATAGGTACATTGGCTAGTGGTCACTGGATGCTAATACTGTTTATTATGTAACAACACTTTTAAGCATTTTAAATGGATTACTTCATTTAATTCTCTGAGGCGCAAAGGAAACACAAAGGAAAGTTACTTGATCAAGTTCCCACAGACAGTGCAGTACAGGATTCTAACTCAATCAGCCTGAAGAGATCTGCTCCTAACCATAACGCTGCCCTACCTCAAATCACATGTTTTTTTCAATTTTACTGAAATTTTCAATTAAATCAAATTAATACCATGATTCCTGCTGTGATAAAAATTTTTAAGAGATTTATTTATTTGAAAGAGAATTACAGGGAGAGAGAGAGAGAGACACACAGAGAGAGAAAGAGACCTCCCATCCACTGGCTCACACCTTCAATGGCAGCAATGGTCAGGGCTGAGTCAAGCCCAAGGGCAGGAGCCTGGAACTCCATTTGTGTCTCCCACAGGGGTGGCAGAGACCCTACTTCCCCCAGTGTAGTAGCAGGAAGCTGGATCAGAACTGGAGCAGCTGGGACATAACTGGTGTCCACAGCTTAAACACTGTGCTACAACATCAGCCCTATGTGATAACTAATTTTTGAAAACTAAATTTCCAGTCATAGTTAAAAACCAATTTTCCTGCCATGACTGAAAAGAAAAAGAAAGAAAAGACTTACCTTTAATATGAGTTTTTGATACTTTTGTTTTAGGTCTGACACATTTTCAGAGGGGTCGGCCCCCAGAATGCTATACCAATCCTTTTTTGGTATCTGTTCAAATGCCATCATCCATTGTAGAAGAAGGGAGCCTTCTCAGATCTGCTGAATCGAAATATTAATGAGAGGTGATTAGAGTTTGCATATATCTAAGAATAATCATGTAGTAAGTGCTTTAATAGGTAGTTAAATAATGATAATAGTGCAAACCTGAGGGAACATATTTTCATTTAAAATACTTCAAGAATCCATGTGTAAGTATACAGACAAGTGTGGAAAATCAGATATGCTTATCTCTAATGAATAAACAGCATAAAATACAATTTGATAATGAACCGGATGGTGCCGGTCTTACGGTAAAACCGACACAAAAGTAAGCACTAACATCGTTAGAGCTTAATAAAAATTCACAAAATGAATGAATAAAGAACCAGAGTGAATTGGAGAACATTCCGTCCAGTTTTTTTTTTCCCAGTTCACGCCTTACCGATTACCTGGAAAGGATAATAATAAAATAATGTCAGCACGAGCAGAGAGAGAGCAAGAGTTCCCTTGCTGTACTCAGACCTCGCCCAACAGCCCCGAAACTGTCCAGGCGAGGATGTCCCAGCCCTCCAAGCTAGAGAGAGCCCCGCCAGGAACACCATAAACCTCGTCGCACATCTGCACACTGAGGAAGACAGCGGTGGCTTGGGAATTCACTGTATTCACAGTTGGCTCTACCCCCTCAGCTACAGGAGGGGTCCCTCTCCGGGCTCCTCTGTCAGACGACTTACCAAACTTCCCATCACCACCGGCTCTCGCTGGGTGACTACAGTCGGCCAGGACTCGGAACCAGCTTCTTTTTCCGCCGGAAGTCACTGCTCTGACGCGACCACGTTTCTAGTCGAGCCTTAGTGGCCGACGCACCGAGCGGAAGCGCAGCTCCTTCCACCGGGACGCGGTCACTATGGTAACCAGTCACCGCTTCCTGGAGGCTACCAGCGGTAAGGGCTGCGAGCTGTGGAGAAAGGCGTCACTCGCCTGGCTCTCCCTCTCCGTGGTCCCTGCCCTGCGACTAGCGAGTCTCTCATCCTCAGCGTGTATCCTTCCCCGAAACCTCAAATCCCAGGTTTTCTCCAGCTTTCTCAAAATTTCCTCCGCTTGCTCTGCGCTGTGCCCATTCCTATGGCTAGTGCTCATGCTGTGGTGGGAGGGTGTGAGAAGTAGAGGGGATCTGATTCCACCCTCTTCTCTGGCCACTTCCCTTTAGAATGTTCTCATTCGAAAATTCAGAGAAGCAAAGAGCCTCAAAAAGCTCTGTGCCAAATAGGGTTGGGTTTTGTGGAGGCCCTCCCCCCCCCCCCCGAGGTGTAGTGGTTCTTTTCTGCGAAATATGTTAGGAACCAACTTAAAAAATAAACACTTGCTTTCAAAAATCCTCTCACATTTTCGGACTTGGCTTTCCGCTCAAGCCGGTGAGACTACTAAGGCAGGTGTTCTCACTTTATAGATGAGGCTACAAGGGTTCCAGGCTAAATAGCTAATTGGGTAGCGGCAGAGCCAGGACTCAGCAATTCGGTTATTCCCCGGGCAGATATGCCAACTTGCAAATTTACAGAAAAAGCGGGGGGAACTGCTTCTCTTTGAAGCAGTTGCGAAGGTACTGCAAATGGGCATTGTTTGCTGGTGGTACTGGGAGGAGAGGAGTTGTTGATAGTTTTGTTACTTTTTGCTCTCTTGTCTCTCCCTTTCTTCTTTCATCTCTTATCGGTGCTACTCACTGTACTTCCTGAACTGTACCCAGGGGGTGAAACTGCATCTTATTTTTGTTTTAAACAGCGTGACATAAATTTTACTTGGAGATATTGAAGTGGTTTTGTGGTTGTGACTGCTTTGTTTTTCTTCTCTTTAATCTTTTTACCACGTCTGTTTGAGAAGCAGTCAAGGTAAACTTAGACACAATAGGTGAAATATTCTAACACGGTTAATTATTTAATGATAGTATGAACTATAGAAAACTGGATGATACAGGCAAGTTAAAACATCTAAAGAAAAAAATAGAGTAGGTTCTTCACAGGATTTTGTTAGGTTTAAAGGCAGACACAAAAAACGTACACTGATAGCAGATCCAGTTTCATTCCTTGCTTCAGCCTACCTTCTCCGTGACCCTCTGGAATACCTCAAGCAATAGAATTAAATGCTGTTAGGATCACCTTCCTGTGTGATACTATCAGAATGATGCACTTTGAACTTCCCTAGACCTCAGACTTTCCCCTTTGCACTGCCTGATTCTTCCTTGTGTAGGTAGATATGATTAGGTACACTTGTTTTTACAGTAAAGGCACTTTATTTTGATTTACTATTCCTTTAGGTTATTGTGCTATCTCTTGTATTTGTTTATTTAGGTTTGAAAGTTAATAAGTATACTCCTCCCCAACAAATCCAAAATGTTCACTCAATCTGCCTTTACTTATTTTACTTTGCAATCTTAAAGCATACAATTTTTTCTTATATCTTCATACTGTCATTATTTAAACAAAACTATCAGTATTTCACTGACTTTCCCAGTTGATTCAAAAGTATCTTTCTGTGGTTGATTTGTTCAAATCAGTATCCAAATAAAGTACTTTTTGCATTTGGTTTGTTCCTTAAATATCTTTTAAAGTACATCACTCTTAAAATTTTGGCTGTAATAACCTCAAATTTTTCCCCTTTTCTTGCCGTAGGCTATTGAGAAACTGGATCAATTTTCTTAAATCTAAATGTTTATCTATTTATACCTAAGTAAATTTCCTTTTTAAGTTATTTATTTTAAAGGCAGTGTGACTGGGTTTGGGAGGGGAAGAGAGAGAGTGAGAGAGATATCTTCCACCCCACTCCACTGGTTCACACCCCAACAGCCAGGTCTGGGCCAGGGCAAAGCCAGGAGCCAGGAACTCCATCCTGGTCTCCCACGTGGGCGGCAGGGGGCCAACATCCACTGCCTTCCCAGGCTCATTAGCAGGGAATTAGAGTGCAAGAACAACAGGAACTCAAACCAGCCCTCCAGTATGGATGCCAGTGGTTCAAGTGACGGCTTAACACACTATGCCACAATGTCAGTCCTCAGAATGAACTTCTTAAAGCAATTTTTACACAAGTTCCTTTTCCATTGGTTTTCTTTTTCTAGAGCAGCACTGTCCAATAGGAACATAATGTAAGTCAGGGCATGCATTGTGGCACAGCAGGTCAAGCCTCTGCTTAGTACTCCCGCATTCTGTATTGCAGTGCTTGAAATTGAGTCCCACCTTCCCTGCTTATCCGGCTTCCTGCTAATGGGCACCCTGGAAGGCATTCGATGATGGCTCAAGTTCTTGAGTCCCAGCCAACTTTGTAGAAGACCAGGATGGATATCCTGGCTCCTGCTCCTGCTCCTGCTTGTCATAGCCCAGACTATTGTGGGAATTTGGGGAATGAAACAGTGGATGAAAAGTCCCTCCCCACCAAGCCTTTCAAATAAATAAAAATAAATAAATGTTTAAAAAACTGAGCTTTAATAAAAAGAAACATAATTTAAGCTATAGGTGAGTCATGTGTGAGTTTGAATTTTCCAGTAGCCACACTAGGAACATAAAAAGAAACAGGTAAAATTCATTTAATAATATGATTTTTAATCCAATATATCCAGAATGTTATCATTTCAAATTATAACTAATGTACAATTATCAATGAAATATTTTACACTCGTTTTTCCTATTCAGTCTTCAAAAGCTGATGTGTATTTTGCCTGCAAAGCACATCTCAATTCCAGCCACAAGTGGCTGCTCTAGTGAGCACGGCAGGTCTAAAGAATAAACTGACTCCTTACTTCCCAAATGTCATCTTTAGTTTTCCAGCCTATCACCCATTACCTCCCTAAATAAAAAGTTTAGACAATTGGAATTTTTTTGGTGCTTCATTCATAATTTTGCTCAAAAGCGTCCCCTTACTCGTAACACCCTAGCTCTTTTCCTTCTCGTATCAGTTATATCCTCCTTTATAAATGGTCTCTTCCATCAAGCCTTGCATGATGGCCTGGTCACTAGAAATTACTTCTTCCTCTCAACGTTCATAGCAGGTCCCATATACTCCTCATTTGTATTCATCTCATGTCACTGTGCATTGTCGTCTTTAGATGTATAAGTATTGTTGATTCCTGAACTTTCTGAGGGTAGGAACACCTCTCATCACAGAAACTAAAAACTGGCTTTCTTGTCTCATCCTCTGAAGTTCAGATGATGTCTGTCTTTGATAAATTTGTTTCTCATTATCTTATTATCAGAAGGTAATTTATCTATTTTATGTGAAACTAACATAGCAAAAATGTAAATTTTGTTAGCATAGAGATTAAGAGCATAAAATCAAGTCGGACATAGGCTCAGTCCAGGTTCTCTGCCTCTTACTGGCTCCGTGAACTTTAAGTTAATTAATCTCTGTACTTTACTTCTGCCTCTGATGTGGGAATAATAATAGTATCTGCCTCAAGGATTTTTTGAGAATTAAATGAGATAATTATACTTGAAAGTAGTACTCAGTGGAGATTATTGTTATTATTATCATTAAAATGGAAATAGTTGTTATTCAGTTTTGATATATTAGAATATTCAGTATTCACACTTGTATTTTAGGAATAAAGGCAAATGAAAATCTACTAGATTGGAAGAATAGAAGCAAATTCAAATATTTATTGAATTATATACTTTTAGTTTCACTAAAGGATAAAGAACAGGCAAACCCTTTTAATTCATGTCATTAACATCTAGCATATGCAAGGCAGGCATGTTTTAAACATTTGATTTCTTTAGATGTACGGGTATTGTTGATTCCCAAACTTTCCAAGGGCTGGAACACCTCTCACCACAGATACTCTAAAAACAATCCCATCTCCCACAGGGGCTGAAACAGAGCTGAGACACCAACTCCAGCAGTAGGTTACAAGTTATGGGTGGCCCAAGTGGTAGCTTAATTGCTCTGCCAAATGCCTGTCCCAATCAACAAATATTTGTTGTCTCTACTATGTGCCCCATACTCTGTTCGTTATAAGAGACCCAAGACAGAGTTGGCTGCAGCACTCTCAAAAGTGTTCAGAGTTTATCTGGGTAGACAAAGAAGACAATGAAATAACTAGAAAATGCTGTGCCGGAGAAATACCAGCTGCTGTGACTTTCAAAGTTGCAGGCTTGCCAGTAGAATAGATCACTCAAATGATTCAAATCCTTGAATCAAGGTGAAGCCAATCCAAGAGAATGTGTGGAAGTGTTAAATTTTAAATAATAATTTAATTTGGAGCGAGATGGATGACTAGAAGTAGAGCAACTCCCTTTTTTTCTTTTTTTGGCAGATTATCGTAAAGCTTTAGACAATATTGAGAATCAGCTCTGGTGAACAGTCATGCTTCATCTTTTGGAAATGGTTTTGTTCTTGTGTTTTCCCCCTTTCTGGTTGTCATAACATGGTCTATTTTCTCCTTTGTCTTTTCAGCCAGCAACTATGAACTTTCATTGATCCTATACAAGGCAGTCCATTTATCAGGGAGACTTTGAGGTAAATACTTTTGGGGAGTATATCTGCTGCTGTGTTTTCTTGCTTGTGTAGCTTCAGCTGTGTCAATGCTCCTTCAAACTTGTCTCGGAACTCTGGAAGGTTTTTATTTTATCTGCGATTTTTGTTCCTGTATTACTCTGCTCTTCACAACTGGTGTTTTGATGTTCTGTGACTCTGTTAAAGACATGATATATAATCTAACTTCAGATTTTCTTTAGCACTCATAATAAATACTAACTTATTTTTTTCCCATTTACTTCTCAAGCCCTTTCAACTTTGTTCTTGTGACCACTAAGGCTTTTCTGTGCACTTTGTAATTGATCTGAAATTCGTTATGATCCCTTTCAATCATGTGGGAAGACACGTTTATATGCTGGATTTTTAAAAAGTATTCTCCCCTGTTATTTTAGGTTTTTAAACCTGACTTTTTAAAAAAAAAAAAAAAAGTATTTTATTTTTGTCATGTAATTGGCTCACAGAAGAAAGGTTAATCTGAATGATCAAAGGGTGTTAATTTGTGGGTTAAAATGTGTTAAACAGTTGATATGAAGTCTGTTTAAGTCAATTAGAGAGTATAATGAAGATGTTTCCAGGGTGTTATGGAACCTTTTGAAGTTAGTTTGAAATGCACTATTTTATATTAACTATGGCACCTCGCTAAACATACGCTTGCATTCAGGTTTTTAAATTTGTATAAATTCTGATACATATAAATAGGTCTATAAATTTACAAGAAGTTTGACTATATTAAAAGACACTTATTATATATATAGGAAATCAAATTCATAGTTAACAAATTCATCATTAACAAAACAGAAAGTATAATTAGTAACAGTGTTCTTTGTTATGTATTCTAAAACAAAGTGCAACTACACTTTTTTTTTTTAAGATTTATTTATTTAATTTGAAATTCAGGCAGAATTACAGAGAAAGAGGGAGAGACAGAGAGAGGTCTTCCATCTGCTGGTTCACTTCCCAAATTGCCATGACAGCCAGAGCTGAGCCAACCCAAAGCCAGGAGCTAGGAGCCAAGAACCAGGAACTTTTTCTAGATCCTCAACGCAGGTGCAGGAGCCTAAGGGCTTGGAACATCTTCTACTGCTTTCCCAGGCCATAGCAGGGAGCTGGATCAGAAGTGGAGCAGCCATGAGTCCAAACTATGGGATGTCGGCACTGCAGGGGGCAGCTTTATCAGCTAGGCCACATCACCTGCCCCGCAAATCCACTTTATAACCACTTTATATAAAAAAATCTACTTTTTGTTTGTGTATGTGTTTCTTATTTTTAAAACAAACCTAGTGTCATTGTTATTAACTTCTTCAAAGTACTGAATACCTCAAATAAAATTGTAGAATCGACAAAGACATACAGTTTGGTGTGCTCATTTAAAGAAATGATTTTTGGGGCTGAGGCTGTGGCACAGCGAGTTAATGCTCTGGCCTGAAGTGCCGTTATCCCAGATAGGCACCGGTTCGAGTCCTAGCTGCTCCACTTCGATCCTGCTCTCTGCTATGACCTGGGAAAGCAGTAGAAGATGGCCCAAGCGCTTGGGCCAGTGTACCCGCATAGAAGACCCGGAAGAAACTCCTGGCTTCTGGCTTCGGATAAGCACAGCTCTGACCATTGCGGCCAATTGGGGAGTGAACCATCAGATGGAAGACCTCTCTCTCTCTCTCTCTGCCTCTCCTTCTCTCTCTGTGTAACTCTGACTTTCAAATAAATAAATAAATCTTAAAAAAATGATTTTTCCCCTAAAAATTACCTAAAGTAACAGGAGACTTTTTAGTGTTGCTTATTATCTTTTAAAGTTTCAAAATAGTGTTGTTTTTAAGAATTTGATATTATCTTCAATTTCAATAGCTGAATATAATTTTTGTATGATGACAGCCTTATTTAAGATGAATAAAGCATTGTAACTTCAATAGTTCAAGTCCACAAGATATATTAGGGTAAACAAAATCACATTTAAAAATATATTCTTCACATAACGTTTGGGTTATAGTACAGTTTTTTATTACTTATGTCAGTTTACTCGTAATAAACACATTTAGCATTTCAGCTTCTTCTTGAAACCTTTAAATTTAATTATTTCGAGACTGATGAAAAACAAGTGTTATGTGGTAAAGGGACTTCTGCGATGATGGATTAAATGCCAAAATAATGAAACCACACAACTTAAAAATTGTACTGAAGAATAGATGTTTTCTGATGAATTTCTACAAAAAAAATCATATGTTAAAGATATTTAATGCAATTCTTAGTATTACTTTTCAATCTATTGTAGAAACGCCATGAGTATAGTCTTTTGTAGCTCATTAGCAATTTCTTTAATGAGTTTTTTGGTGTGATAGATAGTTAAAGTAACAGACAAATGACAGATTGTTTGCCTTTAATGATTTCCCTGTTTCGAGCCCGTTACAAAGCAATTAGAAATCTGACAGCATTTTCACTCTGCATTACTGATCATCTAAAGTGATGAGAAATGAGAGGTGATGAATATTAATTGTATATTTTCATATGATTATTATAAATTATTACCTTGTCTGATGTGCTGCAGGTGAAGTAGGAACATTAGAGAAAGCAGTCAGATATATTAATTTGAAAGACAGTATCACTTTTAAACACAATCTTTTTGTGCAGTGCAAATTCTGGTCTACAGTGTTAGTCTATGAACATTTCTCTATGGACAAATTTATAAATTTATATTTTCTGTGTTTGGCTAACTTAAATATATTTTCTTATTTGAATATTAAAAAAGAAAATATTCTATTGAGCAATGTAAATATATGTATTTAAGTTCAGGATTTAAAAAATCTAATTTGGAAAGTGAGATATCAGTGAATTGTGTTGATGTATATATTATTTTATGTATATGTAATATATAATATTCAAATATATAATATAGGGAAAGATACACTTAAAAATGGATCTAATATTTGTCTTAGATTAAAGTCAGGTAATCCTGCAAAAGAAGATATAAGAAATATAACCCAATGTAAAAGGACACTTTTCTAGACTCTCTGTCATAGTTAATTTGGTTTTAGCATACAATATATCCTATTTTCAGTTTTTATTTCAGCAGATAAAGCTAGGCTAGCTGTCAGGATACAAGTACTATTGTTCCTTAGTCCTCCCTTAGAGTTGGAGCAAATATTGGTTCAGAAACTAGATAATAGGGTTAGGTAGTTTTGATACTGTTATCTAAATCACTTAAAATGATGAGAAATGTATTTGGATCAGGTATACCAAAGTAAATTAGTCTGTATTTTTGTATCTCTCTAGTAAGAGATGCCATGTTGGATCCATCTTTATGAAGAAGGCCATAATCTGCAGGGTAAAATAACTATATTGTATGCTACTAGAAGCCATTCTCCCTATGTTATATTCGATGTTATGTGCTCTCATTTTATAGATACTAAAAGTTCTTGGCCTTCACAAATGACTAAAAATTGAAGAGAACTATCTGAAATTCATTACATGTTTACTCAGGAAGAGTAATAAAAAAATTAGTAAAAGGGGTTGAATCTCTAGCATTTAGTAGTCCAATTTAATAATATTTTTACAGGGCCAGTGCTGGAGCATAGTAGGTTAAGCCTCTACCTGCAGCACTGCTATCCGATATGGGCTCCAGTTCCAGTCCTGGCTGCTCTACTTCTGATGTAGCTCTCTGCCATGGCCTGGGGTAGCAGTAGAAAATGGCCCGAGCCCTTGGGCCTGTGCACCTGTGTGAGAGACTTGAGACCTGAAAGAAGCTCCAGGCTCCTGGATTCAGATAGGCCCAGCTCTGGCTGTTGTGGTCATTTGGGGAGTGAACCAGTGGATGGAGAAATTGAATGAAAAAACTTAGGACATTGAAGTAGGATATACTATTCATTTTTCACATGATATTATCCACCACTCCATTGTTTAAAAATAACTAAGTTCATGTGGCACATTTGGCTCTTCATATACTATATCGTTTGTTTTCCAGTAGCTTTGTTATTGCATGCTACCACATTAAGCTAATCTAGTCATCAAAAATCATTTTACTGTTGTTTTAAAGATGGGTATGTTTTTCCTTTTCTGTTCTCCAAGAACATTTTCCCTTCACTGAGTTGGTAAAAGCAGAGAGGAATGGTTTAAAAGTGTTGGAGAGGAATATAAAGGTGATAATCCATTTTTTTTCCTTTTGCAGTAGTCATATTATCCCTATGATCTCTTCTATTATATCCTATATTGATAGTCATAAATGTTTAATATTTTAGTTAATTCTTTAGACTTTATGAAGTTTAAATTATTCCCTCAAGAAAAAAAGCTTACAAAGCACCTCCTATCTACTAGCTGTGTAGTTCCTAAATCCTTAGTCATAGACATTTTTATTTATGCTAGACTCTGCAAACTGAAGAATTTCCTTGCTGTTTAGTTTTCAAAGGAGGTGAGGGTACCTAATATGGTGCCTTAATGTGTCAAGCAGTTCACTGTACCTATTCTGTTCATTCCTGAAAGTTATTTCTGATTAGTGGGTACTGGAATCATAATCAAAGGATTACAAGTAAATATCAAACAGCAGACTGGAAGAGTAGGGCATTTGAATAATATTATATAGGCCTGCCATTATGTTGAAGTATGTATACCTGCGGCTTGTGACACTGGCATCCCATGTGGGCACTGGTTTGAGTCCCTGCTGCTCCACTTCCAATCCAGCTCCCTGTTTATGGCCTGGAAAAAGCATAAGATTGTCCAAGTACTTGGGCTCCTTCCACCCACGTGGGAAACCCAAAAGAAGCTCTTGGGTACTGGCTTTGGCCTGGCCCAGCCCCAACCCATTTGGCCATTTGGGGAGTGAGCCAGGGGATGGAAGATCTCTGTCTCCCCCTCCTCTCTCTGTAACTCTGTGTTTCAGATAAATAAATAAATATTTTAAAAGTTATTATATAAAGCTGTAACCAAGAGTTTGATTTGTGGGAGTCATCAAGTTCTAGAGGATCATGTTCCTGCATTCTGAAGAACAGTGAAGACAGTAGGATGTATTACTTATCCTTATTACCAGTGTTATAAATAATAAATACTTTATTGTCTACATGTGATTTATCATCCAATGAAAACAATTCTATATTAACGTTAACACAGACATTTTATTAAGTGAAATGGAAATTTAACTTTTTGAATATTTAAGGTAAAATATTCCAAAGAAATGATCTGTTTTTGGTAGGCCATTTCAGGCACACTGTCAGATAACTCAGATTAGTTTCTGCAGCCACTAGCATGAAATTTGCAAAGTTCTAGGTTCTAATTTATGTTGCTCCTAACTGAATCAGTAAGACATGGGTAGGATTATGAAAATTGTGAAGAGGTGGCCATCATTCCAGTTTACAAGTCAAATTTACTAATGTTGGAAAACTCAAACTCAACTATATTAAAGAAATAATACATGAAGCAGAGGCAAATTTATAAGTGCGTGTATGTGTGTGTGTTTATGTGAAAGTGAATGAAAGAGGGCCCGCACTGTGGCATAGTGGGTAAAAGCCACTGCCAGCAGTGCCGGCATCACATATGGGCCCTGATGCCAGTCCTGGCTGCTCCATTTCCCATCCAGCTCTCTGCTATGGCTTGGGAAAGTAGTATAAGATGACCCAAATCCTTGGGCTCCTGCATCCATATGGGAGACCTGGAGGAAGCTCCTGGTTCCTGGCTCCTGGCTTCAGATTGGTGCAGCTCTGGCCATTGTGGCCATCTGGGGAGTGACCAAGTAGATGGAAGACCTCTCTTTCTGTCTCTGCCTCTGCCCCTCGCTCTCTGCTTCTCTGCCTCTCTGTAGCTCTGCCTTTCAAATGAATAAATAAATCTTTTTTTAAAAAAAAAAATGAATGGAAGAAGAGACAGATAAAAACAGAGACCTCAAGATAAGGAACTCAAACTGAAGTAAATGGTCATTCTGTGTCTTTCGGTGGACAAAATGAAAAATAATCCACATGATTGAGTCAAACCTGATCAAATTTAAACCAAATGGCAGTGATGATGTGATGATGGAACCATTTCTATCTCAGTCCTAGAGAGCTGCATGATCTTTCGCCATTTGTTTTGGGTCATCTCATATTCAGATTACTTCTGTCATAATGCTAAAGATACCTGGATATACTTATTTGAATGTAAGTGGATGTAAGATGTCTCCAGAGTTTTGTTGGACTAATCTTGTTATTTAATGATCTCTCAAGTTTATTTAAACAACTGATACATTTGAGATTGAGTTGTACATTGTAATAGGAAATCATCATATTTTTCCAATATATGGAATCCCAACACTAGCTGAATTATAAATTTATATGTGTGAAAAACAATAAGTAGTTGAAAGTCCTCAGTTGTCACAGTATCTATGAGATTATTGACAGCAGTACTTTTTCCTGTGGTATTTTTATCATGTCCGTGTTGAATCCGAGTATGTTTGAATTTGTAATAGTCTCTCCATCCTCCTCATCTCTTTCTACAATTTCAGTTACATGCAGTACACAACAGTTCAAAAATATGAACTAAAATCTTTTTAAAGATTTTATTTATTTATTGGAGAGGTACAGTTAGAGAGGGGGAGAGACAGAGAGAAAAGTCTTCCAAGTGCTGTTTCACTCCCCAAATGGCTGCAATAGCCGGAGCTGCGCCAGGAGCCAGGAGCTTTCTCCAGTCTCCTACATGGGTGTGGTGGCCCAAGTGCTTGGACTGTCTTCCACTGATATCCCAGGCACATTAGCAGGGAGTTTGATTGGAAGAGGAGCAGTAGGGACTAGAACCAGCACCCATATGGGATGCTGGTGCTGAAGGTGGAGGATTAACCTACTGTGCCACAGCGCCGGCCCCAGCCTAAAAAATTTTAAGAATAATAATCCATAAGGTTTAAATTGGATGCCATTCTGAATAGCATGATGAAATCTCCCACTGCCTTCCATCATGCCTGAGATGTGAATCATACCTTTGTCCAGCATATCCATGTTGTATTTGCTACCCACTCATTAATCACTGATAAGCTGTCTTGGTTATCACAGTCACCATGGTAATACTTCAGTGTGTTCAAATTACCTTTATCATGCTTAAAAATGGCCCCAAGTGCAAGAGCAGAGATGCTGGCAATTCTGATATGCAAAGAGAAGCTGTGAAGTGCTTCCTTTAAGTGCAAAAGGTGAAAGTTCTCAACTCAACAATAAAATAACCATATAGTAGGATCTAAAGTAAGGCCGGCGCCGTGGCTCAACAGGCTAATCCTCCGCCTTGCGGTGCCGGCACACCAGGTTCTAGTCCCGGTCGGAGCGCCGGATTCTGTCCCGGTTGCCCCTCTTCCAGGCCAGCTCTCTGCTATGGCCCGGGAAGGCAGTGAAGGATGGCTCAAGTGCTTGGGCCCTGCACCCCATGGGAGACCAGGAGAAGCACCTGGCTCCTGGCTTCAGATCAGCACGGTGCGCCGGCCGCAGCGCGCTGGCCATGGCAGCCATTGGAGGGTGAACCAACGGCAAAGGAAGACCTTTCTCTCTGTCTCTCTCTCTCTCACTGTCCACTCTGCCTGTCAAAATAAATAAATAAATAAAAATTAAAAAAGATCTAAAGTAAGGACAAATCTGTTATCTGAAGAGCAAAAAGAAATTTAAGCTAGTTTTATTGTTTATTCTCAAATAGCAGAATTTACATTCACTGTGTGTGGTAAGTGTTTAGTGACGATGAAAAAGGGCATTGAACTTGTGTATGTAGGAAAAGGAAAAAAACATAGCATTTATAATGTTCAGTGGTATCTTTGGTTTCAGGCATCCACCGGGGGTTCTTGGAACATATTTTCTGTAGATAAGGGGAGCCTACTGTACTTGTTTATTTTTCACATTGGGGAATTTATGCTCACTACAAATATAAGGATAATTGTATCTGCCTATCATTGTTTATGCAAGTAATTGATTTCTCTTCAATAAAATAAACAGGATCATGCATATGCATGATAAGCATGTTTCTAGTTGTTTTTTCTCTTGCAGACTAGTCAATCCTTTGCCATTACTACACATGGTTTCTTTATCAAGGAGTGAGCACAAGGTGAGCTCTGGAGCACTGTTTTGTCTTCCCATATTTGGCACACTGCCTAGACAGTGATCTTTAAAAATTTTAAAATTTTACCCTTGGAGAATGGTACATAATAGTTGTTACTGAAACAAATTGGAAGTCCAAATATATGTAATCAGTAGTGGAAGATTTGTTTCCCAGTAATAGTTGAGTAACTCTTCTGCTTTGCTTGGCTTACTAGTATCAACAGATTTACAGAGATGCTTCTGTTGCAGCTCTGTAAAATAAGCTTAAGCACTCTTCAGCTCTAAGTATAAGACTAAATTATCTTTTTTTAGATTTATTTATTTATTTATTTGAAAGTCAGATTTACACAGAGAGAGGAGAGGCAGAGAGAGAGAGAGAAGAGAGAGAGAGAGAGAGGTCTTCCATCCGAAGGTTCACTCCCCAGATGACCGCAATAGCTGGAGCTGCACCAATATGAAGCCAGGAGCCAGGAACTTCTTCTGGATCTCCCACGCAGGTGCAGGGGCCCAAGGACTTGGGCCATAATCTACTGCTTTCTCAGGCCATAGTAGAGAGCTGGATCGGAAGTGGAGCAGCTGGGTCTTGAACTGGGGCCCATATGGGATGCCAGCGCTTCAGGCCAGGGCGTTAACCTGCTTTACCACAGCCCTGGCCCCTTAAATGATCTTATACATATTTTAAGTATATCTATTGAGGTATTTGTAAACAAGAAGACTGAATTCTAATAAGGGGAAAGGAAAAGGGAAAGAACTCACTGAACTGCAATTTAGCACATTGCAATAAAAAACTTCAGTTTATTTATTCAAGTAGTAACTCCTGGATAACTTTTGTGCTTCTTTGTGATCAGCATGGCTTTCAGTTTTCCAGGGTCAAATGCTGCATTTGGTGTGTGTGAATAATAAGCAAAATAAAAGGGAATTTCATGCTTGGGAGAAAAGAAGTGTATGCACTTTTACCCCTACCTAAAGAATGTTGGCATAAATCTTGTACAACAAAAACAAAGCCAGAGGCATCACAATACCAGATTTCAGGACATGCTAAGGGCAGTTGTTATCAAAACAGCATGGAACTGGTACAGAAACAGATGGATAGACCAATGGAACAGAATAGAAACACCAGAAATCAATCCAAACATCTACAGCCAACTTATCTTTGATCAAAGATCCAAAACCAATCCCTGGAATAAAGATAGTCTATTCAATAAATGGTGCTGGGAAAATTGGATTTCCATGTGCAGAAGCATGAAGCAAGACCCCTACCTTTCACCTTACACAGAAATTCACTCAACATGGATTAAAGACTTAAATCTACGACCCGAAACCATCAAATTATTAGAGAGCATTGGAGAAACCCTGCAAGATATAGGTACAGGCAAAGACTTCTTGGAAAATACCCTAGAAGCACAGGCAGTCAAAACCAAAATTAACATTTGGGATTGCATCAAATTGAGAAGCTTCTGTACTTCAAAAGAAACAGTCAGGAAAGTGAATAGGCAACCGACAGAATGGGAAAAAAATATTTGCAAACTATGCTACAGATAAAGGATTAATAACCAGAATCTACAAAGAGATCAAGAAACTCCACAACAACAAAACAAACAACCCACTTAAGAGATGGGCCAAGGACCTCAATAGACATTTTCCCAAAGAGGAAATCCAAATGGCCAACAGACACATGAAAAAATGTTCAAGATCACTAGCAATCAGAGAAATGCAAATCAAAACCACAATGAGGTTTCACCTCACCCCGGTTAGAATGGCTCACATTCAGAAATCTACCAACAATAGATGCTGGAGAGGATGTGGGGAAAAAGGGACACTAACCCACTGTTGGTGGGAATGCAAACTGGTTAAGCCACTATGGAAGTCAGTCTGGAGATTCCTCAGAAACCTGAATATAACCCTACCATTCAACCCAGCCATCCCACTCCTTGGAATTTACCCAAAGGAAATTAATTTGGCAAACAAAATAGCCATCTGCACATTAATGTTTATTGCAGCTCAATTCACAATAGCTAAGACCTGGAACCAACCCAAATGCCCATCAACAGTAGACTGGATAAAGAAATTATGGAACATGTACTCTATAGAATACTATACAGCAGTAAAAAAAACAATGAAACCTGGTCATTTGCAACAAGATGGAGGAATCTGGAAAACATTATGCTGAGTGAATTAAGCCAGTCCCAAAGGGACAAATATCATTTGTTTTCCCTGATCGGTGACAACTTGAGCACCAAAGGGGAAACCTGTTGAAGTGAAATGGACACTAAGAAACAATGACCTGATCAGCTCTTGTCCTGTTGATGTACGATGTAATACTTTATCCTTTTTAGTATTTTGTTGTTGTTGTTGTTGTTCTAGTACTAGTGGTTGAACTCTGTAATTAACACACAATTATTCTTAGGTGTCCAAATCTTAACTGAAAAGTGATCCCTGTTAAATATAAGAGTGGGAAAAAGAGAGGGAAGAGATGTACAATTGGGGACATGCTCAATCGGACTTGCCCCAAATGGTGGAGTTAGAAACATGCCAGGGAATTCTGATACAATCCCATCAAGGTGGCATGTACCAATGCCATCTCACTAGTACAAGTGATCAATTTCAGTTCACAATTGATGACTCTGATAGGTCTAAGAGTCAAAGGGATCACACAAACAAGACAAGTGTCTGCTAATACTAACTGATAGAATCAAAAAGGGAGAGAAAGATCCAACATGGGAAGCAGGAGACACAGCAGACTCATAGAATGGCAGATGTCCTAAATAGCACTCTGGCCTCAAAATCAACCCTTAAGACATTTGGATCTAGCTGAAGAGCCCATGAGAGTATTGTAGGCATGGAAAGCCAAGACACCCTGGAAAAGAAAAAAAAAAGAAGACCTAAATGAAAGATCTCTGCAAGTGAAATCCCAGTGGAAAGAACGGGGCCATCAAAGAAGGAGGTACCTTTCTCTGAAGGGAGGAGAGAACTTCCACTTTGACTAGCACCCTGTCTGAATAAGATCAAAGTCTGCAAACTCAAAAGGCTTTCATAGCCTTGGCGACTCATGACTATAGCCTAGAGAGATTACTGACGCCATCAACAAGAGTGTCAAATTGTTAAGTCAACAACAGGAGTCACTGTGTACTTACATCTCATGTGGGATCTGTCCTTAATGGGTTGTCCAATGTGAAATGATGCTATAACTAGTACTAAAACAGTATTTTTACACTTTGTGTTTCTGTGTGGGTGCAAACTGATAAAATCTTTACTTAGTATATACTGAATCGATCTTCTATATATAAAGATAATTGAAAATGAAAAAAAACCAATCTGGTGTTAAATTGGAAATGGCATAGAAAATTAATTAATTTTTTTAAAATATCATGTAGGATCTCTGTCTTTAATGTGCTGTACACTGTTATTTAATGTTATAACTAATACTCCAACAGTATTTTTTCACTTTGTGTTGCTATGTGGGGGCAAACTGTTGAAATCTTTACTTAATATATACTGAACTGATCTTCTGTATATAAAGAGAATTGAAAATGAATCTTGATATGAATGGAAGGGGAGAGGGAGCAGGAGAGGGGAGGGTTACAGGTGGGAGGGAAGTTATGGGGCGGGGGAAGCCATTGTAATCCATAAGCTGTACTTTGAAAATTTATATTCATTAAGTAAAAGTTAAAAAAAAATGTTGGCATAAAAACCTTAAGATTTCCCATGTAACATTTAAAAACTTTGAACCTGTTCCACTGCTACATGATAAGCTTCTGTTTCTAAAGAATTATGTTTCTCTCTCTCAAAGGAAGGTTAAGCAATAATTGAGTAATCTTTTACCTATATAATATGCATGTTTATGAAAAAGTGAATGCATTTGAAAATTGCATGTATTTTTATGCTCCTATTTACTTGTTACTATGGCAACTGAAACAGTGCTTAGTATTTTTGTTGTCTGAGATTCAGGGCATCTTTTCAAAGAAATAAATATGCCAGAACCATTTATTATATTTACTTTGGTGTTTAGAAAAATATTTATTCTAATGCATACTCTTGAAGAAAAATAGCAATAAAAAGTATAAACTTAAGCCTGGCTTAAATGGTACCTTTTCTGCAATATGTTTTTTAAATCAAAATAATTACATTTATTTCTTTGTTATAGAAATCATAGTAAAGAAAAAAAAATAATGGATTTTTAAAACTCGTGAGTCAGTCTTGAATTGTAGTCTCTTGATTTTTCTTATTTTTATGACAATGTTTTGATTCATGGCCAACCTTAAATATGACATGAACATTTAGACTAAATATTGAATATTAGCTGCATAAACCAAAAAATGTAATTAGTTTTCATTTCTGACTAAAGATGATTCTTAATATCTATGAACAAAAGATTTCTATTCTGTATTTGAAATGAAAGGCATGACTGCTTTTAGTTTTCTTAGTTTATTTAAATCATTTTCTGACATGTGTGATACATAAGTATAATTTTTAATGTTAAACATCAAAATGGAAATTATGAAGCATAAAATCAGATATGTTTCATGTCACGTATTATCTGTTAAGAAAAACTGCAACACAACATTTAAGTACAACAGAACAGTGAGCATATTGTCTCTGATACTTGTAAACAGGATGGATCTACAGTTTCACAGTTTATGTTGACAGTATCTTTGTGGGAAATGTAATTATCAAATGAATTATAACACATCTTAGTATTAAGATTATTAATAGTAATTTTAATTGCCTTCTTCACGATAATTGGATATATTCTCATAAGTATATGGGAAGGGACATTGGGCTAATTAGATATTTTGAACTCAGTTATCTTTAAAATATCTGAAGTTTAATGTATATTCTATATTTTGGAAATTTCTGCTTTTAATTAATTATCTTCTAAGTAGAATTAAAATAACATATAAAATCTCACTATTTATATCTTGATATTTCTTCATGAGTAGTTATATGAGTTGAAAAGTCAGTAATGCAATGTTAAAGATTAAATATTCACTATCAGAAAATTATTCTAAAATTGGTAAAGTTAACAAATAATATTTTACTCTACTAACTGGTGTCTTTATGTGGGTTTTAAAATAATACTTCTAGTAGCTTTATAAATTAAACCATTTACAATAAAGAATTCAATGTGGAGATACACATCAACAGCCTTAAAATTGTCTATACATTTTGATTCAGAATTTCAACTTCTAGAAATTCTTAAGGAACTCTTAAATGGTATCATCAAAATATCTGTACAAGAATCACAGCTTTACTTAAAATAGGAAGCATTTGGAAAAACTCACTAGGATTCTAAACACATTATAAAAAATTATGATACCAATAAATATTTAATAATAGGGATATTCTCATATTAAAAGAGCTGAACTCATATATAAATTGCATATTTAGTATAGTCATAATCTTTGTTTAAAAAAAAGACTACATAGTCATAGAAGAAAGTATAAAAACAAATATTCAAGAATTATAATGGTTGCTAATTCCAAGAGTAAAAGATTATATTTTTATAAACTTTTAATCTTAATATGGACATTAATAACCCTAGTTATCCTAATTTAGATTATTTTTAGTAACACAAATTAATTAAACATATGCTTACATTTACAACAATGAAAATTCAATCACTAGTGGTCAATATTGTCTTGTTCATCCTTGAGTCCATTGTCTTTTTCTTGAAAATCTGGAAATAGTTGGTAATCAATAAGTAATCTAATGGTTGAATGGGTGTATTATCTGATTAGGAATTAACAAAATAATTTTGGGGAAAACATTTGAAGAAGCACAAATATGCCTTGTTTGTGTTTAAATAAGCTTGGTGTATATAACAGCAATATGACAGGATAATGAAGTGATACAAATCTGTTAGAACTGCTTGGCTAACTATAGTTCTGATAACATAGAATAAGGCAAAAGCTATATGACCAGATTTACCTTAGGGCATTTATTTTGTGTAGCTATATAATTATAGCTGTTAATACAAAATAATACAAAATGAATCATACAGTGGTATAGTTTGGAGTTCCAGTTCTTAACCACCCCATTTTTTTTCCCAATTGAACTATTATGTTTTAGAAATTATTTATTTGGGGCCAACGCCGTGGCGCACTAGGTTAATCCTCTGCCTGCAGTGCTGGCATCCCATATGGGCGCCGGTTTTAGTCCCGGTTGCTCCTCTTCCAGTCCAGCTCTCTGCTGTGGCCTGGGAAGGCAGTGGAGGATGGCTCAAGTGCTTGGGCTCCTGCACCCCCATGGGAGACTGGGAAGAAGCGCCTGGCTCCTGGCTTTGGATCGGTGCAGCACCGGCAGTGGCAGCCATTTGGGGAGTGAACCATTGGAAGGAAGACCTTTCTCTCTGTCTCTCCCTCTCACAGTCTGTAACTCTACCTGTCAAATAAATAAATAAAATCTTTAAAAAATTATTTATTTATTTGAAAATCAGACAAATGGTCTCCCACCCACTGGCTCACTCCCTAAATTCCTGCAACAACTAGGGCTGGGTCAGTCTGAAGCCAGGAGCAGGGAACTCAATCTGGATCTCCCACGTGGATGGCAGGGACCTAACTACTAGAACCATCACCTGTTGTCTCCCAGCATGTGCCCTAGCAGTAAGCTAGAATTAGGAGGGAAGTCAGGACCCAAATCCAGGCACTCTGATTAGGGATGCAGGCATCAAGTGGGGTCCCAACACTGTGTCAAACACCTGTCCTTGAACTCTAGTTTTACAAAATGAATTTTGAGAATACAAGTTTCCTTAGTAATACAACTTTTTGTAGAAAAAAAAGACTGTTCCTCAGTGAACTATATTTCTATTGTGCAATTTAAATTAAAATTTATAATTTAAGAAGCATAATTGACCATCCAGATGTATATGTGCATTTTACATGATCACACAACACTAGAGAGGTAGATTTAATGGAAAAAATCAAGTGTTGTCCTTCATTGAATTCACTGATCACCCTTCCAAACCAGCTCTATTGGAGGTGAGGCTTCGCAAATGAGATCTCTCAGTGAGCTGACTTTCAGATGTCTTCTAAATAAGTCTGAGAAGCAACTTATATCTCCTGAAAGAGTAATCATTATCTACCTTGATAGTGTTATAAAATCTGAAAGTCCAAGTACAGGTTATCATTGCTTTCACTATGGTGTGGAGGCATTGGTTTCAGCATTAGTGTAGGGTAAGTGTCGTGAGTCCAAGTTAGATGGCAAGAAATATGGTATCCTGTTGGAATGCTACAGTCTATGAAGAACAGATACACCCTCTGGCTTGGTGGAATATGGCCAAGAACTCCAAATATGTATTGCTTGGGACTGGCCTGGCCTTTGAAAGGTAGCCTCTGACTTTGGGAGATAATTTCTGACACTTTTCATCAGATACCTACTAACTACCTCTGCTGTCAGGTAGAGAACAATGACCTGAAGCCTTTTTTTTTCCTCTTAGTTTCTATCTCTTTTGGGTTTTTGAAAACTGACATAAAAATTACATGCATTTATGGGATATCATGTAGTTTTTTGAAAAAAAAAAGATTTATTTTATTTATTTGAAAATCAGAGTTAGAGGAGAGACAAATAGGGAGAAATCTTCCACCCATTGGGTTATATTAAGAGGCAGGCAGTATAAGTGGCGTCCATCCCTATGCCACAGTGGCCTGGGCTACGCCTGACTAAAGCCAAGAGCTTCATCTGGGTCTCTCATGTAGGTAGCATGGGTTCAAACCCTTTGGCCATCTTCTGCTGCTTTTCCCAGGCCATCAGCAGGGAGCTAGATCAGAAGTGGAGCAGCTGGGACTAGAACCAGCACCCGTATGGAATGCTGACATCACAGGTGGCAACTTTACCCCATATGCCACAGTACCAGCCCCCACCATGTAATATTTCAATTCATGTTTACACTATGTAACATTCAAGTTAGAATAAACATACCTATGCCCTCAGACATTTCTCATTCCATTATGGTGAAAACATTCAAAATCCTTTATTCTAACTTTTATTTATTTACTTTTATTTTTTTGACAGGCAGAGTGGACAGTGAGAGAGAGAGAGACAGAAAAGTCTTCCTATTTCCATTGGCTCACCCCCCGCAATGGCCACTGTGGCCAGTGTGCTGTGGCTGGCACACCGCGCTGATCCGAAGCCAGGAGCCAGGTGCTTCTCCTGGTCTCCCATGAGGGTGCAGGGCCCAAGGACTTGGGCCATCCTCCACTGCACTCCCGGGCCACAGCAGAGAGCTGGCCTGGAAGAGTAGCAACGGGGACAGAATCTGGCGCCCCGACTGGGTCTAGAACCCGGTGTGCCGGCGCCGCAAAGCGGAGGATTAGCCTATTGCACTTAAAGGGAAAATATATAGTGCATTAACATTATCTATATTCACTCTCCTTGCAATAGAATACTTCCCTCGCTTTTTTAGATTCAACATATGAGTGAGATTGTGTGTTACTTGTCTTTCTGACTTATTTTATCTAACATGGTATCTTCCAGTTCTATCCATGGTGTCACAAATAGATTTCATTCCATTGTGTATATATATATCACATTTTCCTTATCTACTCATCAGTTGATGGTCACTTAGGTTGTTCTACTTCTTGGCAGTTGTGAATAGTGCTGCATTAAACATTGGAGTGCTGATGTCTGTTGGACAGACTGATTTACATTGCCTTTGGATAAATACACAGTTGTGAAATTATTCAGTCATGTTGTAGTTCTGTTTTCCCACAATGTTTTCCTACCAACACTGTGCAAGAGTTCCTTTTTCTCCACATCCTCCCCAGCATTCTTTATCTTTTGTCTTTTGGTAATCCCCTATCTAACCCAAGTGAGGTAATAGCTCATTATGGTTTTGATTTGCATTTTCACATACCTGTTGGTCATTTGTATGTCTTCTTTTAAGAAATTTCTCTTTCACTCTATTGCTCATTTTTTTATTGGATTATTTTGTTGGTTTTGCTCTTGAGTTGTTTGAGTACCTTATATATTTTGTCAGATGTTTAGCATACATATATTTTTCTCCCATTATATAGGTTGTCTGTTCACTCTGATGATTGTTTCCTTTGTTCTGTGTTGTTGTTGTTTCTTTTGCTGTATGTTGCATAATCTTTTGTATTTTAGTTTGATGAAATTCCATTTGCCTAATTTTGCTTTTGTTTCTGGTGCTTTTAGGATTTCATCCAAAAAAAACACACCCTTATCCATTACAATGTCTATACTTCTTGTCTTAACCTGTACTTTTCTTCTCTGTGCATGCTTTCCTCTACTCTCCATTATTTCCACTCTACTAGAAGGTATCCTGTGATATAAGTTTCAGTATTCTGTTCTGCAGAAAATAAGGAAACAGCTTATATCCCTGCCGAATTGTGATATTTTTGCTTTTAATTTGTTGAACTCTTTATTTAGTGTAGCTTTAAGCCTTTGACTATAATGTAAATGAAAATATGTTATCTCAAAAATAAGTAAAATCTCAAGTTGAAAAAGAGAACATTGATTATATAAATTGCTTTTGGTATTATTGATATTTTGATGATATTAATTCTTCCAATCCATGAATGTGGAAGATTTTTCCATTTTTCAGAGTCGTCTTTTTTGTTGCAGAGATCTTTTACATCCTTGGTTAAATTTATCCCAAGACTTTTAAAAATTTTTTGTAGCTATTGTGAATGGGGTTGCCTTTACAAGTTCTTTCTTAGCTGTAGCATTGTTAGTGTATACAAATGCCATTGATTTTTATGTTGATTTTATATCCTGAAACTTTGCTGAATTCTCGTATGAGTCCCAGTAGTCTCTCAGTGGTCTTCTGGTTCTCTTATGTAAAGGATCATCTCATCTGTAAAGAGGAATAATTTAACTTCCTCCTTTCCAATTTGTATCCCTTTGATTTATTTCTCATGCCTAATGGCTCTGGCTAAAACTTCCTGAACTGTATTGAATAGTATTGATGAGAGTGGGCATCTTTGTCTGGTTTTGGATCTTAGTGGAAATGCTTCCACTTTTCCAAATTCATTATGATGCTGGTTGTGGGTTTGCGATATATTGCCTTGGTTGTATTGAGGTATGTTCCTTCCACACCCAATTTTTTTTTTTATCATGAAAGGATGTTGTATTTGAAAATGCTTTCTCTGCATCTATTGAGGTAATCATATGATTTTTATTCTTCATTTTGTTAATGTGATGTGTAATGTTTATTGATTTGAGCATGTTGAACCATCCCTGCATCACTGGAATAAATCTCACTTGGTCCAGGTGGATGATTTTTTCTTGATGTGTTATTGTATTTGTTTAGCATTTTGTTGAGGATTTTTGCATCTATGTTCATCAAGGATATTAGTCTATAATTCTCCTTTTTTATTGTATCTTTTTCTGTATTTTTTTTTGTTGACAGTAGCCACAAGTAGGATAATGAAACTCATCTCTCTCTCTCTCTCTCTCTCTCTCTCTCTCTCTCTGTCCAGGCAGAGTATGTATGTATGTGTGTGTATATATTTATATATATAATTTTAGTTTATCCTTGGTAATTATACATTTATATAGGATATACTTTAACATAGTGGGTAAAGCTGCCGACTGAGGTGCTGGCATCCCATATGGATGCAAGTTCAATCTCAGCTGCTCCACTTCTATCCAGCTCCCTGCTAATAAGCCTGGGAAAGCAGCAGAAGATGGCCCAAGTCCTTTGCCCCTTGCACCTGTGTGGGAGACCTGGAAGAAGCTCCTGGCTCTTGGCTTTGGATTAATCCAGCCCAGCCATTGTGGTCATTTGGGGAGTGAACCTGCAGGTGGAATATCTTGCTGTCTTTCACTCTCTCTCTCTCTCTCTCTCTCTCTCTCTGTAAGTCTGTCTTTCAAAAAAATTTTTTTCCCAAAGAAACCGTTTATTTAATGAGCACAAATTTCGTTAAGTATAACTTTAGGAATATAGTGATTCTTTCCCTCACTCCTGCTCTCCCACCCTTACTCCCACCCCACCTCTTCACTCTCCCATTCTCCATTAAGAAAACAATAACAACAAAACTGTTCCTCGACAGTCAAGACGAGAGCTGGTAAAGTTATTGCTTCTTAAAGTGTCAATTTAATTTCTACAGATTTCCTTTTATGTGCTCTATTACTTCTCACAGATCAGGGAGAACGTATGATATTTGTTCTAAGTGTGATGTTTTCCAAATTCATTCATTTTGTTGCAAATAACCAGATTTCATATTTTTTAACCACTGTGTAGTATTCCACAAACTACATATCCCATAATTTCTTTATCCAATCTTCAATTGACAGGAATTTAGGTTAATTCCATGTCTTAGCTATTGTGAATTGAGCTGTAATAAACATGGGGGTTTGGTAAATTTCCAGAGTGGGATGGCTAAGTAATATGATAGGTCTATATTCAGATTTCTGAAGTATCACCATACTGTCTTCTATAGTGGTTTTACCAGTTTACATTCCCACCAGTGGTGGATTAGGGTACCTTTCCCCCCACATCCTCACCATCATTTGTTGTCATTTGATTTCTGTATGAAAGCCATTCTAACTGGGATGATGTGTAACCTCATTGTGGTTTGATTTGCATTCCCTGACAGCTAGTGATCCCAAACATTTTTTCATGTACCTGTTGGCCATTTGGATTTCCTTTTTTGAAAAATGTCTGTCTGAGTCCTTTGCCCATTTCTTAACTGGGATTTTTGTTGTTGTTGTTGTTGTGGAGTTTCTTGATCTCTTTATATATTCTGGTTATTAATCCTTTATCAGTTGCATTGCTTGCAAATAATTTCTCCCATTCTGTTGGTTGCCTCTTCACTTTCCTGACTGTTTCTTTTGCAATACAGAAGCTTCTCAATTTGATGTAATCCCATTTGTTGATTTTGGCTTTGATTGCCTGTGCCTCTGGGATCTTTTCCAAGAACTCTTTGCCTGTGCCAGTGTCTTGCAGGGTTTCCCCAATGTTCTCTAGTAACTTGATGATATCAGATTGTAGATTTAGGTCTGTAATCTAGTTTGATTGGATTTTCGTGTAAGGTGTAAGGTAGGAGTCCTGCTTCATATTCCTGCATGTGGAAATCCAGTTTTCCCAGCACCATTTGTTAAATACACTGTCCTTATTCCAGGGATGGATTTTAGCTCATTGGTCAAATATAAGTTGGTTTTAGATACTTGGATTAATTTCTGGCGATTCTATTCTGTTCCATTGATCTATCCATCTGTTTTTGTAAAGTACCAGGCTGATCTGGTTAAAACTGCCTTGTAGTAATCATGAAATCGGATATTGTGATGCCTCCAGCTTTTGTTGTTATTGTTTTATAAAATTGCTTTAGCTATTTAAGGTTTCCTGTGTTTCCATATGATTTTCAGCATCATTGCTTTTGGGAGAATGGACATTTGATGATATTGATTCTTCCAATCCATGAACATGGAATATTTTTCCACTTTTTTGTATCTTCTTCTGCTTCTTTCTTTAATGTCTTAAGTTTTCATCATAGAAATATTTGACATCCTTGGTTAAATTTATTCCAAGGATTTTTTTGTAGCTATTGTGAATGGGATCAATCTTTTTTTCTTTTTTTTAACTTTTATTTAATGAATATAAATTTCCAAAGTACAGCTTGTGGATTACAATGGCTTCCCCCCCCCCATAACTTCCCTCCCACCCGCAACCCTCCCCTTTCCCGCTCCCTCTCACCTTCCATTCACATCAAGGTTCAATTCTCTTTATATACAGAAGATCAATTTAGTATATATTAAGTAAAGATTTCAACAGTTTGCCCCACATAGCAACACAAAGTGAAAAAATACTGTTGGAGTACTAGTTATAGCATTAAATAACAATGTACATCACATTAATGACTGAGATTCTGCAAGATATTTTTTTAAAAAAAGATTATTTTTCTATGTAATTTCCAATTTAAAACCAAGGGTTTTTTTTTTTTATTTTCAATTATCTTTATATATAGAAGATCGATTCAGTATATACTAAGTAAATATTTCATCAGTTTGCACCCACACAGAAACACAAAGTGTAAAAATACTGTTTTAGTACTAGTTATAGCATCACTTCACATTGGACAACCCATTAAGGACAGATCCCACATGAGATGTAAGTACACAGTGACTCCTGTTGTTGACTTAACAATTTGACACTCTTGTTTATGGCATCAGTAATCTCCCTAGGCTCTAGTCATGAGTTGCCAAGGCTATGGAAACCTTTAGGGTTTGCAGACTTTGATCTTATTCTGACAGGGTCCTAGTCAAAGTGGAAGTTCTCTCCTCCCTTCAGAGAAAGGTACCTCCTTCTTTGATGGCCCCGTTCTTTCCACTGGGATCTCACTCACAGAGATCTTTCATTTAGGTCTTCTCTTTTTTTTTCAGGGTGTCTTGGCTTTCCATGCCTACAATACTCTCATGGGCTCTTCAGCCAGATCCGAATGCCTTAAGGGCTGATTCTGAGGCCAGAGTGCTATTTAGGACATCTGCCATTCTATGAGTCTGCTGTGTATGGAATGGGATCGATCTTAAAAGTTCTTCAGCCATGGCATTGTCTGTGTATACAAGGCTGTTGATATTTGTGTATTGATTTTATATCCTGCTACTTCACCAAACTCTTCTATGGAAGGCTTCCATAGCCTTGGCAACTCATGACGACAGCCTAGGATGGTTACTGGCGCCATAAACTAGAGTGTCAATTTGTTGGGTCAACAACAGGAGCCACTGTGCACTTGCTCCTCATGTGGGATCTCTATCCTTAATGTGCTGTACATTTTGATTTAATGCTATAACTAGTACTCAAACAGTATGTTTCACTTTGTGTTGCTATGTGGGTGCAAACTGTTGAAATCTTTATACTAAATTGATCTTCTGTATTTAAAGAGAATTGAAAATGAATCTTGATGCAAATGGAAGGGGAGAGGGAGCGGGAGAGGGGAGGGTTGCGGGTGGGAGGGAAGTTATGGGGGGGGGGGAGCCATTGTAATCCATAAGCTGTACACTGGAAATTTATATTCATTAAATAAAAGTTAAAAAAAATTTATTTTAGTGTTATTAGATTCTCATGGATTTTTATATGTTTGATGTTTCAGTCATTTATGCTGACTTTTAAAAATTCAGAGTATCCCAGTTTTTTCCAGGATATTTTCATTCATGTTACTTTCTATATACTTTTGGTATACCCCACTTGTCTTTGATAACTTCCTTGTTTTTAGACATGGCAAGATGTTTATTGATACATTTCTGGCCCTAGACCTGAATCTTTTTTTTTTGAACTTTCATTTAATGAATATAAATTTCCAATGTACAGCTTATGGATTACAATGGCTTCCCCCTCGCATAACTTCCCTCCTACCCGCAACCCTCCCCTCTCCCGCTCCCTTTCCCCTTCCATTTGCATCAAGATTCATTTTCAATTCTCTTTATATACAGAAGATCAATTTAGTATAAAGATTTCAACAGTTTGCACCCACATAGAAACACAAAGTGAAACATACTGTTTGAGTACTAGTTAGAGCATTAAATCAAAATGTACAGCACATTAAGGAGAGATCCCACATGAGGAGCAAGTGCACAGTGGCTCCTGTTGTTGACCCAACAAATTGACACTCTAGTTTATGGTGCCAGTAACCATCCTAGGCTGTCGTCATGAGTTGCCAAGGCTATGGAAGCCTTCCAAGTTTGCCGACTCTGATCATATTTAGACAAGGTCATAAAAGACAGGGTGAGGATAGTAACCAATGATCCTAAGAGTGGCATTGACCAGGTTTGAACAATTAGACAGCATTAAGTGGGGAAGAGGACCATCAGTACACACAGGTTGGGAGTAGAGCCATTGGTGGTAGAGTAGAGGTTATGATTACAAAGGAATGAGGCCCAAGTGCGCTAGACAGGGTCTAGAACAAAGGACAGAGTCATTATTAGAGGAGCTAAGAAAGGTGCTGTCTAAGCTACAATGAAGTTTTCTGATTGAGAGGCAAATAGAACCTGACAGAAGGGGCTTGATACTAATCTGTTGGGCTTTAGGCCTTGTAAGTTAAGAGGCCCAGACCTATCTATCTCTTCACATGGGGTATATCCTAAGGGAGGTGTGAACCTCCTAGGGGAAGGCACTCTGTTGACTTTCATTACTTGGCTGGCCTGGGAGGAGAGCTGGCCAGGTAAAGGCAGGTGGCATCTCTAACAAGAAATTTACAGTTCTGCCTGCAATGTTGCTGACCCTACTTGGCCGTCCCCTCAGCTGCAGTGGTCACTTTGGAAGTTGGGCTGAGTGAAGGGCCTTTCAGCTTAGAGCCAATAAGATCTGTGGCTCTGACCTGGGCATCCTTCAACTCCAGGGCACTAGACCTGAATCTTATAGTTATTTAAAATATTTAAAGCATCTGACAAGCTCACCTTGTGGTGCCGTGTATTAAGGCAATACTTGTGCCACCAGCATCCCATGTTGGAGTTCTGATTTGAATCCTGGCTGTTCCACTTCCATCCAGCTTCCTGATACTGCACTTGGGAAGGCAAAGAACAATGGCTCAGGTACTTGGGTCATTGCCACTCATGTGGGAGGCTAGGATGGAGTTCCTAGCTCCTGGCTTAGGCCTGGCCCAGACCTTATTGTTGCAGCCATTTGGAGAGTGAAACAGTGGATATAAGATTTTTCTCTCAGTGTCTGTCCCTCTGTCTTAAAATAAATAAATAAATAAATCTTAAAAAAGCTTTCAACAGTTTTAAATTTTATATACTTTCTTTTCTTAAATGTATATTTCTATTCCATTTCTTACATATGACTTCACCTTTCATGCTTGAAAATTTTTCATAGACTGTATTATACTTTTTTGCAATAACAACAGATTAATCTATAAGAGTGTCCTGGGACAATAAGATTATAGTTGTTGAAAAGTTTTCTCAGACTTCAATTCTTGTTATAATTAGTAGTACATAATTTTTGAGGCATTATGAATATATTATTTTGTTAATATACAAGAAACATAAAAAGAAAATATATGAAATATATATAAATGATATGTTAATATAGAAATCTAGATTGTTGAGGAAGCACTTTTTAAAAATCTAAAAGGTATTTACTTATTTGAAAGTTATATATAAAGAGAAGGAGAGACAGATCTTCCATCCACTAGTTCACTTCTAAAATGGCCACAACCACTAGGGCTGTGCCAGGCTGAAACCAGGAGCCAGGAACTTCTTCCAGGTCTCCTACATGGGTGCACAGGGGTGCAGGGATTTGGGCCATCTTCCACTGTTTTTCCCTGGCCATCAGCAGGGATCTGGATGGGAAGTGGAGCAACTGGGACATACACTGGCACTTAACCCACTGTGCCAAAGTCCAGCCCCAGCATATCATTTTTTTATCTTTTATTTAATGAATATAAATTTCCAAAGTACAGCTTATGGATTACAATGGTTTCCCCCCCATAGCTTCCCTCCCACCCGCAACCCTCCCCCCTCCCACTGGCTCTCCTCTTCCATTCACATCAAGATTCACTTTCAATTCTCTTTATATACAGAAAATCAGTTTAGTATATATAAAGATTTCAACAGTTTGCCCTCTCATAGCAACACAAAGTGAAAAATATTGTTGGAGTACTAGTTATAGCATTAAATAACAGTGTACAGCACATTAATGACATAGATCCTGCATGATATTTTTAAAAAAAGATTGATTAATTTTCTATGTAATTTCCAATTAAACACCAAGGTTTTTTTTTTCATTTTCAATTATCTTTATATACAGAAGATTGATTCAGTATATACTAAGTAAAGATTTCATCAGTTTGCACCCACACAGAAACACAAAGTGTAAAAATACTGTTTCAGTACTAGTTATATCATTACTTCACATTGGACAACACATTAAGGACAGATCCCACATGGGATGTAAGTACACAGTGACTCCTGCTGCTGACTTAACAATTTAACACTCTTGTTTATGGCATCAGTAATCTCCCTAGGCTCTAGTCATGAGTTGCCAAGGCTATGGAAGCCTTTAGGGTTTGCAGACTTCGATCTTATTCCTACAGGGTCCTAGTCAAAGTGGAAGTTCTCTCCTCCCTTCAGAGAAAGGTACCTCCTTCTTTGATGGCCCCGTTCTTTCCACTGGGATCACACTCGCTGAGATCCTTCATTTAGGTCTTCTTCTTCTTCTTTTTTTTTTCCAGAGTGTCTTGACTTTCCATGCCTAAAATACTCTCATAGGCTCTTCAGTCAGATCCAAATGTCTTAAAGGCTGATTCTGAGGCCAGAGTGCTATTTAGGACATCTGCCATTCTATGAGTCTGCTGTGTATCCCCCTTTCCATGTTGGATCCTTCTCTCCCTTTTTGGTTTTATCAGTTAGTATTAGCAGACATTAGTCTTGTTTGTGTGATCCCTTTGACTCTTAGACCTATCAGAGCCATCAATTGTGAACTGAAATTGATCACCTGGACTAGTGAGATGGCATTGGTACATGCCACCTTGATGGGATTGTATCAGAATTCCCTGGCATGTTTCTAACTCCACCATTTGGGGCAAGTCCGATTGAGCATGTCCCCAATTGTACATCTCCTCCCTCACTTTTTCTCATTCTTACATTTAACAGGGATCACTTTTCAGTTAAGATTTAGACACCTAAGAATAATTGTGTGTTAATTACAGAGTTCAACCACTAGTACTAGAACAAAAAAAAATACTAAAATGGATAAAGTATTACATTGTACATCAACATTCAGCACAAGAGCTGATCAAGTCACTGTTTCTCATAGTGTCCATTTCATTTCCACAGGTTTCCCCTTTGGTGCTCAGTTAGTTGTCACCGATCAGGGAAAACAAATGATATTTGTCCCTTTGGGACTGGCTTAATTCACTCAGCATGATGTTTTCCAGATTGCTCCATCTTGTTGCAAATGACTGGGTTTCATTGTTTTTGACTGCTGTATATGATTTTTAACCATTGCTTTGACAAAATTAAAAAGCAAAGTTTGACAAAACTATGTATGTAGTAGTACTGATACACACAAGAATTTCTTTCTTTTTCAATTTTCACTCCCACATATAAGAGAGAACATATGGTATTTTTCTGTGTTTTGCTTATTCCACTCAATATGATCTTCTCCAGTGTATTCCATTTTGATGCAAATGATAGAATTTCAGATTTTTTTCCCCAAGGAAACCTTCTATTTAAGGAATATAAATTTCAAAAATACAACTTTAGGAATATAGTTATTCTTCCCACCGTATCCACCTTCCCATCCACACTCCCACCCTTTTTTTCCTCCCAGTTCCCTTCCCAGTCCCGTTCTCCATCAAGATTCATATTCAATTAACTTTGGACACAGAGGACCAGCTCCATACTAAGTAAAGATTTCAACAATTTGCACATACACACAAAACTGTTTGAGATCAAGTTTTGTAGTTAAGTCTCATATTACAACTCATTGAGGACAGAGGTCCTGAATGGGAAGTTAGTGCACAGTGACTCCTGTTGTTAATTTAACAGTTAACACTCTTATTTATGACATCAGTGACCACCCAAGGCTCTTGACATGTGCTGCCTACACTTGGAAGCCTTTTGAGTCCACAAACTCTGGGTATTTAGACAAGGCCATAAGCAGAATGGAAGTTCTCTACTCCTGTCAGAGAAAAGTACATCCTTCTTTGATGGCCACTTGTTTCCACTAGGGTCTGTCTCACAGAGATCCTTCATGTAGAATACTTTTTGCCACAGTGTCGTGGCTTTCCATGCCTGAAATGCTGTCATGGGCTTTTCAGCCATACCAGGATGCCAAATGGCTGATTCTGAGTTCAGAGTGCTACTTAAAAGTATTTCTCATTCTATGAGTCTGCTGTGTGAACTACTTCCCATGTTAGAATGTTCTCTCCATTTTAATTCTATCTATTATTATTACCAGACACTTGATTCTGTTTGATCACTTTAACACTTAATCCTATCTATATGTTCACTTTAATACTTAATATGATCATTTTTACACTTAAAATGGCATCTTTACCACCTAGCTTAATGGAATTTGAGGTCCCATGACAAGTTTTTTTTTTAATCCTCAAGCAAAATAAATTCATGCTTTATTTATTTTTTTATTTAATGAATATAAATTTCCAAAGTACAGCTTATGGATTACAAAGGCCCCCCCCCAACTTCCCCCCCACCCGCAACCCTCCCCTTTCCCACTCACTCTCCCCTTCCATTCCCATCAAGATTCATTTTCAGTTCCCATCACAAGTTTTTAAACTGTACCCTTAGAAGTAAGTCTGTAGGAATGTATGCAGAACTGTACAGCCTAACAGTTACAAACTTGCTCCATGTACCTCTCTTTTACCACTCTTATTTTTTAATGAAATCCATCCTCAATTGACTTTATACATATATGATTAATTCTATGTTAAGAGTTTAACAAATATGTTTAAGAAGGAAAACCAAAAACCAAAAAACAAAAAAAAACCCCAAATCTGTTCCTCAACATTCAAGACAAGGGCCGTTCAAGTCATTCCTTCTTGAAGTATCAATTTCACTTCTACAGATTTCATTTTAGGTGCTCTGTTTGTTCTCACACATCAGGGAGAACGTATGGTATTTGTCCTTTTGGGACTGGCTTATTTCTCTAAGTATGATGTTTGTTGCAAATGACCGGATTTCATTTTTTTTTTTTACCACTGTGTAGTGTTCCATAGTGTACATATCACATAATTTCTTTATCTGGTCTTCAGTTGATGTGCATTTAGGTTCATTCCATGTCTTAGCTATTATGAATTGAGCTGCAAAAAATATGGGGTGCAGATAACTCTTACTCACTGATTTCATTTCCCTTGAGTAAATTCCCAGGAGTGAGATGTCTGGGTCATATGGTAGATGTGTATTCAGAGTTTTGAGATATCTCTATACTGACTTCCATAGTGGCTTTACCAGTTTGCATTCCCACCAACAGTGGGTTAGGGTACTTTTTCCCCCATGTCCTCACCAGCATTTGTTGTTCGTTGATTTCTGTATAAAAGCCATTCTAACTGAGATGAGGTGTAACCACCTTGTGGTTTGATTTGCATTTCCCTGACAGCTAGTGATCCCAAACATTTTTTTCATGTGCCTGTTGGCTATTTGGATTTCCTTTTTTGAAAAATGTCTGTTTGAGGTCTTCTTTTTTGTTTTTTTTTCTTTTCCATGGTATCTTGGCTTTCCATGCCTACAAACGCTCATGGGCTCTTCAGCCAGATCCGAATGCTTTAAGGGCTGATTCTGAGGCCAGAGTGTGAAAGATCTCTGCGAGTGAGATCCCAGTGGAAAGAACGGGGCCATCAAAGAAGGAGGTACCTTTCTCTGAAGGGAGGAGAGAACTTCCACTTTGACTAGGACCCTGTCAGAATAAGATCAAAGTCTGCAAACTCTAAAGGTTTCCATAGCCTTGGCAACTCATGACTAGAGCCTAGGGAGATTACTGATGCCATAAACAAGAGTGTCAAATTGTTAAGTCAGCAGCAGGAGTCACTGTGTACTTACATCTCATGTGGGATCTGTCCTTAATGTGTTGTCTAATGTGAAGTGATGCTATAACTAGTACTAAAACAGTATTTTTACACTTTGTGTTTCTGTGTGGGTGCAAACTGATGAAATCTTTACTAATTATATACTGAATCGATCTTCTGTATATAAAGATAATTGAAAATGAAAAAAAAAAAAAAACCTTGGTGTTAAATTGGAAATGGCATAGAAAATTAATTAATTTTTAGAAAAATATTATGTAGGATCTCTGTCTTTAATGTGCTGTACACTGTTATTTAATGCTATAACTAGTACTCCAACAGTATTTTTTTCACTTTGTGTTGCTATGTGGGGGCAAACTGTTGAAATCTTTACTTAATATATACTAAACTGATCTTCTGTATATAAAGAGAATTGAAAATGAATCTTGATGTGAATGGAAGGGGAGAGGGAGCGGGAAAGGGGAGGGTTGTGGGTGGGAGGGAAGTTATGTGGGGGGGGGGGAAGCCATTGTAATCCATAAGCTGTACTTTGGAAATTTATATTCATTAAATAAAATTTTAATAAATGAAAAAAAAATGTCTGTTTAAGTCCTTTGCCCACTTCTTAACTGGGATTTTGTTGTTGTTGTTGTGGAGTTTCTTGATCTCTTTATATATCCTGGTTTTTAATCCCTAATCAGTTACATAGTTTGCAAATAATTTTTCCCATTCTGTTGATTGCCTCTTCACTTTCCTGACTGTTTCTTTTGCAATACAGAAGCTCCTCAATTTGATGTAATCCCATTTGTTGATTTTGGCTTTGATTGCTTGTGCCTCTGGGGTCTTTTCCAAGAACTCTTTGCCTGTGCCAATGTCTTGCAGGGTTTCCTCAGTGTTATCTATAATTTAATATTATCGGGTCATAGATTTAGGTCTTTAATCCAGTTTGATTGGATTTTCGTGTAAGGTGTAAGATAGGAGTCCTGCTTCATCCTCCTGCGTGTGGAAATCTAGTTTTCCCAGCTCCATTTGTTGAGGAAGCTGTCCTTGCTCCAGGGATTTATTCTAGCTCCTTGGTCAAATATAAGTTGGTTGTAGATGCTTCGATTGATTTCTGGTGATTTTATTTTGTTCTGTTGGCCTATCCATCTGTTTTTGTGCCAGTGCCAGGCTGGTTTGATTATAACTGTCTTGTAATACATCTTGAAATATGGTATTGTGGTGCCTCCAGCTTTTTTGTTGTTGTATAAGATTGCTTTAGCTATTCGAGGTCTCCTGGGTTTCCATATGATTTTCATCATCATTTTTTTCTAGAACTGAGAAGAATGTCTTTGGTATTTTGATTGGTATTGCATTGAATCTGTAAATTTGCTTTGGGGAGAATGGACATTTTGATGATATTGATTCTTCCAATCCATGAGTATACAAGATTTTTCCATTTTTTTTTTGGTATCGTCTTCTGTTTCTTTAATGTTTTATAATTTTCATCATAGAGGTCTTTTACATCCTTGGTTAAGTTTATTCCAAGGTATTTAATTTTTTTGTAGCTATTGTAATGGGATTGAGCTTAAAAGTTCTTTCTGAGCCATGCCATTGTCTGTGTGTACTAAGGCTGTTGATGTTTGCGTATTTATTTTATATCCTGTGACTTTACCAAACCCTTCTATGAGTTCCAGTATTCTCTTAATGCATGCCCTAAATATACAGTCATGTCATCTGCAAATAGGGATAGTTTGTCTTCATCCTTCCTAATTTCTTTTTTTTTTCTTTTTGACAGGCAGAGTGGACAGTGAGAGAGAGACAGAGAGAAAGGTCTTCCTTTTGCCGTTGATTCACCCTCCAATGGCCGCCGCGGTAGCGCGCTGCGGCCGGCGCACCGCACTGTTCCGATGGCAGGAGCCAGGTGCTTCTCCTGGTCTCCCATGGGGTGCAGAGCCCAAGCACTTGGGCCATCCTCCACTGCACTCCCCGGCCACAGCAGAGAGCTGGCCTGGAAGAGGGGCAACCGGGACAGGATCGGTGCCCCGACCGGGACTAGAACCCGGTGTGCCGGCGCCGCAAGGCGGAGGATTAGCCTGTTGAGCCACGGCGCCGGCCCTCCTTCCTAATTTCTATCTCTTTGATTTCTTTTTCTTGCCTAATGGCTCTGACTAAACTTCCAGGACTATATTGAATAGCAATGGTGAGAGTGGGCATCTTTATCTGGTACCAGATATCAGCATGAATGCTTTCAACTTTTCTCCATTCAATAGGATGCTGGCCATGGGTTTGTCATAAATTACCATGATTGTGTTGAGGAATGTTCCTTCTATATCCAGTTTGCTTAGTTTTCATCATGAAAGGATCTTGTATTTATCAAATTCTTCCCCTGCATCTATTGCGATAATCATATGGCTTTTGTTCTTCAGTTTGTTAATGTGATATATCACATAGATTGATTTGCAAATGTTGAACCATCCCTGCAAACCAGGGATAAATTCCACTTTGTCCAGGTGAATGATCTTTCTGATGTGTTGTTAGATTTGATTGGCTAGAATTTGTTGAGGATTTTTGCATCTATGTTCATCAGGGAAATTTGTCTGTAGTTCTCCTCTGTGGCATCTTTTTATGGGTTTGGGAATTAAGGTGATGCTGGCTTCATAGAAAGAATTTGGGAAGATTCCATACCTTTCAATTGTTTTGAATAACTTGAGAAGAATTGGGATTAGTTTGTTCTAAATATCTGGTAGAATTCAGCTTTGACACCATCTGGTCCTAGGCTTCTTTTTTATTGGAGAATTCTTTATTACCAACTCAGTTTCTGTCTGGATAATGGGTCTATTTAGGTTTCCTATTTTTCATGGCTCAATTTAGGTAGGTTGTATGTATGCCGGAATCCATTTCTTCTAGGTTTCCCAATTTCTTGGCATACAGCTCTTAGTGGTAATTTCTGATGATTCTTTTTATTTCTGAGGTGTCTGTTGTTACATTTCCTTTTTTATCTCTAATTTGATTGATTTGGGTCTTCTCTCTCCTTTTTTTGTTTAGTGGGGCCAGTGGTACATCAATTTTGTTTATTTTTTCAAAAAACCAGCTCTTTGTTTTGCTGATCTTTGGCAATCTTTTTTTTTTTGTTTGTTTCAGTTTTGTTGATTTCCTCTCTAATTTTAATTATTTCCTTTCTCCTACTAGTTTTGGGTTTGGTTTGATGTTGTTTTTCTAGATCCTTGAGATACATTGATAGCTCATTTAGTTAGTGCCTTTCCAATTTCTTTCTTTTAAAAAAAATTTATTTATTTATTTAAAAATCAGAGTTACACACAGAGAGAAAGAGAGGCAGAGAGAGAGAGAGAGGTCTTCCATCCACTGGTTCACTCCCCAGCTGGCCACAATGGCTGGAACTGCACCAATCTGAACCCAGGAGCCAGGATCCTCTTCCGGGTCTCCCTCGTGGATGCAGGGGCCCAAGGAGTTGGGCCATCTTCTACTGCTTTCCTAGGCCATAGCAGAGAGCTGGATTGGAAGTGGAGCAGCTGGGACTTGAACCAACGCTTCTATGTGATGCCGGCACTGCAGGCAGCAGCTTTACCCACTATGCCAAAGTGCTGGCCCTGCCTTTCCAATTTCTTGATGTGGACACCAATTGTTATAATCTTTCCTTATAACACTGCTTTAGCTGTATCTCATAAGTTTTGATATGTTGTATTGTCTTCAAATGTTTTCAAAAAATTTTTTTATTTCTTTTTTGAGTCCTTCTATGAGTCACTTTCATTCAGGAGCATGTTGTTCAGTCTCCATTTCTTAAGTGGATTTGTTGTTTTTTTCTTGTTAAGTTTTTTGAGTTGTTGATACACTCTGTATAGTAATCCTTTGTTGGATAGGTAGCTTGCAAATATTTTTTCCCATTGTGGTGGTTCTGTTTTCAGTCTGTTGATTTTTTCCTTTGCTGTGCAGTAGCTTCTGAGTTTGATACCATCCCATGTGTCTAGATTTACTTTCATAAATCTTATTCAGAAAGTTATCATTTACAGCAATATCTTGAAGTGTTTCCTGTATATGTTCTTCCAGCAACTTCATAGATCTGTTTTTTTTTTGTTTGTTTTTTTTTTTTTTTTTTTTTTACAGGCAGAGTGGACAGTGAGAGAGAGAGAAAGGTCTTCCTTTGCTGTTGGTTCACCCTCCAATGGCTGCGGCCGGTGCACCACGCTAATCCGAAGGCAGTAGCCAGGTGCTTCTCCTGGTCTCCCATGGGGTGCAGGACCCAAGGACTTGGACCATCCTCCACTGCACTCCCGGGCCACAGCAGAGAGCTGGCCTGGAAGAGGCGTAACCGGGACAGAATCTGGCGCCCCGACTGGGACTAGAACCCAGTGTGCCAGCACCACAAGGTGGAGGATTAGGCTATTGAGCTGCGGCGCTGGCCTGGTCTTTTTTTTTTTTAAGATATTATTTTATTTCTTTTAGAGGTAGAGTGAGAGACAGAAAGAAAGATCTTCCATCTACTGATTCATTCTCCAGGTGACCCCAACAGCCAGAGCTGAGCCATCCAAGGCCAGGAGACAGGAGCTTCTTCTGCTATGGCCTGGGAAAGCATTAGAAGCTGGCCCAAGTCCTTGGAAGAAGCTCCTGGCTCCTGGCTTTGGATCGGTGCTGCTCTGGCCATTGCAGAGTGGACCATCGCATGGAAGACCTCTCTCTCTCTCTCTCTCTCTCTCTCTCTCTGTCTCTCCTTCTGTGTGTGTGTGTAACTCTGACTTTCAAATAAGTAAATAAATCTTTAAAATAATCTTTTTGAGCTATGATATTAATGGATAGATACTTCATGTGTTATAGGATTTCTAGGATGAAACGGAAAGTAATCAGTGTGCTTGTATGTACAAGGACATTTCAAACAGTTAATAGAAAATGTTATCAAGTTTATTTTTTTACAAAAATTTGATTCATACATAGATTTTTCATAATACATATTTCACCTAAACTTTATAAAATTGTCCATAGTTGCTTTCTTAGTGTCTTAGTCTCCTTGTGTGACTGTAACAAACTACATTAGACTGGATAATTTATAAACAACAGAAGTTTATTTCTTATACTTTTGGAGGCTAAGAAGTCCATGATTACACTCCAGTCATCAAGAAAGAGGAAGAAAAGCTAACTTTCATACTTCATGTCCTCTTTCATTAGTGACAATTCTCAGAATTCATGTATGCTACTACTACTTACATGCTACTGACTATACCCTAGTTATATGATCATATTGCTACATTTCAATGGAAAGAGGGCATTAACTGGACATGTAACCATTTCTCCCACAACCCAATGTTTGACCACCAAATACTTTTTTATACCTTCTTCCTATGTACAGAAGACAACTACCTAGTCCTGAGCAAAAATTCCAGATTGTAGTCATGTTTGGAATCTGTCAAATGCACTTCATTTGAATGTGGCTCAAAATCCAGGATTTGGGTTGATGCACAATCATTTTGAAGTCCAAGTGACCTGGTAACCTATAAATTAAAAATCAATACATCTGGCCGACACCGTGGCTCACTTGACTAATCCTCTGCCTGTAGCACTTGCACCCCAGGTTCTAGTCCCGGTTGGGTTGCTGGATTCTGTCCCGGTTGCTCCTCTTCCAGTCCAGTTCTCTGCTGTGGCCCAAGAGTGCAGTGGAGGATGGCCCAGGTCCTTGGGCCCTGCACCTACATGGGAGACCAGGAGGAAGCACCTGGCTCCTGGCTTTGGATCGGCGCAGCGCGCCGGCCGCAACACACCAGCTGTAGCGGCCACTTGCGGGGTGAACCAACAGAAAAGGGAAGACCTTTCTCTCTATCTGTCTCTCTCACTGTCTAACTCTGCCTGTCCAAAAAAAAAAAAAAAAAAAAAAAAAGTCAATACATCTGCCCTGTTAGACCCAAAATACAATGGATGTGTATTTGGAAAGCATGTGGTAATGGAATAATTCCTTGATTAGTCTATCTCAATACCCCTAATTCTCACCTCAGGATAGGCATGCTACATGACCAAACCCGAGTTATTCAGTTGAAAATTTGGTATTCTAAATGAAACACAGTTTTTGTAGCCTAACTCCTGCTAATGCAAATACAGTTTTGAGATTTTAGGCCAGTTTTGTGGTTTGTTTAGGAATCCAACAGTGATGCGCCCTCCCCAGAAAGCAGTAAGGCCTCAATCTGTAGTAATCCCTTGTTCACCAAGATCACATCTAGACATCATCTTTAAGCCTAGAGACTAGTCTTTTATTTCTTGATTCTATTCCTGATTGTCTGTCAACGTAAAGATGACTCTCTTGAAGTGCTCTAACACAATAAGCTTTGGTGGAAAAGCAGCAGCCTTATTATGGTCTTTGACAGAAGCACTAGTTTTATTGGATGACAAAGATTTCTTAAAGGAAAGTTCTTTTAAAAATAGCTTGGGGTCACAGTCATACACCTAAAGCTACCACATAGTGTGGTACTTTAACAGTTTCAGTTGGGGATACAGAAATAGTTAAATTCTTCAACTTTACAAGGGCCAAATCCCCAAATGACTGGATCCTGAGTTAAATTTAGATTCTTTTTTTTTAACTTTTATTTAATGAATATAAATTTCCAGTGTACAGCTTATGGATTACAATGGCTTCCCCCTCCCATAACTTCCCTCCCACCCGCAACCCTTCCCTCTCCCGCTCCCTCTCCCCTTCCATTTGCATCAAGATTCATTTTCAATTCTCTTTATATACAGAAGATCAATTTAGTATAAAGATTTCAACTGTTTGCACCCACATAGAAACACAAAGTGAAACATACTGTTTGAGTACTAGTTATAGCATTAAATCACAATGTACAGCACATTAAGGACAGAGATCCCACATGAAGAGCAAGTGCACAGCGGCTCCTGTTGTTGACCCAACAAATTGACACTCTAGTTTATGGCGCCAGTAACCATCCTAGGCTGTCGTCATGAGTTGCCAAGGCTATGGAAGCCTTCCAAGTTTGCCGACTCTGATCATATTTAGACAAGGTCATAAAAGACAGGGTGAGGATAGTAACCAATGATCCTAAGAGTGGCATTTACCAGGTTTGAACAATTAGACAGCATTAAGTGGGGAAGAGGACCATCAGTACACACAGGTTGGGAGTAGAGCCATTGGTGGTAGAGTAGAGGTTATGATTACAAAGGAATGAGGCCCAAGTGCACTAGACAGGGCCTAGAACAAAGGACAGAGTCATTATTAGAGGAGCTAAGAAAGGTGCTGTCTAAGCTACAATGAAGTTTTCTGATTGAGAGGCAAATAGAACCTGACAGAAGGGGCTTGATACTAATCTGTTGGGCTTTAGGCCTTGTAAGTTAAGAGGCCCAGACCTATCTATCTCTTCACATGGGGTATATCCTAAGGGAGGTGTGAACCTCCTAGGGGAAGGCACTCTGTTGACTTTCATTACTTGGCTGGCCTGGGAGGAGAGCTGGCCAGGTAAAGGCAGGTGGCATCTCTAACAAGAAATTTACAGTTCTGCCTGCAATGTTGCTGACCCTACTTGACCATACCCTCAGCTGCAGTGGTCACTTTGGAAGTTGGGCTGAGTGAAGGGCCTTTCAGCTTAGAGCCAATAAGATCTGTGGCTCTGACCTGGGCATCCTTCGACTCCAGGGCAGGTCCATTTCCAGTGATCCAACTCTTGGCAGAGCTGCCAGGGCTCTTCACAAGTTGACTTCTGCTGAAGCCCAGGCTTACCACATGGAAAGCCACTGCAGTGGACTGGCCTGTTGGGTCTCCTTGAGGGCAGATCACTGTACAGAACAGCCATTAATAGGCCTGCCACCCATTGCTTCTGATGCCTAGCTTTCTTTTCCTCCTGGTTTGTGTTAAAGCAGACCAGAGGATGCAAGTCAAGGGAGTGCTGAAGTCCCATCTCTAATCTTCGGTGGCCTGAACTACAAGTTAATTAAGCCCCAGAGGCCTAAAGAGTTAAATACTTGTAAAATCCTACAGGTGCTTTGAAAAATACTGTGAAGTAAGCAAGTGCCTCTTGTTGGTTGATGAGTTTATAATTTTAAACATGGCGACTTAAAGTCTTTTGTCATCCACAGTTATATATGATCTGCTGCTCATAAAACTAAAGCGTTGTTGGTTCTGTGTTTAGCTGTCCTCCTATAGGTTCCTATGGACTTTTTCCAGCCACTTCTATTGTATTCAGTACTTTGGGATGGCTCTGTAAATAGATGAAGCCAATAATGTATTAACAGTACCAACTGAGACAAAGTATGGTTAAATGAGGTTACTAAAAACAAAAAGCAATTCAAATCAATTGGCAATCTACAAAAAGAGTTGAAGATTTTAAAAGCTATTATTAAAATTGCTATATTGGTCTACTATGCTATGTTATATGTGTGTACATATTGTATGTCCACATGGGGAAATTTTATTAAGAGTTTTATTTTAAATGGCTTATAGATAAGATTGTCCATAAATTTAAGCTGCTAAAATCAATCACAGTTACATTTTAATTTGTGGGACCTGAATCTGTGTATCATATGTTTTATAGTTGTTGGTAGAAAGAAACTAAAAACATTTTAGATGGTTGTGCTTAAGTTTACTGGCTAAACAAACTACACCATGTTAGATATTTAAGAGGTGTTTTCAAATACATGATTCTTAAAATTTATAGAAGGCATTGGACCTTCTGGTAAATGTTTTCTTAAGTTGTTATCTAATGGTTGAAACGGTTTGCTAAGTATTCATGTGATATTGCTATTGTCAGCAAGCGATCTAGGACTTGCTCCCTCATTTCTCTATTCTAAGCCCAACTTGTTCTTTCATTTCTCTATTCTCTTCAAGGTAGGAAACTAATTCTATTATGAAGGAATCTGTAGGATGCACAATTTAATCTTTAGACCTTATAAAAGAGATGGCTAACATTTTTCTGCAATAGCATAGCCAAAATAAGAACTTAAATAATAATCTCATAGCTAGATTCACTTCGCCATCAGCGAAGTATACAGTAAGTAGAAAAAACCTCCCTTTCAGACCAAAGGGAAAGAAAGTTTTAAAGTGAGAATATAATTTTCCTCATGGGCATTGTCTACCTTAGAAAAACTACTACAGAACATGCCTGTGACTATAGACTTGTAGTAAATTTAGATTCTAATCCATCCTAGTGTTCTACCCATTTCTCAACTGTAATACCACATATTTTGGTTTTAAAAGCAACAATTTGATAGAGATTCAGGATTGGGTTCAATGGCAAGTAACACAGATCTAAATGAATACTGCTTTGAACAAACTGTAAATTTATTTTTTGTAAAAAATTGAGGAGGTAGGTAGTCCAAGATTGGTGTAATGCTCCATGTTGTCAGAGATAAACTTGTATCCTTCCGGGAGCTTGGCTTTTTATCCTAATAAAAATGACTATTCCATAGCCAGATGTGGTTTCTTTATTTTAGGCAACGGAAAGGAGGGGGCAAGTACAAATATATACATCATTTCCACTAATATGCCATTGGTCAGAATATGTTCATATGGCCTTATACAGCTACAAGAAATCTACTAGAACATACCTCAGGCTGTTTTGATCAAACATGCCTCAGTTAAAAATCAAGAATCCTAGTGTTGCAGATTGACAGACAGAATGGATTGGCAGAGAGTTGGCAGTCTATTAATATAGAGACATTTGAGGGCATTGCAACGTCATTATTTGATGTATTTGGTAAGTAATATGACATAATATGTAATTTGCATAAGGGCACAATGTTTTTTTCTGCTTTGTTTACTGAAGAAGTCTAAGTGCCTAGAATGATCTCAGGTGCATTGTAGTAAATAATTGAAATGAGTAAATGTTTTTTCTCAAGAAGCAATGAAAAGGGCAAAAGCAGCATTTTTGGTGCCTTGGAGGTAGTTAACTACTACTTAGTTCTGGTTTGTCATCTGACCTTGGGATTCTTCCTCAATTTCTTAGTGATCTACATCAAAAATGAGACTTTGTAGTTATTTTTCATCAGTATTATGAAGGGGTGATTACACTGTGGAAAAGTCCAGATAGATAACATTTTTTGACATTGTTTTCTATTTTCATATTGTTTTGGTCTTCATAAAATTCAGATTGTTTATGTGTATTACTCAAAATTTTGAGTTTACAAATAAGAGAATCCCAGTTCATTCTAGCTCAAGCCAAAAAGAAAACTGTTGGCTCACATACCTAGGAAACTGTAGACATGTGGCTGCTTTTAATACCTGGTTTTAGGGATTCAAATGTAGTCACCAGGAATCTCTCTGAATTTCTATCACTTTTCTTCTCACATCTGCTTTCATCTCCTTTGGCTTCATTCTCAGTGGTGTAAGTCTACATTGTTCCTAACACTAGCAATCAAAGAGAATTGAACACTAGTTTCTGTTCATCAGAATTCTGATTTACAAATCTGTCTGGGTAATGGGACACTTTGATTGGCTAACATTGGAGGCCCTCTTTTCCCTGGAGGGCAAGGCCATACAATTGAGAGTCTCACAGGAGTCAGGTGGAAGTTAAGTCCCAAAAAGGTAGGAATGAAGGGCAGACAATGAACAAAATACATTTGTACTATGCTTTTTTGAGTAACACTCCTAACGTAAGTGTGCTTTTGTAAGTAGTTTTCTACCAGATAGCAATAATCAAAATATAAGATGTTGCATTTTCTCTTTCTTAAATACAATTATACCAAGTACAGACTTAGATTCATATTTTTTCTTTCATTGGTTTCTCATCACTGTTAATTTCTGATGGAATTTCACATTTATTAATTGCTGTGTGTTCTAGAACATAATAACAAATCATGATCAATGCCTAACCTTAATTTGAAACTCAAGAAGATTTCACAATTTAAATAGCATTCTTCATTATTTTTAGCTGAAAATGGCAAAAGTAGAAGCAGAAGAGCACAGGGAAGCACTGTCTCAGGCTTCTTCATCCTGTTTGACTGAAGCAATGAATGTATCACAGCAAAGCAACCTTGAAGGCAACTTGGATGCGGATACTGTGAACCCAGTTTGTGAATATATTTCAAATGATTTACCAAGGTAAGAATGTTATTTTTGCAGCTTAAACTGAATTATTTGAAAAATATTTGTTTTATTGTTTTTGTATTTTATTTGAAAGGCAAAAAGAGAGAAAGAAATACAGAGGTCCACTGGTTCACTCCCCAAAAGCCCACAACAGCCAGGGCTGGGCCAGACCAAAGCCAGGAGCCTAGAATTCAATCTGAGACTTCCATATGGTGGCAGAGGCCCAGACAATTGAGCCATTATCTGCTGCATCGCAGGATGTGTTTTAGAAGGAAGGTGGATCAGAAGTGGAGGAGCTGGACCTGAACCACACTCCAGTCAGGATGTGGGCATTCTTAGGGGCAACTTAACTGCTGTTAAAGCCAATGCTTTAAATGTTGGCTTAAATGTTAAAGCCAAATGCCTGTGCTTGAATTTGGAAGTGGATAAAGTAATTATAGAAAATTGTAATTGTAAATGTTTAATCAATATTTAGTGGAGGTGACATAACAACAACTTGGAAATATGATGAACTATGACGGTTGTTGTCTGTGATAAAATCCTTCAACTTTTTTTCTGCTTCATGGAAAGAAAAAAGATAGATGGTTCAATAAATGTAAATTATCCATGGGGTCTAACTTAAACATGATAACAATAATGATATTGTCAGTAACAATTATGGCAGATAATATTTGCTATGTGCCAGTCACATATTTAGTACTTAACCTTCATTATATCAATTTTGCTCTCAAAACAGCTCCAGGAGGAACGTAAGGCAGATAGTATTCTGAACATCACCATCTTACCCATGAGGAAACATAGTCCTTGAGGGGGTTAATTAACTTGATTAAGCTTACACAGCAAGTAAGTACTAGAAGTATTCTGAGAATCCAAATGGATTTAACTCCACAGCACATTTCTGAGTATAAACCAGAGAGGACAGGAGTGTTTTTCCTGTGTTTTATTCTGTTGTAAAGTGAAAGAACCAAAACTTGACTGTCAGGTATTAATAAAATATTGGCAGGCTAACTGTGATGTGATAGTCTTTATGTCAAATAGAAAATTGAGACACTATAGAGGTTTTTCATAGATTAGAGATAATGTTAATGTATTTACAGAAATGCTAGGCTGTATTTATTTCCTGGAACAAGTAGAGTGCTTACTTTTTTGGTGTCACTAGGTTGAAATGAAAGTGATACCTGAACTTTTAGCTAATCACTACGTTGCCTTATTCCACTTAACTGTAAATTCCTAGCAGTGTATGGGATATGGGATCTTTTACACTGTGTGTGTGTGTGTATGTGTGTATGTAACTGAATACAGTATATGCTAGGATGCAGGCATTTAAGTCACTATTGTTGTTCTTCCTACTAAGACAATGAAAAATAATTTCTGAATAGGATTTTAAAATATTCTTTTATATAAATACCAATTCTAGTATAATTTGTATTGGCACATATTTTTATTTCCTTTAGAATTTTCCTGTTTTGTTCTTCAAAATGATGTGACATTCACTTTCTTCTCAACTATTTTCTATGTATTTTAAATTTTTTTTAGAGGTGTATTTATTTACTTGAGGGAGGGAGAATGCGAGGGAGAGAGACAGAGAGAGCAAGAGAGAGAGCTTTCATCTACTGGTTTGTTCCCCAAATAGCTGCAACAGCCAGGTCTGGGCCAACCTGAAGCCAGAGCCGGAAACTCCATCCTGTTCTCATACATGAGTAGCAGGGACCCAAATACTTTGAGCATCTTCACTGCCTTCCCAGGTACATTACCAGGAAGCTGTAACAGAAGCAGAGCAACAGGAACTCTAACCAGCATTGCAAACAGTGACTCACTCTGCTGAGCCACAACACTGACACCTGTGTACTTTTAGCTCTTTAATTTTCTGTTTGGGAAGTTTTATGTATGTATTTAATTTATTTGAAAGAGACAGAAGACTCCACTGGCTCACTCCTCAAATTCCCACAACAGCTAGGAAATTAAATTGGCAAACAAAAAAGCTGTCTGCACCTTAATGTTTATTGAAGCTCAATTCACAATAGCTAAGAATCAACCTAAATTCCCATCAACAGTAGACTGGATAAAGAAATTATGGGACATGTACTCTATAGAATACTATACAGCAGTCAAAAACAATGAAATCCGGTCATTTGCAACAAAATGGAGGAATCTGGAACACATCATGCTTAGTGAAATAAGCCAGTCCCAATGGGACAAATATTATATGTTCTCTCTGATTTATGACAACTAACCAAGCACCAGAAAGGAAACCTGTTGAAGTGAAATGGACACTATGAGAAACAGTGACTTGATCAGCCCTTGCCCTGACTGTTGATGAACAACTTAATACTTTATCACTTTTAGTATTTTTTTGTTATACTTAATACTATTGGTTGAACTCTGTAATTAACACACAATAGGGCTGATCTAGGTAAAGGCAGGAGCCAGGAACTCAATCTGGGTCTCTTATTGGTTGGCAGGGACCCAGGTACTTGAGCCATCACCTGCTGTCTTTCAGGGTACCCATTAGCAGGAAGCCAGAATCAGGAGCAGAACAAAGACTAGAACCCAAGTATTCCACAATGGAATACAGGTGTCCCCAGCAGCCTTTTAACCTTTTTGTTGATGTCCACCCCAGCTGTATTATTTTCTGGTAGAGCTAAATGTACGTTCGTTTATTCAGTCTCTCTCTCTTTCTCTGTCTCTCTCTTTTTCTGTTTTCTTTCTTTGATTCTAAGTCTCTTTAAATTTGGCTTTATCTATTTTATTACACATCAGTCTTTTTTCTCATGATGTTTATCTACCACCTAGTTATTATACTTCTTGTTTCAACATGCTTCTTCTGTTTCTCTATTTGAATCCTAACTTCTTTTCTGTCACTGTTGCCTTTTGTTATGAGGTACCTAGGAAATAAAGTCACCATGTTCTTAATATTCAAACAATCAAATACCTTGGAACAAACTTAACCAAGAATGTAAAAGACCTCTGTGATGAGAATTATAAAACATTTAAGAAAGAAATAGAAGATGATACCAAAAAAAATGGAAAAATCTTCCATGCTCATGGATTGGAAGAATCAATATCATCAAAATGTCCATTCTCCCAAAAACAATTTATAGATTCAATGCAATACCAATCAAAATACCAAGGACATTCTTCTCAGATCTGGAAAAAATGATGCTTAAGTTCATATGGAGACACAGGAGACCTGTGCTAAAGCAATCTTGTACAACAAAAACAAAGCCAGAGGCATCACAATACCAGATTTCAGGGCATACTACAGGGAAGTTGTAATCAAAATAGCATGGAACTGGTACAGAAACAGATGGATAGACCAATGGGACAGAATAGAAACAACAGAAATCAATCCAAACATCTATAGCCAACTTATATTTGATCAAGGATCTAAAACCAGTCCCTGGAGTAAGGACAGTCTATTCAATAAATGGTGCTGGGAAAACTGGATTTCCACGTACAGAATTGTGAAGCAAGACCCCTACCTTTCACCTTACACAAAAATGCACTCAACATGGATTAAAGATCTAAATCTATGACCCGATACCATCAAATTATTAGAGAACATTGGAGAAACCCTGCAAGATAATGGCACCGGCAAAGACTTCCTGGAAAAGACCCTGGAGGTGCAGGCAGTCAAAGCCAAAATTAACTATTGGGATTGCATCAAATTGAGAAGTTTCTGTACTTCAAAAGAAACAGTCAGGAGAGTGAATAGGCAACCGACAGAATGGGAAAAAATATTTGCAAACTATGCTACAGATAAAGGATTAATAACCAGAATCTACAAAGAGATCAAGAAATTCCACAACAACAAAACAAACAACCCACTTAAGAGATGGGCCAAAGACCTCAACAGACATCTTTCCAAAGAGGAAATCCAAATGGCCAACAGACCCATGAAAAAATGTTCAGGATCACTAACCATCAGGGAAATGCAAATCAAAACCATAGTGAAGTTTCCCCTCACCCCGGTTAGAATGGCTCACATACAGAAATCTACCAACAACAGATGCTGGCGAAGATGAGGGGAAAAAGGGACATTAACCCACTGTTGGTAGGAATGCAAACTGGTAAAGCTACTATGGAATTCAGTCTGGAGATTCCTCAGAAACCTGCCATACAACCCAGCCATCCCACTCCTTGGAATTTTCCCAAAGATTTATTTATTTATTTGAAAGTCAGAGTTACACAGGGAGAGAAGGAGAGAGAGAGAGAGAGAGAGAGAGAGAGGTCTTCCATCTGATAGTTCACTCCCCAATTGAATGCAATGGCTGGAGCTGTGCCGATCCATAGCCAGGAGCCAGGATCTTCTTCTGGGTCTCCCACGCAGGTGCAGGGGCCTAAGGACTTGGGCCATCTTCTTCTGCTTTCCCAGGCTACAGCAAAGAGCTGGATCAGAAGTGGAGCAGCCAGGTCTCAAACTGGCGCCCATGTGGGATGCTGGGGCACTTCAGGCCAGGGTGTTAACCTACTGCACCACAGCACCAGCCCCCCATTGAATTCTTAATTCCAGTATTTCATTTTGAGTTGTCTTTAAAATCTCAATTTAATGGGAAAATTTTTCATTCATGTCATGTATGGTTTTCATTAGTTCATTGATTTGCTTCTGATTGCTTTTTATTTTTTTTTTAAAGATTTATTTGAAAGTCAGAGTTACAGAGAGAGAGGAGTGGCAGAGAGAGAGAGAGAGAAAGAGAGAGAGAGTCTTCCATCTGATGGTTCACTCCTCAATTGGCTGCAGCAGCGAAGCTGTGCTGATCGGAAGCCAGGAGCCAGGAACTTCTTCCAGGTCTCCCTTGCAGGTGCAGGGTCCCAAGGACTTGGGCCATCTACTGCTTTCCCAGGCCACAGCAGAGAGCTGGATTGGAAGAGGTGTAGCCGGGACTAGAACCGGCGCCCATATGGGATGCTGGTGCTTCAGGCTGGGGCGTTAACCCACTGCACCACAGCGCCGGCTCCTTCTGATTGCTTTTGAGTAATCCTATGATTAATCTTTTGAATTCCATTTCCATCATTTTACCAATCACTTTTTCTTCACATTTTTTTTTATTTTGACAGATAGAGTTAGACAGTGAGAGAGACAGAGAGAAATGTCTTCCTTCTGTTGGTTCACTCCCCAAATGGCTGCCATGCTGGCACTGCGCCAATCTGAAGCCAGGAGCCAGGTGCTTCCTCCTGGTCTCCCGTGCAGGTGCAGGGCCCAAGCACTTGGGCCATCCTCCACTGCCTTCCCGGGCTACAGCAGAGAGCTGTACTGGAAGAGGAGCAACTGACTAGAACCCGGCACCCAGTGGGATGCTGGCGCTGCAGGCGGAGGATTAACCAAGTGAGCCATGGCGCCAGCCCCTTTTCTTCACATTTTAATATTGAAATGTTGTTATGTTCTTTTGGGGGAGGTAGTGATGTCTTCCTTATTCTTGTTTTTGAATGTCACCATTTATTTTTTGTCATTTTTCGAGTTACTTGTTGGTTTTTTCCTCTGGTGGCTTTTATCTTTGAACCGTGCCCCTGTAGCTTAGTGGAATGTCTTCACTTTCAGTGAATACCAAGAGGTATATGCTGGGTGTGGCCAGGGAGCTCTGGTCAGTACTCCAGGGTGGGCCGAGTGTCCAGGGTAATACTGATATTGGGTGTGGTAGACCTTTTGGTGTAATCACCCCCTCACCTCCTAACCTCCTAGCTGCGCAATGCATGGGTGTTAACTCCTAATGGGTTAACGCTCATCTGCACTGCCATATGAACAGCACTAATGATCTGTGCAGTCCTCACTCTAAGCATGGTTCCTGCTGCAGTGACCTGCTCCAGGCAGCCCAGTGCTCCAGGCTTATGGAGCTGTATGCTGAGATTGCCCAGAGAACCAGCCATACCCTGCACCCTCTCGTGTAGCCCCACAGTCTCAGCACTCAAGGCTTCCGCAGTTGCTGGGTGCAAAGGTTGTACTCTGCCCTGCCAGCCTATCTAGTCAACAGAAAGACAGATGTTCCACAAGCTAGCTCTGTGTGGGCGGCTTGAGCTCCAGGGCCTGTGGTTTTTTGGGGGATGCTAGGGGAACCTCACAGCCCTATGTGGGTGCCCAGCCACCTGTCAATCCTCCCAGCAGGCTTAAAGTAAGTAGGGACTGTGGATTTTTCCCTCCACTAGAATCTCTGGATCACATGCTTATACAAGAGCCACTGGCTGAATGCTGCCTTCTCTCCACCACTTCTGCCCATATGGCCGAGAAGATGGCGTCCTGTCTCAGCCAGTTGCTGTGCACCTGCACAAAGGCTTCCGCAGATGCCACCCAAGCCCAAGATGGCGCCCACCCTTTTCAGCAGGGTAACCAACACCGTTGTATGGAGCATGGGGTGAGGTAAACATGCTTCTTTCACTTCCTCTGGTCTGCAGGTAACCACTAGTAACTGCTAGCTCCTAGGACTCCAGACTGGACTCTCTGGCTATATCACCACAGGCTGCTGTAGTCTGGTCTCACCTCCATCTCCAGGCTGACCCCCACTCTGGCTCTCTGCTGCTGCTGTCGTGTCTGTGTTTGTGCTGCACGTCTGCACCTTCCACACAGGTCCATGGTGTCCCTCCTCTTTTGTAGAATTTGCACTGTGATTTTCTCTCTAATTCTCCCTGATAGTGCACTTCCTACACTTTTAAAAAATATTATTATTTATCCCTAGCCCAGCATAGTACATTGTTCCCTATTCTGTCATCTTGGAATCTCCAGTATATATTTTTTAAAAAATATGTAGCGTGTATAGGTAAGTCAATACTAACCTTATGACAGGGAGACTCTCACTTGAAACTGGTGCTTAGAGAATTTTAAAAGAAGCATGTGACAATCCCCCATTTTTTAAAAGATTTATTTATGTATTTGAGAGGCAGAGTTACAGAGAGAGAGAGAGAAGGAAAGACAGATGAGAGGTCTTCCATCTGTTGGTTCACTTTCCAAATGCCTGCAATGGCCAGAGCTGGACTGATCTGAAGCCAGGAGCCAGAAGCTTCCTCTGTGTCTCCCTTGTGGATCTAGGTGCCCAAGCACTTGGGCCATCTTCTGTTGCTTTTCCAGGTGCATTAGCAGCAAGCTGAATCAGAAGTAGAGCAGCTGGCACTCATAGTTTAATCTACTATGCCACAGGGCCGCCTCCAAGCATGTAACCTTAAAGACATTCCAGAGAGGTGAGCAGGCCCCCTCCTCATTCTTTACTATAGGATTCAAACAGACTAGGCTGGAAAATAGCACTTCAGAGTATTTCAGGAAAGTCCACAGAAGTGTTTAAAGTTTTTTATGCAAAAGAATGTCTGCCTTTTTGCATCAATTTCAGTGCTCATTAGAATTTGCTAGTAACACACAGACAGTAGCAGTCAGTCCATACACTGATCATTTGTCAAAGGAATGGGAGGAGGACTATTATATATCAACTTAGAGCAGCTGCTGGCTTTTTCATATGTGCTGTTCACCTGTGTGAGTGAAGTGGCGTTTTGTGAGAGAAAATTGTTTGTGACCAGGACCTCTTTTGGGTGTTTCTTCCTAAGAAGAATATACAACAGATAAGGGTGTAGGGGAGGCAATGCAGGGAAGCTGCTCTTTTTTTTTTTTTCTTTTTTTTTTTTTAAATTTAATCCATGTCCAGTTCTGAACGATTCTGGTACATCAAACCACACTTTGACAGGAAGTATGTACACAGCCAACACAAACAATACAGTAGTGAACAAATGAAAGCTGCACAGCTAATTATTTTATACTTACAAAGTTCATGACTAGTTATAAGAAACAATTCACCTAGGGGTGGTTTCTAAGGCAGCCTCTTGAGTTCCCAAGGAAACAGAATTTCTTTCTCAGAAGAGGTGTCAGCAGGAGGACCAGAATTCCCTATCTCCAAGTGCTGTGGTTTCTCCTGTTCATAACCCAGGTTTGAACTGTCTTTCATTTGGATCTCTTGCTCTTCCAACTCCAGAGGTTTCTCTGGGGCTGGAGCTGCGACTTCCTCATCTTCATTCTCATGCAGAAAGCTACAGATCATGTTGGGTCTATAGGAGAAATCATTTTCCTTGATTTGCAGCCATTCCACTCCACCTATGTTTTCTTCTCCTTCCTTCTTTTCGGTCAGCAGAGTTCTTGTCATGCTGAGCTTCTTCATGGTGTGGCATTTGTATTTCAGCACTGTTCTGTTACTGCCATCTGCGTCCACGTTTTCGACATTTTCTTCAAATATAACACAGGTCCCAAGAGTGTCTTCATACTCCCCAGCAAAGACATAGCGGTCCACTTGCAGAATGGGCCTCTCCGTATCAATTCCCAAAATCTTGCATTTATTTTCACACTTGGAGAGAAAGTCTGAATCCATAATTCCCGACAATTCCACCAGCACCAACTGCTAGGCCTCTTCTTCCTCGCCCGTGTCCTCCTGCTGCCGCTGACCGGCCGCCACCATGGTCGCGCTCCTCCTCGCGCCCGCGTCAGTCGGAAGCTGCTCTTTACAGCTCAGAAGGAGTTGATGAAACCCATGTATGCATTCAGTAAGCCCATAGGATGCTCTGGCTCTGAGTAGTGGCTAATGCTGTCATCCAAAATCGACACTGTGTCCCTTGGCAGCATTTTCCTGTACAGTAACAAAAACTCTGGTTAGGGATTTGTAGGACCCACAGGCCCATAGATAAAATGAATGAGAATAGTTAGAGAGGCAAATGCTCTCACTTAGCATCTTCTAACTTGTGCCTCTGGTTGTTATACTGTAAAAGACTGTTGAGAACTAAGTGCCTGTCATTGTTGTGGACCCATGCCCTCATGTCTTGCAGCTCACTTTCAGAGGGTCTCGTGTAGGGCCAAGAGACCTTGAGAGAATACAAAGAAATTCACCAGCCATGAGAGGGTGGGCATCAGTACACCTCTATGTTTGAGTAGCTTTTGGAGGAAAGGGCGGTGAATCTAGGAAATACACCTCCATTTGATAGGCAGAAACTTTATGGTAAGCCAACTGGATCAATTCTGTTTGTATCTGTAGAGCAGATCCTGAGCTGTGATATTCCCATAATCATGAGACAAAAGGTTGATCCTACAGTTTTGCAGCCCCAGATGCCACAAAAGTGCCCCCATGATGCTGGCCTGCTAAACTATGCAATCGTGGTGAGGTCTCAGTTTGTAACTAAAGCCAAATCCTAGGAAATTCAGGGTAATCACTCTGGAACCTCAGGGTCAGACCCTCAATCTTGTACCAGTCATAGCAAAGCACAGCTATCTCCAAACTCCCAACCGCACCCACTGAGTCTTTGTAGAAGATGTGCAGCCCCTTGTGGCTGAAAAATTTGCCATAAGACTTCCCTGAATGGAGAGCAAGGGACAGCTGAGGGGTGGTATGTGCAGATATGTGGCCCCACCTGGACTCACTGCTCCCTCATTTTGAGTCAGGTAAGACCTGGGCTGCAAGACTCCATGTTGGGGGCCACCAGCTCTAGAGTATTAGTTTAAGCAAGACAGTGTGAAATTAATTAAACCTTTGTCTTTTGTGCAGTCCAGAAATTTTATAAAAGTTTATCACCAAAAATGGAATTATTTCTTTTATTATTTCTTTCATTCTACTCCTTTAAACTGGTGACTTATTGTTGAGTGCACTTACAATCATTTTCCTTTGTGTTTGTATATCCTTACTTATATATATTCCAATTAAAGAGTTTAATTATCATTAATATGATAATAGGATAAAGATAAGCTTTACAAATGATAATATTAAAAAATCTATAACTCCTCAGGAAGGTTTAAATGCAATAAAAATATAAAGCAAGAAATATATGCTTGTCAAATATATGGTATAAATAAATAATTTAGGTGAAAATGGTTGACTACATTTAACAAAGAGACAACCAAATAATGAAGGGCTAAAGAGTGATTGTTAGATTTGATGTACTTCATTGTATACTGTAAGTAATTGCTATCCATAAAAATTCTATGGCTTTTGTATAAGAAAGAGAGACATTTTGACAGGCAACACTAGGATGAGATGACAGCAGGTACAAATCCTTGGCAACTGTCATTATCCTGCTGTTGAATTCACATCCAAACTGTGTGATAACTTAGACCTGCATGTTTGTTATTGAGCCATGGTCTCAGCAGCCATACTTTTTACTAATGAATAGAATTATCAGCCACAGGCAAATTTATGCCAAGGAACTCTAAACTTAGCAAGAATGCTTTGTGTTTCAGAAAGGGGAGAAATACACTCCACATTATTTTATGCTTGTGATGAAATTTCTGGCAAAACATTCCTGATTAAATAAAAGTAGAAATTTTAGAAAATAATTGTATTAGTTTACATTTTATCCTATCATGAAACTAATTAAATACTTAGTCATTTTTTTTTATTTGACAGATAGAGTTATAGGCAGTGAGAGAGAGAGACAGAGAGAAAGGTTTTTCTTCCGTTGGTTCACTCCCCAAATGGCCGCTACAGCCAGAACTTCGCCAATCTGAAGCCAATCTGCACTTCCTCCTGGTCTCCCATGTGGGTGCAGGGGCCCAAGCACTTGGGTCATCCTCCACTGCCTTCCCAGGCCACAGCTCCACTGGAAGAGGAGCAACTGGGACTAGAACCCGGCATTAGTCATGATTTTTAAAAAAGATTTTTTATTTGTTTGAAAGGCTGAGTTACAGAGGAGGAGAGACTTAAAGAAAGAAATCCTGGGCTGGTGCTGTGGCGTAGCGTGTAAAGCCAGCCACCGCCTGCAGTGCTGGCATCCCATATGGGTGCTGGTTCAAGACCTGGCTGCTCTCTACTTCCCATCCAGCTCTCTGCTATGGCCTGGGAAAGCAATAGATGATGGCTGAAGGCCTTGGGCCCTTGCACCCATGTGGGAGACCTAGAAGAAGCTCCTGGCTCCTGGCTTTGGATCAGCACAGCTCTGGCCAATTGGGGAGTGAACCAATGGATGGAAGACCTCTCTTTCTCTCTCTCTGACTCTCCTTCTCTCTATGTAACTATGACTTTCAAATAAATAAATAAATCTTTAAAAGAGAGAGAGAGAGAGAGAGAGAGAGAGAGAGAGAAATCTCCCATCCACTGTGTTAACTCCCCAAATGGCTGTAACAGCTGGGACTGGGTAAGACCGAAACAGGAGCTGGGAGCTTCTTCAAGGTCTCCCATTTGGGTGCAGGGGCCCAGGAACTTGGGCCATCTTCTACTGCTTTCCTAGGTGTCTTATCAGGAAGCTGGATCAGAAGTGGAGCAGCCGGGTTTTGAACCAGTGCCCATATGGATGCTGGTGTCACAGGCAGAGGCTAAACCTGCTTTACCACAACACTAGACCCTTGTCATGATTTTCAATGATATTGAAAAGAAAAATGCAATTCCAATTAGTAATTGCATCATATTTAATGTAGCATTTTCTCTCTCTTTTTTAAAGATTTATTTCTTTGAAAGAGTTACATAGAGAAGTAAAAACAGAGAAAGAGAAGTCTTCCATCCACTGGTTCACTCCCCAAATGGCTGCAACAGCTGGAACTGAGCCAAACCGAAGCCAGGAGCCTGGAGCTTCTTCCAGGTCTCTCACGTGGGTGCAGGGGCTTAGGACTTGGGCCATCCTCCGCTGTTTTCTGAGGCCAAAGCAGAGAGCTGGATTAGAAGTGGAGCAGCCAGGACTCAAACTGGCACCCATATGGGATGCCGGCAAAGCCTGGGCTTTAACCCACTGTGCCATAGCACCAGACCCTAAATGTGGCATTCTCTATGCAAGTGGTAGATAGCTGATTGTATAAGTTATACTATTATCGGTGAAAAATGACAGAAAACTCAACTGAAAGTGATTTACAAATGAGCAACCTTCATTATCTCTCGTAAGAACTTCATAGAGAGTAATTCTAATGTTAAGTGGTTCCTCTTAGTTACTTTTCAAAGAGTATGGCTCTATGTTTCTTTTCCTCTGTCATCCTCAGAATATTGGCTACATCCTTTGGCTTGACCTCCTCCTGTTTGCAAGCTAACTGGTCACATATTCACTCAAAGGTGACTGAGTAAGATAAATAGATGCTTGATTACTTACCTCACTCTCTCTTTTTAAATTGAAACAAAAAAATCCTTTACCCAGAAGACTTCTCCTTATGTTTCATTGACCAAAATTGTATTGCAAGCTGAGTAATTAACCTGCCAGTGTCAAGGGAAATGGGACTACCATCATTGGCTTTAGACCACTGGGGGTTTGCCTATTGTGGTTGATCAGAGGATACCTTCTATGGACATATAAGGAGAATGAGTGTTCAGACATAATTAAGAAATTTTGTTGAAGGAGAAATGGGAAGAATGACTGATAAATGATCAACCCTGGTTAGCATAATTCTACTCCAGCTTTATTACATTTTATTTATTAAATCATCCTTCATCAATGGCATTTTTGTAACATTTTAAAACATTGTAATTACCAAAGAATAATACTCATGTGTCAGTCACTAGTTGAATTCCCATGGAAGTGTAGAATATATAAAATAATTATCTTACCCTTACAGAATGGGCTATGAAATCATTGAAAATTATATATATAATAACAAAGCAAACATAGCATTATGCAAAGCAGTACATCAGCGTATACACAGGGCCTAGTGGAATGATTTGGAATAAGAAATGATTATAATCTGGCAGAATTAGTTTCTCTCATATGTCTTGTCAGATTGAATACCTCTGAAGTTCTTCCTGTAGAAACTAGGACTTTTCCTTCACAGTTAATCAATAATTGTGAATTTATATTCATGGCTTTTTGTTTAACATTTCTCTTTTCTGTTAGACAATGATTATGGAAGAGGTTCTAGAAAATTTAAGTTCTGTATTCATATAACATTTATTAAGCATTTCTTAGAAGAAGTCCAGCAATGGGTAAGCTAGCTTGATGAACATCATTGGTTAAAAGACATACGGATGGTTAATCCTCTGCCTGCCCAGCATCCCATATGGGTGCTGGTTGTAGTCCTGGCTGCTACTCTTCCAATCCAGTTCTCTGCTGTAGCCTAAGAAAGCAGTAGAAGATGGTTCAAGTGCTTGGGCCCCTGCACCCGCATGGGAGACTGGGAAGAAGCACCTGGCTCCTGGCTTCAGATTGGCACAGCTCTAGCCGTTGTGGCCATTTGGGGAGTGAATCAGTGGAAAGAAGACCTTTCTCTCTGTCTCTCCTTCTCACTGTCTGTAACTCTACCACTCAAATAAATAAATAAAATCTTTAAAAAAAAAGACATATGGATTAGAACTCTGGAAAGTGATGTGGTACTTTTATGACTAAGGGGGATAATGAGCAGAACCAGTTGGTAGAAACCCTTGAAAGTGGGACTGAAAAATATGACCTCATTGAGTTTTCCTTAAATTGCTGTTCAAAGCCACTAAGGTTCACTAATGCTACCAAATTAGAAGAAATGGGAAGACAGGTTGCTCTTGTCAAAACTATGATCTTCTTATTTTTTATGGTCTATTTATCTTTTTTCCATGTATTTCTTCCTAAGCATATTTTATTATTTTTTAGACTTTACACTTTTTTTTGTTACTTTGTATAGCAAAAATTTCAGATTAGATTTAATGAAAATCTTAGGAATAATCATACTTAATACCATCCTGGAATGTCAAGGAGGTTGTAAGTTCTACACCATATATGATCTTTCCCTGATAATCTTTTTGAATATAATAAAAACCAAACATAAGTAAGATATAGTGTGATAAGAAAAGAAGAAAAGTTTAATCTTTTATAAGCTTTTTATCTTTTTATATGCCTGCTGATTTTGTAATTTATCATATCTTATGTAGAAATTGTTTAAAAATTAAACTACCTAACATTTTATATTGTTTAATTACCTTTTTAAGATTTTATTTTTTAAGGTTTTTTGTTTATTTACTTGAGATGTAGAGTTACAGAAAGAGGGAGAGTTGGAGAAAAAGGTCTTCCAGCCTCTGGTTCACTCTCTAAATGGCACCAGCGGTGGAGGTGGGCCAATATGAAGCCAGGAGTTTTTTCCTGGTCTCCCATGTGTGTGGCTGGGATCCAAACACTTGATCCATCTTCTACTGCTTTCCCAGGCCATTAGTAAAGAGTTTGATTGGAAGAGGGGCAGCCCAGACATGAACCAACACTCTTATGGGATGCCAGCACTTCAGATGGAGGCTCAGCCACAGTGCAGGCCCCTAATTAATTACTTCTAATTCAGAAGTAATATTTTGCAAAGAAAAACACACAACATTTCATTTAAATGAATGCTCTTTCTCTTAAAATGTCTACTTTATAAAGTAATTTATTTATTTATTTATTTTGACAGGCAGAGTGGATAGTGAGAGAGAGAGACAGAGAGAAAGGTCTTCCTTTTTGCCGTTGGTTCACCCTCCAATGGCCTCTGTGGCCAGCGCATCGTGCTGATCCGAAGCCAGGAGCCAGGTGCTTCTCCTGGTCTCCCATGCGGGTGTAGGGCCCAAGCACTTGGGCCATCCTCTACTGCCTTCCCGGGCCATAGCAGAGAGCTGGCCTGGAAGAGGGGCAACCGGGATAGAATCCGGCGCCCCGACCGGGACTAGAACCTGGTGTGCCGGCGCCGCAAGGCAGAGGATTAGCCTGTTAAGCCACGGCACCGGCCAAAGTAATTTATTTTAACAGTAGCTACTTCTCACAGTGTATTTCAAAGTTTTGATTTGGGTCTATTATCAGAACCTAGGCACATTCTTTTTAATGTTCTCCATATTGAATAAATATAATTTACTCTTAAATAATTGCATTTGAACTTTTCATAGAATATGATAACTGGATCTCAATTTGGTGTAAAAAATGGGTAATAAAAAACAAATAATTATATACATAGTGTGGGAGGCAGAATTTCAATATGGCTACCAAGTTTCCTACGCCCTGAATCATTTCTTCTTTTTTGAGTTTGAGTGGGGCCTGTAAACATACTAGATTATCACTCCATGATTCGATTACAGGATATGATAAAGAAGAAGGGATTTTTGCAGATGTAGTTAATATACATCAGAGGTACCAAGAATGTGTAACAGGGAGGGAGCTTACTACTCTAGTGTAGGGGAAGATGGTTAAAAAAGAGTGGAAAGAGTACAATCTTAGGAAGAATTAGGGAGAAAACTGCAGGGGAAACTCCATGTAAATTAAAGGGACACTGTGGATCTATGTGGAGGGTGTGGATGCACACAACTGAGGACCCCAGCAGCCAAGAGCTTCAGCACCAGCTTTGAAGAGTGAGGTTAGACCAGACTGCAGCAAAAAACAAATCACACAATTACAAGGAGAAATAGATGCAGAATCATAATTAGAGATTCAGGGCCACATCTCTCAGAACTGATAAAAAAAAAAAAAGAGAGAGATTTACCATGCTGAATTTGGGAGTCACCTTGGACACTCCCCTCACTCTGGAGCACTGAACAGAGCTCCCTGGCCACACCCAGAATGTGCCTCAGGTTATTCATTGAAACAGCAGACACTCTAATAATCCACAGACGCATAGCCCAAAGATGAAAGCTATCACAGGGGGAAAAAAAAAACCAAATACCTCCACTAATACCTAAAAATAAATGCAGTAATTCAAGAAACAAGAATAAAGAAGACAACATGACGCCCTGAAAAGAACACAATAACATTTCAGTACTAGAATGTGAAAATGAAGAGTAGAAGAAATACTGCAAATGGAATTCAAAAAATTGATCATAGGCTTAGTTAGAAGTAATTAGAAGCAAATTCATGAACTAAAGTAATCCAAACATGACATGAAACAAATTTTTTTCTCATGAAATTGAGATTTTAAAGAGAAATCAAAATGAAATATTGTGACAAATTCATTGGAACAAATAAAAAATGTGGTGGAAAGCCTTAACAACAAAATTGGTGAGGCAGAAAAAAGGATATCAAGGTTGGAAGACAAATCTCTAGAAATACTAAAGTCAAACAAAAAAAAATGAAATTAGAAAACTAAAAACAGTGTTGAAGATCTATGGAATACTATAAAATGACCCAACATACGAGTAATAGGTGTTCCTGCAGGTGTGGAAAGAGAGAATGGATTAGAAGGCCTTTTTAGTGAAATGATTACAGAGAACTTCCCTAATTTGGAGAAAGAAAGGATGTCCAAGTAACAGGAAGCACATAAGATTCCTAATAGACATGACCAGAAAAGATCTTCACCAAAACACATTGTAGTCAAACTCTCCACAGCGAAACATAAAGAAAAGATTCTAAATTGTGCACAAGAGAAATGGCATATTTCTTTCAGAGGATCTCCAATTAGACTCACAGCTGGCTGCTCATCAGAAACCCTACAAGCTAGGAGAGAATGGTGAGATATTTTCCAAGTCTTAAAAGAAAAAAAAAAAAAAACCACTTAACCTAGAATACTGTATCCTGAAAACCTCTCATTTAGGAATGAAGATGAAATAAAGACCTTCCATAACAAACAGAAATTGAAAGAATTTGTCTCCACCTGTCCAGCCTTATAAAAGATGCTTAAGGATATACTACACAGGAAACACAGAAACATGGTCATCACTATGAAAGAAGGGGAAGGCAGAAAATCCCCCAGTAAAAGTACAAAAAAAATCCAAAGTAAACAATAGGAATAATTATGGAAAAATGGCAGGGCCAAGTCTTACTTATCAGTAGTCACTTTGAATGTAAATGACCTCAATTCTCCAGTTAAGAGATACCAATTGGCTGAATGGATTAAAATACAAAACTCATCTATTTGCTGCCTACAAGAAACACATCTCACCAACAAAGATACATGCAGAATGAAAGTGAAAGGATGAAAAAAAATATGCTAACAGAAGCCAAAAATGGGCATGTGTAGCCATCCTAATATCAGACAAAATGGACTTTAACACAAAAGCTCTTAAAAGAGACAGAGAAAGGCACTGTGCAATGATTAAGGGATTAATTTAACAGGAAGATGTTACTATAATAAACATATATGCACCTAATTACAGGCTGCCTGGCTATTGAAAAGAAATATTAATGAATTGAAAGGGAGACATAGACTTTCATACAATAGTAATGGAGGATTTCAATACCCCATCTTCAGACAGAAATTCAGAAAGGAAGCAACAGTTAATCGACACTACAGACCAAATGGACCTAACAGATATTTACAAAACTTTTCATCTTAACAGTTGCAGAATACACATTCTTCTCACCAGTGCATGGAACTTTCTATAGGATAGACCACAGGCCAGGAAATAAAGCAAGTCAGCAAATATAAAAAAATTGAAATCATACCATACATCTTCTCTGACCACAATGGAATGAAGCTGGAAATCAACAACTCAAGAACCTCTAGAACATCTGCAAACACATGAAGACTGAACAACATGCTCCTGAATGAACAGTGGGTCATAGAAGAAATCAAAAGAGAAATGCCATCTCACTAGACCAAGTGATCAATTTCAGTTCACAATTGATGAATCTGATAGGTCTAAGAGTCAAAGGGATCACACAAACAAGACTAGTGTCTGCTAATACTAACTGATAGAATCAAAAAGGGAGAGAACGATCCAACATGGGAAGCGGGATACACAGCAGACTCATAGAATGGTAGATGTCCTAAATAGCACTCTGGCCTCAGAATCAGCCCTTAAGGCATTCGGATCTGGCTGAAGAGCCCATGAGAGTATTGTAGGCATGGAAAGCCAAGACACCTGGAAAAGAAAAAAAAAGAAGACCTAAATGAAAGATTTCTGCGAGTGAGATCCCAGTGGAAAGAACGGGGCCATCAAAGAAGGAGGTACCTTTCTCTGAAGGGAGGAGAGAACTTCCACTTTGACTATGACCCTGTCAGAATAAGATCGAAGTCGGTGAACCCTAAAGGCTTCCATAGCCTTGGCAACTCATGACTAGAGCCTAGGGAGATTACTGATGCCATAAACAAGAGTGTTAAATTGTTAAGTCAGCAGCAGGAGTCACTGTGTACTTACATCCCATGTGGGATCTGTCCTTAATGTGTTGTCCAATGTGAAGTGATGCTATAACTAGTACTAAAACAGTATTTTTACACGTTGTGTTTCTGTGTGGGTGCAAACTGATGAAATCTTTACTTAGTATATACTGAATCAATCTTCTGTATATAAAGATAATGAAAATGAAAAAAAACAATCTGGTGTTAAATTGGAAATGGCATAGAAAATTAATTAATTTTTAAAAAATATCATGTAGGATCTCTGTCTTTAATGTGCTGTACACTGTTATTTAATGCTATAACTAGTACCCCAACAGTATTTTTTCACTTTGTGTTGCTATGTGGGGGCAAACTGTTGAAATCTTTACTTAATATATACTAAACTGATCTTCTGTATATAAAGAGAATTGAAAATGAATCTTAATGTGAATGGAAGGGAAGAGGGAGCGGGAAAGGGGAGGGTTGCGGGTGGGAGGGAAGTTATGGGGGGGGAAAGCTATTGTAATCCATAAGCTGTATTTTGGAAATTTATATTCATTAAATAAAAGTTTAAAAAAAAGCTGTTGAGGAGCAGGTTTTTTTTTTATATACTATTTGTTGAAATCTACTTAGTATAGAGTTAATCTTCTGTGTATAAATTAATTGAAAATAGATCTTAGTAAAAAATAAGAATGGGAATAGGAGAAGAATGAGGAGGAAGGGTGGGAGTGGAGGTGGTAGGGTGGGTACATTAGGAAGAATCACTATCATTATGTTCCTGAAATTGTATTTCTGAAATGCATGAAGTTTGTACACCTTAAATAAAAGACTTCTGGTGAAGACAAACAAACAAACAAACAAACAAAAAATCAGCTGTTGTAAAGTTAATGAAAGAGGAAATTATCCTTGGTGGCACTGACTAAATCAGATAAGGTTTTTTTGTTTTTATTAGATTTATTTTATTTATTTTGAAAAGCAGGGTTACAGAGAGGGAGGGAGGAATGGAGGGAGGGAGAGGGAGAGAGAGAGAGAGAGAGATCTTCCATCTGCTGGTTCACTCTTCAAATGGCTAGGGCTGCGCCCAGGACAAACCCAGGAATCAGGAGCTTCTTTTGGGTCTCCCACATGTGTATCAGGGCCCAGGCATTTGTGATGTTCTCTGCTGCTTTCTCAGGCACTTTACCGGGAGGTGGATCAGAAGTGGAGCATCTGGGACTCGAACTAGCACCCATATGGGATGCTGGCATTGCAGGCAGAGATCAAGGAAGGCAGCCAAGATAGTCTTGCTTCAAGAACAGGTGGTAATAATTATGAGTTCTACAGCTGTCAGGAACCCAAAGTACTTTGAAGCAGCTGGAGAAGGGCTGCAGCCCTTGCTGCCACCTTGATTTCTGTCTTTTGAGATCCTGAGCAGGGGATCCAGCTAAACTTTGCCTACATTCCTGACCCTCTGAAATAGTGTGAGAGTAAGCAGGTGCTATTTTAAGCCACTAACTTGATAGCAATTTGTTGCACAGGAATAGAAAACTAGTATGGATGGAGAAGGAGTTAGTAGATAGTTAAGTAGGTGGATAAACATACTGATCAAGCTATTGTTTTAAGAAAAGTATTTCTGAGGTAATGTGATTGATGTCCTTTTATTGACACAGTGGAATTTGGTTTCCAGGCTGAAAAATAATGCATCTGTAACATGGAAAAAAGTATAAGTAATACAATGTTGAATTAGAATATTTGAGATAAATTAAGTACTCATGTTTCAGATGATAGGAAATAATCAGTAAGATTTACTGATTCCAGCTTTCAAATCTACCGGGCAAGATGTATATACACAGGAAGGGCATGCTTTCCTATTTAAAGAATAGCATATAAATCCCACTGAAGAAGAAACTACTTGAATTCTGTTTATAGGTGGATTTTTTACAGATATAATGAAAATTTTGTGATAGAGGCATATCATGGATTTCTAGGACAAGATAAGACTGACATTGAAATGTTTAAAAAGGAAATAAAAATCATAAAGTAAAAGTCATAAAATAAAAATAAAATAAAATTATTCCATGTTCCAGAATGTGTTTGAAAGCTTCAGAATAAGGGAGGAGAAAATCATATTGGGGGTGAGGAGCAAAAGGCATTTATGGCAACAGTTTGTATAGGAATACATATGGAAAGAGCTGTACTAGTCCTTGGATACTGTAGAGCAGCCAATAAATAAAAGTGACCATAGCACTTCAATGTCAATTGGGCAAGATGAAATCCAACAAAATTATCATACAACTTAACTGTTATAAATGACAGTTGTAACAAAATGAAGACATTAAAATAAATTATAATACAAAATTTATGTAACTAATTGTTTATAAAATCATAGGACAGGATGCAAAGCCTCAGACCAAAGCAAGGCAGAATTTTGGAGCTGAGCTACCACCATAAAGTCAAGGGCCATGAAAAGTATATCTGTCCCTGAAAAAGGGTATAAAGAAGTGTTGTTCACCGATCTGAAGAAGCAGTAATCAATAAATATAATACATGGAAAGCAATATATTAGTATGTTGTATTTACTAAATATGACTTTAGTAAGAAAAGGATTCATATTATAGAGATAGTGTAACCAGTTGAAATAACCAATGTATAATATGCAACCTAATAAAAGGGAAATGAAATTAAAAAGCTAATTTTTATAAAAATTAGACAAAAAATGATGTAAAGAGAGACATAAAACACATAGGAAAAGAAGAAACAGAAAACAATGGAAATGTATTTTACAACAGTAAATGTATTAGTTTTCTCCAGAGAAATAACCAGTATGTTATCATATATATGTAACTTACTGGCTCACTGACAATGGTGGCTGAGAAGTCCCAAGATCTGCATTCTGCAAGCTGGAGCCATGGGAAAGTCAGAGGTGTGATTTGAAGGCTTGAGTGCCAGAGGGTCAGTGATGTAGATTCCAGTCTCAGTCTGATAACCTGAGGACCAGGATTGCCAGGGAATAAAATTGACGCCCCAGCTAATGCAATCAGGAAAAGAAAGTGAGATCCCAACTTTCCTCTGCCTGTTTGGTCTACTTAGGCCCTCAAAGATTGAATGATGCTCACCTGTATTGGAGAAGACTCTCTTCCTCTCTTGGTGCATAGTTTAATGCTAATGTCTCTGCAAAGCCTCTCTCATAGATACACTCAGCAATAATATTCCATTGATTACTGGGTATCCCTTGGCCCAGTCAAGTTGATACATAAAATTAGCCACCATATTAAGATTGTGGCTTTAATCTCAGTTACATCAATAAACACTTTAAAGGTAAACAGGCTAAAATTTTCAATTAAAATATGAACTGTTTTGGTGAAGAGAATAGCTGTGTGAGTGTATATTACATGTAAACAAGCTAATTTATATAAAAAAAAAAAGGGCAGGGAAACCTACCTGAAGATGTGTAGAAATTTGAAAGTAGGGAAAAGTTCATTTTAATAAATATGAATGTCATGGGATTTCTAAGAGATATTTTAAGATGAGAAAAAGGACTTTCAAAGAAAAAATGGAGAGAAGTAAGAGAAAGAGAAAGACAAATAGGTTGCAATCTATAGTGATTTAAATGCAATTTAGATATGAGAAATATAGTAGCTAAAGAAAATTACTGATTCACTACTGTTAGTATAGAAATACCTTCTTTACCTCCCATACCCTTTCCTGCCCATTGCTATATTCCAACTCTCCATTCTCATCCGAGTAACATCTGTATGCCTGCACACATTTGAACAGGAGCTTCCATTTCCTAACCAATGAACAATAAGGCAGGTAAGGGCTAATGGAAGTAATATTACAGGATGACAGTTAAGAAGAGATTATTGAGCTACACTAACTGGCTTGGAATCCTGTATCTGACACCTCCTTGCTATGTAACCTTTGGCAAATTACTTAAACCCTCAATTTATTAATTTATAAAAGGGGAATAATCTTTGGCTATATGATTAACAGATAAATGTATATCAAGTGCTTGGAACTGTGAATGACACTAACATATGCTGTGTAGAAATTAGCTGTTACTGTTGTTAGTATTGCAATATGGAAGGAATGATATACTATTTATTCCTTATCTGTCCTTGTGGACAGGTTACAGTCCCTCTAACTGAGCAGATAAGAACCAAAAGCTGATGGAACCAATTCAAGGATGACTTCTTAGGACTTTGCTTCCAACTTGTGTTGCTTCAGAGTTTCAAGGACTTAGAGAAGTATCTCTTTTCATCATCCCTATATGGAACTGTTCTGGTACTAGAATCTTTGAGGACACTCCAAGGCAGCAGGAGGCATAGATTGCATGACTGCATTGTTCTGCGGCTTGGTAGTAGCAGCAGTTAGGGAAGGAAAGGGAATTGAAACAAGTGTGATTCTCACTAAAAGATTTTTATAGGGACTTAGGAAGCACTTGTAAGAATTTATAATTCAGCACTCTGAGGCCCTCAAATGGGGAAGATTTTGATGAGGGGAGTAAAGTTCAATATTGTGATGATCAGACTACTATGCTGGCAGTTGTTTGAGTTAGATTCCTGACTGTCATCTTTCTCATTCCTCATCAAAGAGGACAGTCCTACATTTTGACCCACATCCTTGACCAACACTAAGAAATGATTGGGTCAGATGATGCAGAGATTGGACCCTCAATCAGAGTACTACATTCTTCATTCTTAAGGATCTTTTTTTTAAACTTTTATTTAATATAAATTTCCAAAGTACAACTTTTGGATTATAGCGGCTTTCCCCCCCCCCCATAACCTCCCTCCCACCAGCAACCATCCCATCTCCCGCTCCCTCTCCCATCTCATTCACATCAAGATTCATTATCAATTATCTTTGCATACAGAAGATCAGTTTAGTATATACTAAGTAAAGGATCTCTGTCCTTAGTATGTTGTACTATGTGAATTAATGGTATAATTAGTACTCAAACAGTACTTTATGTTTCTGTGTGGGTACAAACTGTTGAAATTTTAGGATCTTTTTTGACTAGAAATGAATGACTAGTTATTACAATATTAGAATCAGAACAGCACTTTACAGGTTATTAAATTTAAATACCCATTGGAATGTCGTATAATGTCTTTTAGAGGGGAACCTTTTGAACTAATCAATATATAATGTCTCTACCTATCTTTATATACTAGATTGGCCATGCAAGTCTACTGCCAATTACACTTTCTTCAGATATTACAGGATGACAGTGAAGTAGAGATTATGGAGCCACACTAATTGGCTTCCAGAGCATCTGAGAGCCTGTCTTACCTGACTTCCTCTGCATCTTGTCCTCCTATTCTATGTATAGCCATTTGGGTCACTGATGGCAACTTTCACATATACAGGTTTGCCAATGGCTTATGAGGTTGCCTTGTTTGAGAGTTTAACCTAATAGGGATGACTGGGTAGCGATGAAAATAACTCTTTGAGGAAGTTTAATGTTAGTCATACTGCAAAAAAGCCATGTAGCTTAGAAATGGGAAGACATACAGAAGAAGTTATCAGGAGATATGAGGAGTAGTATAGAGGTAGATCAGGCAATAATGATGTAGAAAAAGGAAACAGTAGACATAGGAGAAGATATGCAGTTGTTTTGTCAAAAATAACAATTTATAAGAGTGGTTAAGTCCCTAATATATCCAGGACAGCCATAAGTGACCTTCCAATTAATTCCTTTTGTGCAATTCTGAAGTGGTTTTATTTATTTTAACTTTCTATGTGTCCTAATAACGAACTTAATCACCTGAAAGTATGTCTCTGTTCCTTGAAAGCTGAATGAGCCTAATGCCCTAGTTCCGGGATCAATTTAACAAACCAAATATGTGAATTTAATTCCCATGTTTGTCTATGTAGTTTTGCTATGTTATAGGATCATCCTGTCACACACCTAGTGGGGAAACACCATTAGTTGTTATTAGAGAAGAGAGTATTAGTGTATATAAGAACTGCTGCAAACCTGTCATAATACTGATGAAACAAATCAAAACTGAAGACTATATACAGTAGGCCAATAGAGACTCTTTAACATTCTCCTCCTTGTTAGATATATCTATTACTAGAGAAAAGTAACAAATAAAGCAAAAATATGGTTGAACTATGTATTTTAATTCTTTTTTATAATTTATCAGGAAAATATTGTGACTTATAGTCCTGAACTACTAGTATCTGTGGAGTTGGGAAGAATTGGTGGTGGTGAATTTCCCCAAAACCATGCTAGTGCTGTACCAGAACACAGAGGGAAGATATGCCAGGCAGAGGAAAACAATGGTCAACTCCTACCTGACTAGTATAGAAAATCAAAATATAGGTCATAAAATATTATGCTCCAGTAAAATCTATTAAGACTATATAGCAGTATGAACAATGGTTAGAAAACAGTAAAAAAAAGGCAAAGTACAGAATTGAAGATTTAATACATGTGTAGTTAAAAGTTTGGACTAGGACAAAATAAAAACTTTTGCTTTGTGGGAGTGGAATTATGGATTAGTATGTTAAAACCATTAGTATAATTATAAAAGTACTTGACAATAAACAAAATACAAAGATTATAAAAAAAGATACCCCATTCTGCTTTTAAGTAGGGAATTCCATTTTTTAATTATGATATTGAACTCTACTGTTTATTGGGAACTGGGAGCTGTTTTTGAGACCTATCCATCTTTTCTTTGGCTGGTTACTGATCGTCCTCCAGGTGGGAGAGCGTGGTGACCATTTGCAGCTACTCTGCACTTGCTGCAGAAACACTGCCAGTGTGACATGACTGCTGCCACATCCACTCACCATTGCCTTCAAAATCCAGTAGCTCAGGTGGTCTGAGCAGTGGTCCTTTCAACATGCTGTTTGCCACAGTTTCGAACTCTTGGTGGATCCCGAGTGTGGGAAAGGCCACTCTTTTCCTTAGTGCTATTCTGTGTCCAGGGCAGACCTGGATAGAAACAGTTAACAACAAAAAGGACAGTAATGAACTCCAACTGCTTGGATCCCAGAGTTTAAGCTCTCATTGATCCACTGTGTCAACTCACACAGATGCACATCCATTTTCCCCTAGACATGTGACTGTTTTTCGTGCTTTTAGAAGAAATGATTTACCTTTTTACACATTTGTGAATAAGAAGAAGGCAGGCCAAATGAAATCATTGTGATCGTAATGAATTTTATGGATATGAAAGATTTGGAAGAGAGATTGTCCCTGCCAAGGGTTTTTTTTTTTTATAATTTATAATTAGGTGTGTTTGTAGGGGGTGGGGATTATATTATGTATAAGAACTATTTAGGAACAAGCAAACTCAAAAGAAGCAGAATTGGTTTGTGTAAAAATAGTTACAATTCCAGTAATACATGGAAGCTGATTATCTTCCATGCCTGTCCACCACTTATTTAACTTATTCTCAAATAAGTTTACATATTAAATAATAAATAAGTATTTAAATAGATTTACATACCTTCCCAGGTCATTTGATCCCCAGATCACATATCACAGTTCATCTAAATGCAACTCTTCCAGCTTAAATACCAAGGAGGATGACCAATTGTCCTAGTTGTCTGAGAATGAAGGAGTTTCCAGAATGTGTTACTTTTCCTGACCTAACCGGGATAGTCCTGAACAAACTAGGATGAGCTAGTCACCCAAATTCCTTGTCTGTTATGAAGCCCTGACAAACTTCATTTCTGCTTATGCAAAGCTGGTCTTCAATGGATTCCTTTTCATTTAAAGTTCATTCACACCCGTAATTCCACTTTATTTAGCACTTATTTTCTTTTGGAGGATAGTATGCATGTTTCTTGATGGTAGGGCCCACATCTCTTTAACTTGTGTATTCATTAATACTTAGCACAGTGTTAGCATTTAATAAAGTAACTCTAAGAACTTTAAATTTTACTAACTTAAAAAATATTTTCATTTTATGTGAAAAGCAGATACACACACACACACATACATGAACAAGGGAGGAGAGAGAGAGAGAGAGAGAGAGAGAGAGAGAGAGAGAGAGAGAGAGAGAGAGAGAGAGATATCTTCCATCTGTTGTTTCAGTGCCCCAAATGCCTGCAAATAGCCAGGGCTGGGCCAGGCTGAAGCTGGGAGCCTTGAATTTCATCCAAGTCTCCCATGTGGGTGTTAGGACCCATCCACTTGAGCCATCACCTGCTGCATCCCAGGGTGCACATTAACAGGAAGTGGAATTGGAACTCAAACCCAAACACTCTGATATGGGATGTGGATACCAAATGCTGTCTTAATCACTATGTCAAATTTCCACCTCACCAATGCTGCTTTAAGCATTTGCCTAGGTTTTTTCTTTAGGTTAAGTGAAGCAATGAAGCTTCATGGCTATAAATGTGAGTTTCATTTTAGGATAGACTTGGGTTCAAATTTCTACCCTGTCACTTAGTGACTGGGTGATATTGGGAAGTTAGTTAACCTCTCTATGCCTCAATTTCTTAATTCTATAAAAGGGGAATAAAAATAATACCCATAATCTCCTTCCAGAGATATTGTAAGCATTAACAAAATAATGGCTAAGTGTGTAGTAGTTTGTCTACCATATAGTACACAAGTAATTATTATGTGGTGGTTGTTAATAAATGATTACAAATCATTGTTTTCTCCCATGCATTATTTCTTTCAGGGAGTTTATGTTACCCAAGGCTAAAGCAATTATTAAATCCATTGATGATTATTCACAGCCACAGTTTGGCCCCAACAAACTTTTAGATTCAGCAGCAGTTTCAGAAGGGTCAGGACTTCAAGATTGCTCCACACATCAAAGAGCACCAGATCACAGCCATGATGAAATATCAGACCTAGATAGCTACAAATCAAACAGTAAATACAATTCTTGTGTTATATCAGCATCCAAGAGAAACAGACCTGTCAGTGCTCGGGTGGGTCAACTGAGGTAATGAAAGCTGCTCTCTGTTCTTTTTAACTGACTACTGAAGCTCTTTCTTTTAACAAAATTTGTAATGATTCAATTGACTATTTCAGACATTAAAATATAACATAGCTCTAGGGTTTTGTTTCTCCTTTTGTTTTTTCTTTGAAAGCATCAGGGTAGAATGTTGCTAATTACACTATGGAAAACAAAAGATAGACTTCAACCTGGGTAACCTGAAACTCTGAAAACAATATTTGAAGCAGAATTGGGCTCAGACCATGAAATATCTTTGCTTATAGGATATCTATTTAAAAATAGAAATTTGACATGCTTTTGATGTTTAACCAGTATTTTGAGACAGAATCAAATTGAAATGAACTTTTAACAAGATCATTTTTATGTAAGTTTTCATATCAAGATTATCATAAACTGTTAACCTAAGAGTTTATGGACAGAAGAAAATTTTGTTAAAAGAAAAACGAAGCAACTAATGTTCCCCTTGTTGTCAGGGGAACATATGTTTGAATATATGGATATGTTGCCATTTTAATTTACCCGAATTTTTTCTTTTAAAATGTTTACTTTGTTTCCGATTAACATGGTTACTTAGAGAATTTTGGATGAAAAAATTGATAAATTTTGGATTTAAAAAATAGTCAATTTATAATGGTCTTCTATTGAGAAAATAATAAGGTCAAATTTTTTATTTTTATTATTATTATTTTATTATTTTTTTTTGACAGGCAGAGTGGATAGTGAGAGAGAGAGACAGAGAGAAAGGTCTTCCTTTTTGCCGCTGGTTCACCCTCCAAAGGCCGCTGTGGCCGGCGCATCGCGCTGATCCAAAGCCAGGAGCCAGGTGCTTCTCCTGGTCTCCCATGCAGGTGCAGGGCCCAAGCACTTGGGCCCTCCTCCACTGCCTTCCCGGGGCCATAGCAGAGAGCTGGCCTGGAAGAGGGGCAACCGGGATAGAATCCGCCGCCCCAACAGGGACTAGAACCCGGTGTGCCAGTGCCGCAAGGCGGAGGATTAGCCTGTTAAGCCACGGCGCCAGCCGTAAGGTCAAATTAATTTTTATTCAAGATAAGATTGAAGAATCTGAAATGTTATTTCTCTCAAATAATTTGATGTGAAATAATATGATTAACTTTAAAATAAAAATTTTAGTTATAATAAACCACTTTTGTATAAAAAATCAAAGAACCTTGATAAACCTGAAAATTTAGAGAAACTCTTAGCCATTTACTAGTTAGTTATCTTAAGGCCATATTATTATTTATGTTGCTGTTAGAACATAACAGATGTATGTATGAATGTATGTATGTATATATGAGACTACTTCAAAAGGTTGATGGAAAATGGAATTAAAAGATAAATTAATTATGAGCATAAATATTTGTAGTCCTTGTGTATTTACTTCATTAAATATACTTCCATGAACTTTCTAAAGACCCTCTCACTATGTATGTATGTGTGTGTGTGTGTGTATAATTAACTTTATATTGTTAAAATAATTATTGTGGTGTTTTATAACTAAAATCATAAAAATGATGTATTGTATGAGCAGTTTTGCCAAACATTTTATTTAAACAGTGACAATTTCATCCTATAGAAACTTTTGCTGGGGAATACTTATATATGTAGAAACAAACTCTAGGGTTTATTTCCATGAATAAAAAAGGATACAATTTATTTAAAAGTGTTTGCTATTTTCATGCATCAATTTTTGTGATTCTTCTTTTTTTGCCTTAGAGTTGCAGAGTTCTCTTTACAATTTCAGTGGACCAAAAATTGGCAAAGATTGTCTCAAAGACACAAACTTCAACCAAGAGTGATTAAAGTAACAGCTTACAAAAATGGATCTAGAACAACCTTTGCCAAAGTTGCTGTACCAACCATCACCTTGGTAACTAGTATTTAAAGTTTTCAGTGCTTTATTTTTTCTCTTACTCTTTTAATAATATAAAAAGTGAGAAATATGACATTTATTGTCTTATTTTTTTTTAGGAATCTGAATATGTAAATTGCCTATGTAGATACAGGTCTCAGGCATTTCACTCCTTTCCTTTTAAAAAAACGGTATAATAATGTATTCATTAAGCAGATTAGTTAATTAAATATACAATGACTTCATATCCTCTGGATTTATTAGAATGATAGATCATTTAAAGAAGAAAATTAGGTAACTAACATTAAATATTCTTCCAGCTGTCATTTACCTTATGTGTTATTTATTTATTTGTTATATATTTTCAACTCTAGAATATAATTGTACTGGTCAGACTTGGCAGTCACTCAATTGGGTTTGTACTTTGATAGTTACAGCCTTCTGTTTGGTAGAAATGTGTTCCTTTCTTTTTTTGTAAAACACTCTGTCTTACCTCTTGCTTTCTTTAGTTGCTGGAGGAGTGCACGGAAAAGCTGAATCTGAACATGGCTGCAAGACGAGTGTTCTTGGCAGACGGCAGGGAAGCTCTCGAACCTAAAGATATACCCCATGAAGCTGATGTTTATGTTTCAACGGGGGAGCCCTTTGTAGATCCATTCAAAAATATTAAAGGTAAAAAAGAAAGAAATACTCCACACATATAGATACATACACACACACACAGTAAATTGCTTAAGGGGTGCAATTAAAAGATGATTTTCATCCTGTCTTTTTTGCATGGTTTAACAAAACTAATGTTTACGCATTTACAGCTCAGTAAGAGGATAATGTGCTTAATGAAAGAAAAATCCACTGACAGCCACGTTTATTGCCCTTCATTAGCATTGGTGCTTAATTTAATATAGATCTGAATAGACATTAGGGAGCCTGCAGGAGGTTAAATGGTGAAAATATAATAAATTACATCAGAGATTATTGAATTTACTGTTTAGTTTCTGTGACACTCAACAGACATAATTCATTAGACTTATTCCCTTAGAAAATAGTTCAAAGTTTCAAATATCATTTATTCATTTCTACTCTTGGCTTTTTTTCAGATGGTATTAACGCAATTATGAAAATGTGGTCAGTAATGAACATTTTATTTTCATAAACTTGTGATTCTCCTAATAACATTTTTCATGAAGTAAATATGGCAGCTAGATTTTTTTAACCTTGAAATGTGTGTTTCTAAACTCAGACATATTTTTAAGGGAAATTTCTTTAAGTCCATTGTTTCTACCATTTCACCAATGTAGGGATTTTCTAAAATTAAAAGGGTGTTTTTCTGTCTTCAGTGGGAAAGAATGTATTAAGGGGGGGGGAAGGTGCCACTAAGAATTTTTTTCCAAGCATGTTGTACCCAGAGTCTGTTATCAAGTGCTATGTATGGTAATCAGATTTAAAGAATGTACTGGTCAAACTTGGCAGTCACTTTGCTATAAAAATTTGCTATAAAAATTCAGGATATCAAAATAGTGTACTCCTTTATGCTTTTTATATCTTAAAAGAATTATTATTATTATTTTTTTTGCAACTGCTGTAAAGCTGGTGAATCAAAGGCAAGTCTAGGCAGTAATTGCATAAATGGAAGAAAAGTAATTCTGGAGTTCATTACAGATGAGGTGATGAAAATCCCTCTTCTATTAATGTTATTATATAAAATAATACTGGAGTTTCTCTCTTTGGTAATACTTTATCATCAGGAGATAGCAATTTTTTGAATTCAGTAGAAAGTTCAAAATAATTTGATCTTTGTAAAGAAACTTGTTGCTATGATACTCATTAGAAATTCCCTGTGGAATAGTGTAGATCCACTTCATGGTTTTCAAATATTTACTTTAAAATATAACTGCCTTTATTTTGCATTAGTTAAATCATTTACTTCATATAAAAATAAGATGTTTAGTGGGAAAATATATTTCTGTGACTTTTAGAAATATAGATATTTAGGTAATGGTTGTTTCACTAAGATCCTTGATAATTTTTATTAACAAGAAATCTTATCTTTTATGTGTATAATGCTATTCTAGAGGAGATATATAAAATTATTTGTAGTGAAGCTAAGAAGAAAATCTGCTGTACGTATGTACTAAAATAACAAAGCCACACATTAGACTAAACTTGATGGTTGATTATATTTGTACCAATTGATTTCCTTCTATGTTTTGCTTTCTCTTTTATCCCTTTTTAAAGCCCAGTCCAGAACAACAACAACAACAAAAACTTCTCTGCTTTGTCTGCATATCTTTGGCTGTGTTTCACTGTGACATGCACTGCTGTTCTTTTAGCACCAAAATGTTGGCACACAGTCCTGAAAATTTCACACCATCTCTTGCTGGATCAGCAAGCTTAACCCACCAAAATCTGGTGTTGTGCAATGGTTTTTGACTGATAATCAATCTTTATGCTGCTCGACAGTTGTTGCTGGGACACAGAGTAGAGCAGGTGGCAGATGTGTCTTGTCTTTTGAGAAAAGAAATTGTAGGTGAGCTTGGACACAGACTAGCATATCACATGTCCATTAAAAAGACTTAGGATGAGTACAATGGGGAAAAGGCACTCATCTAAGTTAACCTCATAGAAAAGCCTAAACATTGATGTTTGGCTTCTTTCAGAATTTTAAGAATATAGATATAAATATACATATATACATATAGAAGGTAGATTTAACTTGATGTGGTATTTAACTTGATATATATACATATATATATATATATATACGTGTATATATGTATATATATATACCTTCAACCTTGTTTAGATAAGAAAGAGTACATTTTATATGATCATGTGGGTGATATATATTCTAAATTAGGTTGAAGGTTATATTTCTAGCATGCAGTTTATAGATAAATTAATAATTTGCCAACTTGTTGGTACAAGTGTACCATAAAAATAAAGCATGCAGGAATAACTTTGAAGGTGGTGGATACATTTGGAGTGAAGAGGCATTATCAGAAGTTGAGAGCTTGAACATGCTAATGGTAATTAAAGGAATTGAGTGTTACTGATGTTTTTTTCTAAATGAATGTGAATATTTTATATACAATTAGCCAAAAGGCATTACAGTCAGGAACTGGTAATTATTATAATTTATTACTTTTCATTCATTCAACAAACATTAATTGAGAGCCTACTATGTCCTTGCTGCAAATCTTTAAAGAAGTGACTTTCTCTTTTCTGCCTTAAATTTAATTCATTTCAATGAAAATTTAAATCAATAAATACTTATTGTGTATCTATTATGTACATGTTTAACCTGGGCAGAGGGATAGAATTCTAGTCTTTAATAGCTGAAACTGAATGAATAGTTGCAAACCCTTAAGACTGAGATCACTCTTAAATGATGTAAATCAAATAGGTTCTTCAAAGGAAAATTTGTTACTTCTGGCACAGGGAGGTCAAATAAGTCAATGTAAATTTTAGATGGTATATTTTCATACTTCATTGGCTTCTTTATTCTTTGGAAAAGCAGTGTGGGTGTATAGTAAAAATTTCCTAGGAACTCTTGCAAGATTTACTAAGTAAAAGCCTACAGAACATCTCTGATTTTTAAACTATTTTACTATCCCTTGTGAGTATGACTCTTGACAACCAGTGGCACTGGATGGAATAGAAAGCCAGGGAGCTATTCATCACATACCTTGAAACACAAAGCTTTCAGTGGAGGTCAGGCCAAGGTCAAGACTGACATGAAGCATTCTCTGTTGAAAAGCAAAGTTAGAATAATTCTTACATGTGGAAGCTGAATTCCCAATCAGAAAAATGCGTTGTATTTGGAAAATATCAGAAAAATAGGAATATTTTAGATAAAGACTGTTGATGACGATGTTTTATTAGGTCTTGTGATTCTGGCATTTAAAGATTCTGGCATGTATTAACCATTATGCTGGAACTGTGAAGATATAGTTAATGAATTGTTTAAAAAGACACTTCAAAAGTTTTCAGATTCATGGTCATGTCATTTAGGCTTTATTCAAGTTTCCTGAATCTTCTGCTTAATGGTAGCACAGTGAAAACTCTCAGATCAGATTCAGGTGGTTTATAAGAATTTATCTCCTTTGTAACTGGTAGACAATGCAAATAGTGTAAGAAATGGTGTGTATTTTGTGATTGCCTTAATATTTTAAAGAAGGTGAGGGGGAAAAAACTGTTTACATCTAAATCATTAGGTCCAAATTCTGTTGTATGGAACTCTGATTTTTTTAAATGTTCTTAGTTGTATATTTCCAGTCTTTCTCTATATATCCTATTCTATTTGGCTTTCAGAGTTCTCATTTATAATGATTCATTTCATAACTAAGTTTTGCTAACTAGAAATGAAACAGTATTATGAACAAGATTTTATATCTTTTATATGTTGTATTGTGAAGATGTAGTCACAGAAAAATAACCCATGAAAGGAGTTCTTAATATTGCACCTAAGATCTAAATTTAAGCCTAGAGATTTTCTCCTAACTGCCATGTGATCTACAAAATGAAATAATTTGCTGTGACAGCTTGTGATTGACAAGAATATGTGTGAGCACATTTAAAATAGGCCATCTTTTCATTTAGAAGTAAATGTCAGTGAAATGATGGATTCTCATCATTTTAATTATTGATGATTTAGAAATATTTCAATTCCATGACACACAAGACACATTCTAAATAGCAGCATAACACTTTTTTCTCATATCTGCGTCATAATGAAATGTTCTGTCATATTTTGTTTTTCAAAAAATGCATTAGTTTAATGAACCTGGACCCATGTATTATATTGTTTCATTATATGTCTACTGAGTTTCATTTTTGAATGGTGGTGTTAAAGCCACAAGTTTCTAAAAGTGACCCACTATTCATATCATATCACACTTTGTTGTTTCTGCCACTGGATCTCAAGACAGAATATTCTGGTGTTTCATAAACCAATATCTGCTTTAGTCCTGCTGAGACTGATACTAGGCTTTATGATGCTAACTTATAGGGCAATTGCTATTTAATTCCGGCAGATACTGGAATTGGTGTTGAGTTTCCTAAACTCCCTTTTTGTCATTTTTATTTGAATAATATTTATAGACACATACATTAGTCCATCTTATTTGCCACTTTATTCTGAGATAGCACATGATTCTTCTGCTTCTACAGGTGAGGGTAAAACCAAAGACATACATTTCATATATTTCCCTGTTCCAAAAGTATATATCTGTAAATACGTGTCTAAAGTATTCTTACTATACAAACTAATGTGAATCTGAAGATAATTGCAGAAGACAAATAAATAAATAAGAAATGTCCTTAGCAAATAGGAAAACATAGAGCATGCAACCAAGCACCAGTACCTCCTTACACTGTCAAATATGGAATCAGTGAGAAAAATTTAAACTCTTAACATAGTCATGAAATGCTGACTTGTAATATGCAAGGTTACACTTGCTCAACAAGCTGACCTACAAACCTGTGAATGTCCTGATAGTCTGAATGCTCTCTGCATGTTATGTACCCAGTTACGTGCTTTAGATGTATTATATGTATTCTTTATAACCCCTGAAAAATGGCTAGAACTTTATAATCTCTTACCTGTAATTTCAAAATCCAAGATTGTAGAAGAATGAATTGTTTCATAACTCATTTAGTAGTAGAACCTTACTTAGTATAACTAGTTGATTGTATTGTTGAAAAATACTTAGGAGGTTTGATTATGGACTGCTACCCTTTGTGCACTGTTTGATAGAAATTATGTGCACTGTTTTGATAGAAAGCACCACATTACCTTTTTTTTTAAATCCAAATTTTTTTAGATGGAACCACATCAGACCATAATTGTTTTGGATATTGTCTTTATGTCACAACTGCAAAGAACTCTAATAAACATTAATTCTCACTAGAATATTAACTCAGAAAGGTTATAAATACTATTCTTATTATCTCAAGTTATTTGCTACATGGATGAAAATGGGCACAGATGACACCTCCATGACTACAGCTGATAGAGTCTGTAGCAGGTAATAAAAAACAAACACCATTTCCTGTCTGAAGACGCAAAATGAAAAGTTATAGTCAAAGGGAGGCCTTCCATTCAGTTATTCACTCAACATGTATTTACAGTGTCAGACACTGCTCCAAGCCTTAAGAATATAATGTGAATAAGACAGAGGTTTCATGGAGCTTAGTGCTAATTAGGTAGAAGGAGAAACAGACAACAAGCATATAAAGAATTGTATGAGGTCTTTATTGACAGTAAATGTATAAGGGAATTAAAAAGGGTAGTATAATAACAAATAATGTCATGGAAGAGGAATTTTGAAAATGAAACAGACATTTGCCATGAACTTTTTTGCCATAAATCAAATATTTTGTTTGTCTGCCTACCTTGCTTGTTACTTTACCTGAGGACCCTTATGTATGTTTCATAATTACTTTTTCAGAGTGGTTTGCCTTTCAAACTGTTCATTTTCTTTTTGAAAGACAGAAAGATAGATGAATAGGCAGATGGATGGAGAGAGATGTCCCATGTGCTGGTTCACTCTTGGAATGCCTACAGCAGCTGGGACTGTGCCAGGCCAAAGCCAGGGATCTGGAACTCAATCTGAGCCTTCCATATGGGTGGCAGAGACCTAACTACTTGACCCATCACCTGCTTCCTCCCAGGGTGTGCGTTAGCAGGAAGCTAGAATCAAAAGTAGAGCCAGAACTTGAACCAGGCACTCCAATATGGAATGTGGGTATCCCAAGAGACATGTTAACCACCATGCCAACTATTTGCACTGTTCATTTTTGGAGGTTTCAGACATAGTTAGAAAAGATGTGAAGTATATGTTATTATTCAGTGAAAAGAACTCAAAGACAGATGATCTTGAAAGATTCTAGACTCTGTTGTATGACCTTGGGCAAACTGGTTTGACACTTCAATGTCCTAATCTGTGCAGTAGTAGCAGTAATCCTGTAAGGTACTATGGAATATAGTCTTATTTTTCTAATGAAGATAATTTGGAAATTAAATATTTATAAACCCCCAGTTTTGATAGAAAACTGAGAATATCATTTTATAAATATAATTAAGGGGTGAGTGTGTAACCTAGTGGTTAAGATGCCTGTTCAAATGCTTGCATCCCATATCAGAATGCCGGGATTTGATAATTGCCTTCAGCTCCTGACTGCAGCTTCTTGCTAATGTAGACCCTGAGAAGCAATGGTGATGGGTCAAATAGTTGGTCCCTACCACCCACAGAGAAGACTTGGGTTGAGTTTCTGGCTCCTGGATTTGGCTCAACTTATCACTGGCTGCTTTGGAAGAGTAGGAAATGGGAAGTGCTCTCTCTCTCTACACACACACACACACACACATCTTTCTTTCAATAAAAATTTAAAAATATATAACTGAGATTCCAAAGCTGTACATCCACTTCTGCCTTCCTAGAATAGCTTGCAAAGTTCAGGAAAATACCACTACTGCCTACAAAATTTGTTTCTACTTTCTTGCTACCAGGAAAGCAAATTATAGTGTGAACATAGGGAAGTCATTTAAGTTCTTCAAGTCTGGTTTTCCCCACCCATAATTTGAGCATAATGGTATGGACTTCATGGTGTTGCTATGAGGGGTAAATAAGAGGAAGTATATAAAATCTGACATGTGACACGTATTCAAAATACAGTCTCTTCAGTGGCTTTTCATCTGTTTTTCTCCTTTTACTCCCTTCTTTTCTAGGCATTTTTCTAAAAGCTTTTCATACAGGTTGTTACAAGTACCTGAATTTACTACCAAAGGTAGTTTCTGGGTCTGAGATCTTGAAATACATGAAATTAAAATTCCTTCTGATCAATTCAGTACACAGCATAATATGAGAATCTAAGTTGGAGGCTTTGAACTCTCATTATCTGGGTGTAGGTCAAAATCAAGTCCTTTTACAAAAAGAGACCCAAGTAGCCTTCATCTGCCGTATTCCAAGAGTTGTATTTTAAACTGTGTTTATGACCCAAGGCTAGGCCTAAGTTTAAGCTGCCATTACTTATTTAAAGGAAGTTGATAGAAAAGTTCAGAGAAAGGGTGACAACATTTTGATTGGCATAATAGATGGGATGTTTGTAATTTTAATCAAATTTAAATTGAAGACATACTTCAAATAATATGTCAGACTAGTGTTACTGAGTTAAAATCTAATGACAACCACTGTCATTATTAGTTAAATATAGCCATCATGCCTATAGCAATAAATGATGACACTTAAGAACATGTAGAAACAAAGAGCACAAGTATTTAGAGAAATGGGAGTGACTAGAAACTCGGTGGAATGCAGGAATGTGACCTGGATTTAATCTATTTACCAAACATAGAAGCAATTGTAGTTTGGGCAGATGATATAATTGAATATAGCAGTGTGTTTTCTTACTGTCAGAGCATTTATATTTTATAAATTCATCTTGCACCATGAAATGATGTGCTTGTTCATATTTAATGTCATTATCTATATATACTTAACAGAGCATTAATGTGTTTTCAAGTTTGTTGCCCAACTACAATAGAATGAATTTTAAAAATATAAAGATTCTAGTGGCAGAAGGAGGCAACACTCTGTTTGCCTGATACATGCAGAATGGAAAATTATAATGTGGCGAGTTCTCAGATTTATTTAATTTTATGATAAGCATTGGTTTTTTAAAAGTAGTCTGAGGAAACATAATTATATTGTAGGTAGACCTTTTAACGCAAGCTAGAAAGTGTTATATTTTTAAAATCATTTGGTTAAAAATAAAACCATGGAAATGAAATAGGATGTGGATTCATTAAAATATGATCTGATGTTGGATCATTTTCTTTGAGAGCTTTTGGAGAGTAAGTTTATAAATAGTCCAGGGGACTTGACAATCTCTGAACAGTTGGGAAATGGCCCTTAGGGGACGTATTTTCCAATGTTATACTAAGCCTTAGAATGTTGCCAGAGCCCAGGCTTACTCCTATCTTTTACCCCATGGAATCTCAGCACTCCAGGAAGATGTACCTGAGGAGAAGACTGGCATGAGTCTGGCTGTGATTGTCCTGGAAGGCCCTGTATGTCTAGCAAATTCATAGGAGGCATTGAAGTGATGAGATGAAACTAGGGCCTATTCTTTGGTAGTTGAGTGTGTAGGGCAGACACCTTGCTGAGAGCATTGTTGACAAGGTAGAGATTTAAGATGAGTCTAGAAGGGAACTCCAACATCCTTGCTGTTGAGATTCATTCTGGGGAAGTCTTTGTGTTTGGTTCTACTCTCTTAAAAAGCTCTAAGAAGGATACATTTCTGTTACATTCTTAAAGCCCTTCTTTGTAATAATCAGATTTATAATTACTGGTGAAAAGCCTGTCATCCCCCAAGACCATGGTTTATTAGGGCAGAAACCATGACTGCCTTGTTTGCCACCATTTTCTAGCATAGGATCTGTCACTTAATAGATGTTCGATAAATGTTACTCAATGATGTATGAAGGACCAAATAAAATAGGCACCATGGTGGCCAGGACAGAGTAGGGGAAGATCTCCTTTCTTAGTGCAGCCTGCTTGGCTGTAAACAGTGAATGTGTGTTTAGGAAGAGTATATTAACAATTCCCTATTCTAAATTCATATATAGATTTGTAAATGTTCCCATTTGGCAGGGAGCCAGAGTAAGCCAGCCCAAGAATAATTACATTGCAGAGAGTCTAATGATTATGCTAATGTCTGTCTGAGACCAGACAATGATCAGAAGTGGGATAAATGATTCTCTAAGGAACCTATAGATGCTTGGGATCTAAGGTTTTCAGCTTTCCCACATCCTTTCAAGAATACCCTTTCTTGACCATTTTCTCAGCCTTTTCCTTGAGAAGGGGTAGGGGGAAAAAAGGAGGGAATGTTGGATTCATTTAACATTTTTCTTTGTATTCCTCATAGTACCTTGAATAGAGTATGTGCTTATGAATTATTACTGAAAGGAAGTAAAAAAGGAGAGGATGTGACCTTTGGTAAGGTTCAGGGTCATTGTTCTATACTGAGGGAATTGTGAGGCCAGATTCATCTTTTTCGAATTCCAAAATGGAGCAAGCATAGGGGAGGAGTAGAGGGAGAGGGAAATATTTTGTAATTCCTAAAACAGTGCTTGAAAGACTCAGCCCTGGGACCTGAAGGAATTTGTAATTTTGGAAATGAAAAATTCTGAAAGACAGAAATGTAGAAAGCATTTGTTAGCAATGGTTAGTGTTTTCTTAGAAGTTTAAAGTAAAGTTGGACAGTATTAAGATTATTTTAATACTTAGCATAGCTTCTTGCTCCACATACCCCGTACTCCCCTTACTATTTGGGTCTCCTGAGTCCACTCCCCCCCTGCCCCTGAGATTATCCTTGTCTTCACCAGGGCTAGAATCCAATAAGTCTTTGTTGAGCATCCTCAGGTTCTCCATCCTGATGTGGAAGAGTCAGATTCTGTTCTTCTGGTCTTTGGATGTAATGATACTTACCCTGGCCATAAGCTGTCCAGCTACCTTTCTTGATATGTAGGCCTATGTCCCCTAACCCGTGATGTACAGAAGAACTAGCACATCCTGCTAAGTAGGAGGATTCCTGGTTTTCCTGCTGGTTCTCATATAAGGCAACCCAAGACCAGCATTTTGAAAAAGACTAGAGATTTCCTTTTCCTTACTTATCCAAATAGCTTTATTTCATTGGGAAATTCATTTTTCCTTAATATAAGGGTGATTTTCCCAATAATTCCAACTTTCCAAAAGGTAGAATGGCCTATTTGAGGGGTTTGGTTTCTTTCAGTGTTTTCACAAGGTTCTGATGTGGTTACTTCCCTCTTTGCTCCGTCTATTGATGCTCTTTTGTTCAATCTCCTCACGTGTCCAGCTTGTTGTATGACTCAGCCTTCTCCTACAACTGGATTGTGCTTCCATGTTGTGCCTAATTCAGTAGGCTTTAAGTTCTGACTCATTCCCTTACTCTGGGAAGCCTTTCTTGACCATCTCAAGCTGTGTCAGGTGCCTGCACTCGATGCTCCCCCAATACTGTAACCTACCACCTCTCTTCTAGCATTGCCTTATTGTGTGTGGTTTCTTTCCTTTCCTTTTATTCAAGTACTAACCAGGCCCAACCAAGCTTAGCTTCTGAGAGCAGACAAGATAGGGCACATTCAGGGTGCTATGTGCATACACTGTTGTTGTTGTTGTTTTTTTTTTTTTTTTTTTTTTGACAGGCAGAGTGGATAGTGAGAGAGAGAGACAGAGAGAAAGGTCTTCCTTTTTGCCGTTGGTTCACCTTCCAATGGCCGCTGTGGCCGGCGCATCGTGCTGATCCGAAGCCAGGAGCCAGGTGCTTCTCTTGGTCTCCCATGCGGGTGCAGGGCCCAAACACTTGGGCCATCCTCCACTGCCTTCCCGGGGCCATAGCAAAGAGCTGGCCTGGAAGAGGGGCAACCAGGATAGAATCCGGCGCCCCAACTGGGACTAGAATCCTGTGTGCCGGTGCCGCAAGGCAGAGGATTAGCCTGTTAAGTCACGGTGCCGGCCTTTCCTTTCTTGTCTTCCTGAAGAACCAAAAAATTCTTTGAGGTTTCCTGTGTGCAGTGTGCCAAGCAGGGACTGTGTGGTAGGCACTCAGTGTATGTCTGTGTAATGAATAAATAGAGTGAATGAAATGAGTGGGTAAGTCAATATTTTTTAGTTTCTTTTGACCTCAAGATTTCACAATTCTGAAGCTAAACATAGTATGCACTAAGCCTGTGTGTGTGTGTGTGTGTGTGTGTTTTTTTTTTGCTTCTTGTTATATTGAGTTATCTTCCACAAGATATATTCTGGTTTCCTAGTGAAGTAGGGATATAATAATGAAACAATTAATTAATCATGAGTATGGAAATGTAATCTTTTCCTCAAATATAGAGAAAACATATGTTAAGTTAATATCTACCTAATGAAAATATTACCTAATGTAGACCTATTATCTGCCTAATTAAATAGTCATGTTCTGATCTGATATGTTTGACAAATTTTAATAAACATTTATTGAGCATCTGTTCCGTCCCAAACACTATCACTGGTGCTAGCTTTGCAACAGGAAACAATGCTTACATTGAAAATGTATGATCAAGTTTTATTAATTTGTTGGATAGCTAGCAAGCAGGCTTGTTTACAGTGTATAAGATTTTGGAGATATGAAGGTGAGAACACTTTCAGACACTCGTGATGCTCAAATCTAATAGTCACACACATGTGAAAACAAAGGAGTCCATAAACCGGGCTGCTTAAAGAGGGATATGGAAGACGTGCACTGAATTGATAAAAAAAGAAACATAGCCCAGAAATGAGGCAGAAAAAAGGCATCAACAAAGTTTGGAGTCAGAAAAGAGTATAGTATGTGCCAAAAAGTATGTCTTGTTCTCTCTTCCTCAGCAGAGGGAAAATGCCTCTAGTTCTTCCTCTACTGCAGTGGAGTAGAGGTTCTCAACTGGTGATAACTTTTACCTGGCGACATTTGTCACTCTCTAGAGACATTTTTGGTTGTCCTATCTATAAAGGTTCTATGAGCATGTAGTGGGAAAAGGCCAGGGATGCTTCTAAACATACCACAACGAACAGGACCACCTCTACAACAAAGAACACAGAAATGTAGACGTATCAGTACTTGGCGAGGTTGAGAAAACTTACAACATCAAGTTATTCTAGTTGATCAGACAAAAAGATCTATAAAAAGAGTTCCAGTAGTTTTTAAAAAGACATTTAAAATTTATCTATCTATCTATCTATCTGTTTATCTATTTCTATCAAGGGGCAAGAGGACAGAGAGAGACAGACAAACACACAGTCAGGGAGAAGAGAGAGCTCCTTTATACTGGTTCACTCTTAAAATGGCCACAATGGCTGGGAAATTGAAACCAGGAGCCAGGAACTCAGTTGAGGTCTCCCATAAGGGTGATAGGAATCTAATTACATGAACCATCACAAGGCCTCCCAAGGTCAGCATCAACAGAAAGCTGGAATCAGAGTTGGAGCTAGGGATTAAACCAAGGTACTATGATATGGGACATTGGGATCTTAACTGGTTTCTTAACTGCTAAGCTTAACACCAGCCCTCAGATATATGTTTTGACCAAAGCTGTAAGAGAAGCTGCTGTTTAGATGGCACTAAGGTGCAAATATGTGGAATATGAAGCAATATTTAAAACAAAGGAAATCCAGTTATTTTAAAATTAGAATTCTTATGTGTTACTTAAAGCTCTTTTTAGACACTTGAAGGAATGTACAGTGTTATGGTTAAAAAAGTAGGGTCTGCATTTACTCAAGCTTGGATCTGATCTTCGATCAATAATATATGATACTGATCCAATTCCTTAATTTCTTCAAGTCTTATTTTCTTCATAAAATGAGAATGATAATATTACCTACTTCCTGAAATTGACACTTTGAGATGCAATGACTTTGAACAGCCCTTGTCTCAACTGTTGGACAGTTTTTCTTTTCATACTGTTTGTTGAATGCTTTACTTAGTAGAGTTAATCTTATGTGTATAAAGTTAATTAAAAATAAGAATAGGAATAGGAGAGGGATGAGGAAGAAGGATGGTAGTATGGGTAGGAGGGCAGGTACTGTGGGAAAAATCACTGTTCCTAAAGTTGTATGTATGAAATACATGAAGTTTGTGTACCTTAAATAAAGGTTTCTGGGAAAAAATATTACCTACTTCCTAACATTGTAAGGATGAAATAGAGTCGTGTATGTAAAGCATTTACCACAATTATTTCCATATGTTGTTCTTAATGAAAGTCATGAGGATAATAATAGCATAAACAATATTTATTGTTTTAAAATTACCCATGAGTATTTCAGCTCCTTTCATTCATACAACAAATAGCAGAATTACTATTTTTATTTCCCAAATAAGAAAACTAAAAGTCAATAAAATTGATGGATTTTTTTCAGTTTCAGAGCTAGTAAGAGGCAAATTTAAGATTCAGATTCAATCAGAGTCCATACTCTTAAATAGTAGGCCAGGCTGCTTATCTAGAAGATTACTAATACATTTTAATCATCATTAGCATCATTTTTTAAAAAGTTTTATTTATTTGCTTGAAAGTCAGAGTTGTACACAGAGAAAAGGAGAGGCAGAGAGAGAAAGAGAGATCGTCCTTCTGCTGGTTCATTCCCCAGATGGCCAGAGCTGTGCCAATCCAAAGCCAGGAACCTCCTCTGGGTCTCCATGCAGGTGCAGGGGCCCAAGGACTTGGGCCATCTTCTATTGCTCTCCCAGGCCATAGCAGAGAGCTGGATTGGAAGTGGAGCAGCCGGGACTTGAACCAGCGCCCATAATGGGATGCTGGCACTGCAGGTGGTGGCCTTATCTGCTACTCCATAGCGCCGGTCCCATAGCATCATTTTCTTAGACTACTTTATAGGTTGGCTTAAAAATTCATAGTCCTGTACAAATTTTATGTATTTTAATAGTTTTTCCATGTTTATCAGTATCAATACAGATCCAGAAAGTATGAATACTTTTAAAAATTCTGTACATAATATATTTTACAGATATTAAAAAATTTTACTTTATTTTGTGGTTTTTCAATAGAGATCTGCAAACATTTAGAAAACCTATTTGAACTTTAGAAATGTGATTTGTTTTATTTTAGACTACATTATTTTTACATTTTAACTTATCCAAAAGGCCAAGAAGCAATAGACTACATTATTTTTACTGAAATATCTTCAGCTGTTCTCAAATAATGGAATTACGAATACATTCTTTTTATTGAAATACATGTGATTGGCATAAAAGGTACACTTTATTATGTATTAACTTATTCAGCACTTACTGAGCACCTACTTTATATCTCAAGCAAATATTGTGTCTTTAGCCAAGTAAGTACACAATTGTAAAACAGAAGAGTAAGTTCATTGGTAGAGTTCTTCACAAAGAGCTGGGAGAAGGGTGTCCTAAATGCTTCTTGGGAGAGATGGTGCCAAAGTGAACTTTGAGAAATGCAAAGAATAAAATAAATCATGTAAAATAAATTATTTACAGTTTTTTTTAAAGTACTCCTACTTCCAGTTTCTGTGTTGACACCAATAAACATGCATAAGAATTTACCCTAAATATAACTATAGCTCTTTCCAATATGTTTAACTCCTTCTAGACTATCATTTTCCAAAATATTCCCTTTGGCAAGGGTTTCTTCTTTTTTTAAAGATTTATTTATTTATTTGAAAGTCAGAGTTACACAAAGAGAGTAGAGGCAGAGAGAGAGAAAGAGGTCTTCCATCCGATGGTTCACTCCCTAGATGGCCGCAGCCATCTCACTCCTCACATTCCCCACCACCACCCAGAAGAATGAACCCTAACTTCTGGTAGGGCCTATGGGATGATGACCGCTCTGGCTTCTTTAAGTTGAGTAAGGGCTGAGTAGCAGTCAAGACAGAGTTCCAGCAGCAGGTTGGGGATGCAGAGCTAATTTGCAGAAACTGCTTCCATCTGAGGATTCATGTGCATCGTTTAAGATCTTTATTTATTTATTTATTTGAGAGGCAGAGTTCGAGGGAGAGAGAGAGACAGAAAGGCCTTCCATCTGCTGGTTCACTCCCCAAATGGCTGCCACAGCCAGAGCTAGACCAATCAGAAGCCAGGAGTGAGGAACTTCTTCTGGGTGTCTTACAAGGATGCAAGGGCCCAAACACTTTGGCCATCTTCCACTGCTTTCCCAGGCCATAAGCAGAGAGCTGGATCAGGAGAGGAGCATCTGTGACATGAACTGGTGTCCATATGGGATGCCTGCCCTGCAGGCAGAGGCTTAAACTACTGTGCCAGAGTATGTGCCCCTGTTAAATATTATTGAATGAACAATGTATGGATGGATGGATGGTACAAGCTACTAGGGGCTCTTAAGTGTTCAGAGAGATGACAAGTCACTGTGAGCTGGAACAATAAGGGAAGATCTTAAACTGGGTCTTGAAATGAACTTAATACTGAAAAGGTGGAGGATGAAGTTAAAAATGGACATGGCATACTCAAAGGATAATGAGCAGATTAACTTGGGCTGAATAGTGCTCTAAACAGTGGTAAGATAAGAACAGGAAGTTTGGATAGCACCATGTTATCTGTAAGCTCTTCTGTTATATGTAAGTTTGAGTGAATAAAGTGTGTGTGTGTGTGTGTGTTTTCATATTCCTTGCACATAAGATGGACTCAAGGGTGTTTGTTGACTACCTGATCAATGAACAGAAAGACAGGCTGGCTGATTCATTGACTAGTGGGAAACTTCATAAGGCAGCTCCAAGTGCTTTTCCTTTAGGCAATTGTGAAATTGACATTATAGGAAAACTCATCTGTTGTCAGATGTGATGGAGGAGAATCAAATACAATTAGGAAGATTTTGCAGGTAGGAGGATAAAGGAAATGGATAAGTGAGTCTGGTTTGGAATGGAAAGAAATGATACTTCTAAGAGTTACTGTAAAGAAAGAATAGCTGAGAGTTAGGTTTTTATTCTTTTCATCTTTCTCTGCTCAGTTCCTCTAGAAGGAAAGACTGAAATGGGGATTTTTGTGTGTGTGTGTGTGAGACTTATTGAGGGAATACTCAACAGTTGAAGTGTATCAAGGAATGAGGGAAGGAACCTACTGCAAAGGAAGAAGTGTGACCATTCCTGGAATTCAACTGAATTGTAGCCCCCTCTGGGATGCAGAAGACACCACAGAGTTGCCACTCCGAGAGGCAAGAGGACTGACTTTTGTCTTCCCAGGCAGTTATTAGCTATGCGCTGTCTCTGAAGATAGGAGGGAGGAGACCAGGACTTCACAGGCATTTATCTCCTGGTTAGGTTGTGTAAGCCGAGGATAGTTCTCAGGGTAAGTGTGCAGCTGTGAAATGGCAGTGGCAAGGACTCACAGAATCTGGAGTTTGGGCGCACTGGACTGAGAAAAGGCACCTTGATAGGACACCAACAGTGTCTACTACATTTTGCTATGATCTCTTCTTTGCACCTCTAGTAGTTTCCCTTCACATCCAGAATAAAATCCAAACCCTTTATCTTGACCTCCATAATCTGGAGCCTTTATAACTCTGGCTTTATCCACATACACTCTATCTAGACTTTATTTTTCTTTCTCAAATAGGCCAAGGTCAGTCTTACCTCAGAAGCTTTGTGCATGGTGTTTGTTCTGCCCAGAATACCTCAGATATGATCACCGACTTATTCAGGTTTCTCTATTCAGATGTCACTTCTTTTGAGAGACCTTCCGCTTTCAGTGTCTTCACAAGAGGCCTTGTGATGAGTAGACTCCCAATAAATTATCATCACATGAATAAGAAGTTGGTTGTAGAAAAAGAAATGATTAAGGATCGAAGGTCTCCCTGAGGTGGTAGATAACTGAAAAAAATGAAAGCAATGATAGAAATAAGAACTGTAAAAGGTGATTCATTTTTTGCAGGCAGATGTGAAATTTTACTTTAGACTCACCGAATTAGAGAAAATGGCAGGAAACACGCGGTAGAGACAGAATAGTAACTGATTAGGATCCAAGTTTCTAGAACTAAACGAATTTTCCAGCACCACAACATACCAGTTGCAGATCTTGGGCAAGTTTGGGTGTCTCAATTTCTTTACCTGTGAATAAGTATAATCATATTACCTATCTCATAAAGTTACTGAGAAGACTAAATGAGTTAATACCCATGAATCAGGCCAAACACTATCCAGCTAGTAGTAGCCATTATTTGGAATGGAATTTAAGGAGTTCTAGATATGGAAGACCTGGTCAACACCAGAGCTGGAACTAGGATGAGATGAGTGAAGCAGCTATGGGACAAAATTTGAGGACGCATTCACTCTGTGGGTTATGTGAAGGCCCTGAACATGCTTTTTAAGATTCTGCCTCCTTGGATTTTTACTTGCCTCACCCCAGTCCTGGCCCTGGTCCAAATAATCAAAGTAGAAAACCCTGATTGGTAAGATTGTCTAGATCAGGATGTAACACCTCTTCCTTCTGACCTTGGTGTAGTGGTTTCTTGTTGTTGCTAATCTCTGAATTGTCTTGCTGTTCTTTGGTAACTTCTCATCATTTACATAACTTTCCCCTGAGAGTAGTCACCTGTGATCAAATACTCTGAGGGAGCCAGCACCTTGGCTCACTTGGCTAATCCTCCGCCTGTGGCGCCAGCACCCTGGGCTCTAGTCCCAGTTGGGGCGCCGGATTCTGTCCCTGTTGCTCTTCTTCCAGTCCAGCTCTCTGCTGTGGCCTGGGAAGGCAGTGGAGGATGGCCCAAGTGCTTGGGCCCTGCACCCGCATGGGAGACCAGGAGGAAGCACCTGGCTCCTGGCTTCGGATCGGCAAAGTTCCAGCCGTAGTGGCCATTTGAGGGGGTGAACCAATGGAAAAGGAAGACCTTTCTCTCTGTCTCTCTCTCTCACTGTCTAACTCTGCCTGTCAAAAAAAAAAATACTCTGAGGGGATTCTTGTTTTCCTGGTTGTACCTTGACTTATGTAATAGTTAATGTATCCTAGAGTTCTATTTTAAGCAATGGAATTTCAGGGCATAGGATAGAAGCTAGCATTTATCGAATGACTTCAGTGTTTTAGGTACTTTTACATATAAATTATTTAATCTTCATCAGGTGGTGGAGTAATGCCATTAGATATTTTGTAGGTTAGAAATCAAAGATTCCCGAAGGTTTGACTCCACCTGGGGTCACTAAAGTACCACTTCCCACTATGCAAGGTATTTGTGGGCATCCAGACTAAGAAAACCCCCATCAAACAACAAGACCTCATTAATTTTTTTCTTCAGTGAGAAATTTTTTTTAACTTTTCAGAGACACATTGACCATTAGACATCCTCCTCCTCTTCCTTGCTTTTTATCTGATTTATTGCAGTGAAATTTACATTATATAAAATTAATCATTTTAGAGTGAACAGTTTAGTAGCATTTAGTATATTCAAAATATTGTACAATCACTGCCACCACCTCTAGTTGTAAACATTTTCCTCATTCCAAATAAAACTTGTTACCCATTATATTTCTTCTAATTCCCCTCTCATCCCAGGCCCTGGCAGTCATCAGTCTCTGTCTTGTTTTTATGTATTTAACAATTCTATATATTTCTTTTATAAAAAGATATTTATTTTATTTATTTGAAAGATAGTTACAGAGTGAGGTAGAAATAGAGAGAGAGGTCTTTCATCTACTGGTTCACTCCCCAGATGGCTGCAATGGCTGGAGCTGCGCCGATCCGAAGCCAGGAGCCAGGGACCAGGAGCCAGGAGCCAGGAGCCAAGAGCCAAGAGCCAAGAGCCAGGAGCTTCTTCTGGGTCTCCCACGTGGGTGCAGGAGCCCAAGGACTTGGGCCATCTTCTACTGCTTTCCCAGGCCATAGCAGAGAGCTGGATCAGAAGAGGAGCAGCCCTGACTAGAACCAGTTCCCATATGGGATGCTGGCGCTTCAGGCCAGGGCTTTAACCTGCTGTGCCACAGCACCAGCTCCATCTATATATTTCTTATAAAGAGAATCATATGGCATGTCTGGCTTCTTTCACTTAGCATATTGGTTTTGAGGTTTATAATACTGTGACATATATCAGTGTAAGGCCATCATAAACACACCAAACACTGGAGTAAAGGAAAGGGTTTATTGTCTGGTGGGGGGTTTTGTTTCTGTTTTTTCTCTTTTTTTTTTTTTGAACATTTACTATAACCGTTGTGAGACTTAAAGATTATTAACAACCAGTAACTTGTGCTTCATATTGACATTAGCAGATTTATGTAATGTACCATTTTTAGGATTAAAAAGTCATGCTTCTTTCAAGGGAGACCTAACAGAAAAGGCTTATGTGGGAATTTTGGCAAACAAATAAATGTAGCTATTTTCAATTCTATAAAAATAAAATTATGTGTTTCTCTCATTAGGACAAATAAGAGCAGGTGATGGAGGGATCATTGTATTTTTGTAATTTATGTGAAAAGAAAATACAATCTAGAATAAATTGACTGCATAAATCAAATAAGAAGCTCAGGTACAAATTATTTATTTATGAAATGAAACCTCTTGAAAGAGGAATACTGACAGCAACTTAGTATGCAATATACCACACTCCTGTCTTACGCTTACATTTTCAAAGTCATACATAGTAATTTGATTGCACTCCCACCAATATTAGTAGGAGTTTTGAAACTTAAATTCCCACACACATATTTGACAATGTATAGGTCAAAGTAAACTGTTAATGAAAAGCTGTTTTTCATTTTCAGTGAAATAGTTTGGATCTCTCACCAAAAATGTCCTAGGAGCCACCTTCATTCTAGTTACAGGAGAATTACAGTCTGTTTACTATTGGAGGTTACTATTTGGAGGTTATTATCTCTAAAGCAACATGGATAAGAAATCATTTTAAAGGAGGAGAAGTGTTTTTTCCAACCCTGAAGAACACACAAGTTCAGGATTCATGTTGCCTTGGAATAAGAAAAGGACACTGGACCCTTTCAGCAGCCCCTTTCAGTTGGGTGCATCTGATCAGTGATAGAGGCATGCTAAGGTGAATTTTAATTAGGACTAAATTGTGGTATTACTCTTTCATACCCTGAACATCTGTTCCCTTCAGAAATGATGATTTATGCAGGCTATCAGAGCAGACAGCTTGCTACAGCTTATGTCACGGTTAGTGGGAAGCTGGTGGTAGCATTTCAGAAAACCAGCATCTAAATGGAGACTGGCCAGTGTATATGAGATAGGTAATGGGGGAGGGGAATTATGATGTGTCCATTTTTAATTTTAAAGCCAAATATTGACTTGACTTAAAAAATTATCTTCTAGACCATCTGTTGTTAATGAAGAATGTAACCTGGACAATGAATGGGCTGATGCTTCCTACTGATGTTAAAAGATGGAAAACCAAACCTGTTCTTTCTAATAGAATGAAGAAACTTACTGAGAAGACCTCAGTCCGAATTCTGTTCTTTAAGAATGGCATGGGACAGGATGGGCATGAGATAATAGTGGGAAAGGAAACAATGAAAAAGGTAATTTTGTATTAAATATTGAAGTATGAATTAAATATCGAATTTTTATGGCTTTTAAAATATTTTGTATTTTTCCCTTCTAAGTATCAGTGTCAACTAATGAACTGAAATATTAATAAGGTATTATATATAACTAAAATTTCACCTATTTGCAAATTGCTTATTGCACTAACAATATAAATTACCTCAGCAAACAATGGTATTTCACAATGTTATTATACTTATAGGCCATTTATCTAGCAAAAAGTTATGCTTACATTTGAGGGGACATTCTGGTTGGCTACAATATTTTATAATATATTTATATTGAATCCCAATCTAATCTAACTACAAACCTCAGACTGCCTCTTCATTTAAAGATGATAATTAGTACATAAAAGTATTTTAAGCCCTTGAGAGCATAAGGAAGGTTTGAAATAACTAAAATTCAGGTTTGAACTGTTCATATAATTTTTAAAAAACAAATCTGGATAAGCCTATGAAAAATTATGTAACACTTTAAAAATTTAAAGTATTCTCATATAAATACATAATTTACAGGAGTTGTTTATGTTTCTAAAACCATATTCAATTTTTAAAAATATGAAAAAACTAATGAGAATTTTAAAATGCATATACCCACACTCCATTTTTTACAGATAAATGTTTTTAGTTCAGTTGTAAAGCAGAATAATAATAATAGTAGTAAGTAAAATTTGGCAAGGATACATGAGAGGGAGAGTGTAAAACATAACCAAACTTTCTAGGTTTGAATCCCAGCTTTACCATTCCCTACTTGTGAGACACTGGGAAACTCAGTTTCCCTGATCCTCAGTTTCTTCATCTAAAAGAGAGGATAACACAATGCCCATTTCATAGAGTTGCTGTGAGGATTCAGTCTGGCACTGAGGAAGTTCCTGGTAAATGCTTTCTGTTCTTAGCTTTAATACTCATAAATCATATCCAATAGAAATTATTTTTCTTCCTAATGGGAGAATAGTTGTAAATAATTTTTTATAACAAACTATTTCACATTGAATATGGTCTAAAATAGGTTGGTAGTTGTGTAGATATTGGGAAAAAATTTAAAATACTTATTTATTCAACGGGGTATTTTTGTGGTGGTTTTATAGCCACAACCAGTTGAGAGCATTTACCAAGGAGCTAGGAGACCTGGGTTTTATTTTTGTCTTATCTTCAGATTTGGATTATTAGTGGAAAAAAGGGATATTACACACCAGAACAAATTACTAAGACAAGTTGTAACATCCTCCCTGGAGATTTTGAAAAATAGAGAAGATGGACTTATCTTTTAGATTGTTAAATGCAGTCATTCTTGGAGATAGAAGCTAGATTAGATAACCTCTTGAGTTCACTTCAGTTCAATCTCTGTAATTCTATGCCGTGGTGGTAAAATTGGGGTAATAGTCACTTACAGATTACATGTTCTTAGATGAAAGGTGGAGTATAAATAAAAATGTCACTGCTGTTTTGATTTTTGTCACTAGAGAGCAATTTATTTAAAACTGGGTGACTAGAGAAGTTTTAATTTATTTTTTCTTCTTACAATTTGTACAATTTTAAAAACGTTCACCATTTATAAAACTCATGATAGAACATAATCTAGTGATTAATATATTTACAGGTGTTTGTCTAAATGTCACTTTTAAGAATGTGGTAAATGAGAGGAGGCAACAAAATCTTGGTCCTGAGTGTCAATAAGAACTTTCTGGAAGGGATAAGCAGTAAATAATTAGGCTAGCTAATTATTTGGAAATTAAATATAATTTTAAGGTTTATTTTATTTATTTGAGACACAGAGTTACAGACAGAGAGAGGGAGAGACAAAGAGAGAGGTCTTGCATCCTCTGGTTCACTCCCCAAATGGCTACAACAGCTGGAGCTGGACCAGGCTGAAGCTAGGAGCCAGGAGCCTCTTCCAGATCTCCCACATGGATGCAGGGCCCAAGCACTTTGGCCATCTTCCACTGCTTTCCCAGCCATCATCAGGGTGCTTGACTGGAAGTGGAGCAGCCTGGATATGAACTGGAGCCCATATGGAATGCCGGCGCCACAGGCATAGGCTTAACCTACTATGCCACAGCGCTGGCCCCTAAATTTAATTTTTGAAATATGTTGTTAATCATAGAATAATACCTTATTTATAGATTAAATACTAAATCAGTAATAGAAATAAGAAGGCGGCATAATCATAGGAGAAATGCACATGATTTTCTCTTTTATGATAAAATATTAGGATTATTAACTACTATTTTTAAGTTACTACTGAATAATGTAAAGTTGAAGTGGAATGTGAGGACTATAACATGGTGAAGACTATTACAGTGGGATACAGAGAGAATTGTTGAGAGTGGATGGTAAAACAAGATAGTTAAAGCATGAAGCATTAAGGAATCCAAGGGAGAAATGATTGCATTTTAATCATAGACGGGAAATAAAAAGAAAAATCATTTATTATTTTAGAGTGTTATGTAATTAAGAATTTTGAAATGAGGGCCAAATGATATTTCCTCATTAAATTCTGCATCTTCAGAACTATAGAACATACCTTTGAAACATGAATCTAGTACTTTTAGAATTATTTGGTGCAGTTTTAGTAACCACATAGCACTTGCCACTATAGGATATTAGCTATACATATATAAGCATACTTTAAAAAGCTGATAGAAATGGAATTAAAATATATTTACTTCAGTGCAAAAATTTTTTTTCATTTATTAAACTTTTATTTAATGAATATAAATTTCCAGTGTACAGCTTGTGGATTACAATGGCTTCCCCCCTCCCATAACTTCCCTCCCACCCGCATCCCTCCCCTTTCCCGCTCCCTCTCCCCTTCCATTCACATCAAGATTCATTTTCAATTCTCTTTATATACAGAAGATCAGTTTAGTATATATTAGGTAAAGATTTCAACAGTTTGCCCCCATATAGCAACACAAAGTGAAAAAAATACTGTTGGAGTACTAGTTATAACATTAAATAACAGTGTACAGCACATTAAAGACAGAGATCCTACATAATATTTTTTAAAAAATTTTCTATGCCATTTCCAACTTAACACCAGGTTTTTTTTTTTCATTTCCAATTATCTTTATATGCAGAAGATCAATTCAGTATATAATTAGTAAAGATCTCATCAGTTTGTACCCACACAGAAACACAAAGTGTAATAATACTGTTTCAGTACTAGTTATAGCATCACTGCACATTAGACAACACATTAAGGACAGATCCCACATGGGACGTAAGTACACAGTGACTCCTGTTGCTGACTTAATAATTTGACACTCTTGTTTATGGCATCAGTAATCTCCCTAGGCTCTAGTCATGAGTTGCCGAGGCTATGGAAGCCTTTAGGGTTCGCCGACTTCGATCCTATTCCAACAAGGCCATAGTCAAAGTGGAAGTTCTCTCCTCCCTTCGGAGAAAGGTACCTCCTACTTTGATGGCCCCGTACTTTCCACTGGGGTCTCACTCACAGAGATCTTTCATTTAGGTCTTCTTCTTTTTTTTCTTTTCCATGGTATCTTGGCTTTCCATGCCTACAATACTCTCATGGGCTCTTCAGCCAGATTCGAATGCCTTAAGGGCTGATTCTGAGGCCATAGTGTTGTTTAGGACATCTGCCATTCTATGAGTCTGCTGTGTATCCTTCAGTGCAAAAATTTTGAAAAGCAGGCTTATATGGGATCTTCATTTAGTTCATGGGAAATACTTATGAAAAAATTATACATGAATTGCATAGTTTTTTTTACATAAACTTTTTTAAAATTTGATTGCCCATGAACTTTTTTTTTAAAGATTTATTTATTTATTTGAAACTCAGAGCTGCAGAGAGAGAAACAGAGAGGTCCTCCAACTGCTGGTTCACTCCCCAACTGGCCACAATGGCTGGAGGTTGAAAAAGTAATGGGTGTAAGATGCCAAGTTGGGGGCCAGTGTTGTGGCATAGTAGGTAAAGCTGCTGCTTGATATGCCGGCACCCCATATGGGAGCCAGTTCGAATTCCAGCTGCTCCACTTCTGATCCAGCTCCCTGCCTGGGAAAGGCAGTGGAGGATGGCCCAAGTATTTGGGCCCCTGCCACCCAAATGGGAGACCTGGAATCAGCTCCTAGCTCCTGGCTTGAGCCCCTGATAACCACATCAGAGACCTGGATGAAGCTCCTGGCTCTTGGCTTTGGCTTTGTTCAGCCCTGGCCATTTAGAGAGTAAACCTACAGTTGGAAGATCTCTCTGCCTCTCTATCTCTTTACCTCTCTCTCTGTAACTCTACCTTGCAAATAAATGAATCAGTCTTAAAAAAATAAATAAATAAAAAAGCAGAAACCTAAAAAGCTGCTTGAAAGCTTTGTGGGCATGGGGATGGGAGTGTGTGGGATTGAAGGATGAATTTTGTGACAGTGTTTTGACTGGGCTTTTTCTTTCTTTCATTTTAAAACTCATTTGTTTGAAAGACAGTACACAGAGAAACACACACACACACACACAGAGAGAGAGAGAGAGAGAGAGAGAGAGAGAAATCTTCCATCCATTGGCTCACTCCTTAAATGGCCACAATGGCCATGGCAGGGCCAGGCTGAAGCCAGGAACCAGGAGCTTCTTCCAGGTCTCCCACTGGGCCATCCTCTGCTACTTTCCCAGGTACACAAGCAGGGAGCTGGATCTGAAGTAGAGCAACGGGGACAGGAACCAGTGCCCATGTGGGATACTGGCGCTACCGCTGGCAGCCGAACCCACCACTCCACAATGCCGGCCCTAACTAGGCTTTTTCTTTAGCATGAAGTCCCCCATCCCCCCAGGGGTGATTAGCTTTACCAGATAGAATCTACCAATTTGAGCAGTGTAGTAGTCAAGTGGAGGAGGATGTTAAGAATTGCACTTTCAGAAGTTCACACCTCCCTTAGGATGTACCCCATGTGAAGAGATAGATAGGTCTGGGCCTCTTAACTTACAAGGCCTAAAGCCCAACAGATTATTATCAAGCCCCTTCTGTCAGGTTCTATTTGCCTCTCAATCAGAAAACTTACTTGTAGCTTAGACAGCACCTTTCTTAGCTCCTCTAATAATGACTCTGTCCTTTGTTCTAGACCCTGTCTAGCGCACTTGGGCCTCATTCCTTTGTAATCATAACCTCTACCACCAATGGCTCTACCCCCAACCTGTGTGTACTGATGGTCCTCTTCCCCACTTAATGCTGTATAATTGTTCAAACCTGGTAAATGCCACTCTTAGGATCATTGGTTACTATCCTCACCCTGTCTTTTATGACCTTGTCTAAATATGATCAGAGTCGGCAAACTTGGAAGGCTTCCATAGCCTTGGCAACTCATGACGACAGCCTAGGGTGGTTACTGGCGCCATAAACTAGAGTGTCAATTTGTTGGTTCAACAACAGGAGTCACTGTGCACTTGCTCCTCATGTGGGATCTCTGTCCTTAATGTGCTGTACATTGTGATTTAATGCTATAACTAGTACTCAAACAGTATGTTTCACTTTGTGTTTCTATGTGGGTGCAAACTGTTGAAATCTTTATACTAAATTGATCTTCTGTATATAAAGAGAATTGAAAATGAATCTTGATGCAAATGGAAGGGGAGAGGGAACGGGAGAGGGGAGGGTTGCGGGTGGGAGGGAAGTTATGGGAGGGGGAAGCCATTGTAATCCATAAGCTGTACACTGGAAATTTATATTCATTAAATAAAAGTTAAAAAAAAAGAATTGCACTTTCAATATATAGATTTTTCTTTGATTTATCTCCTTTCAATTAACTGTCCCCACTCTTAGCTCTGGTTGGTGCCTCTGATCCCCAGTTTCCCCAGTTTAGTCTCTCCAGAGAATAAATCTCCTGTCTTCTCTTCTAGCATCAGAAGTATTGTTGCCTGATACCTGGGTAAGGAAAGGGTTCTGAGGGTTTATTTTTATGGACATGGTCAACCTGTTTCCATCCCGTTTTAGAAGTAACTGATGCCTCAAATTTCTGAGCCTTTTTGGGGTTCTACATTGCAAGTCAAGTTTACTTCTGCTAGATTAAGTTTTAACTTTTCTGCCTTGGGAAATCGGTTACTGCTTAGTCATCATTCTCCCTCTGGCTCTTAGAAAAAAAATCCCAGTGTCAATCTTATATTTGATAATGTTGAGTTTTTAGATTAAAAAAAAAAGTAATTCCAACGTTCTTTTTCTCTCTCCATGAATTATTTTTATCAGTCTCTTGGGGTTTGTGCACTCTAATTAGGAAATCGCAGATTACTTGCCTGAGAACAAAATACCTCTTTGTGTTACCTGGAAGCATCATATATGTTTCTTCAGAAAGTTCATGGTGAATGCATTTTATAAAAAAAAAAAACTGTTTGTATTTCAATTCTTTTGCATTAAAACAACTTTTAATTCAATTTTCCTTGAATATTTTGAAGCTCAGTTGTACTTAACTTCAATCAAAGGTCCTGAAGAACTTTCCACAGTGTGGCTCATAGAATACCTGCTTCAGAATCATCTGGGCTTTGTATTAAAAATTCAGTCTCCTTGGGCCAGAGTTGTGGCATAGTGGGTGAAACTACAGTCTATGACACCAGCATCCCATATGGGTGTTGCTTCATGTCCTGGCTGCTCTGCTTCTGATCCAGCTCCTTGCTAATGGTCTGGGAAAGTAGCGGAAAATGGCCCAAGCATTTGGGCCCATGCAGCCATGTGGGAGACCAGATGCATCAGCCTGGCCCAGCCCTGGCTGTTTGTGGTCATCTGGGGAATGAACTAGTAGGTAGAAAATCTCTCTTTGTGTGTCTCTCTCTCTCTATGTAACTTTGACTTTCAATTAAATGAATAAATCTTTTAAAAAAATTCACACTTCTAGGGCCTCACACCAAGCGTTTGAGTTAAGACTCTCTTGAGCATGGCACCTGGGAATCTGAACTTCAACAAATGTCTCCGAATGATTACTAGGCCCAGTAAAATTTGATAACTTAAACATCAAACTTCCTAATTGGTGGCAATCTTCATAGTCTTCTTTCTTGTTCTCCTATATATAGAGTTCCAAAAAAATGTAATGTGTATAAGTGAAATTGACATCTTAAGATTTGATTATTGTTTATAGCCTTGTCTATACTCCCAAGGAACAGTGGTCTTTCTATTTTCTACTTGTTGAATTCTTTATGTAGTTGAAGGTTAAGTTTATGATTGTAAAGTAAATTGAAAGTATGTTATCTCAAAAATTAAGAGAAAAATAGAGGAGGAGGAAGGGTGGAGGAAAGCCGGGAGGGTCAGAAGTATTATTATATTCTTAAAAGTATATAGGTAAAACACATGAAATCTGTTATGCTTGTATAGGTAGATTTATAAAAACAAAAGAGAAGGGACTGGTATTGTGACATAACAGATCCTGCCCAAGATACTGGCATCCCATATGAATGCCAATTTGAGTCCTGGCTGCTCCACTTCTGATTGAGCTCCCTACTAATGGCCTGGGGAAAGCAGTGAAAGAAGGCCAAGTGTACCTGGCCAAAGCTCCTGACTCCTGGCTTTGGCCTGGCTTGGCCCTGGCTGTTGTGGCCATCTGGGGAGTGAACCAGCAGATGGAAGATCTCTCTCTCTTTCTGTCTAACTTGTGGCACAAAAAAAAAAAAAAAAAAAAAAAAAAAAAAGGAAAGGAAAAAAAGAGGATATGGGGAATAAATAGTTTTTAGATTAGAATGAGTGTAGGAAATTTGGAGAGCAAGAAATGGCAAACAACTACATGTTGGCAGAAAGGGCATAGTCAGGGCCAGCATTGTGGTATATGAGGGTAAGCTGCTGCATGAACACCAACATCCCATGTCGGCACTGGTTCAAGTCCCAGCTGCTCCACTTTTGATCCAACTCCCTGCTGGAGGCCTGGGAAAAGCTGTGGAAGATGGCACAAGTACTTGGGCCTCTGCCACTCATGTGGGAGACCTGAAAGAGGCTCCTGGCTCCTGGGTTTGGCCTGGCCCAGCCCTGATTACTGTGGCTATCTGGGGGAGTGAACCAGTGAATGGAAGTTTTCTCTCTCTGTCTCACCCTCCCTGTAACTCTAACTTTCAAATAAATAAATAAATACATCTTTAAAAAATGGTAAAAAAATAAAAAGGCATCGTCTAACAAGTCTGATTTTAAAAATAAATACTTCCTTTATATTTTTCTTTATATTTATTTGTAAACCTATTTCATTGTAATTACTTTTCCTGTTATTACTGAAAAATGATATAAGTACTAAATGAATTGCTCATATATGACTGTCAGGTTGTAGATAAATAATTATCAGTTTTCTTTAAGGAAGAGCAAACTTCAGACTACTGTGATGCTCATTATTGGGTAATTAAAATTACCCAATAGGTTTAAACAACAACAAAAACTTTAAGAAATGTTTCAACTTTAAGAAAGCCCAATTTAATTGGAAAAAAATACAACATAATAGTGTGGTTGTGGACTGTTCACACATAAACCAATAACTATAGCAGCCATGATTACCCTGGTAGTGTGGGTAAAATAATTTAGAGAACATTTTAAAAGATTCAAAAAGGAGCAACTGGAGTAACCAAATTTGATTAAAGATGATCAACATGGGTTCCGACAGGGGAGGTCATGCATAATTAGATGTTGGAAGTTCTTTAAAGCTTTTAATGAAATAGAAAAATTCCATTGACACAAATTATTATTATTTTAAAAAGTAATATATTTTACAGTGATTAGTACCTGAAAACTTGAAATGATATTCTAATATAGAAATATGTAAGTATGTTTAATTTATCAGCTATGGAATTTGATAAAATAGATTATTATCAAGAGGACACAAATAAAAATTACCTCCTGTTTATTAAATGTGAATTTCTAGGTCTATATAATTAGATTATTCTAGAATAGTATAATTATTTAGTAGTCAGAATTTTGCTCTTGAATGAAATTCTAAGAAAAACAAACATGATTTTCCTCAATGGAAATAAAAACATTGAAAATTTTCAGTTTGAGATTTATTCATTTTATTAGTGATAGTTAGGGATAGACCTTAATATTGTTTCACAGCAATTAAGACATGAGCATGTTATTAAATCTGATCAGCTACATTTTATTTTCATAATATTAAAATTATTTTATAGTTTCTGTGCATTTTATCTTTTAAATTCTCAGAACATATAACAATAATGGTTAAAATGAAGGCTTTGTTAGATTAGTCTCCTTTCATACCTTATAATTAAAGTATCATGATGAACTTTATCAGATTTCTGGACATGAGAGTCACAGACCTTTAGTCAGGCAATTCAGAAAACTGAGACTTGAAGTTAACTATCATCTACAAACTCAATCAACTGGGAAGGCAGGGACTGGAATCCATTCTTTTATTTCAAGAGCAATATTTTTTCATTCAAATTTGCCAAAGATATTTTTTCTTACATTTTAATACCTACTATTTATGTTGGTTGGACATTGTACAATGTATGTACATACCAAAAAGTCACTATTACCCTGTAAATATGTACAGTTGTTTATATATCTGTTAACATTTAAAAAATTAATAGCTGAAAAATTGATATGGCATAAACATTAATAATACAAATCTGAGACATCTGCTTCTAGTAACACCAGAATTAGTATTATCAAATGAGTCATCCCATTCTAATCAACTGAAAAACTGGATAAAATAGATGTGATAACTGATTTTAGATATTCAACACCAGAGAACACCAAATGTAATGCCTAAGAAAAGGAGCAAAATTGATGTGAGTTCTATAATTTCCCCTTTTACCTATGAGACGGAACCCTTCTTGTAAAGGCAGAACCCAGCCTCTTGTATCTTTCCCGTAGCCCAAGCTGCCCGTCCTTTATCAGAAGGAATTCACTGAATTGAGAGAGTTGTAGAGCTGGCCATACAAAGTTCTAATCATCAGTCTTGAGAAGTCATTTGCTTCTCCAGTTGATTAAACCTTGATGGTAGTATTGTGTGCAGAGGTCTGTGTAGGGGGTTTCAGGGTCCACACAGGGAAATTCCAGGTCTGGTACCAAAGGTACCAGTTACCAGTAACCCCTCCCCCCTCCTCTAGCTCCCACCAACTGAAGCCCACCTGACCATCATAAATTCCATAAATAGCACAGTGATGTTGACTAATCAAAGTTAGGAGCACCATTGACCAACCAGGAACTCGGACATGAGCTGATCACATACCTCTCAGCCCCACTTTCAATCTGTAAGAACTAAGAACCTTTGCCCCTGACTCCTCAGGGAGCCCAGATATTAAGCAAGTAATATCTAGCTCCTTGCTCTGCACTTTACAATAAATACTTACTTTCTTCTTCTGCACCAATGTCAGTGGATTGGCTTTCTGCTCATCAGCCCAGTGGACCAAGCTGTGGGTTCTATAGCAGTACCTCCAAATAGCTTGAAGGGTAGTTCCATAATACCTATAGGAGACATTCAGAGTGAAGTGTACAGAAAAAGAATCCAGGAGAAGGATGGTGGGCTACTAAGCTGAAGTGAAAGACTTAAAGTTCTGGAAAGCTAAAATGGCTGAAAATTTTACAGAGGGAGCCATTTGGGGAAGAGTTTCCCAAATTTGCATAGAAATCCTCTTGTGTCTTTGGCTGAATGTTAAGTTGTTCATGCATAGACTAAACCCCAGGAAACCTACCCAACTACCACGGAAAGAGTGAGAATGTAAAGGGAAACAACTATGGGAGCATGTGAAGGGTAAGGAGAAATTTGCATTGTGAACATTCAGTGGGGAGAGATTTTGTTGAGTTTAAGAGGCATTCCTGGGGCTGATGCTATGGCTTACTTGTTTAATCCCCTGCCTGCAGCACCAGCATCCCATATGGGCACCGGGTTCTAGTCCTGGTTGCTCCTCTTCCAGTCCAGCTCTCTGCTGTGGCCCAGCAGGTTAGCCCAAGTACTTGGGCCCCTGCAGCTGCATGGAAGACTAGGAAGAAGCACCTGGCTCCTGGCTTCATATCGGTGAAGCGCTGGCCGTAGCAGCCATTTGGGAAGTGAACCAACGGAAGGAAGACCTTTCTCTCTGTTTCTCTCATTGTCTATAACTCTACCTGTTAAAAAAAAAAAAAAAAAAAAAAGAATGTGTGACTTCCCCACTACATAGTAAAATCCTTATTAAAAAAAAAAAATAGCATTCCTGAGGATACTGAAAAAGATAATCTGGGTCTAGGGAAAAGGTCAACCAATAGAAGCAGACCCCATAATAAGAGATTATACAGGCCGGCGCTGCGGCTCAATAGGCTAATCCTCCACCTTGCAGCGCCAGCACACCAGGTTCTAGTCCCTGTCAGGGCACCGGATTCTGTCCCGGTTGCCCCTCTCTGCTGTGGCCAGCTCTCTGCTGTGGCCAGGGAGTGCAGTGGAGGATGGCCCAGGTGCTTGGGCCCTGCACCCCATGGGAGACCAGGAGAAGCACCTGGCTCCTGCCATCAGATCAGCACGGTGCGCTGGCTGCAGCGCACCGGCCACGGTGGCCATTGGAGGGTGAACCAACAGTAAAGAAAGACCTTTCTCTCTGTCTCTCTCTCTCACTGTCCACTCTGCCTGTCTAAAAAAAAAAAAGAGAGATTATACAAAAGCACTTTGAAAAATCATTATTAATAAGTTAAAACAATTTTAAAAAGCGTGAGTATAATGTGAAAAAATGGAAACTAAAAATAAAATGAATGCAACTTCTAGACCTAAAAATACAGCATCTCAAATAAAAAAGAAATCATTGACTGGGTTTAATACCAGATTAGACATTAGAAAAGATTAGTAAACTTCAAGATAAGACAATCAAAACAATCCAAACTGAAGTACAGAGAAGAAAAAGGGTATATACTGAAGCGATCTTCTGTATATAAAGATAATTGAAAATGAAAAAAAAAAAAAAGAAAAAGGAAGAGGCTGAAATCAGGTGCCAACAACTTGTGTAATAAAACAAAGCAGTGGAAATATATATATATATATATACACACACATATGTATATATGTCTTTTATGTATTTTATATATATGTATTATATATATGTATATATATATACATATATATAATACATATATATATGTATTATATGTATATATGTATATATATATATATATTATGAACCTTAGAAATACTAGGAAGGGGATGAAAAAAATTTTTTCTGAGTTCCTGAAAAATCTCATCCCATAGATCAAGAAGCTCAGGCATGGAAAGCCAAGACATTGTGGCCAAAAAATGACCTAAATGCATGATATGTGTAAGTGAGATTCCAGTGGAAAGAAGGGGCCATCAAAGGAGATACCTTTCTCTGAAGGAGGAGAGAACTTCCACTTTGACTATGGCCTTGTCTAAATAAGGTTGGAGTTTATGGACTCAAAAGGCTTCCATAGCCTTGGCAGCTCATGACAAGAGCCTCGGGCGATCACTGACATCATAAATAAGAGTGTCAGTTGTTAAATCAACAACAGGAGTCACTGTGCACTTGCTCCCCATGTAGGACCTTTGTCCTTGATGTGTTGAACTATGAGAATTAATGGTAAAACTAGTACTCAAACAGTACTTTATACTTTGTGTGTCTGTGTAGGTGCAAACTGTTGAAATCTTTATTTAGTATAGATCTTCTGTATATAAAGATAATTAAAAATGAAGCTTAATGAAGAATGGGATGGGATGGGGAGAAGGACGTGGAATGGTTTGGGGATAGGAAGGGGATTTGGGGGGAAAAATCGCTATAGTCCAAAAGTTGTACTTAAGAAATTTATATTTATTAAGTAAAAGCTTTCTCTCTCTCTCTCTCTCTCTCTCTCTCTCTCTCTCTCTCTCTCTATATATATATATATATATATATATATATATATATATATATATATATAAAGAAGCTCAATGCACCTCCAGCAGGAAGAAAACCACATTAAGGACAAAAATTCATAATACTATAAACAGTGATAAAGACAAAAGCCTACACGAATAGAAGCACACTAAATATAGAGGTTCAAAGAGTAAGAATAAAATGACTTCCCATCAGAAGCAATGCAAGCCAAAAGGCAATAGATACCTTTAAAGTGTGAAAAGAAATAATATCTTTAAAGTGATGTAGTACATATATTTCATTTTCAAAAATGAAAATGAGATGAAGATATTCTCAAACCAGTAAAAGGTGAGATAATTTGTTTCCATTTACCTAATTTATGAGAAATATTAAAGGCTTTTTTTTCACTGAAAGAAAATGATACCAAAACCAAATTTGAGTATCTTAAAGTTGATTCTTTTAAATATGCATGTAATATGTACTGGGATAGGTCATTTGCTATTTATTAAACAAGCCCCAATATAGTTAAAAGGATTAATATCATATAAAATGATTCTTGACCACAAAGGAATTGAGAAATAAATCACAAATCATCCAGATATATGGATGTTAAACAACACTATTATAAATGACACATGACTCAAAGAAGAAATATGAAAGGAAATTAGAAGAAAAATGAATTCAACTTCTCAAATTTATGATTAGCAAAGATTTCTTTAAAAAGACATAAAACAAAAAAATTTTTCTATGTGAGCAAAAAAAATGAAATGTCCTTTATCCAAACTGAAAAACTTCTGCATTAATAAAATCAAAAGGCAAACCACAGACTGGGACAAAATATTCAGAAAATACTTAGATGACAAAAAAACCCTTTTATTTTCAAAATAGTTTTAAATCTCTGACAACTGATTAGTAAGAAAACAACTCAATTTTTAAAAAAGATCAGAAGATTTGAACAAGATCATAGAAACTGGCCATAACTGTGTGAAAAGATGCTCAATAGTACTAGCATTAGGAAAATGAAAATTAACTTTGCAGTGAGTTACCACTACACACATATTAGAATGACTATATATTTCAATTTGATAGATTTTAAAAATAATCAAAAATAATAATAGAATTATAATCTGAAATCAGTTAATTCATTAGAAGACATCATTTAGGAATAAAGTATGCAAAGAATATGTATTAATAGATTTATTAGAAAATATCCTCTTGTTATCTACTTCTCTTTCACATTTTAATAATAAAAAGCTAGAATACCACAGAAGAACAAAAGTTCACAAGAAGTGATTACTTTTGTAAGTTATATTTGTTTCATTACTCATAAGAACAAACAACTGTCTATTATGCTATTTATTCTATCACCTGCATTTATGAGAATAAAACAAATGCAGACGAGCAAACTTATTTCCAGGATTTATTCATGAAAGTGCCTTATGCTACTTGAAAAGATAGGTACAAATTCAACCCAATCTCCAGGCTTGTTCAGGTTAAAATAATGATCATAATTCTTACTATAAGTCATTGTAAAATGTTGGCCTCAGCAGTTATCTATGCTATGGCATTTTATTACATTTTCATTCTTTGAAAATTCACGATCTATTTTACAGCTTTCAGTTAGCAAAAAAAAAAAAAATATATAGAAACATACTCGCTTTCTCAAAAGATTCATGAGAAATTATAGTTCTCTCCCACTAAACAAGTACCATTAATTGCCAAAGGTGATACATTTTTAGTAATCCAAAGAATTAATGTCATAATTATCCACTCATTTTCACAGTTTTCAGCTTGCTAAATTTCTTCTAAAATTCTCCCCCAGATTCTTAATTAAATAGTTTGCTTCTTAGGCTTATATAGTGGGTACCATTGTAATCTATTTGCTGTACTTACTCACCGAGTTTGCTAAATCAATTTTCATCATTTTGGAACATGAACCCCCTAGGGTGGACTTATTAATGTCAGCAACCATTCATATGTAGATGGGAAGATGAAACTTTGGGGAATTTTTTAAATGGCCTTAAGTGAGAATATAGAGTGAAGATGAAAGACTGTTAGGATTTATCTTGAGAAACGCCCAAGAGTAGAATAGAGGGGCTAGAACCTATGAAGAGGACAGAAATAAGCAGGAGGAAACTTACTGGATTTTGTCTCAGTAAATGTTTAAACAAAGAAGTGATAAACGATGCTCACAGGTTAAAATAACTGAGGATTAAGAAAATGTCCTTTGTATTTGTCAACATGGATATTATTACAAGTCTCCGTGAGAATTATTTCAATCAAATAATGGTAAGAGAACCAGACTGAATTAGTGGGGAGAAAGGGAAACAAAGAGCATGGACTAATCCTTTAAGACTGCCAGCTGTAAAAGGAGGAGGGGTACCTAGAGGGAGAGGTGGGTAAGGGGATGTAATTTTTAGGAACGAAAGAATTATGTTTAAGATAAGAAAGACTAGTTCAGAAGATGTAGTTAAATATACATGAGAGAGAAGAAATGATGAATAATTTATATTGCCTAGCTGAGAGCAAACATAGTTGAATGCATAAGTGGGATATTGACTTTAATTTAGAACAGGAACTCCTGTAATACAACTAGAGGGGAAAAAGAGAGGATAGGTGTAGAAGTTAAGTACATTGAGGCTTCAGTTGTCTCTGTGATGTAGAAGATTGTGTTGTCTACCAAATGAGAAGGGAAGACTGAGTGGAAACAGTGAGTGGAGATGCTTGGAAATACGCATCATGGAAAGTAGGAGAGAAATTGGACCCAAGAAGTGAAGTAGAAGTGACTGGGCACTAGAGAGGGGCCATAGAGGTTGGTGATGTAATAGTAATATGGATGTGTTCAGCTGTATGACTTTCTCTCTGTGTGTACAGACAGTGGAAAGTGAGATCCACGTGGAGTTAAGATTTTGCAAGCTTTGTAGTAAAGGTTACCCATGTATGAAGAATGAGTAAAGTGAAGGAACACAATATACTTGAACAAGATCCTGGGAAGAGCTAAAAAGCTAAAGAAAGTACCTGAAAAATCTCATTTAAAAAGTAATATCCTGGGCCGGCGCCGCGGCTCACTAGGCTAATCCTCCGCCTTGTAGTGCCAGCACAGCGGATTCTAGTCCCGGTCGGGGCACCAGATTCTGTCCCGGTTGCCCCTCTTCCAGGCCAGCTCTCTGCTGTGGCCAGGGAGTGCTGTGGCCCTGCACCCCATGGGATACCAGGATAAGTACCTGGCACCTGCCATCGGATCAGCGCGGTGCGCTGGCCGCAGCGCGCCAACTGCGGCGGCCATTGGAGGGTGAACCAATGGCAAAGGAAGACCTTTCTCTCTGTCTCTCTGTCTCTCTCTCTCTCACTGTCCACTCTGCCTGTCAAAAAAAAACAAAAAAAACAAAAAAAACAGTAATATCCTCCCATCATAAAATACGTGGAAATTATAGAAAGCAGCAAGGATAAAATACAAATTGTGCAAAGCTATAAAGCTCTACCATTTATTAAATAGTGGGTACTAATGGTTATTGTGCAGCAGATATTTAGGCTAGTGATTAAGATGCCTGTGTTGGATACCTGGATTGGATTCCTAATTCCATCTCCTGACTCTAGCTTTCTGCCAAGGCAGACCCTGGGAAGCAGTGGTGATGGCTCAGCTAATTAGGTTCCTGCCACTCTTTTGAGAGAGCTGGATGGCTTTCGTGGCTCCTGACTTAAGCCCTAGCAAAGGCCCTGTGATTGCAAGTATTTGGGGAATGAGCCAGCAGATGGGAACTCCCTCTCTCTTTATTTGTGTCTTTCTAAAAGTAAATGGTTTTATAATATTTCAGCCATCATTCTTCCTTCTCTTTTTTAAAATTCTATTTCATTTCATATACTTTAAACATTTCATAAATCATAAATTTTATTTTATAATGTAATTTTAATAGCCATAGAGTATGTACAGAATGGCCTTTAAATGTGTATTCATTTTAATGAGAGCTTAACATAATAAATTATGTATAATTTTTTCCTGTGTAGGTTTTAGATACTTGCACAATGAAAATGAATTTAAATTCACCAGCTAGATATCTTTATGATTTGTATGGCAGAAGAATTGAAGATATTTCAAAAGGTAAGTGGTATAGATTTTTGTAATAATTTTTTAAATTTTTTAAGATTTATTTATGGCCGGCGCCGTGGCTCAACAGGCTAATCCTCCGCCTTGCGGCGCCGGCACACCGGGTTCTAGTCCCGGTTGGGGCACCGATCCTGTCCCGGTTGCCCCTCTTCCAGGCCAGCTCTCTGCTGTGGCCAGGGAGTGCAGTGGAGGATGGCCCAAGTGTTTGGGCCCTGCACCCCATGGGAGACCAGGAGAAGCACCTGGCTCCTGCCATCGGAACAGCGCGGTGCGCCGGCCGCAGCGCGCTACCGCGGCGGCCATTGGAGGGTGAACCAACGGCAAAAGGAAGACCTTTCTCTCTCTCTCTCTCTCACTGTCCACTCTGCCTGTCAAAAATAAAAAAAAAAAAAAAAAAAAAGATTTATTTATTTATTTGAAAGAGTTACACACAGAGAGAGGAGAGGTATATATATATAGAGAGAGAGGTCTTCTATCCAATGCTTCACTCCCCAATTGGCCGCGACAGCCACAGCTCTGCCGATCTGAAGCCAGGAGCCAGGAGCTTCTTCCAGGTCTCCCAAGTGGGTGCAAGGGCCCAAGGACTTGGGCCATCTTCTACTGCTTCCCCAGGCCATAGCAGAGAGCTGGATCAGAAGAGGAGCAGCCAGGACTAGAATCGGTGCCCATATGGAATACCGGCACTTCAGGCCAGGGCTTTAACCTGCTGTGCCACAGTGCTGGCCCCTCATCTAATATTTCTAAAGGTACTGTTTTGCTAGTTCCCTTAAACACAAATTCCACATTTGTATGTTTAAATATGCTATTGAGATAGTCCTATCACTTCATCTAAACTTGAATTCTGTGCTTGAAGAGGGCAGAGATATCAATTACCATGTCTTTAATTGCAAGACTTTAGCTAAAGTTCCAGAAAACTATAGAGATTTGGAGATGTGGCTATACTAGATACTTCCATTTCCTCACTTGAAATAATAAAAGTAATTTATTTATTTGATTTATCATTCCTAATTAGTACTTATTAAATTCATTTTGTTTGTGGCGTTTTGATACTGCTTGTAACTCAAATTTTGGGGACTAGCATTGTGGCAAAGTAAGTTAAGCCACTGCCTGTGACGCTGTCATTCCATTTTTTTTTTAACTTTTATTTAATGAATATAAATTTCCAAAGTACAGCTTATGTATTACAATGATTCCCTCCCACCTGCAACCTTCCCCTTTCCTGCTCCCTCTCCCCCTCCATTCACATCAAGATTCATTTTTAATTCTCTTTATGTATAGAAGATCAGTTTAGTATATATTAAGTAAAGATTTCAACAGTTTGCACCCACATAGAAACACAAAGTGAAAAATACTGTTTGAATACTAGTTATAGCATTAAATCACAATGTACAGCATATTAAGGACAGAGATCCTACATGAGGAGTAAGTGCACAGGGACTCCTGTTGTTGACTTAATAAATTGACACTCTTGTTTATGGCATCAGTAATCACCCTAGGCTCTTGTCATGAGTTGCCAATGCTATGGAAGCCTTTTGAGTTCACCGACTCTTATCATATTTAGACAAGGTCATAGTCAAAGTGGAAGTTCTCTCCTCCCTTCAGAGACAGGTACCTCCTTCTTTGATGACCTGTTCTTTCCATTGGGATCTCACTCACGGAGATCTTTCATTTAGGTCATTTTTTGTTGTTGTTGTTGTTGCCAGAGTGTCTTGGCTTTCCATGCCTGAAATACTCTCATGGGCTTTTCAGCCGGATCTGAATGCCTTAAGGGCTGATTCTGAGGCCAGAGTGCTTTTTAGGACATCCACCACTCTATGAGTCTGCTGTGTATATGGATTCCCATGTTGGATCATTCTCTCCCTTTTTTTTTTTTTTTTCTATCGGTTAGTATTTTCAAACACTAGTCTTGTTTATGTGATCCCTTTGATTTTTAGTCCTATCATTATGATCAATTGTGAACAGAAATTGATCAAATGGACTAGTGAGATGGCATTGGTACATGCAACCTTGATGGGATTGAATTGGAATCCCATGGTATGTTTCTAACTCTACCGTTTGGGGCAAGTCAGCTTGAGCATGTCCCAAATTGTACATCTCCTCCCTCTCTTATTCCCACTCTTATATTTAACAGGGATCACTTTTCAGTTAAGTTTTAACACTTAAGAATAACTGTGTATTAATTACAGAATTAAACCAACAGTATTAAGTAGAACAGACAAAAAAAATACTAAGAGGGATAACGTATTAAGTTGTTCATCAACAGTCAGGGCAAGAGCTGATCAAATCACCGTTTCTCATAGTATCCATTTCATTGTAACAGGTTTCCCTTTTGGTGCTTGGTTAGTTGTCACCAATCAGGGAGAACATATGATATTTGTCCCTTTGGGACTGGCTTATTTCACTCAGCATGATGTTTTCCAGATTCCTCCATTTTGTTGCAAATGACCGGATTTCATTATTTTTGACTGCTGTATAGTATTCTATAGAATACATTTCCCATAATTTCTTTATCCAGTCTACTGTTGGGCATTTAGGTTGATTTCAGGTCTTAGCTATTGTGAATTGAGCAGCAATAAACATTAAGGTGCAGACCACTTTTTTGTTTGCCAATTTAATTTCCTTTGGGTAAATTCCAAGGAGTGGGATGGCTGGGTTGAATGGTAGGGTTATATTCAGGTTTCTGAGGAATCTCCAGACTGACTTCCATAATGGCTTAACCAGTTTGCATTCCCACCAACAGTGGGTTAGTGTCCCTTTTTCCCCACATCCTCGCCAGCATCAGTTGTTGTTGGATTTCTGAATGTGAGCCATTCTAACTGGGGTGAGGTGAAACCTCATTGTGGTTTTGATTTGCATTTCCCTGATTGCTAGTGATCTTGAACATTTTTTCATGTGCCTGTTGGTCATTTGGATTTCCTCTTTTGAAAAATGCCTATTGAGGTCCTTAGCCCATCTCTTAAGTGGGTTGTTTGTTGTTGTGGAGTTTCTTGATCTCTTTGTAGATTCTGGTTATTAATCCTTTATCTGTAGTATAGTTTGCAAATATTTTTCCCATTCTGTCAGTTGCCTCTTCACTCTCCTGACTGTTTCTTTTGCAGTACAGAAACTTCTCAGTTTGATGCAATCCCTTTAGTTAATTTTGTCTTTGACTGCCTGCACCTCCAGGGTATTTTCCAGGAAGTCTTTGCTGGTGCCAATATCTTGCAGGGTTTCTCCAATGCTCTCTAATAATTTGATGGTGTCAGCTTGTAGATTGAGGTCTTTAATCCATGTTGATTGGATTTTTGTGTAAGGTGAAAGGTAAGGGTCTTGCTTCATGCTTCTGCACGTGGAAATCCAATTTTCCCAGCACCATTTATTGAATAGACTGTCCTTGCTCTAGGAATTAGTTCTAGATTCTTGATCAAAGATAAGTTGGCTGTAGATGTTTGGATTGATTTCTGGTGTTTCTATTCTGTTCCATTGGTCTATCCATCTGTTTCTGTACCAGTACTATACTGTTTTGATAACTACTGCTCTGTAGTATGCCCTGAAATCTGGTATTGTGATGCTTCCGGCTTTGTTTTTGTTGTACAAGATTGCTTTAGCTATTCAAGGTCTCTTGCATCTCCATATGAATTTCTGCATCATTTTTTCCAGATCTGTGATGAATGTCTTTGGTATCTTGATTGGTATTGCATTGAATGTATAAATTGCTTCTGGGAGAATGGACATTTTGATGATATTGATCCTCCGAATCCATGAGCATGGAAGATTTCTCCATTTTTTGGTATCCTCTTCTATTTCTTTCTTTAAGATTTTGTAATTCTCATCGTAGAGATCTTTAACATCCTTAGTTAAGTTTATTCCAAGGTATTTGATTGTTTTTATAGCTATTGTGAATGGGATTGATCTTAGCAGTACTTTCTCAGCTGTGGCATTGCCTGTGTATACAAAGGCTGTTGATTTTTGTGCATTGATTTCATATCCTGCTACTTTTCCAAACTTTTCCATGCACTGCTGAGAAGAATGTAAGATCTTTAAATGTAGGATTGAAAGTTCTGTATATATCTGTTAGATCCATTTGGGCAATAGTGTTGATTAAATCTGCTGTTTCCTTGTTGATCTTCTGTCTGAATGATCTGTCTATTTCTGAGAGTGGAGTATTGAAGTCCCCTAGTACTATTATATTGCAATATAAGTCTCCTTTTAAGTCCCTTAACATATCTTTTAAATAAACCAGTACCCTGTAATTAGGTACGTATACATTTAAAATAGTTACATCTTCCTGTTGAATTGAACCCTTAATCATTATATAGTGTACCTCTTTCTCTCTCTGAACAGTTTTTGTGTTAAAGTTTATTTTGTCTGATATTAATATGGCTACACCTGCTTTTTGTTGGTTTCTGTTGGCATGGAATATCTTTTTCCAACCTTTCACTTTCAGTCTGTATGCATTTTTGTTGGAAAGATTTGTTTCTTGTAGGCAGCAAATAGATGGGTTTTGTTCCTTAATCCATTCACCCAGTCTGTGCCTTTTAACTGGAGAGTTAAGTTCATTAACATTCAGTGTGACTGTTGATAACTAGTGACTTTGCTCTACCATTTTCCCAAAGATATTTTCTAGTATATGCCTTGAGCTTCCTATGATCTTTTACTGGTAGGTTTTCTTCCTTTACCTTCTTTCATATTGATGGCTGTGTTTCCGTGTTTCTGTGTGTTGTAGCACATCTTTAAGCATTTTTTGCAGGGCTGGACGAGTGGCAACAAATTCTTTCAGTTTCTGTTTGCTATGAAAGGTTTTTATTTCACCTTCATTCACAAATGAGAGCTTTGCAGGATATAATATTCTGGGCTGGCAGTTTTTCCTCTCTTAGTACCTGGGCTATTTCTCGCCATTTCCTCCTAGCCTGTAGGGTTTCTGATGAGAAGTCAGCTGTGAGTCTAATTGGAGATCCTCTGAGAATAATCTGACGTTTCTCTCTTGCACATTTTAGGATCTTTTCTTTGTGTTTCACTGTGGTGAGTTTAATTACAATGTGTCGTGGTGAGGATCTCTTTTGGTCATATTTATTAGGGGTTTTATGAGCTTCCTGTACTTGGATGTCTCTGTCCTTCTCCAAACCTGGGAAATTTTCTGCTAGTATCTCACTAAAAAGGCCTTCTAATCCTTTCTCTCCAAGCCTTCAGGAACTCCTAGAACCCGAATGTTGTTTTTTTTTTTTTTAATAGTATCCTGTAGATTCCCGACAATATTTTTTAGATTTCTAATTTCCTCTTCTTTTCTTTGGTTTGACTGTATACTTTCCTGTTCTCTATCTTCTAAGTCTGATGTTCTCTCTTCTGCTTCACCCATTCTGTTTTTAAGGCTCTCTCATGTGTTTGTCATTTGATCTATTGAATTCTTCATTTCATTATGATTTCTCATCACTATCACAGTTTCATGTTCTACTAGTTGCTTCATTTCATTTTGATTCCTCCTTAATATTTCCTTTTTGTGAGAGTTATCTTCTATCCTGTCCAGTAACGATTTCTGTAGTTCAAGAATTTGTTTTTGAGAACTTCGTAATGTTCTTATCAATTTTTTGAGATCTGCTTCTTGCATTTCTTCTCTCTCATCATCTTTATAATCTTGAATTTGGGTGTCTTTTTTATTTGGTGGCATCATAATTGTCTTCCTTGTTCTTGTTACCTCGGTTTCTGCATTTGTTGTTTGGCATATTGGAGATATTCTTTGGTTTCCTTGCTGTGGTGTTTTTTCTTGTTATACTATGACTCTGGATTAAGTGGACTGTCTGCTTTTGATGGATCCTTAATGGCTGTGATGGGTGTGGCCAGAGAGCGCTGTTTGGCTCTTCAGGGTTGAGGGTGTGCCAAAGGTAACTCACCCAGGTTGTTCTCTCTCTCACTTGCTCTCTCTCTCTCTCTTTTTTTTTTTTTTTTTTTTTTTTTTTGACTCAGAAGGGTAGTAATTCCACACAGCTGAGTGGAGTTGAGGGTAGTTGATGTATGAAATATGGCCCCTGTGGGTATTCACCTGCTCTACCTCTGGGACCACACAAAGAGTTTATGCAGCCCTCAGTGTGGTCTCAAATTTCTCTGCAGTCTCTCACCTGGTTGCCAAGATTACCGAGTTTGTGTACTCGGTGAATTCTCTTGCCCACCCTCAGATTTTCACAGTCTCAGTTCGTTAGCTCCACAATTTCACTAGGTCCTAACCTCCTGCTATTTCTCCCCACCAGAGTCAGGTTTTTCTTCTTGGCTGATGGCGGGTGCCGCTTTATGTATGTCCAAAATGGCACCTGCTCTTTGTCTTGCTCAGCTTTGCAAGGTGAGTAGAGAGAGAGACTCATGTCAGTGCCGGTTCCCTTTATTTATTTGTTTTTTTTTTTTCCTCTCCTCCAGTCAACCTGGTGAACTTTCCCCAGCAGGGCTTCAAGCCTTGTTCCCTCTAGGCTCTTTCTGCCTTTCCCTGCCAATATCTCGGGTTACCGAGGTTTTTGTCTCACCTCCCATTCCAGCGCTGGTGTGCAGACTCTGCGGCTGGTCTTCCACGCTGTGGGCATCCTTGTTCTCCCTGAAGGTCCTCCGTGTCACATCCACTAGATCCGGAAGAGTTTCCTCTGCAATTTTTTCCTGAGCCTTTTCATGAGACTACAGTAATTCCACTTTTATTGAACTATCTTTTCCTGGACTATCAGTGCATGCCCTCACTATTCCGCCATCTTGGCTCCGCCTCCTCTGTCATTCCATTTTGGAGCACAGTTCCTCACTCCTCGACTTACTATCCAACTCCCTGCCAAGCTCCTGGGAAAGCAGTGGATGATGGCCCAAGTTATTGTGCCCCTCCTACCCACATGGGAGACTAGGGTCGAGTTCAAGGTTCTGGCTTCAACCTGGACCAGTCCCGGATATTGTAGCCATTTGGAGAGTTAGTAATGGGGACAAAGATATTTCTTTCTGTCTCTGTCTCTTTTCTTTTCCTCTCTGTCATTCTGCTTTTCAAGTAAATCAATAAATTTTATAAATTAAAAAAAAACCTCAAATTTTCTTGCTAAGGATTGGGTGTGTGTGTGTTTAGAAAGTAAATTTGTTTGTCTTTGTTATTTTTAATATTTTCTTTAGATTCAATAATTATTTTTCATTTCATGAAATTTTCTTCAGTGCTTTCAAGGATTCTCTAGATTCTTACCCATTATTTACAAGGATTAGATAAAATTCATTACCTACAAAACATGCAACACAAGGAATACTTCCTTATGGAGCATCATTATTAAATTTTATTTCTTACTTTCTTGCAATTTTGTCTCCTCTCCTATCACAACGACTAACATTTTTATTTTTGATCAACAATATTTTATAATCACCCCTACGCTTGCATTAACAAAACAAGTGACATTTTCTTAAGATGCTATCTAGTCTTGAATTATTTTCCAGCTCACCTGAACTTAAAAATTAGATTTGAGTGAACTGCTAAAATGTAAGTATAAGGAACCTTGGTTAAAATCAAAGATTTTTATTTAGAAAGTTGATTCTTTTCTCTTCCCAAATATGGTATAGCAGAATTACTTATCGAAACAAAAAAGCACTGACTCTGAGATGTGATACCTCATGGATGCCAGAGGCATTCAAGTTCATGCCTCATGCTTCACATGTCCCAGAAGTGTGCTATTATCACATTTTAATGCATGCCTTGCCCTGTGCTTCTGCATACTTATAAAAGCTTATGCCAGCTGAAATTAGCCTGTGCAACTACTAACTTGTGGAAGCATTATGAGATCACTGGACTTAAAATACTTAAGAAAGCTAATCCTTTGGAGGAACTTCCAGTCTATAGCACTGTAGTCACTTAAAATTAGGCTTTTGAGTTGGTTTTTTCTGTTATTATGATTTTGTTCATCAAATGATCAAGGTCTCTAAACTTTTATGCCCAGTGATCTTCTGAACCTTAGCTTCAGAGAAGTCAAAAGATACCCCACAAAAAGTTAAAAAAATATTGATAGTCTCTTGATTTGATGTGTGACTTTTTTCTTGCTTATTTTGTATCAGATCAGAAAATGTTATTTAATAATGTATAATGTTAAGAGCACAGATTAGTATCATTGTGCTACAGACTAAAAGCAAGAGATAAAAACTTTTCTTCTATTGCTTCATTTTTTGGAATTTGATACAGCTTCAACTTTTCTTTCTATGCTGTGTGAAATGAACACATTTGACATGACATTAAACTACTCTTACTTTGTCAGGTCTAGGAAAATGTTTAAAAATTCATGAGATTTGCAAATTGCTTCTATTTTTAGATTTCCAAAATATGGAAAGTTTTAATAAAGAAATTTATATTGGTTCACATGGGAAATTTCTTCAGTTATTGCTTCTATCTAGATCTATCCTTCCTGGAGTGAATGGGAGCTGTCTACTCTGTACAAATACCATATTCCTGTAAAGAGTCAACATACTAGCACAAAATATATGTGTGAAAAATATGTTCTGCAAAATCATGCCTACGGAAATTACAGGCTATGGAAGAAATAGAGTTGGGGAAAACCATTAAAAATTGTTGTACCTTTAAAACCAGAACATTAACTAGAATAATAATTATAATCTTAGGAAATGCTGTAACCAGCCTGGGTAGGTATATTATTAGTATACCACTTCAGAGGATATTAAAGCTGCACAGAAATAGTAGGTGGAATGAAGTGTAGGTTTGAGCCAGGGGAACTTTCTTTGAGGAAGCCATGGGAGGAAGTGAAACTCTCAATAGTCAGATTCATATAAGGACAGGGTTGCACCTTTCTGAGTTGGGAACCCCAGTGCAGCCACCAAACTAAGGATTTTTTTTCCCTCTTGAAGCTGGAATTCTTTCATTGCTTTCTGGACTTCCTTTGCTTAGAAAGAAGCACATATTCACCAAGCAAGCATCCATGTTATTCCGATAATTCCCTTATTTTCTAATCATACAGAAGCTTTTGATATTATAGGAGCACTTAACAGTGGCAGAATAGATGCAGATGAAGTAGTCATTTAATAATACTCCCATTTCACCTAGCCTTCCCCAACTTTTTGATCTCTTAATTTCTTTTTTGATGTTATTAATTAGTTTTACTATAATAATTTCATAACATTTACATATCAAATCATTGAACTGTGCACCTCTAGATATTAAAATTTTGTTTAAAAATTTATTTTTTATTTGAAACACAAAGTTACAGAGTGAGGGAAAGACAGAGAGAGGGAGGGAGAGAGAGAGAGAGAGAAAGTGAGAGAGAGAGAGAGAGAGAGAGAGAATCTTCCATTCGCTAGTTTGCTTCCCAAATGTCTACAAATGGCCAGGGCTGGGCCAGACCAAGAGAAGAGCCAGGAGCTTCTTCCAGGTCACCCACTTTGGTATGGAAGCCCAAGCATTTGGGCCATCTTCTGCTGCTTTCCCAGGCACATTAGCAGGGAGCTGGATAGGAAGAGGAACAGCTGGGACTTGAACTGGTGCCTATATGGAATACTGGCACTGTATGTGGCAGCTTTACTCAGTATACCACAACACCAGCCCCAAGATATTCAATTTTTATTTTTCAATGATACCTTAATAAACCTAGAAAAAAAACACATATTTGGAAAACTTCTCGAGTGTCAAGAAGGGTTTAAAGTTTTGTCCATTTTAGATATTGATGGTTATTCTTTCCATTTGGAAGTTGAAACCCAATATTATGACCTGGATGGAGAAATTGGTGAATGTTACAGACTAGAAAGGGAAAGAGTTTATTCTCACAGATAGACTCCAAGTCCCATTTTGACCTTACTGGGCTGCAAAGAGTGTTTCCTGAAAGTCCATCTAGTTAAACCCTCCTCTTAGCCTTATGAAGGCCAAATAGCTTTTGCATTTTTTTTTAATTTGTTCTAGAGGCTTACTTGTATTGTTGTTATTCATGGCTGGTTCACTCTGGCAGAGATCTCTTCATTTCCTTGATTGGATTATTACTTGTGGTGAGCCAGAGGAGTCACTTTCTGTCTTGAGGAAGGATATTCTCAGCACCTTAGGACCTTCAGGAGGCTGTATTCTAATAATCTACCCTGCTCCTTTGTGACTATTTCCAGATCATAGTAGGCGTTAAAATTTCTCCAATGATTGTGAAATGAGTTAGAATATCTTAATTAAATCACCCCAAGTGCCATTCTGTTACACATTGAGCATTCACTTTCTATTCCATTTCGCATCTAAGCTTATGTCCTGCAACAGAATCCAAAATAACTATTCTCTGAAAAGTTCTTAGAAGATTCTGCAGTGAGTTCAAATTCAGAACCAACATATTTCAATCGTAAAATTCCAACAAAACAGAGGTGCCCTGAATTTGAATGTAAAATCTTACTTATTTCCAACTTCTTGTGAACAATTAAAATTAAAAAAATTCAATCCAAAAGAAATAAAACTCTAAAAAAATGAAGTCAAAACTGAAGTCAATCCACAAGTCAAATAATGAGTTAATATATAATAAAAGTTCAAAATAAGGGAAAGTGCAAAGAAATTAAAGTCCTTCTCAATTTTTTGTTATTCCCGCTGTCAACCAGATGGCTTCTGGATGCCTGATTTGAGCTGGAATTTCTCCAGCAGCTACCGTCTGGGCTCCTGGAATGGGTGTCTTCCCTCAGGACCTCAGAAGTTGAATTAGGTCTACACCAGCTTTTTCGTGTGCCTTACTTCTAACCAAGTGAAACAATTATCACAACATCAGCACCTCGCTCAGCACATTCAGAATAGAAACCAATCCAAGAAAATGTGTACATTTAAAGTAAAATGATGTTTCCAGGACCCTGTGTTTGACATAATCTAGACCCACATGACTATTGCCAAAGACCACAGCAGAGATTAAATGAAGTATGGCAAAGAAGAGTAAATATTCTTCATGCCAGTCTTTCATTGATGCCAGTCATTCAATGCTGTTGCCTGGAGTCTGTGACCTGTGATGTGACTTATTGGGAAGCAATATCCCATTGAGGCATTAATTATAGCATCATGTATTTATAATGCCTTGAAGGTAAAATTAACTACTGCATACTGTCTCCTGTCTCAATGAGACTACCTAAGATGTTGATTAAGTGCTCTGATTTTGGAGTAAAGCTTCAAATTCCACTTGTGTCACTTACTCTGTGATCTTAGGAAGGTTACTTAGCATCTCTGAGAGTCAGTTTCCTCATTTATAAATTAGAGTTATAATATTTACTTTAATAGACTGTTGCAAAGATTAGTGATTTGAGTTGTGAAGTCTTTAGTACAAGAGCCCTGCACATGGTAAATATTGTATAAAATTAGAAACATTATTATTGATATTAATGTCATTATTCTTAAAAAAGATAGTGCAAGTGTTATGTTTTTTCAGCATTTAGAAATTTGCACTGGTAACAGCACCATTATTAAGATTTATTTTAGTTTCCATCATTAAAGTAATTCAGATATCTGAATATTCATTTTCTTTTGAGTCAATACTTCTAGATTCCATGCTGAACTAGTTTCAGTGTGGTAGCATGGCACCCGCTCTGTCGTAAGAGTATTATTTTCTTTCTTTCCTTTTTTTTAAAGATTTCATTTATTTGAGAGGCAGAGACACAGAGAGAGAAAGAGAGAGAAAGAGAGAGAAAGAGAGAGAGAGAGAGAGAGAAGTCTTCCATCCATTGATTCGCTCCCCATACTGCCATAAGGGCAGGAATGGGGTTGATCAGAAGCCAGGAGCTTCTTCCGGGTCTCCAACATGGGTGCAGGAGCCCAAGGACTTGGGCTGTCTTCCATAACTTTCTTAGGCCACAGCAAGAGCTGGATTGGAAGTGGAGCAGCCTGGACTAGAACTGGCGCCCATATGGAATGCTGGCCCTGCAGGTGGCCTTATCCGCTGCTTCACAGTATTGGCCCCTACTTTTTCCTTTCCTCTCCTCTCCTCCCCTCCCCCCCCCCTCCCCTCTCCTCTCCTCTCCTCTCCTTTCCCCCTCTCTTCTCCTCTCCTCTCCTTTCCCCCTCCCCTTCCCTTCCCTTCTCTTGTCTTCTCATTTCTCTCTCTCTCTCTCTCTCCTCTCCTCTCCTCTCCTCTCCTTTTCTTTTCCCATTTCTCTCCTCCCTCCCTCCTTTACCTCCTTTCTTCCTTCCTTTCTTTTTTTTCTAAGTTTTTTTTTTAATTTTATTTATTTTACTTGAAAGTCAGGGTTACACAGAGAGAGAAGGAGAGGCAGAGAGAGAGAGAGAGAGAGAGAGAGAGAGAGAGAGGTGTCTTCCATCTGCTGGTTCACTCTCCAGATGGCTGCAACAGCCGGAGCTGCACAGATCCAAAGTCAGGAACCAGGTGCTTCTTCCGGTCTCCCACTTGGGTGCAGGGGTCCAAGGACTTAGGCCATCTTCTACTGCTTTCCCAGGCCATAACAGAGAGCTGGATTGGAAGTGGAGCAGCCGGGTCTCAAACCGGAACCCATATGGGATGCTGGCACTACAGGCCAGTTCTATTTTCAGTTTACGTAAGGATCATATAGTTAGCCCTACATTAAGTAAAAGAGTTCAACAAATGGTGTGAAGAAAAAAAAAATTGTTCCTCAATGGAAGAGACAAGGGCTGTAATTAATCATCGCAAAATAGACCTTTTATTGCAGCTAGATCAGCATCTTGAGGGTCTCAGACACTGCAGTGACTTGCACAGTTCCCGAGTTCATTACCTTTGCTTATATTATTTAATGACTATTTGGATCATCTTCCTATTCTGCATCTAATCCATAATTAGTGATTTGTGTCCGTCAGGAGGTATTACATTATTTTGTGACAACAAATGATTTTAGAACTCTCAGTATACATTTTTTTTGGGCATTGCCTAAAACCTCTATTACAATATGGCACCTGGCGGATGTTCGAGGGGTGTGCATGTCTTTCGTAAGCTTTATAATCCTGTACACTTCCTCAATAAAGTAGTTCCTGCTTCAACAGAACTCAACAGGTGCTTGCTGTGGTGTGCTTGACCCATTGACCTTACCCTTCCGGTTCACCTTGTTGGGGAGTGCTTGTACTGTCCCCTGCTGGTCAAGGGCCAGCCTCAGGCTTAAGACCCCAACACATTTTGGCAAATTCCATAGGACTACAAATGACATGTTACATGTGTTTGTAGGTCAAATGCACCTGTACTAGAATTTATCAAAGTAAGTCACTTGGCTTCTTAATTAACAGCATGAAATGTGTAACTTTTCTGTGGGGAAGCACATTGCAAGTCACACAGCTAAGTCTGTTATAAATATAAGATGAGAAGGCCAGCAGATGTTTTGAATTATCCAAAATCTATTAGTTATATACTGCTAGGTAACATATTACCCCAAAATTTAGCAGTTCAAAGCAACAAATATGTACTGTGTCTCAGTGTTAGTGAGTAAGAAATTCAGGATTGGCTTAAATTGATTCCTGACTCTGGGTTGCTCACAAAGCTTGAATTGAGGTGTCAGTCTACAAAGTTTTAATATATCATTTAAAAATATTATTTAAATCCTACATTACTTTGTTTACTAAAACCTCATTTTTATAACTACTTTTTTTTTTTAGATTTTTATTTATTTATTTGACTGGTAGAATTACAGACAGTGAGAGAGAGACAGAGAGAAAGGTCTTCCTTCCGTTGGTGCACTCTCCAATTGGCCACAACAGCCGGAGCTGTGCCGATTCGAAGCCAGGAGCCAGGAGCTTCTTCCTGGTCTCCCACGTGGGTGCAGGGACCCAAGTACCTGGGCCATCCTTCACTGCTTTCCCAGTCCATAACAGAGAGCTGGATTGGAAGAGGAGCAACCGGGACAGAATCCAGCGCCCATTTAGGATACCGGCACCACAGGCGGAGGATTAGCCTAATGAGCCACGGCGCCAGCCCCTAAAACTTCTTTTTGTTTACTTTGTTTAATAATGCCTTCTTTTCATAACTTCTTTGGATTCTGTTCATAACATATGACATAAAATTTGTTTATATCGTATTTCTCTTTTGTGTGTGTAGGACTATCTCCTTAACTGGAGAGGAATTTTTGTATAATATTGTACTTTAAAAAATCTAATATCTAGAGGCCAGTGCTGTGGCCTAGTGGGTAAAACCTGTTTCCTGTAGTGCCGGCATCCCATAAGGGTGCTGGTTCGAGTCCTGACTGCTCCATTTCTGATATAGCTCTCTGCTATGGCCTGGGAAAACAGTAGAAGATGGCCCAGTGCTTGGGCCCCTGAACTCATGTGGAAACCTTTAAAAGTTCCAAGATTATCATTTATTGATGTACAGTGCAATATAGGAACAAATGATAATGACTGTCTTTTCATTACCTATTTCAGAATAGTGTTGATTGGTTTACTTTTGATCTCATCAAAAGGGTTTTTGGGGATCACCAAAATCTCACCATTTTTGTGAATCTTTTCTAAATTGTCTCCCACTAGTGTCTAGTCACATCATTTTCCATTTCTAACAGTCATAACTTCTTTGCAAAATTTATTTTATAGTAAAGTGAAATCTAGTCTTTTAAACAGTTACCATTGGTCCCACAGTTATTTACTAGTCTGTGATATTCCTTTCAAATAATTGAATATGTATAACTTCAGTCTTTTCCAGGTTAAATATCCCTAGTCTCTCCAGCTATTTATTTGACCTGTCACCAGTCTTCTCTGTTCTGTTTTTTTTTCCCCCAGTGCTTTTCTTGGTGAGACTTGAAATGATATTCAATTTTCTTAGGTCAATCACCAAGGAATAAATCATCCCCATCTCCTCTTTTTTCATCAGATCATTATGTAATCCACAGTTACATTATTATTCATATTAGACATGTTGACCTATATTTTTAAAATTTCTGTATTTTCTTTTTTTTTTTTTTTTTTGACAGGCAGAGTGGACAGTGAGAGAGAGACAGAGACAGAGAGAAAGGTCTTCCTTTTGCCGTTGGTTCACCCTCCAATGGCCGCCGCGGTAGGCGCGCTGCGGCGCACTGTGCTGATCCAATGGCAGGAGCCAGGTGCTTCTCCTGGTCTCCCATGGGGTGCAGGGCCCAAGCACCTGGGCCATCCTCCACTGCACTCCCTGGCCACAGCAGAGAGCTGGCCTGGAAGAGGGGCAACCGGGACAGGATCAGTGCCCCGACTGGGACTAGAACCCGGTGTGCTGGCGCCGCAAGGCGGAGGATTAGCCTTGTGAGCCGCGGCGCCGGCCAAAATTTCTGTATTTTCTTTATTTGAAAGGTAGAACAAGAGTGAGAGCTAGTGTGAGAACTAGAGCAAGTGAGAGAGATATCTTCTATCTTCTGGTTTACTTCCTAAATGCCTACAACATTGAGGGCTGGGCCAGGCTGTAGCCAGGTTCCAATAACTCAATCTAGATCTCCCACATGGCTGGCAGGGACCCAGGTACTTGAGCTGTCATCTGCTGCCTCCTAGGGTGTGCATTATCAGGAAGCTGGATTGGAAGCAGAGGTAACACTTGATTCTAGGTACTGTGATATGGGATGCTAGCACCTCGGCAGTGGCTTAACCTGCTGTCCCATAATACCTGTCCTAACCTATATGATTGGAAATTGCAAGTCAACTAAACCAAATTCTTGCTCACAATTTTCTAGTAAGTTATTTGTGTCTTGTCTTCTACTTGTACTCCTGCTTTTTTTTTTTTTTTGGATGTGACAACAGAACTTTAAATACATTCTTACTAAATTTCTACTTCTAAGGTTTTTATAGTTTGTCTTTACAAGATTTTTCCAATATTTAACCAGCCATCCAAGGATTCATAGTTTCTTAAATTTTAGTTTTCAATTGTAAATTTGGTGTGAATCCCAGTTTTACCCCAATTTACGAATAAGAATAAAAATGTTGATGAGGCTATGTTTAGGGACAGGGCTCTTTAGCATGCTAATAGAGCCCTTGCTTCTGATTTTATCAAACCTCCATGGATATGGTTGTTCATTTAATTATAAATATATGAGCTTGCTTTATCTGTGACTTAGACACAAGTCTTTTAAATGCATCACTCTACTAATACTATTATAAAAATGACTTCAGTCTTTTTTCATAATTTATATACTAAACCAATGTTTACAGCTTTTTCATGGCCTGAAAGACCTTCAGAATCTGGTTCTTCCCTACCAACTTCTCTATCTTCACTTAGTATTAATGGTGCCTTTGTCTCAAAATTCAGGTCACTGTATTTGTTTCTGCTCCTCAGACACACTCTCCTTCATGTCATGTATCATTTCCTCTGCTTGGATTCTCTCCCTCTAATTGTTGCAAGTGATAGTCTACTCATCTGAAGATCTTAGTTTATTACTTCTCAGAAATTTCCTGTCATTGTCTTGCTTCTCTACCCCTTTTCGCCCTTTTCCAGGATGGTGTGTTTTTACACATCTCTAGGGTTCTCCAGAGAAACAGTAACTGTTTATAACCACCACTACCTCCTCTAAGAAATTGGTTTGAGGCCAGCATTGTGGTAGAGCGGGTTAAGCTGCTGCCTGTGACACAGCATCCCATATGAGTGTTGGTTCAAGTCCTGGCTGCTCCTTTTCCTGATCTAGCTTCCTGCTAATGTGCCTGGGAAATTAGCAGAGGATGGCCCAAGGGCTTGGGCCCGTGCCATCCATGTTGGAGACCCAATTTGAGTAAGAGGTTCCTGGCTTCCACCTGACCCAGCCCTGGCATTGTGGCCATTTGGGGAGTGAACCAGTGGATGGAAAATTTCTCTCTTTCTGTCTCCTCAATCTCTCTCTCTCTCTCTCTCTCTCTCTCTGTGTGTGTGTGTGTGTGTGTGTTGGGGGCCATTTATTTTGTTTTCTTTCATTATGATTCCTTTTATCACTTTCTTCATGAAAGAAACTGTGAGCCAGGGCACATTCACTCATAACTCTTCTTTCCCCTGTTTTGGACATTATATTTCTCCATATATTTAAATGGGAACATGTAAAGACATTTATTTATTTGAAAGGAAGAATTAGAGAGAGCGAGAGCAAGAGAGGCAAAGAAACTGAGGGAAATCTTCCATCCACTGGCTCACTTCCCAAATGGCTGCAATGGTTGAGGCTAGACCCAGCTGAAGCCAGGAGTCAGGAGTTTCCTCCATGTCTTTGATGTTAGTGTGGAGGCACAAATACTTGGCCCATCTTTCACTGCTTTTCCAAGTGCATTAGCAGGAAGCTGGATTGGAAGTGGAGCAGCTGGGACACAAGCCATCACCCACATGGGATGCCAGTGTCAGAGGTGGCAACTCAGACTGCTAGGTTGCAATGCCAGCCCCAAAATGGAAACATTTAAAAGCAAGAAATCATGAGTTCTAAATAAAGGACTTAAATAGGAGGTTTGCAAACACTTTATGGTCTGCTACGCTGTTGTAGATACATCCATTTGTCTGCAAAGAGGTATATTTGCCAGTACTTTGCTAAAAGATAATGCTAGTCACAACCTATTGGGGATTGCTTTCCACTGGAAAAATTAATGGTTATATTCTGGTGTCGGGAATCTCAAGTTCCATGCACAAAATTTTCTCTCCAAGAGTCTCCTGTCTGTTCATTACATTTTTGCTTCATAATGAATGACCCCATGTTGGATTCTACTGATTACTGTTTTTTTTTCCCCCCAGAGGATTCACAAGCCTTTTTTTTTTTTTTTTGACAGGCAGAGTTTGACAGAGAGAGAGAGAGAGATTGATGGAGAGAAAGGTCTTTCTTTTTCCGTTGGTTCACCCGCTAAGTGGCCGCTACGGCCAGCACTGTGCCGATCCAAAGCCAGGAGCCAGGTGCTTCTCCTGGTCTCCCATGTGGGTGCAGGGCCCAAGCACTTGGGCCATCCTCCACTGCCTTCCCGGGCCATAGCAGAGAGCTGGCCTGGAAGAGGGGCAACCGGGACAGAATCCGGCGCCCCGACCGAGACTAGAACCCGGTGTGCCGGTGCCACAGGCAGAGGATTAGCCTAGTGAGCCACGGCACCGGCCCACAAGCCATTTTTTAAAAATATTTTCTAAAATGTTTTAGAGGATTAAGATGAACTTTGTGAGTGAAGCGCCTTTGGAATTTAACATGTACGCTTCTCTTCAGTGTTTACTGCCCTTTTTTCTTACCTTTCTTTCTCAAAACTTATGACACAGAAACTTCAGGTATCTTTCTGAAGAGGGTTGCCGAGTGCAACCTTAATTACTGCGTAATTAATCCATCCTTCTCTAGGGCAAGTATTGGTATACACAAAAGCAGCTGCCAGAAGAGAGCCCTTTTGTGTTAGAACTCAGGAGGTCTTCATAACTGTGTTCTCTGTGACTTTGGTGTGGTCCCAGGGTTCCTTATATGTGGTCCTCGTGCCTCTTAGTGAGGACCCAGGCATGACACTGGGGCTGTCCTTGTTGCTTGGATCCAAAACATAATCACTGATGTACTCCCTCCCTCCCTCCCTCCCTCCCTCCCTCCCTCCCTCCCTCCCTTCCTTCCTTCCTTCCTTTCTTCCTTCCTTCCTTCCTTTCTTTCTTTTTTTTGTCATATAGAGATAGTGAGAGAGAGAGAGAGAGACAGAGAGAAAGGTCTTCCCTCTGTTGGTTCACCCCCCAAATGGCCGTTATGGCCGGCACTGCATGGATCCGAAGCCAGGAGCCAGGTGCTTCTCCTGGTCTCCCATGTGGGTGCAGGGCCCAAGCACCCAGGCCATCCTCCACTGCACTCCCGGGGCACAGCAGAGAGCTGGACTGGAAGAGGAGCAGCCCGGTTAGAACCTGGCGCCCACATGGGATGCTGGCGCTGCAGGCAGAGGATTAACCACGTGAGCGACGGTGCTGGCCCTGATTTATATTTTCACTATTGATCTACCAAACATGTTAGAACTTTATTATGGCTTGATTAAAAAGATACTTTGGTGGCAGTTAGAGACCTCCCATTATAATTGGATCACTGTCTTCCTCTGTTAAATAAGTGAATGCAGAATTTTGTGATGCGAACATTAACAAAACAGTCTAATCTACTCATAGACTAATATCTGTCAGAAATCCTCTTTGAAGTCTTTAAAACTTAGACACCCTTTTATCTCCATGAAGATGTGATCAGCACTCCTAGGTTTTGTTGGGCTAAACTTGCTTCAGGATTTCATGTTTTTTTTTGGTCAAGTCCTTGCACCATTACCCCTTGAATTTCTCTTTCTATTTTTAGGCTTTTTTTAAAGTCTTTATGTTCAGCCTTTGAACTCTACCACCAAAAATCTTACTCTGACTCTAATGACTTCTCTATGATTCCAGAAGTCCATTATAGAATATGCTATACTAAGTATAATTGCTGATGAAAACAGCCTAATTTTACTACCTGTTATACAATAATTTGTCACAAAGTTCTCCATGTGGCCTTACCATTTCCATTCAGGGGAACCAAACTGCTTTATTCACAATTAAGTGATTTCTAGGACTCTCTCAATTAGGTATGTGTGTTTAGGGGATTAATATTTGAGACTTAAAAAAAGAGAACAAAAAATTAAAAGAGCCATATTTTTTACAATTTGTATTAGTGTGACTACGATAGAGAATTTTGACATATTTTACAATTAGCTTGGTTTTGAATGTTATTTATATAGATAAGTGCTTTGTATTCTTGTTTTACTAATTTTGATTATATCTTTTCCTACTGGGTCAAAAGTTCTTTTGTACCACATGTAACACTATTTGGGTCAAACTTTTCAGGATAGTAATATAAATTACAAAATAAATAAATGATAAAATGTCAGTTATTAAGCAGTTATATAGCAACATTCCTAAAGGTCATTACTTTTTAGTTTTTGGTAAATTTATTTGGGTTCTATGTATTATACTTTTTACAACTACTCTATGATGATAGTTTAAATTTTATATAGAATTTTAAAGTTCAAAAGAGCATGTCATAAAGCATGTCATATGTATTCAATTTTTATATATTGATATAGACCACTGCCACATAAAAACAGACTAAATATAGTTGTTTCTCAACACTTCTCTAAGTATTCTTAAGTTGAGGGTAGATCAATCCGATTAAATTATTTTACATCATCACTAAATAGCAGATGTTTTAGATGCCCAAGAAATTGAGTTCACAAAATACTCGCATTTTTCAAAGACGTACAAATTATTGCTTTTGCTGAGGGAAAAGGCAAGATTCAGACAATAGAATCCCAGCTTATTTCTACTTGTATAAATCAAGTCATTTAAATAAATGAATTGTGTATGCTGACCTGTTCTACCAATGTGCTACCGGGGGTGGATGGAAAAAAAGATGTGCATGGTGGTGGAAGTAGAAAGAGGCATAAAGCGTATTGGAAAACTACCAAATGTCCCCTGCAAATGGGCCCTATTCAGAATCAGTAAGCGTATGATGAGTGAAGTGGTTTTGAATATCGCCTTTAGATTCCATGCTGTTACAAGGCCAGCCCTGAACATGGCAACTCTTATTTCCACACACAGTACCTCTTCACTCTCAATTTAACCCCAAAATCTGATGAACCCATTACTCCATACTTGATTTCATGGAACAAGGAGTAGATATAGTTACAAATGATCAATCACAAGCCGTGAACCAAAGCAGCAAGGCATTAACAATTCACACCATTTCGGTCCACTTGCTCAAGCAGAAGATGTGCCAGCATATTTAATGCACAGCTACTTCGTTCAGTTTAAGAAAAGGCACGACTTAAGCTGCATTTTCAAAAAAGAGGGGACTTCCTAAGGTTTCATACGTCCTAATCCCCAATGTCAACGTTTGCCCACAATCAGCAATTAAAATAACCAAGTGTCCTGTAAAGGTCGTAATGTCTAAATTAAAATTTGCTCAGGTAAAAAACAACATGATCTATGAAATTCTTCCCTCCAATGCATCCATGTTCTGCTTGATCCTATCATACAAATCAATGTCTCTTACAGCAGAACTAGACCCCTTAGACCCCATAGGCAATGTGCCGTCAGTTTAATAGGATCACTGAAAAACCAAAGCAGCTGTGAAAGATTGCTCTAAGTATAGCAATCGTGCGCTTGTCATTTTGTTCAGTGGAGGAAAAATCCAAATTTGGGTAGGCATCGGTATTTAAGAAAACGACTGCAAACTCTATTCTCACAAGTACCTTAGGGACAATAAGATTTGACATACGGCATATAAACAAAAGTACACAGCAGCTGTTAGTTTAATTTTGTTTGAATAAAAATATGCTGACATAAATCAGGCAACCTAGGAGACAGTATGCTCTCCATCACTCAACCTTCCCAGCAGACCACACCCTCCAGTGGCATCTATTGGTTGTTCTGGGATGAGGAGCTTTCTGGCTATTATCTAAAGCTGGATGAACAGCATTAAAACACATATATACCTTGGCATTAGCTCAAACTTCCCACAGGTATACTTTCTGGACTGAGAAGAAGTCAAATTTTAGTATCTTTGAAGAGCTCTCTTTATCCCAAAATGACTCTTTAGGTCAGCTTAGTTAAAAAAGAAAAGATAAAGAAAAAACCAAAACAAATTCCCATCAAATGGTGAGAATTCCCCAAATTTCTCAGTCTATTTCTGAATAATGAGCAACTAATAATAGTTGAGTATTTTTGAGGCTGAGATATGCAACTTACTGCCACAAAGCACATAAAAGTTTCTTTGTAGGTAGTTGTGCTCTGGGTAGTGTTTTCCTCTTTTATAAACTCATGTACTCTGACTGAAATGTGAAAATTACAATTTTATGTAAATTATCATTCTAGATATTTGACTGGCATGAACTTCAATTTTTTTTTTACTGAAAGCAGATTATTAAAGCCTTTGATTATTTCCTTTGATTATTCTTGAAGATATATTATTAAAATCCTGAACATTTTATCTTTTCATGCTAGATTCAAATACACTATGCAAAGTGGTTCTTTTAATGTCAGATATTGCTTTTGGAGAGGATGTATATATAATCTATATAGTTTAGGTATAGATCTTGACAGAACATATCCATCTGTATCTAATTGGTATTTTATTAGTTTGGTGGTTTCTCTTTAGAGGGGTTTTTGGGTCCTTCTCATGTACTATTCCTATCTTTTGTCGTAGTAAGCTCAATCTTTTATCAGTGATGAAAATAGTTTAAATATAAGGTCCTCTTGAAGATTGGTCAGTTTGTTTTCTTATATAGTGTTTGAAATTGCTGTTTGGAGTTCTTAGAGGGATATGCCTTTATAATTTAACATAATTATTTTAAATTTAATCTAATAATCCCATATTGCATAAATATTATTTGTCTTTTCCTTTAGAAGCATGATTTGTAGGCTAAAGGATAGGCTAGAGAACATAAATTTTCCAAGAAGTTTAAAAAATATCCACCTCTTGACTTTGCCTGGTTAGTTAAAACTTCATTGACAAATCTATGGTTTTCTTTGTATGTTTGTTTTCTTCCTTATTCTTCAAAATAATATTATAAGTAAAACAAGAGCATATACCCTAATTATGTTTTGAAATTCTGGTATACTTATATTTAGTGATTTATAGAAAGTTGCAAGTTCTGTGGCTGGTGCTGTAGCATAGTAGGTTGGGCTTCTGTTTGCAGTGCTGGCATCCCATATGGGTGCTGGTTTGAGTTCTGGCTGTTCCACTTTTGATGCAGGCCCCTACTAATGGCCTGGGAAGGCAGTAGAGGATGGGCCAGGTACAGTGTCCTCTGTACCCACATGGGAGACCTGAATAGAGCTTCTGGCTCCTGGATTCGGATCTGCCCAGCTCTGGCCATTGTGGCCATTTGGGGTGTGGACCAGAGGATGGAAGACTTCTGTCTCTCTCTCTCTCTCTGTGTCTCTCCCTTTCTCTGTCTGTAATTATGCCTCTCAAATAAATTAAAATATATTTTTAAAAAGTTCTAAATGGTGCCAAATAGTCATACTCATGGTCCTAAAAGTGAACCTACAGGACTGTGCACAGCATATTTGAATTACCATTTATTCACCCAGTAGACATTTTTTGAGGCCTGCTTTTACTAAACTAAAAGTTACCCATGATTAAATGTACGAATTAGCCAGTTTTGATCATTCACAATGTATACAGTATTGAAACATCCTATTGTACCTAGTAAATCTTTACAATTACTATTTTTCAAGTAAAAATAGTTAAAATAAAAGCAGTCTAAGAGCAAACTTCAAATTATTTAGGATTTACTGGAAGAAGGAAAAGATGAGGACTAAAAGAAATCAATAAGGAAAAATATATAAGAAATTTTATGATAAGCATAGGAGAGGGAGCAATTAATTCTGCTTAAATAATTTCTGCTATTTTTCCAGAGGAAGTAACATTTGGTGTGACTCTTGAGGAATATGTTAAGAGGGAGAAAAGGGGGGGGGGGAATGCAAAGGAAATAGAACAGCATAAAGTAGAAAGATATCACTTGATAGTTCTGAAATTAATTTAGCTACTATTTTTGGTCATATGATCTATCTACTTAAAATGTTCAGTATTAGCTCTGCCAGTGAAGGTACTCTTTCTGGATACATGACCTGTTTATCTAACATTTTCAGTCTCAGTTCCAAACCTATTGAAAATATTACATTAATTTCAATTTTCCCTGTAGTCATAACTTTAAATAAAACAAAATTAATAAAAAGTGATTATCCACATAACTTTTCATTTTTTCCAGCGGTGGAAATGATCCTAGAAGAATGATCTCATTTGATTGATGTGTGTGTATTGATAAATTTAAGGAATAATTACTTTCCAAACCATTTAATATAAAATATTAAGGGCTTACTAAATGAAAACTCTGAAAATACAGCAAAGCAAATTCTTGTCACAGTCATATACATACGAGAAAACAGGTAGAACATCTACATTAAAGACCTTCCACATAAGGAGACATGCTTATATGTAGTTCTGCATATAAATATTAAAGGGACACAGGATAACCTTCTTGAATGAGGCAAGTAGCAGTTGGACAAGCACATGGTTTGGAAACACACTAAAGGTAATATCCCCAAAGGTATCTGTGTGTGCATGTGTGTGTGTGTGTATACATACATACATATATATTTAATATCTACCAGAGCTGTGCTAACTTGTAGTAACATCTGTGTTTATTTTCCTTCCAAGGCTAATGCATGTCTGTTGATCTTTATAAATCATTGTCCTAGTTTTTTGCACATATTTATATAATAGTCATCTTTAACAGAATGATGTCTCATATAGGGAAGGAGAACTCTACACACACAAAGGAGAATAGAAAATTGTTGATTAAGAATACTTATGACCTCTCATTTGGTATAAAATATTATGGATCCCCACGAACACATAAAAATAGTTAAATAATTTACACATGTGCTAAAAATTTATGGTTGAAGTTGAAAAGTCAAATGATTTCTGTTTAAAAAAAATCAACCATCCAATTATACTTCAAAACTACATTTTAGGGCTAGGCTCCTTTTTAAAAATATAGAATGGAGAGTTCTTTAATTCTAACTGTATAACTATTTTTTCAATATAACATATTAGGCCGATTTATATTTTCTTTCCAAGTACTTAGACATATCATTTTCTTATGTTTTCTGTACCTTCCTAGTTAGTGGAAACATTGTTTGTTCTTGGAGTGTGCTTTGTCTTCCTTTTCAAGAAGATCATCAAAGTTACTAGTTTGCAGCTTCCAAAAAGAAAGAACCTTCTAATCCCTAGTTCAGAGGCTAACCTTTATTAGTGCTCTCGTGCTTATAATGAGGGCCCTGCTTCCAGCAGGGAGATTCTGGGATACTGAACAGATTATTCAACAAGTTCACAGCAGATTCTGAAGTCCCTTATAAAACCTGCGTGTGAATACTGCTTTCTTTGCTTTGCTGTTTCTGGTTTCCATAGTATTCCTAATTATATAAATCATGTGGAGCATGGGAGCTGTTTTCCCTCCAATATCAATTCTGACACTACTTATCTGGTGATTAATTTTTTTCTTTCTTTTTTTTTTTTTTAATAATTCTGGTGGAGCATACAAACCGAAAAAAAAGTTTTCTTGTTAGAAGATTTAATAAATGCCTTTTTGGAATCCCTTGGACTGACATAAAGAATCTGAAAGTTATTTTGTAACAAGCATAGATGAATGAGACTAATCTTATAAAATGTTCTGATTTAAACTCAAGATTAACTCTAGGTTGTAAATCATTCATGTTTATCACCTACTTCTTTATTTAACTTTATTTCAACCTAACACCTATTTATGTAGTGTCTTTCAATGTTCAAAAGCATACTAAATTCAGTGAGTGTGCCAATTAAATATGTATAAATTAAAATCTAATCTATAATAGTATATGGATATTGAAGGAATAAGCTAAAAGTGCTGATGATTTGTAAACCAGGTTTCTTTGAGAAAATTATAATAAATATTGACTTACACACTTTCGAGGTTCACTCCTTTTAGTTTTTCTTTTGTAATGCATGTGATTTTATGTTTCTTGAAAGTTTGAGAAATTAGTTATCATAAAAGTTACAGAGAATAAGGATTGCTCCAAAAGTAAAAATAGGATTGACAAGTGATTTTTAGGAATTAGTTTCTCAAACATGTTCTTCATGCATATTTTAGATATTTGGGATGTCTAAATAATCATTGGGTTGTAATTTCCTTTTAATTTTATTTGTAGTAGAAAACCTCAATCTCTATTTTCAACATTCTTTTAGTATTGAATATATTTTACAGACTTTAAATTGTGTTTTGAAAGAGCGTCATTGAGCTTAGTGCTATAAAATTCATAACTTTTTTTTTAACCAAGAGCAAAATCAGCAGAATACCAGTAGCAAAGGCCATTTGCATAACTCAGCCTCTGAGCAGCTAAGCTGAACCTAATTGTAATTCAATTTCCAGATTGCTATGCTAGGCCTCTCTGCATAAAATACCCAAGTATAACATAACCCATAGCATGAACGTATTTTCTTTGTTGGTGATCTATTCAATTCCCCCTTCTAATGGAAAGAGGTATCAGAATGAGGTATCCAAGACATAAAGTTGTTCTGGATGCTTATGTTTGTGTTAAATGTATAAACATTAAAGAGCAAGTTAAAAAAAATCCTTTCATCTTTCTGGGTTCTCAAGTATGCCAAGGATTTTGTTATTTCTTTATTTCTGGCTTTTCAGAGGAAAATTAATTCTTGAAAAATGTTAGCTAACTGCCATGTTGTTTGACTATTTTACAGTAGAAAGACTTTATAAGCTAATCATGTGAAAAAGTGTGTAAACATGTCTGTCAAGTCCATATGGATGTTGCATTGCAGGCCCACAAGTAAATGTCTTTTATGTGTTTATAAAATGTGTGCTGGAGTAGTATTCCTAAGTCCTCAACTAGCTTATAAATGAGAAATTTAAAAACAAAAAGGTATGATAAAATGCTTGCTTAAGATTCTCTCCCTTGTTTTTAAACAGTTTTGCCACCCTGTTTTATGGGTTATTTAAGGAATGATAAGCCTTGAATAAGAATGGCTTATAAAGGTGAGGATTATATCTTATGAATAATTTCCAGTTATGATGTTTTAGGTATAGGGACTCCTCTACAGGAAGCTATAATACAGAAACAACATGGATCTTACAATTTTATCGGGACAATGCAAGTAGATTTCAGCAAGGTTGGTTCCAACTCATCTGTGATAAATGAGAAGATAAGGCAATCAGTGCACACCATGACACTCTGTGCAGCTAGTTAGGCACACTTCAGAACTATTCAGGTGTGCTCACAAAGCTTATGAGTCTTGCTTGGGGGGGTGTCTCAATATAAATACATCCTTCATGGTGGCCACTAGTAATGCAGGAATTGCCTCTCTAAGACTTAACCCAGGTCAGACATAAATAATAGATGTTAAGAGTTAGCTCTGGTATTGGGGCTGTGCTCCAGGCAGTGTATTTCAGTTGGGTCAAAAGAATTGTTTTCCCTTCTTTTCTCATAGTTCCTCTGCTTGAAAAATGCTTGCAAAATTCCATCACACCTTTGCGAGGACCACTTTGGGTCTCTAAGGGAGAAGGTTTCAGCCCCTCAGGAGCTAAGATGTACATCCAAGGAGTTCTTGTGGCCTTGTACCAACGATTAAAGTCTGCAAAAAAATATTATAAACAGGTGAGTCATCCCTCTTTGAAAAACTGCTTTATTATGTTTTAAAAATGTACTTGGTTATATAGAGGCAATGATTGGCATTGTGTCATAAAAGAACTGTGACATGTATTTTGTGAGCCAGTGCCCGACAGGGAGCCAAAATGCTTCTTCTGTAAGCTCAAAGCCAACAATAATGGGGCTAATTGTATTTGTCTTTTGGTATGGGATGTCATATATCTCATCCTTTTCTTGTTGCACACTGTTCAAAGTGAAGGCAACTCCTTACACAGAAATTTTATAGACAGTTCTTTAAATAAGAAAATGAACCGCCCCTAAGTCATCTGAAGATTTAGCTGTTTAATCTATTTTTTCTGCCACTATAAAATCAGATTGGTATTATAAATGCTGAGCTAAAATATAACAAATCACATTCTGAGAAATGAAATTTTGAATTAACTTTACATCAAGGGTAACTTACTTTATTTATACTTGTTTACTGTATATTTCAGAGGTCAGAAATATTGAAATAGAATCATTTTATTTGAGTCAAGTTGAACTAAATTGTATCCCTTAATTTCTATATATCTATTCCATAATTATGTCTCTCTGTGTGCAAATGTCTGTAAGCCTGTAAAGACTTTGATATTTTTATAAGTACATGTAAAGACTTTTGTTTAGTCAAAGTAGGATTCATATTGTAAAGCAGAATCATTGATGCCATTTTTTAAAAAATACAATTGCCACAGAAATCTTTGTACTTGGTCTTAAAAAGTAAAACATATATTTTTATCATGTGAAATAGGACTAAATTTTACATTTCGAACTGGGAGGCTCCCGTTTAGAACAGGACTCATTATCTTAGGCCAGAAGCTGCTGAAAAATGAATATTTTGAAAGCATCCTGCTTTTTTTTTAAGTGCAGACAAGGGGAGGTGGGCCTGAAATGTCAGTCTCAGTGTTCACACAGCACCTCCTGCAGTCTGGTTCAGGAAAGAACACCTTGTGTTGACTGCAAGCAAGTGTTCAGCTAAGATATCCAGTGCTAGGAAGAAACATCTTCTGTGAGAAACTTTTATTTGCAAACTGTGTTTGGTTTGTCTTGCTAATTAATTCTGGTGGCTCCAGAAATGGGATTAATATTTATCATAGTTAAAAATATTTATAATAATAAATATCAGCAGAACATTTAATATTCTCTATTAATTATATATAACATGTATGCTAATGTTCTCCTTGGTTATATGCAAAAACTGGTGTAAATATTTTATTATATTTTATTATCTTAATTAAAATTTTTAATTTTTACAATGCAATGATATAAGATAATGATCAGTTGAATTACAATGCTTTATTTGGTATTATAGAGTTTGATTCCACTTATAGATTAATTTAAAATTATTTAATGTTACACAAAACATGAGACCATTTTCTCATACAAAAAGCACTATTTAAATCAAATATAAAGCGAAACATGTACTGTGATAAAAAGTGAGGGTGTTAGAGAGAGGTAAGAAACATCTGAAACTGTAATGGCATTTTTTCCTTCCACTGTCCTAAACACTTAAAATTTAAATAGATATAAACAGTTGTACTAAGTTTAAAAGAATTCTGTGCATTCTAAGAAAAAATGATTTGAGAATTACTTACAACTTTGTTCTGAAAAACACATTTTCTTAAATTTGAATTGTAAATGTGAACAAAATTTATTGCTTTTAGTGTTTCCAAAATTGTCTTTTGGTCAGCCTGCAAGAATTTTCACATTATGCCAAATTTAAGAATATTTAAAAACGTAGGCTTTTTGCTAACCTTTTTTTCTTTCATTGAGTTATAATACTTTAAAGCTTTGTACTGAGCCATTTTGATATGATAATTAAATTATATTTTAAGATATAAAAATAAAGGAAAAGAAACATAAATGTGCTCATGGTGCATTTCCATGCAAATTTCTGTTCCTTTAGATACACTTGCTATATGTATTCTCAAGGCACTCTTCTTTGGCATTTCTATACCATGACTTCATCTAAAATTATTTGCAATGTTTTTAAGAGTTACTATAATGGTACTGGTATGAGACCACTAGTGGTTAATCGTTAAACCTGGCAATATCTTTATTTGTGAGCAGGATTTCTTAGCAAAAAATACCTCATAGCATAAGTGAACTTTATTTGTATTGCGTTTACTTCATTTGACTTTGGAATAGCCTTTTCTATTTAGTTCTATATAAGATTGTGTTAAGGAGTCATTCAATAGGTGAAATGGAGGTGGATAATAATTCCTATTTCTTTACCGAATCTAAATTTATAAATTGTAGGATTATGCTAGCTCTCAATATTATTTCCATTTGTGCCCCTTTTGACATCACGTATTAAAACAGCAGTATTGTTTTGGGACCTGTCAAAAGACTAAATTTCGGCATCCCCAGAGGAAATTTCTTTTAAATAAATTACAATAATATAGCTTTAAAAAATTAAGACTACTGGTTTTATGTTTATGAACTTACTCATTTTTCAATTTGTAACTTGGCTTGGCTATTATAGCATGCAACTGAATTAAGCATACTACATTAGGGTAGTCTTAAATATATACTGATTCATGTGTATTAAAATGAGATATTATATTTAGGGCAGCATAAAGTCACTTAGTCTTACATTTATCACGTTTATTTCCCTAAAAGTGGAAACATCTTTGAAATTGCTCAGAGCTAAGCAAAATGTATTTAATTGGTAATCTCTGAAATAGCATAAACGCATTCCTATGAAATGTAGTTAACACTTTCAGGGACATGGCCCGTTCCATCTCATTAGCATTCCTGTTATGTAGTGGTGCTGTTGGTGGGGGTGTTGAAGTAGGAATGCCATTGTGTCGAGTTCCAGTGTTTGGGGACAAACACTGCTGTGGAAGGAACGTGTGAAAAGGCCACAGTCCTGTCAGTGAATGAGGAAGGCTGTGCTTTCTGTGTGCTTCAAGCAGGGAAGCTGTCATTCATAGGCCTAACACAGCCAAACAGAGGCCAAAACACAAGCCTGCACTACCTTTTAAAATGATATTAGTGATTTTTAAACAAGATCTTCTTTATTTATGATCCTACATAAAGCTTTTAGTTGCTGTCAGTAAACAAAATATGTCAGTCTGTTCAGCAGTACTGTAGAGATGTGTAAAGTTCGTGGAACTGTGCCAGGCAGCTTTATAAATAATGATTTAGAAGGGCTGATGGGCAGTGTTAAGTACAAACATGATTTCTGGAAAACATTCTAGAAATGTCTTCCCAATTTAGCTATTTCTTTGAATTTTTTTTTTCCAACCAAAGCAAAATTCCTGGATACTTTTGTACAGTGAATACATAGTACTTTTTCAAATATGATTTTTGAAAGAGCTCATAAACTGTGCTTTAATGAACTAAAGCTGTTCACAGTATTGCTTAACAGTTGTTATAGATTGCAGTCATTTCTGAAATAGAAATGAGGAAATGAGTAACTACAGTATCTTGGTAAATACCATCTTAATTATAAAGAAAGTCATAGGCCCTGTGTTGGTTAAGACATGAAAAAGATGCATGTAGTGTTGAGTTAAGAAATTTGAAGGGACTTTTAATTCTACTCCTGTTTTTTGGATTTTGGAAAGAAATGATCATATAATGAGAAATGAGATTAAATTATAGCTTATTTGATTATTTAAAAGAAAATGAGCAAAAATATATTCAACTGTTTCTCAAAATCTTGGAGCATCGTCTAAACTTCAGCAGTATATTTTAAACTAATTGCCAATTTCTTTTTGTGTCAAGTTCAGGGAAACTTTTTATCTCTGTAATTTTAATTTGGAACTGTGTATTTACACAGTTTATAATAAGTCATTACTTAGTAAGTTTATTGAAATCTTTATAATTTTTGGCCAAAGTGATTTTTGTGTGTGTATATGCGGTCCTTTTTGTTTATTAGCTTAAGGAAGGAAGATAACCTTTTTGAATTCTATAACATGCAATTTCTTAAAGTTTTGTGTTTGATGCAGTAGGCTTAGAAATCTCAGATATTTCAAAAATTAGGGTCCACTTTTTATTTTAGAATCAAAATTTTAGATTTATTTTGCAGGCATATTATTAGATGAGGAAATAGCCATCTAACTTCAATATATGTTGATTTTTCAGTTTGAAATTATAATGTGTTTTATTAATATGCTAACCTAAGTTCTGCCAAAACACTTAGTTTCATATAAATGAATTTGTATAAGTTAATGTTGGCTCACTTTGCTCATACTTTTAATAAGTTTGGTAATTATATATCAGGCAAAAGTAGTAATACAGTATTATTTAGAATTTATTCAACTCAAAATATGCATGAATTATATTTAGTACTGGGAAAATTTGTTTATTGCAAAAAAAAACAACCTTTAGAGGAATTTTAGCATTTTAGTTTCCCATAAAAGAAGTATTGAAAGTTTGTCCTCAGAGCCTGTGTCTTAAGTTAATCAAAATGCTGTATTGGTTCTAATATTATCTGAGAAGTAACCATTTCTATTTAATTTTCAATACATACTTGAAAATTGAGCTGTTTCTTTAATTAGACTTTTTTCAGATAATACTCAGTTTTTGTAAATTTGGAACAAACTTCTTAATGATCTTTGAAACTGTGGAACACAATCTATAATATACAAACATAACTTCCTATTAAAAACATGAAAATAGTGTGGCAATCATTTCAAAATGAAAACTACTTCCCAAGGTTTGATAAGTAATTTTTTAGAATATTAGGCTGTTAGTAGATTTGAGGCATTGTTGAATTTTCTTACTGAAACTAAGCTGCATTCTACTTACTTGAAGTATTTTAAGAACCTTAAACTTGGGGCTTTTTCTAAGTGTCATGCTTTGAGCAGGCCTAACATCAGTTAAATGAAGTGAAAATTGCATTCTTGTCTTGATAGAGATGAAAATGGATTTCTGGTCATGAAATAGATGTAGTTGTCACTTTTTAAAAAAGGTGTCAGCAGTTTGCTTCAGCGAGTAAGGTGCCAATTCAGTATGGCAGTAAACTTGTGATCTGAGCAATCAATAAAATGCTTCAATAACTTCTGCTTCATTACACTTATAATAAGAGGCTATAGATCCATGGCACATAAAATGTTGATAAAGAGGATATATGGGGATCGACTGTGACAATTTTCTTGAAAGTACAGTAAGTGCAATATTGCCATCTAGAGTTTGTGCATAGGTAATTATTACTGGTATATGTGCATGTGTGTTGGGGGGGAGATGACAGTGGAATAAAACAAGTGATATTGAAATACTTGTTTATTTGCTGTCATTTATCCATGACATACTTATCTTCATGGAACATTTCATTTGGCTTGGCATAAAGCTGTTTAGGTCAGGATAAAAATTTTCAAATCTGTATTTTTCTCTAATTCTCTTTGAATTACACTACCAAATGTCAAATATGTCTCTGGCTCAAAATTTGAACTTTCTGCCATGAAAAGTGTTTATTAAGTAACTCACTTTAGAAAGAAATTAGAGATGTTTCTTTTTTGCATGATAATTCAGCTATACAGAAACTGCTTTATTGACATCTCAGGTGACTGTGTTCCAATTAAAAATTATCCATGTTAATATTAAATTGCCTTCAAAAATGAGAATTCCTTTTTTAAAATGGTATTTTAAAATACATATATTTTATTTAAAAACATATATTTCATGAAAGGAATTTAGACTTTATGGTTTGAGTAATTAATTATGAATGTTTGGATGAAGGGGAAGTTCCATTAAGGGACTGTCTCAGAATGTCTTCATTTTTATCAGGATATGAAAAATATTTAATATCATTCTTTTTCTCAAGTAATTAAAGTATTCACTTTATGGTATATTTTGAATGAAGTAATATGAAAAAGTTTAAAATCAAGCATTACTGTATAATTTCCCCCTCTGAATTGTGACTTCATAATTGAAAATTTTATGACAATCCCAATGTGATATGTGATAATACAGATTAAACTATGGATATAAGTTAACAATAAGGAAAGTTGACTAATTTGGAAAAAGTTATTCCACTTACCTATTTTTCTACTTATGCAAGTATAGAAAATTTTTATAAGTTTTTAGAACTATGCCTTTAAATTTCCCTGAAATAGTTACTTCGGCATTATATATTAGTAATGCATTTTTTGTAATAGCTGTTTACACACAAGTATTTTGTGTTTTCATACATATGTGAATGACTTCTACAATTGTAAAAAATGGAAATAATTATGATATTATTTTCTTTTTTTGAACAAAATTTTATCCTCACGCATCCTAATGTTACATTATCTCTATTTCTATTTAAGGTAATTCTTTAGTTAGATAAAAATATTTTGTTTTGAAATTTATAATCATATGGAATAGAAAATATTATATTTTAAACATCCAAATAAATATGGAATTGTTCTGATAAAGTAAGTGAACGTAGACCTGACAAATTTTCTATAAATTACTCAACCACCTACAGGTATTATTGCCTGTGACTCTTTTGAAATGAGAATAAATTTTATAGAGTTACAGCAGCAAAGTGAAAGAGTGTATTTGATAGATTCCCTGAACGGTTTCAACACCCACAGGTATTATTTGTAAGAAAACAATCATGCCGAGTCGTCAGCTGGTTAGAGAGGGCACAGCATTCTATCTTCACCTGACATCCTATCTGTTCCGTCAACATCCTGGACCCCCTGCCTGCTGCCAGTCCTCCCAAAACAATAATGCTCACTGAGAGGTTTGTGTGAATGGACAAGAATATGAATGTTTTTTTCTGAAGAACTAAAACCGTATTGAAGTCATGTCTTAAAGAAAGGGAAACCCAGTGACTAGTAGTTTGTATTTGCTATTCAAATTGATCAATGTTAGTGATTGATAGTTAATATCTTTTATTATCAAGAAGTCTGACTAATGATTGATAAAATGAGCTTGTTGCATACAAACATTTTGGAAATCATTGCTTTGCTTCCTTTTACTCATACAATGGTTTCTTCTCACCTGTTGTTAGTAGTGTTAGTTTGAATAAATATTAATCTTACAACAAACTGCTAATTTTTAAGTAATGCAGTTCATCTTTTGCACATATTTTATATATGTATCAAAAGGTATAAATGATTATAACTTTTATTTATTGCTCTCGTCAATCAAGTTTTCTCAAGTTAATTGTTAGAAAATCAATTTTACATAATTTCCTTAAAATCCTTATCTTCTTACATATCTAAAGTATTTTAATTCCTACACATAGCCAATCATACATGGAAAAATGATAGAAGATTCTGTTTATCTACACTTAATATTAGATATTACTGGGAAGTAAATGTTGAAAGTTTCAGAGAAGAGTATTATAGCATGAGTAAAAGGTGCTGGAAAGATCCAAGTCCCTGGCCTTGGCAAACAACAGGTGAGTTACATCCTCTAGAACCATACAGATTGTATACCACTTATTTGAAATGCTTGAGACCAGAGTATATTGGATTTTTTATTTTTTTGAGATTTGGGAATATTTGCATATATACAATGAGATATCTTGGGGTGGGATCCAAGTCTAAACATGAAATTCATATTTCATATACATCATATACATATGGCTTGCAGGTAATTTTATATTTTAACTTAATATTTTTAGTATGCCTGTGTTCTGACTGTGCCTAATCACAAGGTCAGGTGTGGCATTTTGCATTGGAGACATCATGCTGACACTCAACAAATTTTGGATTTTCAGCCTATATATGCTCAACTTGTATTGCCCATAGCACTGTCCTCCTGTAGTTTTACAATTAAAATTAATTAAAATTAAATAAAATGAAAAATTCATCTCTTTAGTCTCATAGGCCGCATTTCAGGGGTCTAATAGCCACATCATTATTGAGAATTCTATTGGACAAAACGAGGAGAAGAAATTAGGTCTGACACCTCAGCTTTAATTCTTGCATTAAATACCTCATTCCATGACTAACAAAATGACAAAGGTATTTTTAATATGACCAGGGTTTAAATCAGTGTAAGATCAGTAAGATACCCTAGTCTTAACAACACAAATCAAAACAAAAGCTATGAAAGCAAAACGAAGCCTACGTAGCTTACAATTGATTTGCCACCCAACCATTAGGTAGACACTTTTGGATCCTTCAGTGTTTCTTAGGACACTGTGGGTGGAGATAAGGGGGTTCTTGGGATTGTTCTCTTGCAGATGGACCAAGAGTAGGAGGATCATTTAAAGAGAATGAATGTCTGGATTCTCAACTTCCACATGAACCTTTTACTGAAATTATTATGCCTGATAATGTGTCTGCAATAGAAATGCGTCTCATTTCTGCTTTCCAAAGCAGACCTCTTCCCCATCTTCAGTCTATGCTGGTGCTTTAGCCTGGGGTGGGAAAACTAACAGGCACCAAAGGAACACTTAGTTGTTGGCCTCTGTGCCCTTCTTACTGTTAAACATGTGTTTGTCCTAAGGAAGAAGAGGGGTAGAAATACAAAGTTGAGAAGAGAAAGAGAAGATATAAACTTTGTGTTTATTGAAGAAGAGCTTTTCATTTGTTTTCAAAAAATGGATAATGGCTTGATATAAAATTTCTTTGGTGTTTAATCTCACTGACTATATTTTTAACAACCTAATTTATATGATTTTTTGTAATATTGCAGGAATATGTCTTCTGTAACTGTTTTTAAGCTCATGATAACAAATTTTAAATGCCAGCTTAAAATATTAGTACATGGTTTTGCAAATTCTTTTATAGTGTATGAGTAAAATATCTTGTAGTCTTTGTGGCACCAGGAAGGGAAAAGCGATCCTTTGAGCCCCATGGTCTCTGACTGCAGAGATATGTCTTGTCTTGTCATGTTGCTGGGGTCAACAGCTGATTAAACTGCTGACTACTGTGTTTGGTAAAGAGTGCTCCCAGGGAGCTGTAGCCTTAGCTTGACTTTCTATCACATTCTCCATTTTCCCCCTGGGCCTAACCTTGCCATCCTGCAACCAGTTCAGTGTAGTAACTGTTGGCACTTTGGCCCTTCACCTTCTCATTAATGTCATTATGGTAAAAAAACCTACAGCATAACTGTCCCTCCTAAACTGTTTTCAGGTGTACAGTTCAGTGATTTTAAGAATATTCACATTGTTGTGCCACAGACTTTTAGAACATTTTAGAACACTTATTGCCCCCCTTTCCTGTACCCATGATTGGCAGCCACCTTCCTATCTTCTGTTTCTGTGAGTTTGACTGCTCTAGATACTTCATGTGAATGGAATCATTACTCTATTTGCCCTTTAGCGACTGGCTTTTTGCAGTTAGCATAGCATGCCTGAAGCTCATCTATGTTGGAACTTTTGACACAATTTCCCTTCTTTTTTATGGTTAATTTTTCATTGTATGTATATGCTATATTTTCTTTATGTATTTATCTGTTGATGGACATCTGGGTTGCTTCCACCTCTAGGCTGTTGTGAGATAGCGTTGTGATGAACATAAATATGCAAAATTCTTTTCAGATTCTGCTTTGAATATATACCCAGAATGTGGTTACTAGATCGTATGGTAATTCTATGTAATTTTTTGAGGAAATTCTGTATGGATTTCTGTAACGAATGCACTGTTTGGTATTCCTACCAAGTAAGCGCAAGGGTTCTAATATCTCCATATCTTGGCCACTGTTATTTTCTGTTCTTTTAATGATGACTATCATAAAGTGTGAGAAGTGATATCTCATTGTGATTTTGACTTGCATCCCTCTTATGATCACAGATATTGAACATCTTTTCATATGCTTGTTTGCCATTCATATAACTTCTTTGGGGAATTGTGTTTGGGCTTTTTGGTTTTGCTTTTGTTATTCAGAAATGTGAGTACGAATATTTTCTCCCATTTCAGACATTGCCTTTTCACTGTGTTGGTTGTTACCATTGACATGAAGTTTTAAAGTTACATCATTTCCTCTGGCCATTTTCGCCCTTAATGCCTGTACTTTTGTTATCATATCCAAGAAATCACTGCTAAATCAACGTGCTGAAGCTTTCACTCCAAGTTTTCTTCTAGAAGCTTAATAATTTCAGGTCTTACACTTCAGTCTTTAATCCATTTTGAGTTAATTTTTATCTATCATCTATCTATATATATATATATATATATCACAAGATGATGGTCTAATTTTATTCTATAACGTAGATATTTAGTTTCACCAATATCGTTTATTGAAAAGATTGCTCTTTGCCCATTATGTAATCTTGACACTTTTGTTGAAGATTTGATCATATAAGCAAGAACGTATTAGATTTCTATTCTGCAGAATTACTCTAAATATATATCTTCATGCTAGTCTCACACAGAGTTGGAATTGAGAAAAGTTGTTCCCTAGATCTTCCAGGTAGATGCCAGTAGATTTGAGGAAATTAGTACCAATTGATACAGTCCTGGCATTGCAGTGTACAGTGGGGTTTTTGCTCAGATCTATCAGAGTATGAGCCAGGTATTGCGGATGGTGGTATATGCACCTGTCTGAAGTAGAGCAATACAGATAGGATACTCAAGATACTGTGAGTGGGTGTGAATTACTCTGAAGATTATAATACCAACATCAATAGTCCCAGTTTTGCAAGGCACACACTAAACTTCCCCCAGAAGGTGTGTTTCTTGGGTGTATGCCTGAGGTTCCTAGTACTGTTAGCTATGAAGTGCAGGGGGCACTTCCACAGGTCAAGTCTGGATTTTTATGGACTGCTGCTGGTGGTAGCCCCAAAAGTTGAGGGGAACCCCTCTGGGTCATGTAGAAACAGTGAGTACAGCTCCAGGACCTGTGCCTAAAACTCCCATAGTTGCAGGATGCAGGGGGTCTGCCCTCTACCCTGCAGTTGCCCTGACTCTTGTCCTTGTTGCTTCTGGTAGCAGTGGGACTGAAATCAGCTGTATGACTCTGAATAGCTAAGTCCATTGCTCTTCTTGGACAGGGGAGGGGAGGAGAGGGAGACAGTGTGGTATCCCTTCTCAAAGCCAACAGTTGTTGAGATCCCACCCAGCTTCACAGGCTGGAAACTCAGTGGGGTACCATGAAATTCTCCCTCAATTTAAGCTGTTGGTGTTGGGTTGCAGAGCATCTTCTCATCTTAACTTGGCAAGTTGGTGACTTCTAGTAGGTAGCTGGCTGGGTTGTGTGGCCAGCTGCAGAAGTGTATCTGTCATATTTACTGGGACACACTGTCTCATGGAATGTACGTTTTGTTCTGTCACTTCTCCCCTGAACAATTCTGTCAATTAGTCCCATGGAGATATAGTCCTTCTGTGGTTTTCCTTGTATACTTCTGTGGCTGAAGTCAATGAGGTTTCTGACTATTCAGCCATCTTGAATCCAGGTCTGTGTTTTTATAACCAATTTCTAGTTTTTTTTTTTTTAATTTTAATTTTTAATTAATTGTTGTTTCAATGTGACTTGTAGATAAATTTCTTTTTTTAAAACTTTTATTTAATGAATATAAATTTCCAAAATACAGCTTATGGATTACAATGGCTTTCCCCCCCATAACTTCCCTCCCACCCGCAACCCTCCCCTTTCCCGCTCCCTCTCCCCTTCCATTCACATCAAGATTCATTTTCAATTCTCTTTATATACAGAAGATCAGTTTAGTATATTTTAAGTAAAGATTTCAACAGTTTGCACCCACACAGAACATAAAGCAAAATACTGTTTCAGTACTAGTTATAGCATTAAATCACAATGTACAGCATATTAAGGACAGAGATCCTACATGAGGAGTAAGTGCACAGGGACTCCTGTTGTTGACCCAACAAATCGACACTCTAGTTTATGGCATCAGTAATCACCCTAGGCTCTTGTCATGAGTTGCCAAAGCTATGGAAGCCTTTTGAGTTCACCGACTCTTATCATATTTAGACAAGGTCATAGTCAAAGTGGAAGTTCTCTCCTCCCTTCAGAGAAAGATACCTCCTTCTTTGATGACCTGTTCTTTACACTGGGATCTCACTCACGGAGATCTTTCATTTAGTTTTTTTTTTTTTTTTTTTTTTTGACAGAGTGTCTTGGCTTTCCATGCCTGAAATACTCTCATGGGCTTTTCAGCCGGATCTGAATGCCTTAAGGGCTGATTCTGAGGCCAGAGTGCTGTTTAGGACATCCATCATTCTATGAGTCTGCTGTGTATCCTGCTTCCCATGTTGGATCGTTCTCTCCTTTTTTTGTTCCATCAGTTAGTATTTTCAGACACTAGTCTTGTTTATGTGATCCCTTTGATTCTAAGAACATAATGATATTCCCTTCTTTCTTCCTCCCTCTCAGCCTCTTTCTTCTCCCCCCTTTTTTTTTTGTTTTTGAGATAATATATTTTAAATTCACATTATAGTAAAAAGGCTTAATAATTCACTTAATAAGAAGCAAAAAGACCATAGTTTAGTGAGAACATAGACAGTGGCTATCTATTTTTTACTGTGTAGCAGAACATAATCTGTAATTTGAACTATGGAAACTTCCTGGATTTGTTTTAATTCTCAGAATGTGATAGAAATTAATGTTCTATGTTTGTTCTGCTTTGTTGGTTGAAGTGCTCTTAAATATCAGTTTGCTCAACTAAGTGAATAATGTTATTCAAGTATTCTGTTATCCTTGTTGTAATCATGGATTTGTCTGTTTCCTCCTTTTAGTTACATCAGTGTCTTCTATTTGTTTTTAAAGATTTATATATTTATTTTTATTTGAAAGGCAGAGTGACAGAGAGACAGGGAGAGACATAGAAACAGATCTTTCATGGGCTGGTTCACTCCCTAAATGGATACAACAACCAGGGCTGGGTCATGCCAAAGCTATGAACCAGGAACATCATCTGGATCTCCCATTGGGTATTAGGGACCCAGCACTTGTGCCACTCTATCAATGTTTCATGCATTTTTAGAAGCTCACTTTTTAAGTCATCTACCTTTAGGATTGTTATATTTTCATAATTCATTGACTTTTAAGAATATCAATATAAAGTGTTCCTCTTTCTTACTGGTAGCATTCTTTGTTTTAAAGGCTACTTTGTTTTATATTAATAGAGCTAATCCAATTTTTTATTCACAAATATTATCATGAAAATTGTCTTCCATATTTTTAACTTATGGCTGTCTTTGTCTTTCTTGTGGAAAGGATATATATATGTCTCTTGTACTTCCTCTTACTTTTAATTGGCATGTTTAGACCATTTACATTTATTATTTACTTATATGATTTAGTACAAGTTTTCTCTATTGTCATTTGTCTCCCTTGTTCTTTGTTTCCTCAAAAGGATAAATCATTTTTTATCATTCTTTTGAATAAAATATGTATTACCTTAGTTGTTTCATTTTATCTCTACCACAAGTATGCTAGCTATATCTATTTGTTTTGTTTTATGTGTGTGAGTGTATGTATAATTGCCATAGGATGTATAGGATACATATTTAGCTTTTCATAACCCACTTGGCTAATATTTATTATTTGATTTTAATGTGAGAAGCATATAATATATTCCTAGTTATCCACTTGTTATTTTTCACTCTTATTGCCATCTATTTTATTATTACATATGTTATTATACTCCAAAAGTAGTAGTATTCTACTTTTATTTACACAGTTGTCTTTTAACAATGTTTTAAAATGAGAAAAAATGTCTTATGTGTTTGCATACTTCAGGGCTTTACACTTTATTCCTTAGTAAATCTAAGTTTCCACCTGGATTGTTCTACTTTTGCCTGAAGAGCATCCTTTACAATCAAAACAAAAATTTGTTAATTTTTTTTGTCAGAGAAAATCTTCATTTCACCTTCATTATTGAAAGCTATTTCATTAAGTTTAAAATCTATATACTATGTCAGTAGATTCCCTCCATCCCCCAGATTTTAAAAGTATTTTTCTATTGTGGCATACAAGTTTCTGATGTGACATTGGATGCAGTATTTACTTTATTTTTATGAACTTAATATTGAGTTAACAATATCCATATGAGCTTTTTTTCATGATGTTTTCAAGAGTCCATATGTATCTTTGTCATTTGATCATGATGTGCCTCGTGTGTTTTTATTGAGGGGTTTATCTGGTTGAAATATGTTGAGCTTCTTGGATATGTTGAGTTCTGTTCTGTGCCAATTTTTTTACCTTAATTTCATAAAATAGTTTTTCTATTCCTATCCCTCTCTTTCCTATTTTTCAGAACTCCAGCTGCATACATGTTAGTTTGCCTTTTTTTTCCCCAGTACTTTATCTCTGTGGTGCTTCATTCTGTATTGTTTCTGTGGTAACCACCAGCCTGAGCTGGAGCATGAGTCATTTCCAATTCTGAAAGAGGCCATTAGCGAATAAATCTGCCTCGATAGCAGTTAACCTGGAATTAGGCATTTAATTTCAGAATTTCAAATATCAAAGGGAATTATAGTCTAAATACAAATATTGTCTTTCCTCTTATATACTCCAGGCTGGCTCCATAAATATTCCATTGTTAAGACTACCCCATCAGTTCAAATTTATTTCTTCTCATTGTTTAATATTAGACTCTCTTCTTAAGTCAAATTATTCTAATCACTCTCCAGTGATTATACGATATTTTTTCTTAGCTTTGTGTTTCTCACAGTCCTGTATGGAATAGGAATATGCATCTCCTTTTTCTTTATTTTAAATTAATGAAATATTCCAGACATACAATATAAGTACAAACATTTGTGTAGCCCAGATCCAATCTGTCATATTCTTCCTTCAGTTTTTTTAAGGAAATAAAGCCTTCTTGTGAGATGTGACTGTTATCATGGGTATCAAGAAATATTATATGTTTTGTGTTATATATAGGTAATTATTGCTTTTTTGTAATTTAAATAAATGACTTACAATTCATTTTGCATTGCAACATTATATTTATGATTTGTATTTATGCTGATACAGAATCTGTTATGCATTTTTTAACTGCTAGAGTATTTCATTGAATGAATATACTATAATTACTTATCCATATACTTGTTGGCAAACATTTGGGTCATTTCCAAATTGCTGTTACAAACTGTGTTTCTACAGTTTCTACAGTTATTTGTGTACACTACTTCTATGTATTAAGATTTCTCCAGGGCATATACCTATAAGTAAGAGTTGTGAAAATAGTGTCATTATCTTTTTGGACTACATGTATTGACATTGCATAGCTATTGTATTGGTTTACACTTTTCCCAGCAGTTGATATGATTCCCATTTGTTCTGATTTTCCCACACATACATACATACATACATGCAAATGTTCTGTGATTTCTTTGACTAATAATAGTTAATGGTATGTACGAGCAATGCTACTGGAATCAACTAGAGTAATGTCATACTGTACTTAATAACCTTTCTCCTTACATTATTTGTTTCCTTATAATTTGCATAAATTATTTATTTAGGAAAACGGCTCAATGTAAATTATTGTCTATGTGACTATATGGAATTCTTAATAAGTCTTTCAAGAAGGCTGAATTGATCATGATCATTTCAGGATCATGTATATTGTTTTAACATTTGATAGTTTAATATTTAAATATTTTATGACAGCCATTATGATACCACGTGGGATGCCTACATCCCATATTGGAGTTCCTGGGTTCAAGTCCTGGTTCTGCTCCCAGTTCCAGGTTTCTGCTAATGTATACCTTGGGAGGCAGCAGGTGATGGCTAAAGTGCTTAGGTCTCTGCCATCCATGTGGGAGAACTGATTTTAGTTACTGGATCCTGGAATTGGCCTGGCCACACTTTGGCTATTTTAGTTACATGTGGAGTGAATTGGCAGATGGGAGATTTCTCTCTTTCTCTCTCACTCTCACTTTCACTCTCACTCTGCCTTTCGAACAAATATAGCTAGTTAATTGAAATATATAAACATTTCCTTATTTTGATTAATACCAATTGTATTACTTTCAAAATTAATCAGTAATCATATACCTGTAATTAACCAACTACCTTTGTATGGGTTGAATATTTGTGTCTCCCCCCAAATTAATATGGTAAAGCCTCAGCCTCCTGTGTTACTATATTTTGAGATAGGGCCTTTATGGAAATAATGGAGGTTAAATGAAGCCAAAATGGTAAGGCTGTGATCTAGTAGCACTAGTATCCCTACAAGAAGAGATACTAGAGAGCTTCCTTTCTCCCTTTCTCATGGGAGAACACAGCTATCTCCAAGCCAGGAAGACCTGAAGAGAGTCATCCCCAGAACTTGACTGTGAGGACACTTTGATCTTGCCTTCCATCTTTCAGAATGGTGAGAAAATAAATTTCTGTTGTTAAACTGCACAGTGTATGGTATTTTGTTATAGTAGCTTGAGATAAGTGTTTTTTTAAACTAAAAATTAGGAAATTATTATAACTAAATGAGTAGAAACACTGTTGGAACTGGGTAATGGCAGTGTCTAGAAGAGTTTTGAGATAATGCTCAAAATATTGAGATTATCAGTGGTTCTGGTGTGTCAAGTGGAAATGAGTAAGATGATATTGCAAACTGGTCGAAAGGTGATCTTTGTTTGAGGTGGTGAAAATTTTAGTGGCACTATGTTCTAGTGTTTTGTAGAAGGTAGAAGTTTCCAGTGACAAAATTTGATATTATGCTGAGGAGATTTATCAGCAAAGTGTTGGGAAGAGTCCTAGTTCCTCCTGACTGTTTACAGTAAAATGAAAAAAAAAAAGAGATTTATAGAAGAAAGAACCTTTAAGCAAAAAAGAAATAATCTTGAATAATTGGAAAATTTCCAGTCTATCCATATTGAAAGCGAGAGAGAGAGAGAGAGAGAGAGAGAGAGAGAGAGAGAGAGATCCTGTCCTGAAGAGATCACTAAGGATTTGGCTGAGCAGCCATTCGATAAAGAGATTCTGACTATGACTCAGCAACTTAATCAGCCATCTCAGCAGAGTTTGGGAATAAAGATGGAGCCATACCAATAGAGACACTGCCAAAAAAGGGACAGAGTAAGTGAGACAGAGTTAAGGAAGGCTGCTAGGCTTCTTCTTGTTGTTGTTGTTGTTTTTAAAAGATTTATTTAAACTAGAGTGTCAATTTGTTGGGTCAACAACAGGAGCCACTGTGCACTTGCTCCTCATGTGGGATCTCTGTCCTTAATGTGCTGTACATTTTGATTTAATACTATAACTAGTACTCAAACAGTATGTTTCACTTTGTGTTTCTATGTGGGTGCAAACTGTTGCAATCTTTATACTAAATTGATATTCTGTATATAAAGAGAATTGAAAATGAATCTTGATGTGAATGGAAGGGGAGAGGGATCGGGAGAGGGGAGGGTTGCGGGTGGGAGGGAAGTTGTGGGAGGGGGAAGCCATTGTAATCCATGAGCTGTACACTGGAAATTTATATTCATTAAATAAAAGTTAAAAAAAAAGATTTATTTATTTATTTGAAAGAGTTACACAGATACACAGAGAGAGAAGGAGAGACAGAGGGAGAGAGAGGTCTTCCATCTTCTGGTTCACTCCCCAATTGGCTGCAGTGGGCTGGAGCTGCACCTATCCTAAGCCAGGAGCCAAGAGCTTCTTCCGGGTCTCCCACACAGGTGCAGGAGACCAAGCACTTGGTCCATCTTCTGCTGCTTTCCCAGACCACAACAGAGAGTTGCATTGGAAGTGGAGCAGCCAGGAGTTGAACTGGCGCCCATATGGGATGCCTGCTGGCGTTGGCTTTACCCACTACTCCACAGAGCCTGCCCTGGCTTCTTGGGTTTTGTAAGAAAAGGCCATTAAGCTCTTCTTCTGGGAATATGTACTGTCCTCAGGAAAAAGGGAGAAGGATCCACAAAGGCAATTCAGAGATCATTAGGGCTGCCACTCCCAGCACAGGCCCAGAGTACACAGACCCAGAGATCAAGAGTGATTTGGCCTCAAAGGAGGGTGGAAAGAAAAGGGGCAGAGCTATGAGCACATCACTGGGCCTAGAAAGTGGAGTCTCTAACCTAAGAGGATTATTTTTGAGCCTTAAGATTTAATGGAATTTGCCTTGCTAGGTTTTGGACTTGCTTGGGATACATGATCACTTCTGATTATTTTCCCTTTGGAATGGGAATATCTGAATGTTGCCTGACCACCGTTGCATATTGGAAGTACATAATTTGTCCAGTTTCACAGGTTCACAGCTCAGAGGAATTTTCCTTCAGGATGAACTGTATTCCATGTCTTAGTCATATCTGATTTACATTATATTTAGTTGAAACTTTAGAAGTAATGCTGCAATGAATTGTGACTTTTGGGACTGTTGGAATGGAATGAATTTATTTTGTATGTGGGAAAGACATGACTTTTTGGGAGGCAAGAATGGAATTTCACAGACTTAGTGTTTGTGTCTTCCCTACCTCCCAAATTCATATGTTGAAATCCTAATCCCTAATGTGACTGTGTTTGGAAATAGGACCTTTATGGGAGTAATTAAGGTTAAATGTGGACACGAGAGTAGGGCCCTGACCCTGTAGTGTTAATGTCGTTAAAAGAAGAGCCACTATAGAGCCTAGCCTTCTATCTTTGCTTCTTTTCCTCTCCACTCCCACCTTCCTTTTCTCTATCCCTATCCCTGTCTCTGTCTCTGTGTCTGTGTCTGTGTTTTTCTCTATCTCCCATGTGAGGAGAAGGCAGTCAGCTGAAAGCTAGAAAGAGATCTCTCATGAGACCTGGAGTAGGCTGACCTGCTTATATCAGACCTCCAGCCCTCTGAGACTTAAGTCACCCAATCTATGCAAATCTGTTATGGAACCTTGGGCTAATAAATACAATTTTCTTGCTCAAATGCTCCTTTATACAAAACAGGTTTTTAAACATCAACAAAAAAATCATAGCTACATAAATCTCTAAAACATTCTTCTGTGTTATATAAAATTTTAACAAAATACAAAGTGTGATTATAGCACAACATATCTTATTTAAAAAGCAAACAGTCATCAGAAACTACACAGCCTCTACACAGTACACAGCCTGCAGTCTTAGGTGAATTTAATAATACTGCCTCCCTCAAGACCATTTTGGCTTTTCCTTAATTGCGTTCTTTTTGAATTTCATCAGTGATGACATTTTCATTGTTGTAAGGTGAATTTAAATTTTTGAAAATACAGAAAGCCGTTGTTGTCAAATCTGATGAAAAACAGTGTAAAGCACCACGAATCATTTCATTAAGAGCATACTTTGAGGCTAAGGAGACACTATGAATCTGATTCCTAGATAAATGTCACCCATTATTTGTTTCAGAGCATTTTCCACATGCTTCCGCAGTTATATATGTGAATCTTTATTGACTTTTATATTGTAGTATTGAGTTTTATATGAACAATGCTATTTATGTCAAAGAAACAAAATTATCTTTGGTGATTTTTTTTTGTAGATTTATTTATTTGAAAGAATGACAGAGGGAGGTGATGGGAGAGGAGGGGCAAGGGAGAGAGAGAGCTCAAAATGAGAGATCATGTTTGCTGGTTCACTCCCCAATGGCTGCAACAGCTGGATCTTGGCCAGGCTAAATGCAGGAACCTGCAGCTTCAACTCAGTCTCCCACATGGCTGGCAGGGGTCTACTACTTGGGTCATCTTTTGCTGTTTTCCCAGGCACATTAGCAGGGAGCTGGATGGGAAGCAGAGTAGCTGGAACTCCAACTGGTGGGATGCCAGCATCCCAAGAGGCACCACAATTTTGCACCACTGCACCACCCTTCATTGGTGATTTTGACCTGGATTTCTTTTTTCTTTTCTTTCTTTTTTTTTTTTTTTGACAGGTAGAGTGGATAGTGAGAGAGAGAGAGAGACAGAGAGAAAGGTCTTCCTTTTTGCTGTTGGTTCACCCTCCAATGGCTGCTGCGTCCAGTGCATCGTGCTGATCCGAAGCCAGGAGCCAGGCACTTCTCCCAGTCTCCCATGCGAGTGCAGGGCCCAAGGACTTGGGCCATCCTCCACTGCACTCCCAGGCCATAGCAGAGAGCTGGCCTGGAAGAGGGGCAACTGGGATAGAATCCGGCGCCCTAACCGGGACTAGAACCTGGTGTGCTGGCGCTGCAAGGCGGAGGATTAGCCTGTTAAGCCACGGCGCCGGCCGACCTGGATTTCTTAGAGTAAAGGGATACTAGTATCAAGTCTTTCCTCTTTATATTCATTCAAAATTCATGGAATATCTTCAGAGCAACTTTTTTTTTTTTTTTTTTTTCATTTTTGGTCCAACCCAGTATTTGTTGCTGCTGAAGAATATGGATGCTAGAGTTGTATTGCCTGGGTTGAAGTCCAAACTATACTGTTTAACTGGTTTTAAGGCATTAGACAAGTTAGTTAACCTCTATAACCTCTATTTTTGTTTTTCTCATCTGTAAAGTGGAGCTAGTGATAGGGTTGTTGTGAAATAACATCGGTGGGAGCCAGCACTGTGGCATGGTAGGCTAAAGCCTCTGCCTGCCATGCTGGCATCCCATATGGGTGCTAGTTCATGTCCCGGCTGCTCATCTTCCAATCCAGCTCTCTGCTATGTCCTGGAAAAGCAGTAGAAGATGGCCTAAGTGCTTAGGCCCCTGCACCTGTGTGGGAGACCTGGCAGAAGCTCCTGGATCCTGGCTTCGGATGGCCAGCTCTGGCCATTGTGGCCATTTGGGCAGTGAACCAGAGGATGGATGACGTTTCTCTCTGTCTGTAACTCTGCCTCTCAAATAAATCTTTAAAATAACAAAAGGAATAACATCTGTAAACACTTAAAAATGAGATGATCCCTGAAAGTGGTAACATTTCTGGGTTCTTGGCACATAGTGAACAACAGATATTAGCTGCTATTTTTATTCTTATGATATCATCATCTCTTCTTTTATCCAACCAGTTGCCTCCTTTGTCAAGCATAGCACTCTTATTCTTAGTTGGCATCCAGTGCATATTTGTCAATAAAACAATGAAAGAGTGAAAATCATTGTTCAAATTTTCTTTTATATGTCAGATTTTTTATTAAATTTAACTTCTTGTCATTTCTTTCAATTATCAGTTTGTGTGCGCTAAATACCATAACTTCAGCATTGTTTGACATAAGTGGATTCTAAGCTTAAGAGCATCAGAATCACATAGGTACCATTCTGTTTTATTCAGGTTCAGAATATCTAGGCCACGACCAGGAGTCTAGTTTATTAAAAATATTTCCTTTGTGGGTATTTGGCACAGAGGTTCGGGTACTACTTGGGGTGCTACATCCCACATGTCTGGGTTTGAGTCCTGTTTCCACTTCCGATTCCGGTTTCTTGCTGAGGCACACCCTGGAAGGCATGATTATGATTCTTGTCACCCATGTGGGAGACCCACACTGAGCTCTGGGCTCCTGGTTTTGTTCTGGCCCAGCCTCAGCTGTCTTTGGGCATTTGGGAAGTGAACCAGTAAACGGTAGCTCTCTCTTTGCCCATCTCTGTCTTTCAAATAAATAAGTAAATAAAAATAAATAAATAGTGCTCTAGAGATGATTCTGTTATTCAGCTAGGCTGAAGTATCATGAGAATCTTCTCTATGTTCTTACGGAACTTTTTGAGATAATTTTCTTCTTTTTAAAAAGATTTATTTGTTTATTTCAAAGGCAGATTTACAGAATGAGAGGGAGAGACAAACAGAGATCTTCTATCTGCTGATTCACTCCCTAAATGACCACAGCCACCAGAACTAGGCCAGGCTGAAGCCAGGAGCCACAAATGTGGCAGGGGCATTTTCCACTGCTGTCTTAGGAACATTAGTGGGGAGCTGTATCTGAAGTGGTGTAGCCTGGACTTGAACTGGCACCTGTATGGGATGCCCATGTGGCAGACAGCAGCTTATCCTACTATGCCACCGTAGCAGTCCCCTGAGAAATGTTTTTAAGAGTCTACTTTTTGATGTTATCTCTTCCAGCTTCTACAAGTCATATATTGTTTTACAGATTTCATTCACCTACAGATAATTTTTAAATTAAATTTATTCTAAAATTTTTACTCTTTTTTTAAACTGTTATCTTTGTTTTTTACTATAAGCATTTATTTTCAGTGTGAGCTTTGTGGTGTGTGCCTGGGTATGTGTGAGTCTAGCGCTATCTCAGGCATGGCTGACCAGCCTTCAGAGCACGGTGGCCCCGGGCAAAGCCTGTTTAGACTTGTCCTTGCTATGATCACTCCTGCACTTCTTCCAGCCATGCATGAGAATCAGCACCACTACTTAAAAGCAGCACCTTCCATGCTCAGAAATTGAGATTTGATTGTTGTTTTCATCCTTGTTTATACTCCTGTGGAACTGTGGCCTTTCAATTTTTTTGCTTGTTTTATATTGTGTTAGTTGTGCATTAAGCCTGTGATTATAGAGTGGACTAAAGTTATGTTTTTGCAAAAATTAAAGAAAAAAGGAAGGGAAGAGAGATGGAAGGAAGGAAGGAGGGAGGGAGCAAAGTATGGTTATGTTAAATTGAACCTATGAAATAAATGAAATGTCTTCTCTTTATATTAATAAAAAGTAAAAAAAATCTGCTATCCAATTTCAGCAAAATTGTCTCAGTTCACCAAATTTTACTAAAAATCAGGACTTGCCCATATAATTGGGATGTTTTACAGGTATGATGTAGAACCAACATGCCAGTAGGTGAGAGTGAGGGATGAATATGGAATGCTTTAACATTAAAAGTCAGAATATGGGGTTGAAACATGAATGCTTTTCAGAGAGTGAATTTCTAATCCTCTCCAAACTATCATCTATGTGACATTTAGCTGTTACATCTTCTCTCATTGTAACTCCTTTTCCTTTCAAAGAAGTACATTTATGCTGATACTATAGAAAAGTAGAATTTAGTTCTTAAAGCCCTCTGCAAATGTCATTAGACATTGGACGGTAAATGTAACCCAGATAGCATAATGTCAGGAAAAATAAAGATCAAAGCAGCTTTCTAATGACAATAGCTTTTAAAAAGTTATATCTATTTAAAGAAAACATTTAGGTAGAAACATAGAAAGCAGAATTTGATACTGTTTCTAGTGATAGCATCTGGATGTTTTCTTTCAGAGATATTTCTGATTTCTTATTATATGTCTAATTTGTAGATGGATTATATGAACTGCTTTGTATTATTTCCTTTGTATTCATATATACTCTATCCATTTGTGATCTTACTTAATAAGGTTTCCAAAAATATACTTGACTTATTTATAACTGTCTAGATCAGAAAATGTAAGAACTCTTAAACTGACTTAAACACATTTTCAAGTCCATATATTTCAGCTTATCTTTACAAACAAGCCTACCTATTATCAAATGTGCAAAGCAGCACAAACCAAAAGTAAAGACATTGAACTCAGGTCTTGCTATAGTTTCTTTTTCTCCTAGAAAGAGTTGTTTACTTTCACGTCTGTGAAATGTTAACATTTGAGTGTGGTCCTACCCCCTTTTCTGTTCCCTCCCTCTCCATGTTGTAGGCTTAGATGGGGGGGAGGATAAGCAAGTTGCCTCAGCAGGGTGGATTCTCAACCCTTCTCTGAATCTTAGGCCAACTGATAAACATATTTGTTGAAATAAAATTAACTTGTAATGCTAATTACAAAAAAAATTAGAAATCAATTATTCAGGAAGAAAAGGAACTGACTTATGCTTTGGAAGGACCTTTGGAAGAACCACTCTGCCTTCTGTAAGGGGGAAGCAGGAAATCAGCAGTCCAGGCTCTCAGCATGAGGTTCAAGGGAAGGAAAATGGGCTATGTCTTTTAAAACCCAAGCCACACACAATCTCTGTTCCCCTACTGGGAAATCTAGGTCTTAGAGTGACCACACTGTTTGGGTTTATGTGAGGTAAATATTGGAATGCCTGATTTCTTCTGCATGAAACTTGAAGCGTCTGCCTTGAGATTGTGACATCCAGCTGCCTTGACTGATGTGGTCTAAGAATACCCAGGTGGGCCAGTGCTGTGGCAGAGCAGCCAGCATCCCAGATGAGTTCTGGTTTGAGTCCTGACTGCTCTACTTCTGATCCAGCTTCCTGCTAATGAGCCTGGGAAAGCAGAGGAGGATGGCTTGGGCCCCTGCACCCACGTGGGAGACCCAGAAACTGTTGTTTCCTAGCTTCAAATTGGCTCAGTTCCGGCTGCTGGGGGAGTGAGCCATTGGATGGAAGACCTCTCTTTTCTCTGTCTCTACCTCTTTCAAATGAATAAAATTATCTTTTTTTTTAAAGTCTCACTTTTTTAAAAAAAGAATACCTAGTTGTTTGTTTGGGATTTTTTTTTTAGGGAGTGAGGGAGGAAGAGAGAGAGAGAGAGAGAGAGAGAGAGAGAGAGAATCTTCCATCTGCTGGTTCACTCACCATTCATCTACTTGATCTGTCCCTTTTATTAATGGATTCTGTCCACAACTGTAGTGGAGCAAGTCCAAGTATTTCTTAAGGGTGTTAAGTAGTATTTTAACTTATCTGTAGAGTCTACAATCTGAATTCAAGTAGTACAGGCTTTATTGCATAAATTCACACCAAAGTTTTCGTAGCTATATATTATAAATCAACAATTGATTTTAAACTTTCCAGGTTCTAAGCAGTAGGAGATTTATGTATCTAATTCTGTGTCAATCATCTAACTGTGTATATCTTCTACAATCTCGTGAAACCAGAGGGAAATAATATTGATACTCACATTTATAGTTGCTACCCCTTTATGCCTAGATTAGAAGCGATTTCACTGTTTTTCTGCGATTCTTCTCTTTTGAAGTTTCTTGGTGTCCTTTCCTATTAATATATCGTAGTAGGGACCATCTCATTGCATTAGTGAAGCTGTGCTAACAACTCTAATTGCTAAAGGGACCGGGTCAGGAACTCCACCACTTTCTGCCCGAGATGTTCCTTGGCTCTGCATGGCAGAAGTATGGGACAGGCAGCTTTGTCAAACCACAGATAAGTCTCTGTGACACTCTGCTCTCCCAGAGCATTAACTGCCTATTTGCCTTAAGCTTATGAAACTAATAAAGGGAGCTCCAGAATCTTTGCAGAATAAAAATGGCCTCACTAAAAGGAGACTTGCTGTTTCTGTTTTAGTCTGAGAAGTAGCTGATAAGTTTTAAATGACAGTTAAAAGATTTTAAAATTTTGGCTAAACATGGATTTTCTAAGTACATGTATGAACAACATACACATATATATTATACATGCACATCTCATAGCTATAAAATATGTAGAATAACATCTAATTACAATACTAGTTTTGACAGAAATTTATATTTTAGTTGTTTACACTTTTGAATTTGCTTAAATTTAATTTTCTAAAATATGGAAATTTTAACCCTATTTTGGTTATGAACTTGATTAAAGAACTCACCCACATTCATATTTATACATCAGTCAAATAAATAACCTAAAATGACCTGTTTAACTTTGACTTATATGACATCAATATTTTAAAATATTAAATATATAAAAATATTAACTTGTTCCATATTTATTTACAAAAGTATTTATATTCATTTGTTTCTTATATTAGTTCAATTATTAAAGGCAAAAAGCATAAATTACCCTAAATTAGCATGTGTTTTAGCTACATTTTAGAACAAATAATCTCTTTCCTTAGGGAACTAAAATGATAAAAACACATTTCCTTTATCTTATTTGTAACCTGTAATTTCTGAAGACCAATTTAAGGTATATTGTCTCTTCAAATGAGATTAAATTAGACCTCAGTCATCTGTTTCCTGTCACTTCCTATTATTTTATACTTGTTCATCAATCCTTGGGGGAAATCAATGACTGTGTGACTCTCTGATTAGCATAATGCTCAGTGAGGGCGTGGTCAGAAGGCGCTCATCACCACACTGTTGTTCTTACCAATCTCTGGTTCACTGTTATTCCCGCTGGATCCTGCCCCAGAATAGCAGAATTAATATGTCTCTTAAAAACATAATTTAAAAATTTTTAAATGTTTAAACCTACTTTTGTAGAACAGATTTTGAAATGTAGTTTTTGTTGTTCGTTATTTTATGCCTCATCCACAAAATTTCTTATAGTTGAAGTATTAATGTTGCAGGATTTTCACTTCAGTAACTCCATGTGCAGATGACCTCATTTTAAAATGGTCTTGGGGATTATATATATACACATTTCTAATTATGGAGACGCACTGTTTGCAATAGTAGAAAGAATCAAGTCCCCATGTGGTCACCTGGTGACCTTATTTTGTTGAAAACAGCTCCTCTTTTCCACAATGAATTAGTATTTTAGCTCATTTTTAAAATATAGATTTTGTGCCTTAAGTGACTAAATATCACTGAAATAAAAATCACTGAAATTTTAAAGTATGAAGTGAAAATCTCCTCACCAAAATTACTCCTCAGCAATAAATGCTATTAATAATACTTTCTAGGCATTTATGTATACATATTCATATATACAACTTCATACACAAAACATAATTCATATTATTTTTTGCAAGTAATATTTTGTATCTTATTTTATTATTTACTCTATCATAGACCTATTTCAATGTCACTACAAAGAAAATGACCACTTTTAATGAACATGTATTTTACTGTGTTAGGCTTTTGGGAATAGAATAACTTCTTTAGATAGACATAGGAGCCATTCAGCCATTAAAATCCAATTTTCACTTTACTATTGATAAGGCTAACTTTGGGTAGATAGTTTTGACATGACATTGGAACTTACTCTGTTCAAAGTGGAAAGACTGAAGAACTGTATGCCTTCCCTGGGGAACAGCTAATAATTGTCCTGTCAGAGAAAGAAAAGCATTCCAATGGAGTGGGGGGGGGGGGGATTGAAGAGAGAGAGAGAGAGAGAGAGAGAGATACAGAGGTGAGTTGGTGATTTATATAGACAGTGACCTTATCAATGAGCATTATCTGTGCCCTGCTCATCCGATAGCAAAGGATGAATAAGGGGTAGAAAGACTGGCTGTTCTTCCTGGGAGGGTAGAGGCGTTTAGTAGTGTTCCCTCTTCACATGGTAAAAGTTGAACACATCTTATATAAGAGTTATACATAACTACTGTTGGACATGGAGGTTACTGTGAACTTCCACTACATTGAACAATGCTGTGCTTGAGTTGATATTCTTACACAATTTTGCATATGCCTGCTAGTAACACTGAGCATGAATTCCTAGAATTAGAATTATTGAAACAAATAGTATACATGTTTAATTTCCATCAAATATTGACTAATAGCTCAAAAAGAAATTTGAGCTCACCTCCATTGTATCCAAAAGAAGAATTCATGTGCCATTTTCGTGCATCTTCACTTTCATTCGCCTGTATCAGCCTGATAAATGAAAAATTCTCTTTCCTGAAAACATCTGTTGATTGATTATTAGTGAAGATGAATATATTTCTGTGTGTCTATTGGTCATTTGTATTTCTTTTATAATTCAGTCATTCATATCTTTGTCCAAGTAGCTATATCCATCTTTCTCTTACTGAGTTCTTAGCATTCTTTATGGGTTTGATAAATTTAAATTTCCTGTCATTTAGAAATGTAATACATTTATCCCTAAGTTTGTCATGTTTCTTTTGCATTTCCTATTATCCTTTGATATATAGTATTTAAATTTCTATTTAATCACCTCTGACACTTTTCAAAAAGTTTTTTTAATCATGCTAAGCAAATTTCCACATTCTAACAGTATAATCCCTACATGATATTTTTATTTTTAGATTTATATCTTGAATTTATATAGCATTTATTTCTACAGTTTTGCCAAGAGTATAAATGCTCATACATGAACACTATGAAAATTGATTCAATTATTTATGTTGTAGAAATTCTAAAAATATTACTTAACTATTCACCTGTTTGTAAGCTCATGAATGAGTTTAAGTTTTCCTTCAGACTTTGTATTGAATTTAATTTGTATACACCTATAAGATTCCACATTATGAATTATTGATACAGAAAATACAGAAGGAAAACTGTTCCATTTGACACCATGTATGCAGCAGGCTTTAGCAATATTGAAAGTAATTGTTCAATTTTATTTTTTTAGATTAAAAAACAAAGTTTCTAGATATGTCTATAATTAGTTAACACATGAGAGATTGATCCAGGAAGCATGGTTAATTCATATCATATTGATATTACCCCTAAAAACCTAACGACTTTGAACTTAAAACAATGGAAGTGAGAATGGGGAGTTGAGGGAAGTAATTAAAAAAACAAGCTATGCAGTTGGAATGGAAATAGCAGCCACTGATTTGGGGGTTGCAGCTGTGTATATATAAATATCTGTTTCTGATAAATATAGGTGGCCTTAAATAAATAGGAGAATGAGTCTTGTAAATTTAAATCACACAGTCTTTATCATAATAATAATTATTATACTTTGGTATATTTTTATTGCTAGGATATTTCAAAATATCCTGTGAGAAATATGCAAGCTATAGCATATGAAAACAATCTAGCTCTGATTCTCAAGCTCAGCCTGCTTGATGGACATGGACTCCAGGGTGTGCTTATTAAGTCATGGGTGATGATCATCTATAGATGATAACAGTTCCTTTATCTAAAGTTTGAAAGTCAGAAATATCTTCCGAAGTAGCTCATCCATGAACCAAGCAAATTAGGCCTCTTGAAAACTGGACTTTGGGAGAAATTATGCAGCTTGCCTGCCTAAGGGAAAGGAACAGATTCTAGGGTAATACCGACATGTATCCATTCATGGGTTAAGGGAAGCAGTAGAATACACAGATTAAGAGTCAGACTTATGGACTAAAATCTTCACTCTGCCTCTTAACAGGGACTGTGAGTAAGATACCTTGTTCCTGCCTCAGGATTTTTTAAAAATTGAATGGCTATATCTGCAGGGTTCTGTGATGATTCATGAGTTAATATAACTGAAGGTCTGAGAACAGCGTTTGTCCCATTCCGAGCTCCCTTAGGACTTAAATAAATGCTAGCTGTTACTCATCCAGTTAGCAAGCATTCCTTTAGTATCTGCCTACTTTGAGCCTCATGCATGAGTGTAGTGCTTCATCAGAACTGGAAACAATTAGTAGTTAGTGATATAGAGCATCTTCAGCCACATAAAAGCATTTGTTACTGAAGAGCCACTCTGTCTTTCCTTGGGAGGACACTAGATTGTGTCTTTCAAGAAGCCAAGGATATTAAGGTATTTCTGGCAGCTTGAAGAATTGATGTGCCAATTTCTTGTGTATATTTGCAGGATGATTCACCTGAGTATGGGAGAAGCTGAGATTTACTGTGTACCATCCATGTTGCAAATGCTGATAGACATTGATGTTTGCTTGTTCATTAATAATAGAAGTGAAATGAAGAAGAAATGATTTGTTTTCTCTGATCCCACCTTATCTCATTGTCTGGTGGTGTGAATTTCCCTCTTTCTCATGTTTTCCTGTAACTCTGTGCATTGGCCTCTCTCACTTTCATGCTTATTCCTCTATTCCAGATGAAATATTTATACAACTCTTCTATGTTTTTGAAATACTTTTGTAGCATTCCCCTCTGTTGCTAAACAACTCACAAGGAGCGATTGTATTCTACCTTGAGTTTCTCTTGAGTTAATCATTGATCAGCCTCATAACGTTTGATTTAATGAGTCTCTGACAACTCTTGCTCAGTCACTTTTGACTAAAATCTGCAATGACATAGCTGCTCTCTGAGGTATGTCAACAATACATTGATGGTGCTGTGGTGAAGCGGGTAAAGCTGTTGCCTGCTGCACCGGCCTCCCGCATGGGTGCCAATTCAAATCCCGCCTGCTCCACTTCCGATCCAGCTCTCTGCTATGGCCTAGAAAGCAGTAGAAGATGGCCCAAGTCCTTGGGCCCCTGAATCCATGTAGGAGACCTTGAAGAAGCTCCTGGCTTGTGGCTTTGGATCAGTGCAGCTCTGCCCATTGCAGCCATTTGGGGAGTGGAACAACAGATGGAAGATCTCTCTCTCCTCCTCTGCCTCTGCTTCTCTGTAACTCTGCCTTTCAAATAAATAAATAAATCTTAAAAAAATACACTGTAGATGTTCCATTACTTTTTATTTCATTTAATTTATTCTTTAATCTTTTTAATACAGTTAATTTACTAAAGGTTAAAAAGGCTACCAATGGAACAGAATAGAAACACCAGAAATCAACCCAAACATCTACAACCAACTTATATTTGATCAAGGATCTAAAACCAATTCCTGGAGCAAGGACAGTCTATTCAACAAATAGTGCTGAGAAAACTGGATTTCCACGTGCAGAAGCATGAAGCAAGACCCCTACCTTACACCTTACACAAAAATCCACTCCACATGGATTAAAGATCTGAATCTATGACCTGACACCATCAAATTATTAGAGAACATCGGAGAAACCCTACAAGATATAGGCACAGGCAAAGACTTCTTGGAAAAGACCCCAGAAGCACAGGCAGTAAAAGCCAAAATTAACAATTGGGATTATATCAAATTGAGAAGTTTCTGTACTTCAAAAGAAACAGTCAGGAAAGTGAAGAGGCAGCCAACAGAATGGGAGAAAATATTTGCAAACTATGCAACCAATAAAGGATTAATAATCAGAATCTACAATGAGATCAGGAAACTCCACAACAACAAAACAAACAACCCACTTAAAAGATGGGCCAAGGACCTAGACATTTTTCAGAAGAGGAAATACAAATGGCCAACAGGCACATGAAAAAAATGTTTGGGATCTTTAGCTGTCATGGAAATGCAAATCAAAACCACAATGAGGTTTCACCTCACCCCAGTTAGAATGGCTCACATATAGAAATCTACCAACAACAGATGCTGGCGAGGATGTGACACTAACCCACTGTTGGTGGGAATGCAAACTGGTTAAGCCACTATGGAAGTCAGTCTGGAGATTCCTCAGAAACCTGAATATAACCCTACCATACAACCCAGCCATCCTACTCCTTGGAATTTGCCCAAAAAATTAAATTGGCAAACAAAAAAGCTGTCTGCACCTTAATGTTTATTGCTGCTCAATTCACAATAGCTAAGACCTGGAATCAACCTAAATGCCCATCAACAGTAGACTGGATAAAGAAATTATGGGACATGTACTCTATAGAGTACTATACAGCAGTCAAAAACAATGAAACCCGGTCATTTGCAACAAAATGGAGGAATCTGGGAAACATCATGCTGAGTGAAATAAGCCAGTCCCAAAGGGACAAATATCATATGTTCTCCCTGATTGGTGACAACTAACTGAGCACCTGAAAGGAAACCTGTTGAAGTGAAATGGACACTATGAGAAACAATGACTTGATCATTCCTTGTCCTGACTGTAGAGGAACAACTTACTACTTTAATTAACACACAACTCTTCTTAGGTGTTTAAATTTAACTGAAAAGTGATCCCTATTAAATATAAGAGTGGGAATAAGAAAGGAAGGAGATGTACAGTTTGGCACATGCTCAATTGGACTTACCCCTAATGGTAGAGTTAGAAACATGCCAGAGGATTCTAATTCAATCCCATCAAGGTGGCTTGTACCAATGCCATCTCACTAGCCAAAGTGATCAGTTTCAGTTCATAATTGATCATAATGATAGGATTAAGAGTCAAAGGGATCACATAAACAAGACTAGTGTCTGCTGGCCAGCGCCGTGGCTTAGCAGGCTAATCCTCCACTTGGGGCGCCAGCACACCAGGTTCTAGTCCTGGTTGGGGCGCCGGATTCTATCCCGGTTGCCCCTCTTCCAGGCCAGCTCTCTGCTATGGCCCAGGAAGGCAGTGGAGGATGGCCCAAGTGCTTGGGCCCTGCACCCGCATGGGAGACCAGGAGAAGCACCTGGCTCCTGGCTTTGGATCAGCAAGATGCGCCGGCTGCAGTGGCCATTGGAGGGTGAACCAATGGCAAAAAGGACCTTTCTCTCTGTCTCTCTCTCTCACTATCTACTCTGCCTGTCAAAAAGAAAAAAAAAAAAGACTAGTGTCTGCTAATACTAACTGATAGAATTAAGAAAGAGAGAATAATCCAACATGGGAAGCAGGATACACAGCAAACTCACAGAAGGGCAGATGTCCTAAACAGCACTCTGGCCTCAGAATCAGCCCTTAAGGCATTTGGATCTGGCTAAAAAGCCTGTGGGAGTATTTCAGGCATGGAAAGCCAAGAACTCTGGCAAAAAAAAAAAAAAAAAAAAAAAAAGGAGACCTAAATGAAAGATCTCCACGAGTGAGATCCCAGTGTAAAGAACAGGTCATCAAAGAAGGAGGTACCTTTCTCTGAAGGGAGGAGAGAACTTCCACTTTGACTATGACCTTGTCTAAATAAGATTAGAGTTGGTGAACTTGAAAGGCTTCCATAGCCTTGGCAGATCATGACAAGAACCTAGGGTGATTACTGACACCATAAACAAGAGTTTCAATTGTTAAATCAACAGCAGGAGTCCCTGTGCACTTACTCCTCATATAGGATCTCTGTCCTTAATGTGTTGTACTGTGTGAATTAACGGTATAACTAGTACTCAAACAGTGCTTTATACTTTGTGTTTCTGTGTGGGTGCAAACTGTTGAAGTCTTTACTTAGTATACATTAAATTGAACTTCTGTATGTATAAAAAAAAGGCTAACGGTGCTCTTTAAATCCAGTTAAAATCATTGGAATTTACTTCCCTCCTCTTGTTTGTCTATAACATTTGTCATTATTTCCTTGATTTTGAAGTTTCCTCCTCCCTGGATTTTGGGGGACTCTTCTGGTTATACTTCTACTCTCAGACCATCCATCTGTGCTTTCCTTTCTAAAATATCTGCCTCTCTCCACCCACATATGTTTCTTTATATGACTCATACTTAACTTGCTTATGTTCAAGATCCTCCTAATTTCTTTCTTCTTGTTTAGCTTCAACAGCTTCTCATCTATTCATTGGCATGTATTTATTTGAGTGCCTAATTTCTGCCAAGAACTCTGGGAATTGAACTATATAAAAGTATGTAAGGCTGAGTTCTTGTCTTAAAGAGGGGGGAAGCAGAAAATAAAACATAAATAAACAAGTTAATTTTACATGTTATGAAATGATATCAAGAGCATAAATAGGGAGCTTTTTCAGAGTATGGCTAGAGGGTTGAGTTTTGTTGATAGGACTGTCCGTGGGAAGGTGATAACTCCAGTTAGTAGGAACTAGAATAATAAGAACAATCCAGTCATATGAACTTCTGGTGGAAAGAGTTTCCTAAGAAGCAGCAAGAGCAATCAATCACAAAGACCTTAATGAAAGACAAAGTGGTACATTTGAGGGACAGAGAAATAAAGCATTGTGGCTGTATGGGAATTTTTTTTTTTAGCATGATAAGGAGTTTGTTTTTTATGCTTAGAAGATATTGGAGAATTTTAAGTGTGGAAGTTATGTGATCTGAAAATGTTGACTTCCATGTGGAGGAGAAAATATAAGAGGATTAGAGAGGAGACAAACTACTTATGAGGCTGCTGAAGTATCCAGGCAGAGGTTGGTTTGCATGGGTTATGTTGTCAGAATTACAAGGAATTATAAGACTCAGGATATACTTTGTAAATAGACAAGAAAGAATATACTATTGATTTGGACTTTGATTGTGAGGGAAAAATAAAAATGGAAAGTTATCCTACTTCTTTGGCTCAAGCCCCAATTATTGGCCTCCTCTAATGAAATGAGGAATAGGGTGATGAAAGGGGTATGTGCTATTAGATGGTCAGCAAAAGGTGCTGAGTAGGAAATTGGATAGACAGAGAAGAGATAGAAGTGAGAGATACAAGTTTGGAAACTATTAACGTACAGATAAAATTTTAAAATGCGGAAATGGTTGTGATCACCAGGGGGGAATTAGGAAGTATGTAAAATTTTGCTTGGGATTAGTATGGGAAGATTGTAGGGAATTACCTTGGCTTTGATTTGTTGCTGGTCACTAATGACCTTAATAAGAACCTATTGGGTATTGTGGTGGGGCTGAGAACCTGATTTGAATGAGTTGTAAGAATTGTGGGAAAAAAGAAAGAAGTCTAGATAACTTTCTAAGAGAGTGTTTAGTTAAGCAGAGTAGCAAAATAAAGGTGAATGGTCAGGGAAGTTTCTTAAATTGGATTATATGTAAGGCATATTTCCATGCTAAATGTCAATATTCAAATAAAAGAGGGCAAACTGATTTTGCAAAAGATCAATTTTATAATTTCAGGAGAATGGAATGTTCTAAGATAATAGGGAAAAGAATTGAATTTGTGTGTGTAATGCAGATGGGCTGATAAAAATGGGTGAATGAAAGAAGGTAGTTCTCATTTGGTTACCAGTTTTAGATAGGAGCAACATAACTCAACTGTCACTTATTTGAGGTATAATTTCCAGTTGTGAATAAAGAATTCAACAAAGAAGACAACACACAGGAACAACGTTCTGCTAAGTCTGGCTTTATTCCTTGCATATTTTAAAATCATAATTGACCATAATAGTATTTAATTTTTTTTAACAGGCAGAGTTAGTGAGAGAGACAGAGAGAAAGGTCTTCCTTTTTGCCGTTGGTTCACCCCCCAAATGGCCGCTACAGCTGGCACAGTGCTATGATCTGAAGCTAGGAGCCAGGTGCTTCCTCCTGGTCTCCCATGCGGATGCAGGGCCCAAGCACTTGGGACATCCTCCACTGCCTTCCTGGGCCACAGCAGAGAGCTGGACTGGAAGAGGGGCAACCGGGACAGAACCAGTGCCCTAACCGGGCCCAGAACCCGGGGTGCCAGCACCACATGTGGAGGATTAGCCTACATAATACTATTTAATATAATATTTATAATATCATCTTTATAATATTTGATTCTAGTAACAACAGAATTGCTTCTTTTTCTGTGCCACCCATAGTTTGAAGAATTTTTACATAGTAAATTATCTCCTTTATCACCCATATGCAGGTTCTGTTTTTATCCTATTGTGTAATTGAGGAAAGAGGCACAGAAAGGTAATTTCTCAAAGTCTGCCTTGCTATACTTGCTTTCATCAAAGTAAGTATAAAAATGTATTTTTTTTTTGGACAGGTAGAGTTATAGACAGTGAGAGAGAGAGACAGAGAGAAAGGTCTTCCTTCCGTTGGTTCACTCCCCAAATGGCTGCTACGGCCAGCACTGCGCCGATCCGAAGCCAGGAGCCAGGTGCTTCTTCCTGGTCTCCCATGGGGGTACAGGGGCCTGAGCACTTGGGCCATCCTTCACTGCCCTCCTGGGCTACAGCAGAGAGCTGGACTGGAAGAGTGGCAGCTGGGACTAGAACCTGGCACCCTTATGGGATGCCAGCACTGCAGGAGGAGGATTAGCCAAGTGAGCCACAGCGCTGGCCCCCCAAAATGTATTTTATGAAGCCTTGTAATGTAGGATTCTATTATTTGTAACTTCTTTAGTAACAGTTGGAAAAGCACTGCCTCCCACCCTGTTTCTATTTCAAAATTGAATGTAAACTATATTTGAATAAATATATACAACTATAATGTTTTATGAAAATACCCATAAATTCCTTTATTGACAAAAGTCTTAGATATTGCTAACTTAACTTTAATCTGATGTCTCCATTTATAGTGGAAGGAAATGTTAAATTTTAATAAGAATTTAGAGTAAGTAGAGACTTCATCTTTTTCCCTAACCAAAGAAATGGATCCCCTAAATTATATCCACTGACCTCTTAAAACTCCAGGGACCCCATGCAGGTCTCCTCAGATAAGGGCTTGGGTAGATTCAGGGTAAACGTTTATGGCAAGAATGTTTCAAAGATGATGTTTTGTATTTCCATTTGCCTCACAGTAGAGGCAATGAATGCCACAGTATCCACTAAACCAGTTTTGTGACTGAAGTGTGGCCTTGGAATATAGGATTCCTGGGTTCGTGGTGTGAGTGCCTTGTATCTCTTCATGGCTGGTGCTTCAAAAGTCCCTTTGAGATTTTTGACACTGTTGCGATGTGGAGGAAGCTTCAAATTTCACTGACCCTGTGTTTCCTTACCTATATCAAGCTGAAGCAAACTGGAAACCTAAAAATGATTTGTTTAAAACTAAGTATTATTTTATATTGTAAGACACACGAGAAGAAAACAAAATCCCTGAGAGGCGTAAAATATGTGCTAGCTTTGACAGAGTCTATCTGATGATGGTGATCCAGAGTCTTTTAAGGATTTAAAACCAGTGTCTTGTCCAGTTTGTTACCTCATTTTTCTTTCTTTTTTTCCATCTGTCTTATTTTTATCCCACTGACATACAACATATTTTAAAACCCTGGTCTTACTTTTGCAAATTTCAATCTTATTTATCTTAACATAGCCAAGAATGTTCTGATTTAATGCTTCATCTTGCATTTTTCTCTTTTTCTTTCCCCTCTCTTGTCTTGTTTCTTCATTTGGTCACTACTTCTGAATATATTTTTATTCAAAGGTTGAAGCTTTTATAAATGATAGGTAGGAAAAAAGGAGCAGGGGGGTGAAAATGACACGTGTCAACAGACTTTTAAAAAGCTATTCCGGGTGCAGGTGGTAATTGTGGATTTTGTGACACTTTTTTCCTGAGCTGAGTATCACTGTTTCTAAGCTTGATATCTCTTTAAGTATACTTGGTACTTTAAAAATATTCAAGTTATAATGGAGTAATAAATATGATGAAGATTCAACACTTATAAAATGGCCATTTAGATAAAGCACATAACTGACATCTATATTGATATATTATTTAATATTAGTAACACATATTTTAATTCAGTAACATTAAATATATTAGATATGTTTTAACTTTCTCTTATTTAGGAGTATTTAAAGCAGCGTATAATAAAAAGGCAAATAAAAGAAGCCATTGAAACAAGAAATAAGCTAGTAAGTCACATTAATTTATTCTTTGGGCATTTTTTAATTATCTCATAATTCCAGGGAAATAATAATGAACATGATAGGCCTGGTCCTGGCCCATAAGGAGCTTATAGTCTAAATAGGCAGAGTGACAATCATCTGACATTGTGAAGTTTGAAAGTAGTTTAATGGAGGATGTGTAAGGTGAGCTCGATTGGAAGAGACTTAGGGCTTAGCAAGACTTTCTCTTAAGAGCAAGTAGTGCTCAATTTCAAACTCTAGGAATACATGCTAAATTTCCTGTGTTTCTGAGTAATTGAGAACTTTCAGTGTCATGAGAAGATAAAATACAAAATTTTAAATAGTAAATATCGTGAGACATTAACAGAACCAAGCAATATAGGCCAGGTATTAGAAGCTAATGATAGCCTGTCAATAATTTTTATTTTAGTGAACTTGTCACCTTATTTCTTAAAATAACAGGTGATATATAAAAATTACCAATGCAATCTACCTAAACAAAATTATCAGAAATTTCTGACTTTAAAAACTATGATGCTCTCTTTTAATGTAAAAATTAGATGTTTGCTTAAATAGATGAATAAAATATCTAGCCTTATTAATTCTTACATTAATTATAGGTCTAACAATTAAATTGACTTGTGTTCCCTTTTAACTTGTTGAATTTCATTATGACATAAAAAAGATCTTTCCTTACTCTAAAAAAATTTATATTGTTGCCATTATGGCACTTTTCCCTGATTTTTCAAAAATCCTTTTACCTTTTCTTTTAAAATTACTAAATATGTTCTGTAACGCTTGTCACACATTGATGTCAATGAATCTAAGCTGTGTTTAAGTTATCCACTGGCATCTAGTAATTACACAGAACCACGAACGCAAGGCAGTGTCTTCTGATGTGTAAAATTTCAACCCCGGAGAGAAGTCCTTGATTTGAAGCACATCTTCAGACAGATTCAATTTAAACTTTTTATATTAAAAATTAGAGATACTTCCTTTAAAGTTCCCTTTTGCTCAATAGTTGACTAGGTTCCTGTGTCTCCAAAAACATTGCAAATTATTAGGGAGATGGCATAGGTATTATCAGGGCAAGTTTGAAGTCATTTTAAAAAGCCTTAGGTTTTTAAAGCAGAATTTTGCATTGTATAAAAATGCCAGCTTTCTTTTAAAAAGCAATCAATCGTATATATTAAAAGTAGTAATTAAGCCCATATTATCGCATATGGAATTTGTTTTAGTGTTTTTAAAAAACAAATATTTCTTCTACATGATGAAAACACATTGAAATAACTCCGTATTTTGTCAAGATAACTTTTTAGATAAATTTTATTTTCATTCCTTGTTAGGACTAGCATTAACAAACCCAAACATCCAAACCTGAGTTGGTATCAGAGACAAAGTATGTGAATGCTGATACCTTTTCATCACTTGTACACCAGGAATTCTATTTTTTAAATGATATCCTGCCAGCTTTTTCACAATCCATTAATTCCTGGATCAACATCAGAAGGAATGTCAGAGCAGAGTGAAATTCTTGTAAGACACAGATGTCAGGATCAAAAGTCAGAGACATTCTCTGAGCAGCAGGGAAGCAAGCTTGTTAGACTTTAATCGGAACAATTAGTAGCTGCCATGTGACAGTCTCGATGTCCTGCCTTATATTTCTGTTAAGTTCCAGGCATGCTGAAAAGACAAAGTCTTCTTCCAAGTTTGATGGAAAATTTCATAAGCTTTTGGTCTCATTATTATTGGCCAAGATTTTTAAGTTTTGTTCATCCTCTCCAAATTTCCTTAAATGGTGAATTGTTGATGTGCTCAGATAAACTAGGGTCCAGCTTATTATGGAGAGAAATTTTCATCTTCTCTGGATGCATGTAACACAAAGTGACTTGCATTATGGATGGTTGTGATCATTAGTAAGCAAGAGGCTTTTTCAGTGATTTTATATCTCACAGAGTGAGAGCTTTTATGGTCTAGTCTCAGATAGCCCCAGCACCAGTGGATGCTCAAAAAAGGTGAATCACTGATGAAATAAAATAATTAAATTTGGAGGTTGGTTTTTTTAGCTAAAGAATTTCTTTGAATTCAGCCATTATATTTGGCTTTTGTCTTCACTAATCCAAAATAACCACTTCTGAATAAGAAAGTTGTCAATAAATGAATTCACTTTTTTCTAGCAAGAAGCTGTTTTGATTTTTTTCATTCATATCTTATGTAAAAAGTTTCTAACAGTTCATTTGCTCAGATACCAGCTTTTGGGCAACCTTAAGTGTCAAGAACTGTAAGTTAAATAACATTTTTGTGGGTGGACATTTAGCATAGTGGTTAATATGCTAATATTCCACATTAGTGTATCTTGGAAACCATTATACTTAGTGAAATAAGTCAGTCCCCAAAACACAAATACCATATTTTCCCTGATCTGTGGTAACTAATAGACTATCTAAAATATAATGTATAAGAGTGAAAAGGACATTTTGAGAGTCAATGATTGTTTATAGCCCTTATCTCTGCTGTTGAAGAATAGTGGTTTTTTTTTTCCTCTCATAATATTATTTTTTGAAGTCTTTACTTACAATAGTGTTAATCTTATGAATATAAAGCAAACTGAAAATAGATCTTTGTAAAAATGAAGAGTGGGAACAGGAAATAGAGGAGGAAGATGGGTGAGAGCATGGCGGGAGGGAAGGTAGGATAAGAAGAATCACTATGTTCCTGAATCTCTATATATGAAATGCGTGAAATCTGTATGCCTTAAATACAATTTTCTAAAAATTCTAATAATACTTTTTTCATTCATACAGCCCTCTATTACTTTGATAAGACTATGTTTCACTATTGTGTCATGTAAGATTATTGTAATGTTGTACTGTGCATCATGGGTATGTGTATTATCTCAAATAAACACATTACCAATCTAGTTGATATAAACAAAGAGTATATCTGGGTTCAGTAAGTAATCCAGCTCCAGTGAAAACTCTTAGAGGTAGCAGTGATGGCTCAAGTAATTGATTCATGCTGCCTGTGTGGGAGACTTGGATTGAGTTCCTAGAGCCTGGTTTAGGCAGTTATATCCTGGCTCTTTGGGGCATTGGGGGAATTAATCATCCAGTGATGGGATACTTTTAGACATATCTTAGTAGGCCAGTTTCTTTAATTGGTGTGTGGTAAATACATTCATAGCTAGCGAAATCATTGATTCTACATATTCCTATAAGTTCTCTAAACCAGTATTTCTGAGGACATCAACTCAACCAATATGAATGTACTTAAATGATTGTTGCATGAAATTAGCATTTCTGATTATATATTCATTTTGAAAAATTTAGAAAATATGTAAAAGAAAAAATAAATTTTTATTACCCCACCCTTTAAAAACATGTTTTGACCTTTATACATAAGATGTATTTTATATAAAAGATACTTTTGTGTTCTAAGAATTTACTTTTTATTTAATGTTATATTTTGGGGCCTGCACTGTGGCATAGCAGGAAAAGCTGCTGTCTGAAGTGCCAGCATCCCATATGGGTGCCGGTTCAAATCCCAGCTGCTCCTCTTCTGATCCAGCTCTCTGCTACGGCCCATGAAAGCAGTAGAAGATGGCCCAAGTCCTTGGGCCCCTGAACCCGCATGGAAGACATAGAAGTTCCTGGCTCTTGGTTTTGGATCGGTGCAGCTCTGGCCATAGTTGCCAATCGGGGAGTGAACCAGTGGATGGAAGATATCTCTCTCTCTCTCTCTCTCTCTCTCTCTCTCTCTGCCTTTCCTTCTCTCTCTATGTAACTCTGATTTTCAAATAAATAAATAAATCTTTCAAAAAGTTATATTGTGAGCCTTCTCTGTAACATTAAAATAGTCTAAAAACATCTTTTTAATGACTGCCCAATTCCACTATGGACATGTATAATAATTTATTTAATCTCTCCCTTACTGATGGTCATTTGATTCATATTCTTGGTAGTATAAATAATACTGTAATGGACACTTTTACATGTCATATGTATTTCATTTCTTATTTAATTGGTATTTCAAAGCTATGAATAATGTTGAAGCTCTTGATAAATATTCCACAGTACATTCTAGAATATTTTCATAAATATTTACTTAGTCAATGGAATAGTAAATATTTATTTTTATCTCTTTCACAGTTCCTGACATACAAGGACCTTGTAGAACTTCTTTCTCTTTACTTACCAATTTTAAGTGATTTGGTTTTCTAAAGATAAACCAACTAGGTTTTAAAAATCATTATAAACCGAGCATATTTGATATCTCTGAATCCACTGCAGTTGTCTTTATTGAAGCCCAATTAGCCCCATTTCTCATCAATGGGATTAATGAATGATTTGAGTGAATTAATAATCCAGTGAGTCCAGTTTAAAAAAATGCTGTTGGAAGGGCCGGTGCTGTGGTGCAATGGATTAAAGCCCCAGCCTGAAGCACTAGCATCCCATATGAGCAAAAGTTTGAGTTCCTACTGTTCCACTTCCAATTCAGTTCCCTGCTAAAGTGCCTGGGAAAGCAGTGGAAGATGGCCCAAGTCCTTGGGCCCCTGCACCCATGTGGGAGGTCTTTGGATCACCTCATCTCCTGCTATTACAGCCATTTGGGGAGTGAACCAGAGGATGGAAAACCTCTCTCTCTTTCTCTCTCTCTCTCTGTAACTCTGTCAAATAAATAAATCTTCATAAAAAGGTGCACTTTTTTTTTTTTAAAAAGATGCTATTTGAATGCTATTGGAGATAGTGTTTAGCCTTGTGGTTTAGATGCTTGTGTCCAACATTGATATGTCTGTGTCGAATCCAAGCTCCAGTTCCTGACTGTGAGTTCCTACCAACTCTGGAAAGAAGTAGTGATGGCTAAAGAAGTTGAGTTCCTTCCACCTGTGTGGGGGGACCTGGATGGAATTTTGGCAAAGAGCTAGCAGAGGAGAAGTCTCTGTTTCTTAGTCTGTCTCTTTCTGTCTCTTGCTCTCAAATTAAAAAAAAAAAGAAGCTGTAGTTACTATGAGAATGCAAGAAAAAATATGATTGATAAGCATTATACTATGAGGCTACTAATTGTCATCTAATATTTGATGTTCAAATATCTTTATATCACTGCAATGGGAAAAATACATGTTTTATGAGGGTTCTTCATTTATCACTAAATATTATTTATTTCTACATAAAAATGACTTACATTTTATTTAAATTTTAATTATTTTTTCCTTAAATTTTTTCATTTACTTAATTTGAGTGACAGATAGACTGACAAGGACACCTCCCATCTACCAATTTAAGTTCACTTCCCAAATACCTGCAACAGCTATGACTGAGCTGGGCCAGACTCAATCCAGGTCTCTGAAGTGGATGACAAGGACTCAGCTTTTTGAGTCATAACCTCTGCCTCTTGGGTGAGAATCACCCAAGAATCCATGCACTTTGATAAGGGATGCAGGCATTCTAACCAGCATCTTAACTTATAAGTTAATGCCTGTCCCTCTCCTTTTTAAATTGAGTGATATAGTATCCCCAGTAAAGTACATATAATACAAATGTATAAGCTATCTGAAATTTTATAGTCATTAACTCCTATAGCCACCATCTAAACTAAAATACAGAACATTTCTGTATCTTCTCGTTAATAGTTCTCTGAGGTAACTATTATTCTTACCTCTATCATTGATTAGTTTGATTCTTGAATCCCGTTTTAATGGAATTATTCAGTATATATCTATTTAGTGCCTGATTTATTTTGTGCAATATAATCTAGAGGTTTGTCCACATTGAGTGTCAGTTTATTATTTTATGTTACTGTGTAGCATCTTTTCTATGCTGTACTACAAACAACAATTTATTTATCCATTCTCCTGTTTATAGATATTTGGGCTCTTTCCTGTTAGTGTTAGTCTATCAGGAATAATAATATGTTCTTACATATGTCTTTTGGTAGGTATATTTATTGATTCCAATAGGGTGTATACATTTAGGAGTGGAATTGCTAGGACATAGGGCGGGCATAGATATCGAAAAAGGAGTGTTACAAAGTGGCTGAACCAATTCATGCTCCTGCTGGTGTTGTTTGAGAATTCTTATTCTTCTATATGTTCACCAACACTTTATATTGTCATTATTTTAATGTTAGCTATTCTGATGTGTTGTGAATAGTGGTGTCTAATTGTGGTTTTCTAGGCATTTTATTTTATTTTATTTTTTGTTTGTTTTTTTTAACTTTTATTTAATGAATATAAATTTCCAATACAGCTTATGGATTACAATGGCTTCCCCCTCCCATAACTTCCCTCCCACCCGCAACCCTCCCCTCTCCTGCTTTTCTAGGCATTTTAATAACCCCATGTCTAGATGTTGCAGTTTGCTTAGTTATCATCTTACTATTGGACTTTGGATTCATTTCATTTAAAAAATATTTATTAAGTGGATACCATGTGCAAGGGATTATTCTAAGATGCTTATTATTGAAGATGCTGCAGTAAACAAAGCCATTTGAATTAATTGGAATATCTTTACATACTTTTTTGTTGTCAATGTATATCCCAAAGAATAAAGCCTTATGTGTCTCTTTATGTAGTAACAGATTTTTTTAAAAGTCTCTGAAAAAAAGTTTGGTAATGGTCATGAATCAGTAGAGAGGGTTTTCCCTCCTTACATCTGATCTGAGAGTTAAGAGGTTTGTGTTTTGCCACTCTTTGGCCATGTGGATGTTACTTTGATTTCAGATTTTAATTTTTTTTTTTTTTGACAGGCAGAGTGGACAGTGAGAGAGAGAGAGAGAGAGAGAGAGAAAGGTCGTCCTTTTTGCCGTTGGTTCACCCTCCAATGGCCACTGCAGCCGGCGCATCTCGCTGATCCGAAGCCAGGAGCCAGGTGCTTCTCCTGGTCTCCCATGCGGGTGCAGGGCCCAAGCACTTGGGCCATCCTCCACTGCCTTCCCGGGCAGAGAGCTGGCCTGGAAGAGGGGCAACTAGGATAGAATCCGGCGCCCCAACCGGAACTAGAACCTGGTGTGCTGGCGCCACAAGGCGGAGGATTAGCCTGTTAAGCCACGGCGCTGGCCTCAGATTTTAATTTTTAAATATATAAGTAAGGAGGTAAAACAGAATGAGATGAAGTCATCTTTCAGCCGAGTTTGCCTTGTTGATTTTTTAGAATTCATGCACATGAGACTAGATGTCTGTATTTACTCCTGGAACCTCAGATTCTTACTAGCTAGGGATTCACTGTTATTCCCTGGGGCGATTTTTCAGTGTCACCCATGTTCCTAATATGTCCAGCATTACATGTTAACAATGCCTTTTAATTATTTTCCTGTAAGTATGTTGGCCAATAATATTAAATGGATGTATTTAAAAGGCTTAGTGTGTAAAGGAGAAATGAAGTAATTGTAAACGAAGTCTGAAGAAAGAATGATGAGTGTTTTCAGTATTCCTATCCACCCTGGTACTCTGCTTCCTTTTCTTAGACCTAGAATGGTATTCAGTGACAAATAGACAAGACTTTGTGCTCAGAGACTTACAGTAAATTTTTATTGATCAGAGACCCAGAAACCTAATATTCTAATCTTAAAACCCAAAATTTCAACAGTGTTTGTAAGCATCCCTTTCAAAATATAGACTCTTGTTGTACCTTTTACTTGTGATCCAAACATTTAGTATAGCATTTTCTTACTTATTTAGTACTTTTATTCTACTTTGTGGATGCTGTGACCCCGAGATGTATTGAACAGTTAGAACATTTCACAACCCTTAACACTGTCTATGGAATACTCAAAATAGCTTTCTGTTGTTCATGTTTTCCTGTCATCCTAACTTCCCCAGAAACACTATAGAGTCTCGAGCAGGCTTCACAGTTACCCTTCGAAGCTCAGATGTAACATTTTATTATTTAGTTTAGGGCAGCTACTTAGGTGGAAAAGAGTATCCCGGACTAAGACTATGACAGAATTTTGGGTCAAACATGATTGTTCTCCTCTGTATCCTGTTTCTTTTTCTTGTTACTGGCCATGGAATTGCTGAAGTCTTGAATTAATATGGTAAAAGTTAAGATTATGAAGTAGGAAAAGACTTGAGAGATTTTGATGAGCCAGAGTTGGCAGGATATTGTGATTATCTAAGAAAGGAGAAGGAAGATGTGGCTCCCTGGTTTCCATTTTGTGTGATTGGATTGTGACATTTATCTATGTCAGAGAAGTCTGTCTACTTGCAGAGGACCTACCATGTGTTGGATGCGACAGGAGATACAATGATCTTTAAAATAAAGCTTCTACTTATTTACAATATATGCATTTTTTACTATAATATACATTGGCAAGATGGAATGCAGTGTAAGGAGTGTGGTGGATGAAGGCCTGTGTGTGGTCAAGCAAATGCACTCTGAGGGGAAAGAATGTGGTGAGTTCTCAAGACTGCAGATTGTTAGAAGACCTACTTATGGAGCAAAGTCTTCACCATTTGCCTTTACCTCTTTGTTTCAGTTGAAACATAATCCTCCACAAATATTACTTTTTTCTCATGGCCTCTGGGTTTGTTCTTTTATTCAATCCCCACACCTTAATACTCATACTTACTATTTAATGAGAACAGGCAACCTATAGACTCTACCCATTGATATTGTACCACCATCAATCAATAATATTTCTTTTTGAGGTTTCACATTACTCATCTAAATCACATTCCCATGCCTGTTGACATAATTTGTTGACATCTAGGACATTTTTCTATCTTCCTGGATAAAGGCTAGTGCAAATTTTATACACACACACACACACACACATACACACATACAACATCATGCTAAAGAAAATACATTAGAAGTAGTGAATAATTAAAGGAAAACAATGTTAAAGACAAATAAATGATTTTTAACACATTGCCAAAGGTCTTATTTCTGAATATATGGAGCCCTTTCAAGTCAATAAGACATAGATGAAAGGGCAGAGCCAAGATGGCAGCCGAGTAGGACTCTCCATTGACCTCCTCCCCACAGAGACACCAATATGAACAGCTATACACTTGCCAAGTCACCCTCACAAATGCTATAGAAGCCAAGTGAGAGTCCATAGTACCTTGTCTTGTTATAGACATAAGCAATGACTGTGATACACTGCATCAGTAGGATACTGCACAAAAATTATATGATCTCAGTAGATGCAAAAAAAGCATTTGATAAAATTCAGTACTCTTCATGTTAAAAACTCTGACCAAATTAGGTATAGAAGTAACATACCTCAATATAATAAAGGTCATATATAACAAACCAACAGGTAACATCATATTTACTGGGAAAATATATTTGTAATCTATCTGTCAAGGGGTTAATACATAGTATGTAGTATGTGATATGTACTTAATATGTACATATTAATAGTAACTCAGACAGTTCAAAGCAAAAACAAATAAACAAACTAACAATCCAATTCTAGAACATACAATAGATCTAAACACACATTTCTCAAAGGAAGACATACAAATCACCAAGCAGGTACCTTAAAAAATTTTCCACTTCATTAATCATTAGGGAAGTGTAGATAACTGCAAGTTAATATAAGAAAAGAAAAAAATATTAAGTAGTAGCTAGGATGTGAGATAAGGGATCCTTTGTACACTGTTGGTGGGGGAATGTAAATTAGTACAATCACTGTGGGAAACATGGAGGTTCCTCAAAAAACTAAAGCTATCATGTGATCCAGCAAGCCTACTGCTGGGTTTATAACTAAGGGAAATGTAATCCATATAAGAGACTTCTACACTGCCATGTTTGTTTCAGCTTTATTCAGCCAGGAAATGGAAACAACCTAAATGTCCATCACTGAGGAATGGATAAAGAAAATACACACACACACACACACACATATATATATACATACATACATATACTTACATACATATATATACAATAAATGTATACAATATACATATACAATTTTGTATACATATATACAATATATGTATATAACATGAATACAATGTATATATGTATACAATATATTCAGTGAAATGTTACTCAACCATAAAAATATGAAATCTTGTCATTTGCAGCAACATGGATGGAACTGGGAGTTATTATGTTAAGTGAAATAAGCCAAGCATAGGATATGAATATCATATTATCTTTCATGTGTGGAGTCTACAAAAAAGTAATCTCATAGAAGTTAAAAATATAGTTGTGGTTATCAGAGGCTGGGGATGGAAGTTGGGGGGAGGAATTAGGAAAGGTTGATTGTAGGGTGCTAGGTTATAGCTGGATAGTAGTGGTAAGAAGTTCTGGGGTTCTGTTGCCCAGTAGGGTGAAGATAGATGATGTTAATTTACTGTATATTTCTCCATTAAAAACTAGAAGATAGGATTTTTGGATATTTTCACTACAAAAAATGTTGAACATTTGAAAGGATAAATATATTTACCCAGTTGGACATTATACAATGTTTACAAGTGACAAAAAAACTCATAGTCCCCCATTAATATGGACAATTTTATGTCTATTAAATTATTTAAAAATAAACTTTTAAAAAGAAATAAAATGAGAATATAAAAATGGACCAAAATATTAAAGGTAAATTTACAGAAAAGAAGAAACAAACATGACCATTAAAATATTAAATAATTTTAATTGAGCTCAGATTATTTAAAAGTGAATATGCATTAAATCACAATGTACAGCACATTAAAGACAGAGATCCTACATGATATTTGTTAAAAATTGATTAATTTTCTATGCAATGTCCAATTTAGAACCAAGTTTTTTTTTTTCATTTTCAGTTATCTTGATATACAGAAGATCGATTCAGTATATACTAAGTAAAGATTTCATCAGTTTGCACCCACACAAACACAAAGTGTAAAAATACTGTTTCAGTACTAGCCATAGTATTACTTCACATTGGATAACACATTAAGGACAGATCCCACATGAGACGAAAGTACACAGTGACTCCTGTTGTTGATTTAACAATTTGACACTCTTGGTTATGGCGTCAGTAATCTCCCTAGGCTCTAGTCATGAGTTGCCAAGGCTATGGAAGCCTTTAGGGTTTGCCGACTTCGATCTTAATGCTATAACTTCGATCTTTAATGCTATAACTAGTACTCCAACAGTATTTTTCACTTTGTGTTACTATGTGGGGGCAAACTGTTGAAATCTTTACTTAATATATACTAAACTGATCTTCTGTATATAAAGAGAATTGAAAATGAATCTTGATGTGAATGGAAGGGGAGAGGGAGCGGGAAAGGGGAGGGTTGCGGGTGGGAGGGAAGTTATGGGTGGGGGGGAAGCCATTGTAATCCATAAGATGTACTTTGGAAATTTATATTCATTAAATAAAAGTTAAAAAAAAGAAAAAAAAGTGAATATGAAAACATGATCTAATTTAACCTGTAATAAGATTAATATTAGAAAGCTTGCTTGCTATTGAAACTGTGAGTATAATAGACATTTCTATGCACTATCAGTAGGATTGTAACTAAGAATACTTTTTTTTTAGGAAGTGATTTGGCATCATATATCAAAACAGCAATTTCTTTTAACAAGGATTTGAAGCAGTATGTTCAGTGTCACTCATTATGGTAGTGTTTGCAATTATAATTTGTAAACAACTTGAATGTCCATTAATAGAGGACTATTTAAATTAGGGTAAATACATTGAGTTAGATATTATTCTGCAAATAGAAAATGAGTTATATATATATATATATACATATATATATGCAATGATATGTTTGCACTTTACTTTTGTTACCAATTTTTATAGTTTGAACATGTTCAATGGTTTATTCCTGATTGCAGTTTTTGCTTGAAATATGAGTGCTGCTGAAAAGCTGACAGATAAGGGTGTAATAGAATTACACCCTCATTTGGTGCTTTTGTGACTTTTAACCATCATTTCTTCATGTAGTAAAGTTTTCCAGGTTCCTTTTTCTTACCAGGAAGAAAGCTCAGTCAGTTAATGAAACAATTTATTTGTCCGTGAGCAGAGCATATAAATTAGAAAGTAATTATCAGCATTTCCTACTGTGAAATAAAGAATTAGAGAGTTAATGACTGACACAGGCATCTCATTGATATGTATGTAATACACTCACATTGGAAGTATATGTCACGGGGGCAAAAGCAATGGGTTTTCAGGGTCCTTTTGGTGTTCAAATTCTTGCTCTGCCATTTAAAAATTGTGTGACTGGGAAGGAAGATGAGAATCAGATAAGGAGGAGATACATTATGAAATTTGTCATAGTTTTGCATATAATCAAGTGCTAGTTTTGCAAATGTTCAGAGGTTGTGCAGTTACTGCCTCTGAAAATAACGTATGGATGGTTGAGGAAGAAAGGCTGAGCAATTGATCTGCCTTGACATCTTCAGTATCTTCTGTGGGCTGCTAACTGACCATACAGCCCTCCATGCAGCCTCTGGTAAACCAAATTGAGAATGTGGGCCAGCCGGTAGTAGGCAGGCAAAGTGGTTTCTCCTTGTGTGTTGACACTGTGAGGTCTGGAGGGACTTTCATAAGTGGTCACTGGGAAATTCTGTCAGGAAGGCAAGGCTATTGCCAAAGGATGCCAGAGGACAGAGGTAGGTGAATTTCATGGGTCCATGAGTGACCTGGTGGTTGGTCAAAGAGAACCACCCTGAAGAGGTGGCATTTAAACTAAGACCTGGAGGACAAAGATAATCTAGCCAAGCTGCATGAATAAGGCACAGTGATGACAAAAGACCCCAGAGAGAATGAGGGCAGAATGTTTGGAGGAGGGAGGACAAAAAGAAAGGTGGTTCTAGGTGAGTAATGGAGAGAATGCAGGGACTGAGTTCCAAGCAACAGGCAAAGGCCGGATCATGTAAGGCTGCCAGGCCAGCCGCAGGAATCTGGATTTTGTTGTAAGTGTACTAGAAAGTCTTTGTAGCAACTTAAGCAAAGGAGTTAAGTAAGCTGTTTTATATTTTGGGAAGATCTCCCTGGCTTTGGTGGGGAGATTTAATGGGATAGGGGAAGCCAGGAGACCAGTGAGAATGTATTTGAGAGCATCATCCAAAGAAGAAAAGAACGAATACTTTAGTAGCAGTTGCTATATTCATAGTTGGATTTTTGACATAGTACATTTGATATACTTATTTAGATAAACAGTGATATTGATGCTTATCCATTGAAACTTCAGATTGAGTTTATTAACAACCTTCTAATACCTGGAAAAGTCTTAAGCTCCTCCAAGGTGATCTGTTTTTGAAGCAGCTAGTATTGTGTGAGAACTCTAGTCTACAATTCATAAATCCAACCAAGCTTCTTTGCTTTTGACAACCAGCAAAACTCAGTATGGAACATAACTTTGTGATTGACATTCAGATCTTAAAGTGAGAAAGAAATCAGGTTTTGACACATTGTTTTATTTTATTTTCCACACAATTGACTGCCCTGACAATGAGTCCAAAACCTTTTTGCAGATAGTTAAGCAGAGTTTTGAAAGCTAAAGCATGGTAGAAAATGATGCAGAACATTTTAAAAATTAGAGCACTCCATTACTACTATACACCTTGATTGTGAATTTGGCACTACAGTTATTTGCCTTATAATGACTATATTAATTAGAGTGCCAGAATATAATACACAAAATCTAACATGCTATTTTAATCAAATCAAAACAAACAAGTAATAGAGAATCAACAGAAGATGGAGAAGCAGGCTTGGAAAATGGGCAGAAACCTGAGGAAAAAAGAGGCTAATATCCTTTTATCTTGTCTCATCTTGTTGTCTGCATGCCATGTACTCTTCATAGAAAGTCCAGGTAGGTGCCCCTGATAGGCTAAATCTTGCTCATGTGTCTTCATCCTGTGCTCCTAGGGAAGCTCCTTCTTGGCTTCCAAGGAAGGAAATAGAGCAGTATCCCTTACCAATATACATTCAGTGGGGTAATTCTTCCTAACTTGAAAGGAAGTTTGGATATTATATAGTTTTAGAAGAATAAAAAGAAAAACAGTCACTACAGAGACCAGTGTGTTTCCAGCATTTAGGATAGTGCTTGGATTTAATTGATAAGGTATGATATTTCTTACCCTTTTTTTCATATTTGGAAGAGAGAGGAAGAGAGAAAGGAGAGGGAGAGATGGAGGAAGAAGGACAGGGAGAGGGAGAGGAGGAAGAGAATGGAGAGGGAGAGAAGGGGAGAGGGAGAGAAGGGAGAAGAGGGAGAGGAGAGAAAGGAAGGAGAGAGGATGGGAGAGGGAGAAGAGAGTAAGAGGAGAGGGAGAGGGAGAGGGAAAGGGAGCGGAGAGGGAGAGGAAGACCGTCCATCAGTTAACTCATTCCCCAAATACCCACACTAGCTGAGGGTAGACCAAGCTGAAGGCAGGAACCTGGAACTCAATCCAGGTCTCTTACATGGAAAGTCTATTTATTAAGTGCAACACTTTTATAGAATATATCACTTGTGTTTTTAGAATGTGTAACTGGGAAAGTCCTTTTTTGGTAACTATTAGTTTAGGACTTTATATTGATGTCAGTAAATGACATTTCCAGAAAATGTCTCTAGTTATTTTAAAAATTAATATATAATTCCTTGCATCTACTCTTTTAGTTAAAATAATGTTAGAATTAGACTGAAATTGATAATTACTTTTTGCAAATGATATTAGGAAAGAAAAAAAGTCCAGGTGATTGATATTAGAAGGTCTTGATTCTGAAGTTTAGATGATAGAGAAATATGTAATTTTAAAAATTATTAAGTAGCTAATACAGATTGATAATTAAATTATATATTTATGCATGTCTAAGCTATTTTATACATTTTACATGATGGAAATCTGTCACAATGACCATAAGTTTTTTCATTGAATCGCCTGTTTGCTCTTCTATCAATGTCTTTCTCTTACTGTATTATATACAGTAAAATATGCCAAATGAATTTCTCACAGAAGAATAACTCTTTTGAGTTATTCAACCAAATCTATCTTGAATGATTATTACAGTATTTGAAATGTCTGTATGCATACCTTGAGAATTACAATTTGTCAGTTAAAGCACATGAAACTTGTTTGAATGAAGGAAAACTTTCCATAAAAAGATATTTAATTTAAACTAAGTTTGGTGGTCACTGATTCTCCTGGTCATACATTCTGAGCATGCTCTCAGTGTTTTAGACCTTCTCTGATTGATTACACAAGGAAGTCCCTGAAGATTTATTACGCTATGCCACTGTTCCTGACCAGTAAGTTATAAATATAAGTAATGGTTAAATTTGCCCATTCTATAATGGATTATTTGATTTCTAATTCAAAATGCTTTAGAACTTTCTTTCCTTCTATCACTCTGACTAGTGTGTATGGTGAAATCTCCATCAATTTAGGCCTTGAAGTGAAAAGATATGGTGTATCTGGTAAACCTATAATGGACATGTAGGTTGACAAAGAAATCTTAGTTGTTATAAACCAAGAATTTGAAAATAATAGCACATTGGCTAAATCTGATCTGTAGCCTGCTTTTGCAAATAATGTTTTAAAACAGATCCTACACCAATTTGTTTACACATTGCTAATGCCTTCTTTCACATTATAACATAAGAAATGAGCAATTGTCCAGCAACGCTGAAAATATTCATTATCTGGACTTTTAACAACAACAACAAAAAAAGTACCTAACTCTGTTCCACTGATGGATCAAGTAATCTTTTCTTATGGGTCACTACTGTAAAGACTCAGGTGTAGAACCATTGTATCAGGATGCTGGTTTTCCCTGTCTTTCTTTTCTAAACCCAAATATGAATATTGAGGCTTTGATCCCAGCAGGTCCTTGTGTCTAAGTAATAAGCATAAAGAAGGCAACAGAAAACTTTGATCCTGAGGAACATTTGATTTTATGATATTGTGATGCTACCCTGTGATCTAGGGTGGCTAGAGGAAATGTCAGATTAAATGGTATTAAATGTAGATTATTTTTATTATTATTGTCCTCAAGTGAAACAAATTTAGTATGTTATATTTCTGGATTATCATGATTCTTTTTGAAACAAAATACATGTTTTTGTTAGAGTTGGAAAACAGAAGGCCCTAGGTGTTCTTATTAAATCTCGAAGCAATAATAACTTTGGTCATTATTATCACCCCCGACCCAAACCCTTGGAGCTTCAGTATTGTCATAAGCTTTTTTCTGAATTGTCTTTTTTTTCTATTTTTAAATAATTTGAGTTAACATATAATACTTGTATATTTTTATGGAGTATTCTAAAATATTTCAACACATACATACAATGTAAACTGATCAAATAAGACAATAAGGCAATTAGCATTTCTGTTTTCTTTTGTTGTTGTTTTTTGTTTTTGCAGAGAGAAAAACAAGATTTATTTAAGTCAGAGACCTCCTGGCGGAATGGCCATGAGGGGGCTCTGAGAGGCAAAGCCTAAAGGGGCTGGTGGTAGTGAGGTTTTAGTACGGTTTTGGGGAAGAAAAAAAACCTTGACAATCAATTTGATAATCAGTAACACGATAGGAACATAACACATCAAAAGATCTGACCTGTAATCTTATTTCCCTTTCTGGCTTCCTCATGATAAAACAAAAATGCCTTCTGGGGGTTAGGATAGGTAACTTGTTTTTTACAATAAACTGTAGAGTTCAGAAGGATGGAATTGCCACTCCCTTACTATTCTCATGATAAAGGATGCTCCCAAGGAGTGGGGCAGGCATTTTTGACCTTGTTAAAGATAAGTTTTGGGAAAAGCAAGCATTTTGTACTCTCAATTTCCACTCTGACTCCTCACACTCCCTCCCCCAGAGGAATGGACCCTAACTTCTGTAAAGGGTTATTTCCATGTGTGTGTGTATGTGTGTGTGTGTATGGAGCCTACCAGCTCCTCCCTTTCAGTTTGTTACACAGTGTGTAATTGTTGTGAACTATAATGTCTGCGGTATAATGTGCAACATTAGAACACACTGCTTCTATATAACAGCATTTTAGACCTCTCATGAAGCTACCATGTATCTCCCCTCATTGCACACTTCTCAGTCTCTAATAGTAACTATTCTAAATTCAGATTGACTTTAAAAAAAAAAAAAACTCACATATAGGAGAGAACATGTGGTATTTGTCTTTCCGTGTGTAGCTTATTCCACTTAACACAATGACACCCAATTCCATCCATTGTACTGCAAATGTCAGGATGTGATCCTTTTGATTGGCTGTAATGGATTTCATTTATATATATATATATATATATATATATACACACACACACATATATATGTATATATACTACATTATATATACATATATACACATATACATATATACATTATATATAATATACTACATTATATATATATACTACATTATATATATACATATATACACATATATATCCATATATATGCATATATATACATACATACTGCATTTTCTTTACTATTAATCCATTGATGGATACTTAGGTTGGTTCCATATCTTAACTATTGTGAATTGTACTGCAAAAAAAAAAAAGGAGTGCAGGTTTCTCTTCCATATGTTGATTTCATTTCCTTTGTATATATACTCAGAAATGGGACAAAAAGTTCTATGGTAAATCTGCATTTAGTTTTCTGAGGAATCTCCATACTGTTGTCCATAATGATAGAACTAGTTTTAAGTGATGCTAACATTGTGTAAGGATTATCTTTTATCTACACCATTTCTGTAACTTGTTATTTTTGTCTTTTCTGCTAATAACTATTTTAACTGAAGCAAAATGATGTTTCATTGTGGTGTCATTTGCATAAACTTGATTGCTAGGGATATTGAGCATTTCTTCATATATTTCTTGGCCATTTGTGTTTCTCTTTTAGTAAAATGTCTTCAGATTCTCTAAACATTACTTAACTGGATTGTTTTTGTTGTTGAGTTTTTTTGAGTTCCTGATGTATTCTGGATATTAGCCCTTTGTCATATTAATAATTTGCTAATAATTCTCTCATTCTGTCTTCTCTCTCTCTCTCGCTCCTTCCTCCCTCCCTCTGTTGAATTGTTTCTTTTGCTGTGCAGAAAATTCTCAACTTGATATAAACACATTTGCCTAGTTTTGTGTTTTGTTGCCTATGCTTTTGGGGTTTTATACAGAAAATGTCATTGCCTCTGAGAACGTCTAAGTGTTTCCCATATCTTTTTTTTTTTTGTGGTAATTTCATAGTTTCAGGTCCTATACTTAGATCTTTCAAATATTTTGAGTTGATTTTTGTATAATGTGTGGGATACTGTCTAGTTTCAATCCTTTGCATGTGTATAACTATTTTTTTTTGGAACTAACTGTCCTTTTTCCAATGTATGTTTTGGACCCTTTGTTGATAATCAGTTTGCTATACATGTCTGAATTCATTTTGGGGCGCTCTGTTCTGTTCTCTTGGTCCATGTGTCTGTTTTTATACCATTTCCATGCTGGTTTGTCTTACACAGCCTATATTATAATGAAGTATGTTCCTTCTATACATAATCTGTTTAAGGCTGTTACAATAAATAAAAGTTTATCAAATGTATTTTCTGTGTCTATTGAGATGATTATGATTTTTATTCTTTATTTTGTTGATGTGATGCATTATATTTATTGATTTGTACATATTGAAACATCCCTGCATCACTGGGATAAATCCCAATTTGATCATGGTGAATAAGGATTTAATGTGTTGCTGGATTAGATTTTCTAGTAATTTGAGAATCTTTGTATCTATGTTCATCAAGGTTATTGGTCTGTAGTTTATTGTTGCTGTGTTCTTATCTAGTTTTTGAATCAAGGTAACATTGGTTTTGTAGCATGAGTCCAAAATGATTTCCTCCCTTGAATAGTTTAAGATGAATTGGTGTTAGTTCTTTTTAAAGTTTGGTTGAATTCAGCAGTGAAGCTATATGGTTTCTAGGTTTTTCTTTGTTGGGAGACTTATCACTGAGTTAATCTGATTACTTATTGTTGGTGTTCTGATTTTCCATGTCCTAGTACTTCAATTTTAGTGAAGTATATGTTTCCAGAAATTTATCTATTTTTTCTAGATTTTCCAACTTGTTGACATAAATTGTTCCTACAGTGATCTTTTGTAATCTGTATGTACCTTTTTTGTCTCTTATTTATATGAGTCCTTTTTTCTTGGTTGGTCTAGTGAAAGGTTTATGAGTTTGTTTTTTATCTTTTCAAAAAATAAACTCTTTAGTCATTGACCTTATTTTTAAAATTCCATTTATTTCTTCTCTGGTCTTTGTTATTTCTTTCCTTCTGTTATTTTTGAGTTCAGCTTATTCTTATTTTTCTAGGTCCTTGAGATACATCTTTTGATTGTTTGAGATATATTTTTATGTAGGCATTTATTGCTATAAACTCTCCCCTTAGTACTGCTTCTGCTATATTTTATAAGTTTTGACACTTTTTGTTTCCATTTTTTTTTAAAGATTTATTTATTTTTTTACTTGAGAGTCAGAGTTACACAGAGAGAGGAGAGGAAGAGAGAGAGAGAGCTTTTCCATCCGATGGTTCACTCCCCAATTGGCCACAACAGCCAGAACTGCGCCGATCCAAAGCCAGGAGCCAGGAGCTTCTTCCAGGTCTCCCATGTGGATGCAGGGGCCCAAGGACTTGAGTCATTTTCTACTGCTATCCCATAGCAAAGAGCTGGATCGGAAGTGAAGCAGCTGGGACTAGAACCTGCGCCCATATGGGATGCCGGCGCTTCAGGCCAGGGCATTAACCCGCTGTGCCACAGCGCTCGCCCCTTTGTTTCCATTTTCAGTTGTTTAAAGGATTTTAATTTATTTCCATTTTGATTTCCTCAGTGACCCATTGATCACTCTAAAACATACAAATCAGTCTCCATGTATTTGATTAAATCTTAACTGGTTTTTGTTGTTGTTGTTGTGGTTATTGAGTTTGTTGTTTCATTTTTATTCTACTGTGGTCATAAAAGATTCATGATATGACTTTGATTTAAAAACGTATTGAGACTTGTTTTCTGGCCTAATATGTGTGCCATGTGCTGATGAAAAAAATGAAATGTGTATTCAGTAGATGTTAGATGATGTGTTCTGTAGATGTTTGGTAAGTTAATTTGGTCTAGAGTTTCACTCTGTTGTTTCTTTGCTGATTTATTTTTCCTGAATGATCTGTCCACTGGTGAAATACAACAGAGAAAGAGGACTATAGACCAATATCCATGATGAACATAGATGTAAAAATCCTCAACAAAATATTATCTAATTGAATCCAACAACACATCAGAAAGATCATTCACCCAGACCAAGTGTGATTTATCACAGGTATGCAAGGGTGATCAACATTTGCGAATCAAAACAAAAAACATATGGTTATCTCAATAGATGAAGAGAAAGCATTTGATTAAAAAAAAAAAAACTATATCCTTTCATGATGAAAACCTTAAGCAAATTGGGTATAGAAGGAATATTCCTCAACACAATCAAGGCAATTTATGACAAACTCATGGCCAGCATCCTATTAAATGGGGGAAATGTTGGAAGTACTCCCCCTAAGATCCAGATCCAGGAAAGAATGCCCACTTTCACCTTTACTATTCCATACATTCCTGGAAGTTTTAGAAAGAGCCATTAGGCAACAAAAAGAAATTAAAGGGATACAAATTGGGATGGAGGAAGTCAAATTATCTCTATTTTTAGATGACATGATTCTTTTTTTAAAATTTTTAAAATTTTTTGGACAGAGTTAGACAGTGAGAGAGAGAGAGACAGAAAGAAAGGTCTTCCTTTTTCCATTGGTTCACCCCCCCCAAGTGGCCACTACAGCCAGTGCTTTGCGGCCAGTGCGCTGTGCCGATCCGAAGCCAGGAGCTAGGAGCTTCCTCCTGGTTTCCCATGCAGGTGCAGGGCCCAAGGACCTGGGCCATCCTCCACTGCACTCCCGGGCCTCAGCAGAGAGCTGGACTGGAAGAGGAGCAACCGGACAGAATCCGTTGCCCCGACCAAGACTAGAACCCGGGGTGCCGGCGCCGCAGGTGGAGGATTAGCCTAGTGAGCCACGGCACCGGCTGAGATGACCTGATTCTATATATAGAGTATACAAAATACTGCACTGAGAGATTACTGGAACTCATAAAAGAGTATGGTAAAGTGGCAAGATATAAAATTAACACACAAAAATCAATAGCCTTTGTATACACAGGCAATACTATGGCTGAGAAAGAACTTTTAAGATCAATCCACTTTTCTCTCTGTCTCTCTCACTAACTCTATCTGTCAAATAAAAAAAAAGATCAATCCAATTCACAATAACTACAAAGATATTAGATACCTTGGAATAAATTTAACCAAGGATATTAAAGATCTCTACAATGAAAATTACAAAAAATTAAAGAAAGAAATAGAAGACATAAAAATGGAAAAATCTTCCATGTTCATGGATTGGAAGAATTAATGTTATCAAAATGTCCATACTGCCAAAAGCAATTTACAGATTTAGTGTGATCCCAGTCAAAATACCAACAACATTCTTTTAAGATCTAGAAAAAAATAATGATAAAATTTATTGGAAGTACAGGAGGTCCCAAATAGCTAAAGCAGTCTATTGCAACAAAAAGAAAACTGGAGGCACCACAATACCAGAGTTCAAGACATACTACAGGGAAGTTATAATCAAAACAGCCTGCTACTGGCTCAAAAACAGATATGTAGACCAATGGAACAGATTAGAAACTCCAGAAATCAATCCATGCATCTACAACCAACTTATTTTTGACAAATGAGCTAAAATCCCTGGAGCAAGAACAACCTCTTCCACAAATGGTTCTGGGAAAACTGTATCTCCACATGCAGAAGTATGAAAAAGACCCCTACACAAAAATCCACTAAAAATGGATAAAATACCTAAATCTATGACCTGATATCATCAGATTACTAGAGAACATTAGGGAACTCTGCAAGACACTGGCATAGGCAAAGACTTCTTGGAAAAGACTGAAGAAACACAGGCAATCAAAACCAAAATTGACAGATGGGATTCAATCAAGTTTAGAAGCTTATGCATTGCAAAAGAAACACTCAGCAAAGTGAAGAGGCAACAGACAGAATTGGAGAAAATATTTGCAAAAAGGCAATTCAAATACTGAACAGAACTTGAAAAAAATGCTCCAGATCACTAGTCATCAGGGAAATTCAAATCAAAACCACAATGAGTAGAGCCATTGGTGATAGAGTAGAGGTTATGATTACAAAGAAATGAGGCCCAAGTGCGCTAGACAGTGTCTAGAACAAAGGACATAGTCATTATTAGAGGAGCTAAGAAAGGTGCTGTCTAAGCTACAAGTAAGTTTTCTGATTGAGAGGCAAATAGAACCTGACAGAAGGGGCTTGATAATGATCTGTTGGGCTTTAGGTGTGTACTGATGGTCCTCTTCCCCACTTAATGCTGTATAATTGTTCAAAATTTCTCTACAGACAAACCCCTCTACCTACAAAAGATGAGTGAGTTTTCTCCCAGTCTTGGCTGGAATCAGCTTTCCAGTCTGTTGGGTGTTCCCTAATAAACACTTTCCCTTAAAAAAAAAAAAAAAAAAGAGGGAAGTGCCTTTTTCTGAAGGGAGGAGAGAACTTCCACTTTGACTATGACCTTGTCTAAATATGATTAGAGTTGACAAGCTCAGAAGGCTTCCATAGCCTTGGCAACTCATGACGACAGCCTAGGGTGGTTACTGGCGCCATAAACTAGAGTGTCAATTTGTTGGGTCAACAACAGGAGTCACTGTGCACTTGCTCCTCATGTGGGATCTCTGTCCTTAATGTGCTATACATTGTGATTTAATGCTATAACTAGTACTCAAATAGTATGTTTCACTTTGTGTTTCTGTGTGGGTGCAAACTGTTGAAATCTTTACTTAATATATACTAAATTGATCTTCTGTATATAAAGAGAATTGAAAATGAATCTTGATGTGAATGGAAGGGGAGAGGGAGTGGGGAAGGGGAGGGTTGCGGGTGGGAGAGAAGTTATGGGGGGAGAAAAGCCATTGTAATCCATAAGCTGTACTTTGGAAATTTATATTCATTAAATAAAAGATAAAAAAAGGAAAACCACAATGAGGTTTAACTTCACCCTATTTAGAATGGCTCTCATACAGAAATCAACAAACAACAAATGATGCTGAAGATGTTTGGAGAAGGTACTTAATCTACCTTTCCTGGAAATATAAACTGGTACAGCCACTGTGGAAGTTACCTCATAAATCTGAATATAGTCCTACCATATGACCCAGCCATCCCATTCCTGAGAATTTACCGAAACCAAAAGAAATCAGCATATGAAAGTTATCTGTGCCCCCATGTTCATTGTAGCTTAATTCACAATAGCTAAGATATGGAATCTACCCAGATGTCCATAAATTGATGACTGGATAAAGAAATTATGTATATATATATTACTATATATATATATACACAATATATATATATATTATGTATACACACACATTATTGAGTACTACTCAGCTGTTAAAAAAAGGAAATCCTGTCTTTTGTAACAAAATGGATACAACTGGAAACCATTATGCTTAGTGAAATAAGCCAGTCCAAAAAAGATAGATATTTGTTTTCCCTGATCTGGGGTAACTAATAGAATACTAAAATGTAATGAGTTGGAGTGAAATGGACATTTTGAGATTTGATGATTATTTATAGCCTTTGTCTCTTCTGTTGACAAACAGTGATTTTTTTCATGTTGAACTCTTTGCTTAGTGTAGGGTTAGCCGTATGAACATTAAGTCGACTGAAAATAGATCTTTGTAAAAATTAATAGTGAGAGTAGGAGAGAGAGGAGGAAGAAAGGTTGGAGTGTGGATGGGAGGGAGGGTAGGGTAGAAAGTATCAAAATGTTCCTAAAATTATATATATGAAATACATGAACTTTGTATAGTTTAAATAAAATTAAAACAAATAAAGTTCTTAAAATTAAAAAAATATTTAAAATCATGTGTCTTCTTTTTTAGGGGGTACTCGCTGATAGATTTCAAAAAACCTATCATCAAGTTTGGATATTCTTTCCTTTGCTTGATCTAGTCAGTTGTTGATACTTCCAACTTATTTTTGATTTTTTAAAATTCATTTATTTTTATTTATTTGAAAAGCAGAGAATGGGGGTAGGGGGAAGAGGGAGAAAGATCTTCCACTTGCTGATTTAATCCTTAAATGCATGTTACAGCTGGAATGGGTGAAATCAGAAGCCAGGAACTCCACCTGGGTTTCTCACATGGCTGGCAGGGACCCAAGTATTTCAGCTGTCATCTGCTGCCTCTCAGGGTGCACATTAGTTGTAAGCTGGATTGGAAGTAGAGGTGAGAAGCAATCTTGATATGGGATGTGGGCATTCCATGCTATGCTATAATGCCTACTCCAGAACTATTTTTAATTTGACTTATTGAGTTCTGTATTTCTAATATTTCTGTTTGGTTATTATCTAAGATCTATGCTGAATTTCTCATTCATATCGTGAGATTTTCCTTACTCTGCTCAACTCTCTGAATTCTCGTGTATCTCTTTGAGCACCCTAATAATCATTCTTTTGAATTCTTTATCAGGCATGTCATCAATCTTCTTTTTTGGGCTTTGTTACTAAAGCATAATTGTGCTCCTTTGTGGGTGTCATATTACTTTACTTTTTTTATACTTCCTGTATCCCTATGTTTACACATAGGGATATTTGTACATTTGGCAAATTTGTTGTTTCCATCACTTTTAATGAGTGGCTTTCATGGCAGAAGGCCTTTCCTGAAGATGCTCTGGCTTTGAGTGTTGGTTTGGTAGGCTGTTTTGCCTTTAGTTCTAGTTGGGTGCTGTAATATAGTCTCTCTATATCTTCATTCATAGGAATGGGTAGTAGTAGCAGTAGGAGTTTGGGTCACTCCTCTCAGTACCAGCGGGGGTATATGGGTTTGGTAAGGCAGGATCCAGGGATGTGTGGGTGATAGTCCTTAGTTGGCTGTGGCTGGGAACTTTAGCCCAGAATCCTAGTCCTCGGCAGATCACTAAGGTACCTGTGTAGGGAAAGTCATGGTTGGGGGTCACAGTAGTGCGGCTCAATATCTGGCAGGATTCTGTGGTGACAGCTCCTGGTTTCTGTGAAATATTTATCACCTACCGACCTTTCTTTTCCTCCACCATATGATGGCTCTTTCCATATTATAATGCTTGGAGTTATAGGAAGACTGGAATGAGTATTCCTGTGAGTATTCCTGTGGTCACCTATGAGGCAATGCTAGATCACACTCAGAACCTACAACCTGCAAAGACTGGCAAAGCCTAGGCTACAACCCAAGCTTACTTTGCTATGGTCTTCTTGCTGCTGTGTTGAGCTTGTAGCTCAAGGTTGTTAAAACCAACCGTAGGTGGTATTGGCTTAGATATTAAGTTCAATTGCCTGGGACCAAGGCAGATTTAGAGGCTGTATCTACTTGGGGGCAGCAATGAGCTACATATGATCAGCAGTTCTAGTTTTTATGTTTACAGCTTTGGGAGAAACAAAACTGAAAATGATCCAACGTGGCACATTTTCCTTGCCTGATGTCTTGGACTCAAGTGAATGGGGTTTAGAGTGACATCAGCATATGTTTATGTGTGTGATGAAGAAACTCTACTCTACTAACCTAAGTTTCCAGTTTTCATGAATTTTCATATGGGCTATTACAGTAGTCATGTGTGGGGAAACTTTTTCCTGCCAAGGCTCATTTAGATATATATAAGATTATTTGCCACCATTTTAAATTATCAATTTAAAAAACAGCTTGCCATACGTGGCCGGCGCTGTGGTTCACTTGGTTAATCCTCTGCCTGTGGCGCCAGCATCCCATAGGGGCACCAGGTTCTAGTTCCGGTTGCTCCTCTTCCAGTCCAGCTCTCTGCTTTGGCCTGGGAGGGCAGTGGAGGATGGCACAAGTGCTTGGGCCCCTGCACCTGCATACCTGGCTCCTGGCTTTGGATCAACACAGCACCGGCTGTTGTGACCATTTGGGGAGTGAACCAACGGAAGGAAGACCTTTCTCTCTGTCTTTCTCTCTCATTGTCTATAACTCTACCTGTCAAATAAAAAAAAAATTAGCTTGCCAGAGACTTACTGAATTTTGAGTCCCACCTGTGGTGCCTTGGAAGGGACTGATCAAATGATTTCATGGGCCTTATAAGTCCTGTGGCTAGATATTTACCTCTCCTGTATATAGAACACTAATTTCCCTGATCTTCTGTCAAGCTCAGTGCTTCCTTCTTTCTGAAGCATATCTCTAAGGTTTTGAATGGTTTTTCACCTTTCATTCTCACAGTTGGCATCCAAGGACCCAATAATGTAGCCTTACTTTAATATCCAGCAGATCTCTCACCATATCTATTCACTCTCCCTGTGCTACAAAACACTCAACCCTTCCTATGTGCTTTGCATATTTTCCTTCTTTGGATCTTAGCCTAGCTTCTGTTTAAGAAAAGATGAAGATACTCCCTCACCTAAATCTTTGTTTCTCCCAGGCTCAGGTTGGTTTTAACCTATTCTCTGAAATCATCCATAATTTCTCATTCCTATAAGCTTCTGCAATGGTTGCTTATGTATCTCTCATGACGAATGTTTTTCTGTCTTGAACCCTTTGTTCTGGTTATGTTTGCTTTGCACCCCTAACTACATCACAAACCCATACTGTCAGACTTCTTTCAGCATTTAGTACAATATCTTGCAAATAATGACAAGTTTTTGTTGAGTGAATGAATAACTCAACTACAATTTTCCTTGTGGTTTTATGACAAAGAGAGAAAGGGGATCAAAGAGATGCATGTGTGAGTCATTCTCTGGCTTGTTCTTTGCTGCCTTTCAGGTCACAGAGCCAGAAGTAAGGGCCTTGCTCTCTGAGTAGATGCTTAATTTCATGTGAACTCTCATTTTGTATTCTTTTACTTACCAAACTTTTCCAAATCCACATACCCAGTTCCTCAGTGTCATAAAATGCTCTTCTTCTTCTTGTAGTCTCTAATCTTAATTGTTTTATTGTCTTTATCCAAACAATAATAATTAACATGGAAATAAATTTTATTTTAATGTTTATTAAATGCTTGTTAAATATGAGGTGTTATATTAATTTATACATGTATAAACATACACATATTTAATCCTTATAGCAACCTATGAGTAGGTATTATTAATTCCTTCTTACAAGTGAGAAAATTGAGGCTTAGAGATATTAAATAAGTTCCTTAAGTTGTATTATTATATAGCTGGTAAGTAAAGAGCTGAACAAGTAGTTCAGGCATTCCATCTTCAAAGCTCACTCTTCTAATTTGTAGATTCTACTTCCTCACGGGGATTCCCTTCACTTTTCCCCAGTTCTTTAAAATGCATCAAGTCTAGCTTAACCTAGCAGTCAATGTACAATGTATAAGTATCTAGCATTGTGCCAAGGGTAAGGATATATTAGAGAGTTTTAAAATGGTGTTCTTTATGATAAGGGCCCTGTATATTTTTGTTAGCCACAGAAAACCTACAGATATCAAATAACTAGTGGAAAACATCATCTCTATTGAGTGCTAAATTGGGCAGTACAGACAAATCATAGATTCATATTGTGAGAATCTAAGAAAAGGACTTCTGAGACCACCTATGCCATTGTGCTTGTTTTGCAGTTGAATAGCTTAATGGCATATCATGAAGAGCTAATCATTTGATGCAGAAACATAACAATCAAAAGAGCTTAAAGAGACTGGGGAATAGGTAGTACATCAAAAGGCATTGAGGAAAGGGGGGCAATGTTGATAGCTGTCATCAAAGAATGATTCACAAAGAATGTAGGACCTGATTTCAACTTACATGATGGGGAGCTTGTCTTTGGGGGAGATTGTTTGTAGGGATATGTGCATGTGTGTGTATACATGAGCGCACACATACCCAGTACATCAGGAATGAAGCCATGCAGTGACTGAAGTGTAAGACTTATGCTGTCTGCTTGTTCACTTTTCTATCTCTGGTATTGCGTTTGATAGTGGGTGAGCATTTTAAAAGATATAGGTGCCTGACCCTCACCCAGATTGGTTAAATCCCAGTCTTTAGAGGTTGACATGGGACATCAGTCTTTGTTGTTGTTGTTTTAACAAAAGCTCTTCAGGTGTTTCGAATGTGAAGACAATATTGAGAACTATGAGAATGTATGGGCATAGTGTCTTGTCGTGATGTTGCTATTTAGTAAAGAATATAATAAATGTGCTCAATAGCCTATGGCCAGCACCCTGTAGACATAAAATGGCATAACAGAAGGATTTGAAATGAGATGAGATGATAAGAGATAGATAGATGAAAGTGGGGGGGGGTGCTGAGAAGACCATTTAGTAAACAATTATAGTAATTATGGATTAGAAGGTTAAAGCCTTGCCTAGGGTGGTTTTTCTGGAAATAGAAAAAGGAAAGGTGTAATCTGAGACTTTTCACAAAGGCTTGCTTAATTGTAAAATCTAAAGGATGAGGAAAAAAGAATAGCCCAAGAAATTAAATGGCAAATACCTGCCAAATGATAGGCTACATTATTAAATGTTTTTAGGATGCTCGGAGTACAAAATAGAACATTTAATGAAAAACCAATACTTGAGTTTTTACAAGTCAACATTTAACATTGACTAATTTGATGGTGATTTTGAAACTTAATATTGACTTGTGGTGGGAGCACTATTTTAGATGGAACTGGAGCACATTTTTTAGGTGAAATAAATGAGATGCAGAAAGACAAATACTGTGTTCTCCCACGTCTGTAGAAGCTAAATAAAACCTCGATATGACCACGAAATGGTGATTACTAGAGGCTTGTAGGGGTGGAGGTAGATAGAGAGTGTTTAAATAACAGGTACCAAATCAGCGTTTGATTGAAAGTTCCAAGTGTTACACAGCATAGTGGGAAGAATGATAGTTCACAATAACCTAGTGTGTATACTATGTGTAAAAGTGGAAGAAACAAATTCCATGCCTCCAATAATTAATCTGAAAGAAGTGGAAGTGCTGATTACCCTGTTTTGATAAGTACACATTGTGTATGTGTATTGAAGTATACAGTGTAGCCCACAAATATTCATAATTATTATTAAAAAGAGTTATTTTGTTTGATATATTTACCTAGGTATCCAGTGATTGTTCTTAGATTTATGTTCCTTTTCCAAGACCCTTATCACCACTAATGGAGTGAAATAGTGCTGCATAGTACTTCTATTTATATAAATTCATGATATGTGTCTCATGGCTTCCATTAGTCAGTGCCATATTTGAGTGCATTATCACAGAGTTCCTTCCTATAACTTCAATAACTATATGAGAAGTCTGGAGGGAGAGAGTTGCTGACATTAGTCCAGGCCTCATGGACATCATAATCAATATCTCCATGATTCTGAAGGTTTCCTTTCATGGTTCAAGGACATCATGTATATTCTAACCAGCAAGAGAGGTTAAGCATGGTTTAGGAAATCTATAATCTTTTTTTGACAGGTAGAATTAGACAGTGAGAGAGAGAGACAGAGAGAAAGGTCTTCCTTCCATTGGTTCACCCCCCAAATGGCTACTACAGCCGGCGCACTGCAATGATCCAAAGCCAGAAGCCAGGCACTTCCTCCTGGTCTCCCATGCGGGTGCAGGGCCATCCTCCACTGCCTTCCTGGGCCACAGCAGAGAGCTGGACTGGAAGAGAAGCAACCAGGACAGAACCAGCGCCCCAACCAGTACTAGAACGTGGGGTGCCGGTGCCGCAGCCAGAGGTTTAGCCTAGTAAGCCGTGGAGCCCAGAAATCTATAATCTTAAAAGGAAGCTGCTAGCAAACCTGCCTAGCCTTTGTGTCAGAGAGAGATTTTCTTAATTATTTTGTTCAATAAACAAAGCTTTGCTCCAGAGGGACACATGGTGTTCTTCAAGGCTGTACACTGTATGAACAGCCCCACTTGGCTACAATAGCCAGAGCTGCGCTGATCTGAAGGCAGGAGCCAGGAGCTTCTTTCAGGTCTCCCATGTGGGTGAAGGGGCCCAAGGGCTTGCTTTCCCAGGCCATAGCAGAGAGCTGGATTAGAAGTGGAGCAGCTGGGACTTGAGCTGGTGCCTATATGCGATGCTGGCACTGCAGGTGACAACTTTACTCGCTACACCACAGCACCCCCCACACCATGAACATTTTTAAATGTCATCTTTAGCAAAGATATTGACTAAAAAAATGAAGGGCACCATGCAATTCTGTCATTTTGGTGTCATTTTCTAATAATGTCTTGGTAGGAATATCAGAAAGTATTGTGAAAAATAGTTAGACATATCATTAATAACTCAAGTAGTTGATCCATATCACATTTTTTTTTTGACAGGCAGAGTGGACAGTGAGAGAGAGAGAGACAGAGAGAAAGGTCTTCCTTTGCCGTTGGTTCACCCTCCAGTGGCCACCACGGCCATGCATGCTGTGGCTGACTCATCGCGCTGATCTGAAGCCAGGAGCCAGGTGCTTCTCCTGGTCTCCCATAGGGTGCAGGGCCCAAGTACTTGGGCCATCCTCCACTGCACTCCCTGGCCACAGCAGAGAGCTGGCCTGGAAGAGGGGCAACCAGGACAGAATCTGGCACCCTGACTGGGACTAGAACCCGTTGTGCCAGTGCCGCAAGGCGGAGGATTAGCCTATTGAGCCGCGGCACCGGCTTCCATATCACTATTGATGCAGCCTTGAAATAAAATTTCTCTTTATTTCTCTTTCAAGTTTCTGGATTTATCCTGCTGAAAGATATACTGAAATTGCAAGGAAAGCTATTAAAAACCATTTCTATTTGTTTCTATTTGCAGTTATTTTGTATGTGAATCACAGTCATTCCAATGATGTGAAACAAATAGAAATTCAAAATTAAGTGGATTGTAAAATTAACAATCTACAGAACTTTATGAAAGTATTGTACCTTAATGTATGCAAATTAAAATAACAGTAACAACATTTATGGCGTTTGAGTAAATTCCAGGATGTGCTGCACACTATGACAAAAGAATCAAGTACATTACAAATGTATGATTCAATCTTCCTGAAGAGAGTGGAGAGAAAAAAGAGTGACCTAAGTAACTAGAAATCAGTGAAGTCTTTAACTGTGGAAGAAATTGCATGTAAGCATGTATTATGTTGATAAAGTCATTTCCCATAGGGATGTGGGATAACAATTCTGAAAACACTGCATATGTGTATCGGAGCTGAATCTTTATGTCAGGGAGATCACTGGACATGAGGACTGGGGAGGGGCCAAAATGCCCTCCTTCTGGGGTGAATCCAACGACTGTGTTCTCTTCTGGGAACCACCCACAACCACCCACTTTGCAGTTTAACTTGTGGTTAAAGTATCCAATGAAATGTAAGCACAACCAAACTAGGAAAGTCTAGTTTGTAGCCACATGGGCAGAGAGCCCAAATGTATGCAGCTCCCAGATGTCAATCAGAAATGTCAGTCATGAGCACCACAGGCTCATCACAGTCAGGTCCCCTCATCTCTTAGGGATAAAAGCCTCCAAACAGGAAGAAAGGTGCTCCCTTGACTGTCTCATTCCTCCCTTGGAATGTGCTTTAATAAACTTCTATTTACTATTCCTCCATGGGCCATATGCTCTCGACTGGCCTGTTCTTCCCTTGGAACTTACTTTAATAAAATTTTATTTTACTATCCTTACTTCTGTCTCTCTGAAATATAATTCTTTACTACATTGGTGAAAAGCAACCAAGGCAAGCTGGCTTCCTCCGATGACAAGTATATAAATAAATATTCCTTAAAGCTGGAGTGGGGGGTTACAGACAAGCAAGGGAAGAAGACTGGAATGATTTGTGTGGTAATGAGTTAGAGGTGGAATTAATAATATGAACTCATAGTTAGTGTCAGATCATGGTTTCTGATTCCATTTTCCAACAAAAGGAACCAGGAGTCCTTAGAGAAATGGCAGAGTCTTAGTGTAGGGCAGGGTAAGCCTGAAGTACCATATAGTGCTGAAAAGTAGAAGATCGCTCAACAAAACACACACTTTGTGGGTTACGTTGAAGGGATATTAGGGACCAGATGAAAGAGTTCCCAGCAGCCAAAACTAGAATAATTTATGTGCAAAGTAAATAAGTAGTTTGGATTATAATCTGATATACAATATAAATATCTGTTGACCTATAGCAATAGTAATATAAAATGATTGAATAAATAAGTGAGGGAAGAACAGACAAATCAGGTGCAGAAAATTCTGTGTGTAAAACCAGTAGCTCAGCGAGCTGGTCAAAGTTAATGTAATAAGCCATGTTGATGGTATGTGCCCCTGATAAGAAGATGTGCTAAGAATAGCTGTAGCTCTGTCGTCTTTGGGGAAAGATGACAAAATCTCAATCCATATCATAATGAGAAAAACATCAGCTAGTTCCAATTGAAGGAGATTCTGCAAAATAACTGAACAGTACCCTCAAAACTATCAAGATGATCAAAAACAAAAAGAGTCTAAGAAACTGTCATAGCCACAGGGAATCCTAAGGTGAATTAATGACTAATTATAATTTGGTCCTCTTATACTGAATAGGAGCCTGGAACAGAAAAAGGACATTAGGTTAAAACTAAGGAATTCTGAATGAAATGAATACTAATGTGTAGTGAGGGTTTAGTAATTGTGACAAATGTGCCATACTAATAAAAGATATTATATAACAACAGAGGAAACTGGATTTGGAATATATGAAAACCCTCTATACAGTCTTGCAACATTTATGTAAAGATAAATCTATGCTAAAATAAAAATGATTATTTCATAAAGTAAAAATATAAACTATAATATTCTTTCCATCACAAAATAACTGGCCCATATCTATGTGCATGCCCTCTGACCACAGATTTGAATTAATGACAATGTTTTACTTTAGTAAATTATGAAACTTTAATTAGCAGCATTGTGCCTTTTATAATGAATATTTCATGGACTTAATCCTTATATATATTTCCAATATGTGCTAAAATTTCAGGAAATTTTCATATTTAAAGGATCTGATGAAGAACTGTTTGCCTTTTCTCAGTAAAGTTTCTCTTCTTCAGTTACTTTGACCATCCATTCCATTTGTGCATTAATGTAGTTATCCAATATGTTATTTTACTTTAAAAATATATATTTTTTTGGTGGTAGAGGTGAGGGAAAGATTTCAACTGCTGATTCACTCCCCAGATGCCCATAACAGCTAGGGCTTGGTCAGGCTGAAGAAGGAGCTGAGAAAGTCCAACTACTAGAGCTATTAATGCATTAATGCTGCCTCTCAAGGTCTGCGTTGGCAGGAAGCTGGAATCAGGAACCATGTATTCAACCCAGGTAGATACAGGACACAGGCATTTAACCAGTATCCTACCACTAAGTTAAATACCTGCCCAATATCTTACTTCACATTATTTATAGATGAAAAACTGTAATAAAATAAGTATTTATCATTTAAAAACATTTTCTGGTAGAAAGAAAAAGGGCTATCTAAAAAATAAGTGAGGGAACTGATTTTGTCATAAAATATGGCTCACAAATAGGAAAGCTAGAAGCCCATGGACTGTGAGGCCACCTCTCATCTTAAGACCATAAATACTTGCTTATTAAAACATTGGGTTATGTTTTGTGTGCTTATTTATTCTTCACATGAAAATTTCTACATGTGTTTCTTACGAATCATACCATATTCTCTTAAAACAAGCTACATTAACAAACACAATTGGTAGGTGTGATATCTTGACAAATGTTTCTCTTTGCAACTCTAATTTCTGTGTGGGTTTCACACTATTTCAAGGTCTGTTTTAGCTGATCTTAATGTTCTTAGATATTTGTAAGCAAATCTCAAATATTGTTAACACATCTCTGGAGAAACTAATTAAACTTCTATGAACATTATTTAAACTATATATTTATACTAGGGAAATATACAAATTCTTTTTTTTTAACTTTTATTTAATGAATATAAATTTCCAGTGTACAGCTTATGGATTACAATGGCTTCCCCCTCCCATAACTTCCCTCCCACCCGCAACCCTCCCCTCTCCCGCTCCCTCTCCCCTTCCATTTGCATCAAGATTCATTTTCAATTCTCTTTATATACAGAAGATCAATCTAGTATAAAGATTTCAACAGTTTGCACCCACATAGAAACACAAAGTGAAACATACTGTTTGAGTACTAGTTATAGTATTAAATCAAAATGTACAGCACATTAAGGACAGAGATCCCACATGAGGAGCAAGTGCACAGTGGCTCCTGTTGTTGACCCAACAAATTGACACTCTAGTTTATGGCGCCAGTAACCACCCTAGGCTGTCGTCATGAGTTGCCAAGGCTATGGAAGCCTTCCAAGTTTGCCAACTCTGATCATATTTAGACAAGGTCATAAAAGACAGAGTGAGGATAGTAACCAATGATCCTAAGAGTGGCATTTACCAGGTTTGAACAATTATACAGCATTAAGTGGGGAAGAGGACCATCAGTACACACAGGTTGGGAGTAAAGCCATTGGTGGTAGAGTAGAGGTTATGATTACAAAGAAATGAGGCCCAAGTACGCTAGACAGGGTCTAGAACAAAGGACAGAGTCATTATTAGAGGAGCTAAGAAAGGTGCTGTCTAAGCTACAATTAAGTTTTCTGATTGAGAGGCAAATAGAACCTGATAGAAGGGGCTTGATACTAATCTGTTGGGCTTTAGGCCTTGTAAGTTAAGAGGCCCAGACCTATCTATCTCTTCACATGGGGTATATCCTAAGGGAGGTGTGAACCTCCTAGGGGAAGGCACTCTGTTGACTTTCATTATTTGGCTGGCCTGGGAGGAGAGCTGGCCAGGTAAAGGCAGGGGGCATCTCTAACAAGAAATTTACAGTTCTGCCTGCAATGTTGCTGACCCTACTTGACCATCCCCTCAGCTGCAGTGGTCACTTTGGAAGTTGGGCTGAGTGAAGGGCTTTTCAGCTTAGAGCCAATAAGATCTGTGGCTCTGACCTGGGCATCCTTCGACTCCAGGGCAGGTCCATTTCCAGTGATCCAACTCTTGGCAGAGCTGCCAGGGCTCTTCACAAGTTGACTTCTGCTGAAGCCCAGGCTTACCACATTGAAAGCCACTGCAGTGGACTGGCCTGTTGGGTCTCCTTGAGGGCAGATCACTGTACAGATCAGCCATTAATAGGCCTGCCACCCATTGCTTCTGATGCCGAGCTTTCTTTTCCTCCTGGTTTGTGTTAAAGCAGACCAGAGGATGCAAGTCAAGGGAGTGCCCGTGTCCCATCTCTAATCTTCGGTGGCCTGAACTACAAGTCTATAGTCACAGGCATGTTCTGTAGTAGTTTTTCTAAGGTAGACAATGCCCATGAGGAAAGTTATATTCTCACTTTAAAACTTTCTTTCCCTTTGGTCTGAAAGGGAGGTTTTTTCTACTTACTGTATACTTGGCTGATGGCGAAGTGAATCTAGCTATGAGATTATTATTTAAGTTCTTATTTTTGCTATGCTATTACAGAAAAATGTTAGCCATCTCTTTTATAAGGTCTAAAGATTAAATTGTGCATCCTACAGATTCCTTCATAATAGAATTAGTTTCCTACCTTGAAGAGAATAGAGAAATGAAAGAACAAGTTGGAATTAGAATAGAGAAATGAGGGAGCAAGTCCTAGATCGCTTGCTGACAACAGCAATATCACATGAATACTTAGCAAACCGTTTCAACCATTAGATAACAACTTAAGAAAACATTTACCAGAAGGTCCAATGCCTTCTATAAATTTTAAGAATCATGTATTTGAAAACACCTCTTAAATATCTAACATGGTGTAGTTTGTTTAACCAGTAAACTTAAGCACAACCATATAAAATGTTTTTAGTTTCTTTCTACCAACA